>NC_056667.1:209987343-210619843 GCF_018350195.1 Panthera tigris | reverse complement strand
CTGTCTCTCTCTCTCTCAAAAATACTTTTTTTTTAATGTAAAAAAGAAAAGGTAATGATTAATAAGACATGGTCCCTGAGCTTGAAAAACCATCTTAAAATTACTAGTCTGGCGGGGGGCACCTGGGTGGCTCAGTTGGTTAAGCAGCTGACTTCGGCTCAGGTCATAATCTCACAGTTAGCAAGTTCCAGACCCGCGTCAGTCTCTGTGCTGACAGCTCAGAGTCTGGAGCCTACTTCGGATTCTGTGTCTCCCTCTCTCTTGCTTCTCCTCCCCTGCTCATGCTCTGTCTCTCTCTCTCTCAAAAATAAATTAACATTAAAAAAAGAAAGAAATTAAAAAAAAAAAAGTGGACAGTCTTTCCCCAACATGATTCTTTTTAAACCACTAATGCATTTTATAAATACCCGCTGTAAAGAGGTTAACAAAGAAAGATGTATGCAATATCAGAAATTGAAGGCAATCAATCCAGACTTTCAAAGATTTAATGAAACAAAACAAAACAAAACCTACTCTCTGTCTAAAACAACAATTATTACACGCTATAATTTAAATATAGAATATCTTTGAGAGGGTTGATTATCAAAGATCCACCCAGAAGGTGTCTTTAAAAATAAGATTAATATACTTGATTTTTTGGCTCTCAGTGCTTAGTTCTGGCAATGTCTGAGGTTAGCTGTGAAGCCCTGGAAAACCATAGCATTCTGAGTCTCGTCTGTGAAATGGGATAATGCTCGTGATTTCACAAGGATATTGTAACAATAAAATGAGAATGCATATGTTAAAAGGTCCTTGATATTAACTTCTAATGAAATAAAAATCTCTATAATGCCTTCTAGCTTTAAATTTTTATAATTAAAGTAAATTATTATTAGGGAGTTTAGTTAAAAGGAATCCTTTTTAAAGACACATACTCAAGTAGTTTGGGATAAAATGATGTAACAATTGAGATTTGCTGCAAACGAATTCAGTGGGAACAGTGGCTTTGTGTAGAGGTTTGGCTATATTTTGAGTATTATTGAAGCCAGGTTATGGGTACATGAGAGTTTGTTAAAAACCATTGTTTGATTTGTATTTGAAATTTTCATACTGTGAAAAGCAAAAAAGCAAAGGGGAAACTCAGGGCAATTTCTATTTAGTCTACATGCTACCTAATTAAGGCTATTTCTTTTTCTTTTCTTTTCTTTTTTTAATGTTTATTTATTGGGGGGGGGGCAGAGAGAGAGGGAGACAGAGGATCCAAAGAAGGCTCTGCACTGACAGCAGTGAGCCCAACGCAGGGCTCAAATTCAAGGGCTGTGAGATCATCACCTGAGCCGAAGCTGGACACTCAACTGACTGAGCCACCCAGGCACCCCAAGGTTATTTCTTGAAGCAAACTTTGATATTTAAAAAAATGGTAGCAGGAGATACAGGTGTGCTGTTTCGAAGGGGCACATACACCTCAATGTTTATAGCAGCACTATCGACGATAGACGAAGTATGGAAAGAGCCCAAATGTCCATCAATGGATGAATGGATAAAGAAGGTGTGGTATATATATATATATGATGGAGTATTACTCGGCAATCAAAAAGATTGAAATCTTGCCATTTGCAACTACGTGGATGGAACTAGAGGGTATTATGCTAAGCGAAATTAGAGAAAGACAACTATCATATGACTTCACTCATATGAGGACTTTAAGAGACAAAACAGATGAACATAACAGAAAGGAAGCAAAAATAATATAAAAACAGGGAGGGGGACAAAACAGGAGAGACTCTTAAACATAGAGAACAAACAGAGGGTTGCTAGAGGGGTTGTAGGAGGGGGGATGGGCTAAATAGGTAAGAGGCATTAAGGAATCTACTCCTAAAACCATTGTTGCACCATATGCTAACTAACCTGGATGCAAATTAAAAAATAAATCATTAATAAAAATGTAAAAAAAATAAAACTGAAAAATGAAAAAAATGGTAGCAATTTTAAATGCAAAATGCATAAGCGTTCAAGGATTTGAGAATTTGATTACATTTTCACATAAGCTTTTAATTCATTTTTAACTAAAGGAAACCTATTATAATTAAATGCTACAGCAAAAAATTACATTTACGCAACTTGAGATTATTAGTGGAATGAACACGTTAACCTATAGAACCTTAAACACTTGGGAGATTTTTCCCAAGAGAAATTTCAGGGTATGTTAACAATTTTCTGTCTTTTTTTTTTTTTTCAACGTTTTTTATTTATTTTTGGGACAGAGAGAGACAGAGCATGAACGGGGGAGGGGCAGAGAGAGAGAGGGAGACACAGAATCGGAAACAGGCTCCAGGCTCCGAGCCATCAGCCCAGAGCCTGATGCGGGGCTCGAACTCACGGACCGCGAGATCGTGACCTGGCTGAAGTCGGACGCTTAACCGACTGCGCCACCCAGGCGCCCCTACAATTTTCTGTCTTTAAGTACATAATTACATATCAATAGTTCAAATGATGATATGTTGGATATTTCTGCAAGAAAATCTATCACTATTGTAAAGAGAACTTAGCAGTAAGTATATGTAATGTGCTCCCTTTCTGACCTTGGAGGTGGGAGTTCTCTAGGAACTCTTCGTGAGTGTCTTTTGCTTCTCCAGGCTTTGCTGATCGATACTCACTCCTCAGAGAGATCTTCCACCATCTAAAGATTACCTGTGATTGGATAGAAGGGGAGAGAAATTAAAGCTGATCTCAATACCAACAGCCACACTTCGGTCTGGGATTTTGAAAACTCGTGGCAGTAGGCACATAAGGCTGTGTGTCCAACATCAACTATGACTTTGCAATCTAGCATCACATCAAATTAGAAAGGAGGTCTGTGCATCTCACATTTCCCTTAGAGATCAGGGTCACAAAATCAAAGTGCTGGAAGGCATCTTAAAAATCTATCAAGTCGGGGCGCTGGGGGGGGGCTCAGTCGGTTAAGCGTCCAACTTCGGCTCAGGTCATGACCTCACAGTTCGTGAGTTCGAGCCTCACTTCCGGCTCTGTGCTGGCAGCTTAGAGCCTGGAGCCTGCTTCGGATTCTGTGTCTTCTTCTCTCCCTGCCCCTACCCTGCTCACGCTCTCTCAAAAATAAACATTAAAAAAATTAAAAAAGAAAAATCTATCAAGTCAGTGGATGTTAAACCACACAGACCCAGATGGCTATCTGTCTCTTGAGGATCTCTGAGTAGAGACTCTCTAACTTGGGGAGCCGGTTCCAAAGTAATTGCTCCGCTCCACTCTCTGCCTCCCTTCCTGTCTACGGGGCAGACGGGATGAGTGGATATTTTACTCATAGAGAAAGGACAGTTACACGGCCAGGGCTGAGGAAAGCACCATTGTGCTTTGTTTGATGTGTGTTAAGTGTCATTACGTAACCAGGACACTTCTTGGTAATGGATCTGCCCATAGTCCATTTGTCTTCTACGAGCATGGTGGTTTGTTTGAAGCAAACCTCATTTCCCTGGTTACCAACCGCACCTAAGTTCTATGTTGATTTCATGGCAGTGTCAGCCCTTGGCCCTAATGAGGAGCCCCGTGAAGCTTATTCAATTTATCTCACGTTTTTCAACCTGTCATGGAACTCGGTAGTTAATTGAGATCATAAAACTTCCACCAAACAAACCAGCTTCTTTCTACACTTAGATGAGGGCTTTGGGGGAAGAGATGGGTTAGGAGACAGTACGGAGAAACTGTTTGGCTTCCTCTCTCCCTAGCATTGCCACTGTGAGGTTAAAAGTGAGGTCAGGAAGACTCTGCCCAAGGCAAAATCGCTAAAGCAGGTGAAGCTTGCTATGGGGCCTCCCTTTATTTATTTCCTCTCCCCTATCCCCACCCACCCATTGCTCCCTGGGGTCCTCACAAGTCTTGGTGTATCTTTTTTGGGCCACTGTGAGCAAAAGACACTCACGAAGAGTTCCTAGAGAACTCACATCCCTACCAGTTCTTTGGCCCTTCTTGGTTGTTCTGGAACCACCCCACCACCCCCACCCCCAGCCTTTGAACTGCCAGATCTTCTTGCTTCTTACTCCTTGCCCCCTTGCTTACAGGCCTGGGCTTCAGCCAGCTTTCCTCTCCTTCTAGAGCTGCCTCCCTGCGTCCTATCATCTCCTGAGGCTCATCTCCCACCTGTCTCCCCTTCCCTGATATCTGAAGGATAACTGCTATCTCTCAGGAACATGGAGATGTGCTACACCACCTTACCTAGCACCCTGCCCAACAGAAGGTAGGTCCTTTAAAGGGTTACTGTTCATTTGGATGTTGTGCTGATTGCTATAGATAAGGGGGAAAGAATGTGTATGTTACAAAACTCTAAAGTCTTGGGGCGCCTGGGTGGCTCAGTGGGTTAAGCGTCTGACTTCAGCTCAGGTCATGAACTCGCAGCTGGTGAGTTTGAGCCCCGCGGCGGCTCCGGGCTGACGGCTCAGAGCCTGGAGCCTGTTTCAGATTCTGTGACTCTGTCTCTCTCTGCCCCTCCCCTGCTTGTTCTCCGTCTCTCTCTCTCTCTCAAAAATAAATAAACATTAAGAAAAAAAAAAAAAAGAAGTGGTGGGTTGTCTCTCCCTGTGGCCACACCACCAGGAGGTATGTTACAAGGAAAGCGAGTCTCAGATTGAATTCTGCCATGTCACCAAGCAGGCACAAAAGTCCAACGTCTCTGGAAGGTCAGTGGAGTCCCGTCCTCGCCAACCACTGGGGCACTGTGTGGGAACCTTCACGGGAAAGTTTCTCTCTGCTACAAGCACACCTATGTTACAATGACATAATCAGCCACAGTTCTAGCCAGATCACTTAGTTAGGTGGATGATTCGGGAACAGATGGAGTTCAAGACCAGTCACTACTTCAGCAATGTTATACGACCAAGCTTACTTCTTAACATTGTTCGAAAAAAGGCGGAGAGATGTACAGAGTTGTTGAATCGCTATATTGTACTCCTGCTATGAATATAACAGTGTGTGTTAACTGCTCCGGAATTAAAGTAAAATAAATAAATAACAAAACATTTACTTATTTTTTTTATGTGTTATTTATTTTTGAGAGCAAGAGAGACAGAGCACAAGTGGGGGAGGGGCAGAGAGAGAGGTAAAGCCACAGAATCCGAAGCAGGCTCCAGGATCTGAGCTGTCAGCACAGAGACCCCACGCAGGACTCGAACTCACCGAACCGAAAGATCATGACCTGAGCCGAAGTCAGACGCTTAATCGACGGAGCCACCCAGGCGCCCCGATAACAAAACATTACGAAAGGCAGAGAGACACTTGTTCAATCTTATTTGTCAGCCTCATATCTTGCTTGTTACTCATTTGTTTCATCAGTGAAAAATTATTTCCAACATTCAGTATACTAATTCATCAACCCTCTGGTACTGATTTAGAAGACCACATTTGAAGTGCTTGCCAATAATGGCCTCTAGAGGGAGAAGCCTCAGGGCACAAACTCAAGTCAACTTGCACACAGATCAGCATCCTATGGCTCTTCTGACGTATCTGAAGTAAATTACTGAGAATGTAACACTAGCCTAAAGAAAGACGACTGGCTAGACCCAGAGTCCAAGCCTCCTCCCTTCGAACTCATAAACATAGGGTTTGTTCTGAGGCCCGAAGCTTTCTTCAAGTATGACCTTTATCCTACAGTCATTGGGTCATCTCTACAGGGCAGTACATAAAAAGCTAATATTCAGAATCACTACTTAGCTTTGTCAAGACTCGCTTATGTTCCAAATGTTGTACTTATTAAAACAGAAAATTATGGTAGATATTTTCTATCACTTATTGTCTTTCAGATTGGTAAAGGTTTCCTTTCCTTTCCTTTCCTTTCCTTTCCTTTCCTTTCCTTTCCTTTCCTTTCCTTTCCTTTCCTTTTTTCTTTTTTTAAGCGACAAAGGAAGAATAAAGCCCTTAATAATCATTGAGAGAGGCGTGAATTGGTTTGGCAAATACCTATCAAAAGGCCATTCATGCCTTTTGACCCAAACATTCTACTTGTTAAGAACGTGTCCTTTGTTGGGGCACCTGGGTGGCTCGGTTGATTAAGTGTCCAAGTCTTGATTTTGGCTCAGGTCATGATCTCATGGTTCTTGAGCCTGAGTCCCACATTGGGCTCTGCATTGACAGTGTGGAGCCTGCTTGAGATTCTCTCTCTTTCCCCCTCTCTCTGCCCTCCCTGCCTCTCTCTCTCTCTCTCTCTCTCTCTCTCTCTCTCGCTCTCAAAATAAATAAATAACTTTTTTTAAAAAAAAGAAGTTATCCTGAGGAATTTGCCAGAAAATGTGTATAGCATTTTCCATGTGTTTGCCATAGGTTAATTACGACAATGAAAAATCAGAACTGACCTGAGGGTTTGCCAGCTGGGACTAATTAAATAATGATGGCACATTTAGATGATGGAATATTTCACAGCCAATAAAATATTATGTGAAAAAATAACACAGAACAATGCTAATGATGATTTGTTAAAAGGCTCACAAGTGTACACACCACTAATCCAAATATTGAAAGGAAAGTATTTATACATGCAGAGGGAAGGAACATCAGAGTGGGAGCAAATATAACATGCCAGATGGAGTTTGAAGGGAGCGGAGCTATGAGGTATCCCCAAATATTTGTGAACTGATTGCTACTTATTAGCTAGACATTAGCTCATCAGCTCATTTCAGCTCATATATTCATACATAGCTATTGTCACGTATTTAACTCTATTTTGAAAATGTTCAAGCCTATAAATATTGTTTTAAGCATCTTGTTCTTATTAACCGTGCATGTTTTGTTAACGAACATGCAAGAAAAGCTGCTGAGGGGCTTACGCTGGTTTTTGCAAGTTGAGATGTGGCTGTCACATGGGCTTCACTGTCCTCTCCCCAGGTCCCGCGAATCTCCCGACTGCCTGTGAGCAGTACACGACTGTCTTTTTATGAATGGAGAAATCCACCGTGGACAGCTGAGATAACTCGCATCTGTTTCTGGGCTCGGGGAATCTTCTGGTGTCGCCCCGTCTACTTCTCATACCGGGCCTCATACCCGCTCCAGGAAGGATGGGCAGGCAGCCTCCTCAGAGGATACGCACCAGGATGTGATATCTTAGTAGAAAACACGTGATCGCTGGCAGAATTCTTTAACATTTTAATTTATATATAGCATATTTTTAGACTTCTATATATTTCCAGTATATCTTTGTAATAAACTTGGACATTGAGCTTACTTTGTTGTCGTTGTTGTTTTAATGCTTATTTATTTTGAGAGAGAGGGAAAGCAGGGGGGACAGGGCAGAGAGAGGGAGAGAGAGAACCCCAAGCAGGCTCTGCACTGTGAGCCTGTCATGATCTCATGAACCGCGAGATCATGACCTGAGCTGAAATCAAGAGTCGGACGCTCAACCGACGGAGCCACCCACGTGCCCCTGAGCTTACTTTGAAAAGAGAGGTCAAAGATTTCTCATTAACCCCCTGGCATCTCTCCTTCACCGGTTACGAAGGCAAGATGAGGAGGCATGTGTCGTTCATCTGGTGAAGGCCCCTAAACATTAGGTCCTTTCCACCACTGGGACAGCAACTCACTAAGCAGCCCTTGAGGGGACACGGGAAAAAAAGTGGGCCCAGCTGGGCATCTCAGCATCTGAGTATATTTGGACAATGCACACCCCCGCCCTCCCCCAGGGTTGAGACTGTGCTCCCACAACTATACTGGTTGAGAAATCCTACTAATGGGAGAAAAGCAGAGACTCTGCGATTGGATAGGTCTGGGTTGAAACCTTGTTTTCTATCAGATACCTTGGGCAAATGTCTTCATCTTTTTTGGCCTCGGTTTCCTCATCTCCAAAATGGAAATAATGATGATGACTCTTGGAGGGATGACACGGGAGAAATCCAAAGCCCCCAGCCCGATGCCAGATATGGAGTGTGCCCCATAGAGGTGGGTCCTTGCCTCTTTCTCCCTTCTCCTCTTGTTCACCTGCTGGCCAGTCCTTCATATCCATAAAAACCAACTCAGCCCCAAATCCCAAACATCTTTCTCATCAGCTAGCTAACAATATTCGCTCTTATGCAGCGAGGTTTGCTTTCCTGATCGGATTCTTCACAAGACATAATTTATTTCAGTTTTCACTCTGACCTGATGTTCGATTTTTTTTTTTTAATCTTCAGTAATCATTAAGAATTGCATGCTCTTTGCTGTAGTTCTTCAACAGCATAATTAAGAAGAATCATCTATCTGTCATCTATCTAGTTAAAAACAAAGTTACTTAGGAAGGGTTAGAGTAACTTGCCAGATACCACACAGCCAGTGGGAGATTCCAAATCTTTCTCAGCGTCTGTCTAGGAAATAGTTTTGTAAGTGAGCACACGGCTGTCTCTGCTTTGTCTTGCAGACTATTGTTGTTCTAACAGATCAAGTTTCTCCCCGCTTTGGACATCATGTATAATTAGGGGATTTCACAGAGTGGGGTTTGAGATTCTGTGTCATGGAGAGCTTGGGAATCAGATCTGTTATTAGGTGAAGAAGGATTTTGTTATCTGAACAGCCTACTGAGAAATGGAGAAGTTAGGACTGCTAGGTAAACTCCGCATGTAACTTTACCTTTCGATACCACTCAAAAACTCACAAAGCACTGGTTTTCCAAAAGGTAGAAAGGTGTTATTTTTTTAGATGAACTATGAAGATAATTTATTTTATTTCACCTTATTTAAAATAGCCCATAATTCCGATATGTTTTTGGTGCAAATTTACAACATCAAATATGTGTTCCTCTCTCTATGTTTGGTTCAATTTGTATAAACACAGCAAAACTTAGATTTTCAGCCATCCAAATTTTCACTCTGGGATGGTAGTAATCACTAGGAATTAAAACCTTAGGAATAAAAGCAACATTATTTAAAATGGAGATGAGTCTGAGGTTGAAATAAGAATGGAATAAACTGAAATTAACAAGGATTGTGTTGAAATAGTTCTTTCCTTCAAGAATTCACAAATGAAGTTGCCCTTGGAGAATCAAATTAGTAAATTTCAGGGGCACCTGGGTGGCTCAGTCTGTTAAGCACCAGACTTCAGCTCAGGTCACATCACGGTTGGTGAATTCAAGCTCTGCATCGGGCTCTGTGCTGACAGCTCAGAGCCTGGAGCCTGCTTGGGATTCTGCGTCTCCCTCTATCTCTGCCCCTCCCCCACTTGCTCTGTGTGTGTGTGTGTGTGTGTGTGTGTGTGTGTGTGTGTGTGTCTCTTTCAAAAATAAACATTGAAATTTTTTTAAGTAGTAAATTTCAAACACGATGAATGTGATTAGGAATTGATAGCAGTCTTTGTTGGTTGCCACCCACCTGCCTTTTCTAGAGGAGCCCTGATTTGTCCAGCAAACTCTCTCTTCTGCATAGCTTACGCACAGATTGCAGGCCTCATCTCTAGCTCCAGAAGGCAGGACATGATTGGTCTAAGTCATTTCCGGTAGTTCCCTCCATACCCTCACCAGTGATTGGTATGGGCATGGGCATGTGATAAAATTTTGGCCAATGAGACACCAGAAGTCAGCAGAAGCTTCCAGAAGATTTTATCACTTATACAGAGAAACACATCCCCTTTTTGGACACCGGCCGTTGTGCTTTGATGTGACTGCTGGAGTTACTGTAGCCATTTTGTGACTAAGAGGGGAGCCAGGTTGAGATGACAGCGGTCACCTGGAGGACACAGAAGCAATAAGTTGTGGAGAGGAGGAGCCAGAGCACTGTCACTGTGTTGGGAACCTCTTTTCCGTTGGATGTGTTTATGTGAAATAATACCATATTTCATCAGATCGAATACACCAGCCATTGTATGCCACGGTATTATTTTATGTGTCATGTAGAAATAGCTCTGTCCAAAAAAATCGAAGTACAATGTTTTTTTAATCACTTATATTTATTGAAAGTCTCTTTTGTTCTTCACTAGACATGTACTTTATTATGTTTTTCTTAGCATTTGAATTACTTCATTAATTTTATAGATTATATTGACACAATATATGTATTTTTTTAATTTTTATTTTTATTAATTTTTTAAATATTTATTTTTGAGAGAGAAAAAGAGAGAATGCAGGCACATAAGCAGGGGAGAGGAAGAGACAGAGGGAGAGAGAGAATCCCAAGCAGGCTCCGCACTGGCAGCACAGTGCCTGATGTGGGGCTCGATCTCATGAACCATGACATCATGACCTGAGCTGAAATCTAGAGTCGGTCGCTTAACCAACTGAACCACCCAGGGGTCTCTGTATTTTGCTAAATATAATAAAGTTATATTGCCCGTGTGTATACTTAAAAAAGGAAAATAGAAGTGGAATAAACAAATGAAGGTATTCCTGAAACTCCCCCGTATTCAGAATCTGAGTCTTCTGGATCATTCTTTGAATGAGAGTTTCAACGTCTGACTCAGAATATTGTCCTCCATGACATCAAGAACATGGTGATAACAGCAATACAGTACTGAACTCTTCAGCTGGCTTTGCAGTTCTGTAGAGCCGGCTTCCTTTTGATTTCTACTTTGGGAGGGCTGTAAACGTCTCAGATTCACCCCTACTTCCTTGTAGCTTCTGGATTTTCTTCCAAGCTGCTGCTCTCATGCTTGGGCTTCTGAGTTGTTTTCAGTTTCTGGCTCTTAAGGATAAAGTTTCTGTAAACATTTGTGCACGGGTTTTTGCCCCCTTTTGCTCCTTTTAAGTTGTTAACCATCTTCTATTCATTAACAATTCTTTATTATAAATTGTCCTTGGTAAAATAACAGTATGGTTTCTGTCTCCTCAGTGGACCTTGCTTGAGATCACTGATATGAATCTTTAATCATTCATTATGTAGGGCACTCAGAGCTTTTAATTTGGGTACACTTCAGGTTTAGGACATTTTTTTGTACAATGTTTCTCAGGAATTCCTTTTTTTCAGGTATTGGATGTCCTGATCTAATTCTTTTATTTTTTCCCTGTTTTCCATCTCTTATCTTTGGTTCTTTTTCTCTAGGAGATTTCCTCAATTTTATATTCCAACCCTTCTGTTGAGTTTTTCATTTTTTTCCTATCATATTTTTTATTTTCTAAAAGGTGTTTAACTTTTTCTGAACGTTACTTTTTTTATTGTGTTCTATTCTTGTTTCATGGATACAAAACCTCTTCTTATCCTGCTGAGAACATTACTGATAAGTATTTTGCTCTGTCTGTGTGCATTCTTTACTTTTTCCAAAATTATATTTCCTGGATTTTGTTGTTCATGGTGGTATTGATGATTTGATTTGCCTTTCCTCAAAAGCCTGATAATTCTTAGATGCGCATGGGTATTCAGGAGTGGGGTGCTAGGAAGCTGATCGGAAGTTCTGGCATTTGAGCAGGGCTTGTTCAGAGGAAGACTTCTTTATAGGGTGACCTGCTGGGGCTCTCTGGTTAGAGGATCCTGACTATTAATACCTTTTGATCTCGTTACTTGGCCTGGTCTGATTCTCCAGGGAAGAATCTTCTAGTTTTTTCCCTCCTAGCCTTGGGAGAGTCAGAGTGAGTCTCCTAAATCAGTATTTGGATTTTCATTTAATCTCTTGCCATATTTAACACTGAGTCCCTCTGTCCCAGTGGCCTGGGGGCCTGAGGCCATACATACTCCTCCGGAGTACATACATATATACATACTCCTACAGAGACCAAACTTCCAGTCTTCTGGGGGGTGAAGCAAAACTGTTGTTGGTTGTGCAGAGGAGGGGAGGATATGAAGAAGGTGGTTGTAACATCTCAAACAGAATTCCAATCATTCCTACTGTTGCCAGGTCCTTCTTTACCCTTGCTTTCAAAAGAACCCACTCCTGGGACACCTGGGTGGCTCAGCCGGTTGAGCGTCCGACTTCGGCTCAGGTCATGATCTCGAGGTCTATGAGTTCGAGCCCTGTGTCGGGCTCTGTGCTGACAGCTCAGAGCCTAGAGCCTGCTTCGGATTCTGTGTCTCCCTCTCTCTCTGCCCTTCCCCTGCTCATGCTCTGTCTCTCTCTCTGTCAAAAATAAATAAACATTAAAAAAAAACAAAACCCACTCCTACCCATTCTTGAGCTTTGCTGCTCTGAGACTCTGGGGCACAAATCTGATGGCTTCCCCACTTGCCCACCACGAGCTTAGATTTTAGCTTTGTCAGGGCTGTTAAATCAGCTTCTAGTAGGTCATCCAACTTCTAGCACGCAAAATTGTTGCCTTTCCTATTCTCTTTGTCTTTGTGGGTTTATGCTTTAGGAAAACCCTGTAATCGTCATTTTAGTGGTGTTGCCCGAGGGAGGGAAGGTATATAATAGTTTTTTAACTAGAAGCTGTACTTAGTGTATTCTTAAGATGTTTACAATGCTACAGAGAATCTGATATATATATTTCTTAATTTAATTTAAACACATAGGATAATATAAGATTGAGTTGGTAGTCAATATTTAAACTTAGGAATATCTATTAAGTTTATAATGATTTTAAGATATCCAAAAAGTTTAAAAGAGTTTGATCTATATTTTTACATTTGTTTCATTACAGTTTTTCAAACACTTGGTTTGATTTTGTTAGATTTGTAATTATGTCTCTTTAGAATTTAGAAATGCTTGAGAAAATAAAAGACATTAAATGTGTGGTATAGTTTGAAATGCTTAAGATGATTTAATTAAGTTGCAAATGGTATTTACATTTAAGAGAATTTAATTTTGTTAAATATATAAGTTCCATGGCTTTAATTAATAATTTCTATGATAATCTGATTAAGTTTGTAAATAGTGCTTAAAAGTTTAAGAGATTATAATTTGTTAACTGTAAGTACCTCATTAAATGTTTATCAAAGGATAATGGAACTCAGTGTTTTTAATTTTCATTCATAATTACTTGATTTATATTTGAATTTACTAGGTTTGTATTTGAAAGTTTAAAGAAAAATAGGTTTTAAGGGCATCTGGCTGGCTCAGTTGGTGGAACTTGCGACTCTTAATCTCAGGGTTGTGAGTTCAAGCCCCACATTGGGTGTAGAGATTATAAATAAATAAATTTTAAAGAAAAATAGGTTCTTAATTTTTAGCTTTAATTGAATAGCAGTGATAAACACAAATAACTGTAATAAATTAAAATATTTGTATTAAATTATAAATTACAAATAATTACAAATAATTATAAAACAGTTTCCTAAATCAGATTAAAAAGATTGATTTAGGAATCTGGGGACAACTGAGTGGCCATTTGGAGAAAAAAAAAAAAAATTGATTTATGCCTAACGACCAAGATAAACTCCAAACAGATCAAAGATCTACATGCTAAAAATGAGACCATAAAAGTACTAAAAGGAAACCTGGTAAATTTCTTTATTATCTTTCCAACTATGTTAAAAACCCAAAAACCAGGGGCGCCTGGGTGGCTCAGTTGGTTAAGCATCTGACTTCGGCTCAGGTCAAGATTTCACAGCTCATGGGTTTGAGACCCGCATGGGATTCTGTGCTGACAGCTCAGAGCCTTGAGCCTGCTTGGGATTCTGTCTCCCTCTCTCTGCCCCTCCTCTGCTCATTCTGTGTGTGTGTGTCTCTCTCTCTCTCTCTCTCTCAAAAATAAACATTTAAAAAAATTAAAAATAAATAAAAATTTTAAAAACCCAAAAGTCAGGAAAGAGAAGATTGATAAATATGACTCTATAAATATAAAAAACTTGGAAACATGGAAATGTTTAAAGCAACTTTATCTGTAACAGCTCTAACTTGGAAACAACCAAACTATCTATCATTTTATGATAGATAAATACATCCATATGACTAAATATTACTCAGCAATAAAAGGAACTGCTGATATGTGCAATCACATGGTTGAATCTCAAAAGAATTATGTTAAGTGAAAGAAGCTGGACATAAAAGGCTACAGACTGTCTAATCCCATTTAGGACATGTTGGAAAAGGCAAAACAGAAATCAGATGAGTGGTACTAAAGGGATGGGGATGGGAGAGGGGAATGTGACCAGAAAGGGACATGAGGGAAATCTTGGGTTGATAAAGATATTCTCTATCTTTACTATGGCACTGGTATTGCACTTGTCAAGCTCATGAAACCTATACAGGGTGATTTTTACTATATTAAAAGCATACATTGGGGCGCCTGGGTGGCTCAGCTGGTTAAGCGTCTGACTCTTGGTTTTGGCTCAGGTCATGATCTTACAGTTTTGCGGGTTTGAGCCCCGCATTGGGCTCTGCACTGGCAGCGTGGAGCCTCCTTGGAATTCTCTGTCTCGCACCCCCTCTCTCTACTCTTCCCCCATTCACTCTGTCTCTCTCAAAATAAATACACTTAAAATTTTTTTTTTAAATCGTACCTTGATAAGCGGGGTGTCTCCCTCTCTCTGCCTCTCCTGCTCAAGCTCTCTCTCTCTCTCTCAAAAATAAATAAACATTGGGGCGCCTGGGTGGCTCAGTCGGTTGAGCAACCGACTTCGGCTCAGGTCATGATCTCACAGTTTGTGAGTTCGAGCCTCGCGTCAGGCTCTGTGCTGACAGCTCAGAGTCTGGAGCCTGCTTCTGATTCTGTGTCTCCCCCACTCATGCTCTGTCTCTCTCTGTCTCAGAAATAAATAAACATAAAAAAAAACTTAAAAAAAAAAAAACCATGAAAAAAAATTTTTTTAAATACCATTTTCATTTAGAAAATGGTACAGGGACCAAGGATAGTATCACACTGAGCATGATTATGCATGCTTTTTATTATTATTTATTATTGAAAGGCAGTTGACATCCAATGTTATATCAGTTTTAGGTGCAAAACACAGCACAATTTTGTACGTTATGCAATGCTCATCGAGTGCTGTTACCATCTGTCACCATGCAACGATATTTCAATATTATTGACTATATTCCCTATGCTGTGCTTTTCATCTCTGTGACTCATTTATTTTAATACTGGACGTATTTTTCTTTTTATTATTATTTTTTTAAGTTTATTTATTTATTTAGAGAGAGACAAAGACAGCGCTGTGGGGGAGGGGCAGAGAGACAGACAGAGGGAGAATCCCAAGCAGGCTCTGCACTGTCAGCACAGAGCCCAATGTGGGGCTTGAACCCACAAAACCGTGAGCTGAAATCAAGAGTCAGGCACTTAACTGACTGAGTCACCCAGGCGCACCAATACTGGAAGTTTTTTTTACCTCTTAATCCCCTTCACCTGTTTCACCCATCCCTTCACCCTCTTCCCCTCTGGCAACCACTAGTGTGTTCTCTGGATTTATTTTTTGATTATACATGTTTTTAATATCATCCTTATTTTCACACTGAAATCCTGGAATCAGAATTCCAGATTCTGACTCATTAGAAGCTATTATTTTAACTTGATAACTCACTATAGAGGTTGTAGCTATTAGTTTTGTTTCCTCCTCCTAAGTTGTGAGATCCAGAAATGCAGCTTTAAGCAATATTCTTTCTAGAAAAACATTCTATTACAATAAAGCAAATTGGAGGTCCTACAGAATTCATGACGACTGTAATTTTCTCCTTACCATGCATAAAAACGTGGGCATTTATACCCCAGAAACTATACAACATTAGGAAGATTTTCTGAAAGCAAAACTTCCACAAGATTTTGCACAAAAGAAGGAGGATATGCAAGAAAACTACACAGGCTAATGATAAAAATCTTTCCAAAAGAAAACAGGGGCAAAATCGCACATACTTATGATACCGGAAGAACAAGTCATATAAGCAGTAAGAGGATAGGGAACCTGGCTGGCTCAGTTGGTAGAGCATGTGACTCTTGATCTCGAGGTCATGAGTTCAAACCCCACATTGGTCTTAGAAATTACTTAATTAAAAAAAAAAAAGGCGGCAATAAGAGGATAAAACATGTCACAGCAAAGTGGATGGGACGTCACTGACTGACGGTGGTCCTACACTGTGAAGGCACAAATGGGGTTTCAAGGGTGTTCAAGCAGCTATTTTGGACCCAGAGGGACATTCCAGTGCTGAGATTTAGTACCAGGGTGACCTTGGGCAGGTCTCATAGTCTCTGCCTGCTTGCTCATATCCATCACAACTTCTGGGAGGGTTAAAATGAAACGGTACATGTAAATGTGCTCAGCAGAGCACCAGATACGGTTTTGTGTTTCGATCCTATAAAATCATCGCTGGAATGTGTTTCCATAAGAGGTTAAAAACACAGACGCAGCTCCCCAGGTTTAGAAGCAGCGCAGATCCTCTCTTGCAGCGCTCGTCGGAGAACTTGATGAAACCCGCAGTTTTCTCAGGCTGGAGATGGTGGGCTGGTCCCCAAGCGCAGAAAGACAGTGTGAGGCAGGGCCACGCCAGCCAGTTCTAACACACGCTTTGCAGAGGCCTGACCCCAAAACAGTAAGTGTGTTTGCCAGATGGGCGTGCTAAAAATCTCAAAGAAATCCAAAGTACTCTATAAACAGTAAGATCAAAGCAAAAAAAAAAAAAAAAGAAGAAGAAGAAGGTCTGAACACAGCTGCAATTACTTTTTTTTTTTTTTTTTTTTAACCTTTGTATTAGCACAATATTATCTTCTGGAACAATGCCCAGAAAAAAGAATAGAATCTCTCCAAAACCTTCCCGGATAAGGGCAGGAAAAGTGACCGAGCAGGTAGAAGGCCCAGGTGTCTACGGCCCCGCTTCACGGAGCCCGTCTCGGGATGCACATGCCGCTAACTCACAACCTGCTTCTCCATAAAAATTACTATTTACAACTCGAAGATGCTTTTGCTTTTCCTTCTGGTAACAAGATAGTGATCTACTGGCAGAAAACTTAAAATTTCCCCAAGTTTCCTGGAGGTCTAGTTAGCGGTACATGTGCCTAATTCCCTGGCACGGAATGATGGAACAGTATGGACCCAGACAAACTGACAGTTTCTCTCTTGATGAGATAAACATTTCCTTATCAGAAACACAGTCTCCTTCTCTCTTTCTCTCTCTCTCACCTCTCTGTCAACAGCAGCTACTAACTGTATTTCCTCTTGTTCCTCACCCATTCGATATTACTGCTTCTGCAAATGCAGCCCCAGGTAGGGTCCAACCACTCGGGAAGGGGCCACTTCCTGGTTTTACTTGTGTGCCCCCTCTCAGGCTCTCTCCACATGTCGTGTTTCCCTCTTCCTTATGGTTTCTTTCTTCTTGTTTGTAAGATGAACACCTGCTACTGAATATTTCCATCTATTCCCTTCTCAGCCCCTATCTGCGAGTCAAAAAAGACCCACTAAAGTACGTGTGTTTCTGGGAATTAAATAGAATTTAATTATTAAATATATCAAAACTGGAGGTACTTTGTGCAAACCTTCCTCACCTTCTGTTATGGACTGAATTGTGTCCCTCTGATATTCCTATGCTGCAGCCCTAACCCCCAGTGTAGTTGTATTTGGGGACAGGGCCTTTGAAAGGGTAAAGGTTAAACAGGTAAATGAGATCTTATGAGTGGGTCCTAATCCAATATGATTGATATATATATATTTTTAATGTTTATTTATTTTGAGAGAGAGAGAGAGAGAGAGAGAGAGCACAATTGGGGAGGATCAGGGAGAGAGAAAGAGAG
The DNA here is from genome assembly GCF_018350195.1 of Panthera tigris. Taxonomy (NCBI): domain Eukaryota; kingdom Metazoa; phylum Chordata; class Mammalia; order Carnivora; family Felidae; genus Panthera; species Panthera tigris. The sequence goes on along the minus strand of NC_056667.1, from coordinate 210,602,325 downwards.
AAAGGGAGACAGAAAATCCCAAGCAGGCTCCATGCTGTCAGCACAGAGCCCGACACGGGGCTCCAACTCATGAACTGATTATGACCTGAGCTGAAATCAAGAGTCGGACGCTTAACTGACTGAGCCACCCAGGTGTCCCATGACTGACATCCTTATGAGAAGAGGAAGAGACAATGGGGATGTGCACTTTCAGAAGAAAGACCACAAGGGGCCACAGTGAGAAGGTGGCCATTGCAAGCCCAGGAGAGAGGCCTCAGGGGAAACCAAGCCCACCAAGCCTTTGATCTTGGGCTTCTACCCTTCAAAACTATGAGAAAATAAATTTCTGTTGTTGAAGCCACCCAACTTGTGGTATTTTGTTATGGCGGCCCTAGCAGACTAATACAGCTCCCAAAATGATTATGATAAAATAATAACAGGTTTTTAAGGGCCCACCATGAGTCACATGCCGTGTTCTTTGGACTTAATCCTACTTAATCTTTACAACAAGGGAGGTTAGTGCCGTTGTACATTTTACAGATGAAAAACTGGCTCTAACTCATTCACTGCTCAGTGGGATTTGAGTCCAGGTCTGCCTGACCCCAAAGCCTCTAAATCTGTTCAACATCTTGCCTTATTGGAATGATGAAAAGCCTTAACTTTTCAACGTCCACGATATGCAAGGAAGCGGTGGTGTTTATAAACCTGAAGGTGTTAATCTGCAAATCATGACTATGTGACATTGGATGGGTCTTTCACTTACTCTGGGTGGGGGTGTGACTGATGTGCCGAGATGTCATAGCATTTCATTCCCTTCACAGGCCACAAGCACAGAGGGCGTTGTGTTGTTCTAGCAAAACTGACAAAGCCCTGTGCCCGTGGAGCTTACGTTTATGGGGTATGGGGTAAGTAAGCAAAACAAGTAAATATATTTCATAGTGTGTTAGAACATTAGGTAAATGCTGTGAAGAAAAACAAACTAGGAAAGCCAGACAAGGAGTACTGAGCAGGGACGGGGGTTCCATTTAAATCGGGTGATTGGAGCAGGTGTCATTTGAGCCCTTGCGAAGCCAGGCGGTAAGACACAGGAGCCAGTAAACTGCTTTGCTTCTCACCCGACATGCCCCATGTAGCCCTTCCCAACCAACAGGTTGGTAAGGAAAATCCTTTTCCAGCAACCTACCCTAAAGCTGAGTTGCTCACTGGAGACAAATTCTACCTGTATCGTATCGCATAACCCCAGGGTTACATCGAACGGACTTTCCTCCTAAATTGCAGATTGTAAGGGAGAAGAAGAGCAAAAAAGCAATCATGGACATGTTCTTCAAGTGCTTTGATATTCACTCACGTATTTGTTTTCATGTCTGGATGCTTTCTAATAGCCAGCCCCTTAGAAGACCTTGTCTGGAGCCGAGTGCGTCTTCCACCTGGAAGTTGCTAGCAAACGCAATGAGAAATTGGCCTCCGGATGATCATCATCCCGTCTCGCTGGCCAGTGTCATTTCTCATCACTACCCCAGGGAGTTCTGTGCAAGTGCCATGTTTGGATTATACCGCCATGGATTTGCATACGCATGTCCGATGCCTAGAGTGTCCTCCCCTGCCTTGTCCTCCCGAAAAACTCATTCTTCATTCTTCATGACTTAGTTTCAGTCACTTTCTTTGCATCATTAACAGTTAGTAAAAGATCTTATTTGTCCGCCATTCAAATGACCCGCCGGGTTAACAAATGTCCTCTATTCTCTCTGGAAAACACTTAGCCCTCAATATATGCTCAAACTTCCCAAGAGATTTGAATCAGATCTTCAAAGGGTCTATAGTGGTGGTCACATATCCATTTACGCGAGTCAAGACATTTATCAGTCAAATAAATATTTACTGTGTCCCTCCTCTGAGGGAGGCCGGCCAACTGTTTGTTCATGGAAGAGGGCGGTATAAAAAGTGACTAAGTCTTATTTAAGAAGATCATATCTGTAGAGCTAGAATATGAACACAAAGTAATATAAAACAACTACTTATGTGACTTGTAAAATGAATATATGGCTTTAACTACTTAGAATCTATATTGTTATGATATTGTAGTAAATAGGACACTCACTGGCTTAACACGTGTGTGCAAGAAATAAAATTTTTCTGGTAAGTTTCTCTCTCCATCCCAACCCGAAGAAAACATGTTTCCTAAATCTAATCTCAGTCCCTTTGGCACCTCTTTCCTCTCTACTGAGGCTGAGTCCAAGTTTCTGAGGAGTGGGGAGTCCTCTGTGCCACGTACGAGCCAGCAACGGGTGAGAGGCCCTCCATCCCATCAGTTCTGGGTTATCATGGAACAGGTCACAGGTAAGGGCTGCAGCGGTCTCCTCTTGGTCCTCTTTTGGCAACATTTCCTCCCACTAGTGGCCCGCAGAAGGAGGTGCCCTGTGACACCTGAGTCCTGCAGGAGACAAAGAGTGTCCAGACACCGCCTTCTTTGGCCACCTGCTGGGGTAGGAGGGCACCCGAGACCCCTTAGCAGACTCCTATTCACCTGCCTCACCTGGTGGGGAGGAGAAGGGCGAAGGTCTGTTCAGCTCTGGGAACTTCAGTCTACCTGGGGAGTCCACTGGGGTTTTGACCTTCATCCCCAAACCACCTTGGAAGGAAATGGTCAAGGACTCTTCAGGTGAACCAGCAGCATCTAACTCCTCTTTCCCTCCTCCCTGAACCTCTCTTCCCTCTGCAACCTGGAAGGTTTTCTCGATTAGAGAATAGAGAGAGGAGCAATCTTACACGCCAAAACTTTTAGGCGCCCAACCCCCACCCAGTTCGGGCTTTTGAAATTTAAAATCCTGGGGCCTTGCATCTCAAAGCCTGATCTTGGGAAACTCCCCGAAGGCACTGAATGAAGCTGACTTAAGGGAGGAAAGCGAGCGTGAAGGGAAAACGCAATACGAAAATTCAAGAAGTCCTCAATCAAATTTCCGGTTTTGTGTGGCCCACGGTCTGGTGTGATAGCGTAACCTTTTAAACGTATAATTTAAAATAAAATAATGCCTAAAAATATTTATATTAGGTACAGTAATTAAAATGATTTATGAAATGTTCTCGTGGGGAGAAAAAACATTTTCTTGAAGAGATTTAAATGAAACACAGTTGATTCAAATACTTCTTTTCCCGAGTTACATTAATGACCACAAAATGCAAACGTTGGCAAGTTTTCTTGTCAATATATACAAGTTTCCATTCTCAGGTTTAACAGCTGGCCAAGCAACCCATGGTCCTTTCTGTTTAACCTAAATTGGAATCGATCAAAAATCATTCGTAAGCATCCACAATCTAGATTTTTCTGGTTCCATTCCCTGACTTCTGATCTTGGACAGAACCCACCTTATCTCCTGTTAAAAAGAAAATCACGGGGCGCCTGGGTGGCTCAGTCGGTTGAGCGGCCGACTTCGGCTCAGGTCACGATCTCGCTGTCCGTGAGTTCGAGCCCCGCGTCGGGCTCTGTGCTGACAGCTCAGAGCCTGGAGCCTGTTTCAGATTCTGTGTCTCCCTCTCTCTGACCCTCCCCTGTTCATGCTCTGTCTCTCTCTGTCTCAAAAATAAATAAACGTTAAAAAAAAAAAAGAAAAAAAAGAAAATCACAGGTCCAAAATGGAGTCACTTAGGCCAAGCCAAGTCACCAAACAGAACTCACTACTTAACCTAACTGCAGTTTCAACATCCCCCAGATATGTGACCTTAACCAGTCAGTCAGGCATTTTCTGGTCAGCACAAAGGAGGTCACCTGTCACATGGGCCTTCTCCATCCTCCTCTCCAGAGGAGGATGAGATAATCCATCAAATAAGACCCCCTGCTCTCCCCCTAGGGAAAGTGACCTTGCCTGAAATAATCCTTTCTTTTCTTTTGCTAATTGTCTTGCCCCACTTCTGCCGGTAAAATCCTTCCATTTGTAGAGCTCCTTGGACCTCCTCTTTACTTGCAAGATGGGATGCTGCCTGATGCATGAATTGATTAGTAAAGTCTATTAGATCTTTAAAATTTACTCAGTTGAATTTTTGTTATTTAACACCCCACATCTCCCCTCCCTCCTTCCCTCTCCTGCGGGCTCAGCTCTTATCTTTTTATTTGGGCCTGTGATTTTTATGCAAGGTCTAGGTCTCGGAGTTCTGATCTACTCCCCTGGGCCAGTCCTCAAGCTCCATGCTAAGATTCTTTCTTCCTGAGACAAAGTAATGTAAATTTTCCTCCAGTTGGCTGCTGTCCAACATATCTCCGGTTCTTCAGACAAGCCTTTTTCAACAGTAGTCTATGCATTATCTCTAATTCCTCATCCCATCACTTTTCAGCCCACTGCAGCCTGGCTCCGTACTGCTTAGAGGACACTGCTTAAGTCAGCAGTGATCTCTTTAGTGGTTTAATTGTGAAACATTCATTCATTCATTCATTCAACAAATATTTATTGTCAACCATGTGCCATGTGCTTGTTCTGTGTGCTAGGGATAGAGCAGCATAAGAAATGATTAAAAGTCCCTGTGCTCATGGAGTTGACATTCTAGCAGGGGAGGGAGAGAGACCATATAGATTTGCTTATTTCTTCACCCTATTTCAGTGATATGCCAATCCTAGTCACAAGCTCAGAAAACAAGAAATCTAAAAGAGCCTCTACTTCTTCATTCGCCACTCAATTGGTCACCAAGTCTCAATTCAACTCCTAAATCTCTTAATCCACCCTTTCTCTATATTCCCATGACTTGCCTTGGTTTCGGCATGACAGAAATATTTACACACAGAAATTGGCAATTGCCACAAATCAGCACTCCCCTCCCCAACGCCCCCAGTTAGCTGTAAAACATTTTCCAGCACATTACTGATTAAGTACCTTAAATGTTTTCCCCTTGGGCAAGTACAGAGGTTTTCCATTCTCCACCTCCTTCCTCCCCGGTCTATCCTCCCAGAAGTCATCATTCATAGATCTGCTGCTAGAGTGCCGCTTCTAAGCTTCTAAGACATCAATGTGATTGTGTCAGTCCTCTACCTGAAACTCTTACACGGATCCCCATCCCTCTCAAGGCATTGGCATTGCGTATAAAACATTCCTGATCTGGCCGGTCCTTATCTCTCCAGCCTATGTCTGAAGTTACATTGTAGTCTACCTACATACCAGCCCTTGTATTTGTCTCCTACTCTCCTTGTGCTTTTGTACAGGCTGTTCCTTCTGCCTAGGATACTTGACTAATTCCCAGGCATCTCACAAGACTGTTAACGCATGACATTTGGAGTTCCCTTTTCAAGCTCAGGCTGGTCAGATGCCTCTCCGTGTGTGCTTATAGAATCCTTTGCAGAAGTCCATCACAGCACATAAACCACTGTACTAGAGACTGGTCTCCTTCTTGTCGAGTTCCTGGTTAACCTCATGTGGGACTGTGACCTTCACTCCAATCCTGGAGTTCAGGGCTCTCTGTAGGTTCTTCCTTAGCTTTTTCCTTATCTTACTGGTAGTCTTCCTGGGTGATCGATCCATCCCTGACTTCTTCCCTGGGTTTCTACCATCTATGTGCTAATGATTCACCATTTATATCTCCAGCCCAGATCTCTTAGCCTAATGAGCATCTCTACCTGGATATGCTATGCTACCTTAATATATTTAAAACAGAATTCAGTATCTTCTCCAAGCCTCCTCTTCCTGGATTCTTGTGTCAGTGAATGGCATTGTTAGGGGTCCACAAATTCCAGCCAATAGGCCAAATATGCCCATAGCTTGAGCAAAAACGGTTCCTACATTTTTAAAAAAGAAAAAATAAAACACAAAGAAGAATATACCCATACACACCATATGTGGCCTACAGTGCCTAAAATATCTCCTATCTGGCCCGGTATAAAGTTTGCCAACTTATGGGTATTACCATTTGTCCAAGAACCTGGGAATCAATAACAATGTTAATTAATTAATAGCAATAATTAGCAAAAATTAAATTTACCTCATTGAAACACCAGATGCTGTACATATTTCACTTTATTCTCAGATCAACCTATAACTGTTAGGATGCTTTTGGCTACATTTAACAGCAAACCCTGACTAGCAGGCTGAAATGGAGTCTGGAGAGAGGGGAGGCCCAGGCACGGCGTGTGATCAGTGGTTCAAGTACGTCATCAGCGATCTAGGTTTTTCCATTGCTCTGCTTTCTCAAGCTCAGGCAGTATTGGCTTCAGCTAAAGCCTGGTTCCCGTATGGTCACGACTTGGCTGTCGGTGGCAATTGGGGCTACATGTGTTCTCGTTAACATCTGCTGAGAGAGAGAAACGCCCTCAACCATGGAATATGAGGACTTCTGTATGACTGAGCCAAATAGTTCAACATGCCCACCCCACTGTCTACTGTATAGCTTTCTTTCTTCCCCCAGATCCAAACAATAACCAAGTCTTCAAAAAAATTTTTGACCTCCTAAATATCTAATTTATTTCTATTCCTCACAACTGCATCCACCAGTCTGTAACATCCCAGCAAGCAAAGGACAAGTGTCTTCTCTTCTCTGCATGGTCAGCATCTGCCTTGAAAGTGAATTTGATGAATGAGTGACGAAACTTCATTCACATATCAGGTTTTCATTTTCCCGTTGAGGAAGGTGAGATTCAGAGGGCCAAGGTCACAGAGCTAACAAGATCTGATGTACGTCGGTCTGACATGGAAGCTCGTGTTACTCCAATTATTCTATGTCTCTTTCCTCCTGTTCCATCATTTCCTTTTCCATTGGCTTCTTCCTCTTAGCCTTAAACATATTCAAACCTCTCCTCTCTAACAACCATATAATCCTTTGGGCATGCTTTCCCTACAGTTTGAGCCTCCTCTGACCCTTCCCTTTACAAACAGTTTTCTTAGAAAAATTGTCCACTTGCCTTGTCCTTATTTCCTCTTTCTCCATTCACACCTATCATGTCACTGAATTCATCTTGCAAATGTTACCAGGATCCTCCCAAGTTTGTATCAAAGGGCACACCCATCTTTATTTTACTATACTCGGCAGCATTTGATTCCCTCTCTTGATTCCTCCTCTTCTCAGAATCCTCCCATATTTCTAAGGCTAAGTTCTCCAAGGATTCCTTGCCTTATAATGTCCCCCTGTCTTTGCACAGGATGGCCGAGAATCCCCTCTTCACATCCCAGAAGGGATTTCTACGGCTCCAATTCCACCCAAGCTTCACGGTATCTGCTGAATAGCCCAGTAGTTATCTGAACTATAATTATTTGTTTATCTTTTGGGACCGCCACTACCCTCCAAAACAACCTCCAAGTCTTAGTTGGAGACTTTTTTTTTTTAGTCTGAAGAGCACCCTTGGTGAAAGCCACAGAGTTGATACCAATAAGTGCTTGTTGAACGAATCATTGAATAAATTAATGCATTGACTTATCCCACACCACACAGCCAGGAAATGGCAGAAATCAAATCAAGAGAGGTCAGAGGTTTTTCGAGTAGACTATACTGTTGAAAATGACAATAAGGTTTTTAGGCTTTGGAGGTCATCGTTGGGGCACCTGCATGGCTCAGTCTGTTAAGCATCAGACTCTTGATTTTGGCTCAGGTCGTGGTCTCAAGGTTTGTGTGTGAGCCCCACTGACAGCATGAAGCTTGCTTGGGATTCTCGCTCTTTGCCCCTCCCCCACTCATGCGCTCTTGCTCTCTCAAACTAAATAAACGTTTTTTAAAAAAGAATATATAAAAAAGAAGTCATTGTGAATGAACTAGAATTTAAATAAAAATTTGAGGGGCACGTGGGTGGCTCATTCGGTTAAGCATCCAACTTCAGCTCAGGTCATGATCTCACGGTTCGTGGGTTCTGTGCTGACAGCTCAGAGCCTGGGGCCTGCTTGGGATTCTGTGTCTCCCTCTCTCTCTGCCCGTCCCCTGTTTGTGCTATATCTCTCTGTCAAAAATAAATAAAAACATTAAAAAAGATAATTAAAAAAAATAAATAAAAGTTGGAAAAGAAAAAAATATTTTTAATTTTTAAAACAGACAAAATATCTGTATATGATAAAGATAAGATTGGAAATAAATAAAACAACATTTAAAAAAAGAAGTCATCCCTAAGTGGGATATAAACTGCATAAAGCTATACATTGGAAGATACAAAATTCAAGTAATATTTATATTGGAATTTATATTCATAGATTTATATTCATAAACATTTGTATATATGTTAATTTGTTTCTGTTTAAACATACCTTGCTATGTACACTCATTATGCATTTATGTATTTCATTTAAAACTCAGAAAAGAATAAACTAGAGATACCAAGCAATCTAAATCTAAACTGAGAAATCCTTATTATCAATTTTTTTTTTTTTTAACGTTTATTCATTTTCTGAGAGACAGAGAGAGACAGAGCATGAGCAGGAAAGGGTCAGAGAGAGGGAGACACAGAATCCGGAGCAGGCTCCAGGCTCCGAGCTGTCAGCACAGAGCCTGACACGGGGCTCGAACTCACGAACTGCGAGATCATGACCTGAGCCGAAGTCAGAAGCTCAACCGACTGAGCCACCCAGGTGCCCCTAGAAATCCTTATTATGAAAATACCACAAAAGCACTGTTGTGTGAATGGGCAGACTATTTTCTGTTAAGTAAAATTAAGTACTTTAATCATATTTAAGCATATTAAATAATTTAAAAATTAAGACTGCAATTCAGCCACATCTTATGATTTCATGGCCTGCCAGATGTAAAAGAAGTGTGTGGGGGGTACCAAATAATGGCTGCCTGCTGCTTTTCTACGTTTTGGAAATGCTAAGTAAGGGCCAGTACTAGGGAAAATGAAGAAGGAATTCTCCTGCAGAGTTACCTAAATGGCCATAAAAGAGAAAAAGATTAAACTCCACAAAAGGGCTAAAATGTTTGCAGACTGGGAGGCAATCTTTCAAATTAAAAAAAAAAAAAAAAAAAAAAAAAAAAAAAAAGAGGGGTGCCAGGGTGGCTCAGTTGGTTAAGCATCCGATGTTTGGTCTCGACTCAGGTCATGATCTCTCGGCTTCAGGGGTTTGAGCCCCTGCGTCGGGATGGGTGCTGGCTGCATGGAGCCTGCTTGGGATTCTCTCTCTGTCCTCTCTCTGCCCCTCCCTCACTTGTGCTATCTCTGTCTCTCTCAAGGTAAATAAATAAACTTAAAAAAAAAAAGGAAAGATATGTTTTAGAATTTTAAAATTGGGAAATACTACAGTGAACAGGCCTTTAATAAATAGATTAAAATTAGCCTTAACCTCTTCAGGGTGCTCCGCTATTTTATTTCCATTTAACTGCTATGAATTGTATAAGTGCATTGCATTTCTTTGTAAATAAATTAAGCTTTTTGTAACAAAAAATAAAATGAAATAAAACATAAAATGTAATCAATAATCTGAGGTTAGGGTGGGGAGATACACTGCACAGTTGCTCTGGGGGTAGGAACCCATCTTTAAAAACTCAACATTTGGGGCACCTGGGTGGTTCAGTCAGTTGTGCCTCTGGCTCTTGATTTGGGTGTGGGTTATGATCCCAAGGTCATGGGATTGAGCCCTGTGTCAGGTTCCACACTGGGTGTGGAGCCTGTTTAAGGTTTTCTTTCTTCTTTTGCCCCTTTCTCCCTGCTTGCTTGCTCTTAAAAAAAAGGGGGGGGGGTGCGCCTGGGTGGCTCAGTCGGTTAAGCGTTCGATTTTGGCTCAGGTCATGAGCTCATGACTTGTGGGTTCAAGCCCTGCATCTGGCTCTGTGCTGACAGCTCAGAGCCTGGAGCCTGCTTTCGGATTCTGTGCTTCCCTCTCTCTCTGCTCCTCCCCTACTCGCATTCTCCCTCCCTCTCCCTCTCTCTCTCTCTCTCTCTCTCTCTCCCCCTTTCTCTCTCAAAAATAAATAAACATTTTTAAAAAATCTATAAAAGAAAATAAATAAAAACTCAAAACTTCAGGGACACCTGGCTGGCTCAGTCAGTAGAGCATGTGACTCGATCTCAGGGTAATGAGTTCAAGCCCCATGTTGGGCATGAAGCCTACTGGGAAAAAACAAAAACAAAAACAACAACTTTCAAATCTTCAGTGACATTGTTCTTATACTGTGTGCATAAATGAATATCTTGCTAGACTTACTAAAAATTACTGTGGATATGTTTCTAACAAAAAAATAAAAACGAGGTATCCTGAATGACTGAAGTTTACCCTGAAAACATAAATGTATCTCCTTTTCCCATCTCAACTCCCCAGATCTATAAAAAGTAAAATGGAAGAATTGAAATATATTCTCCATTAAGGTAATCATCTAAGCTCCAATAATTTTTTCAGTAGAAAGCTTAAAAATCTGCCAATTAAGATGTCTCCACCTACAATGGGCTAACCACAAAAAAAGGTGAGTCAGTTTTCCTGGAGCGTGTTTTCATTTATCTGGCTTTTAGCAATATTGGCCACACCCCTTCCTGAACAGTTTGCTGGCAATAATTCTCCACATTACTTTCTTAATGGTATTAATTTTTTAAAGAGAACATTTTAAAACATCAAAAAAACCTTTACGGTTTTTTTATAACAGTGATAAGGCTGATAGTAAACAGTTCAAATAAGAATACAAAGCACAAGAGGGGGTGCCTGGCTGATTCAGTCGGTAGAGCATGCGACTCTTAATCTCAGAGTCGTGGGTTCAAGCCCTACACTGAACATGGAGCCTACTTTAAATTTTTTTTTTTAACATTCATTAATTTTTGAGACAGAGAGAGACAGAGCATGAACAGGGGAGGGGCAGAGAGAGAGGGAGACACAGAATCTGAAACAGGCTCCAGGCTCTGAGCTGTCAGCACAGAGCCCGACGCGAGGCTCGAACTCACGGACCGTGAGATCATGACCTGAGCTGAAGTCGGACGCTTAACCGACTGAGCCACCCAGGCGCCTCGAACACGGAGCCTACCTTAAAAAAAAAAAAAAAAAAAAAAAAAAAAAAAAAAAAAAAAAGCCACTCAATGGTACAAAGCATGGAGGGGAAGTCAAAAAGAAACCAAAATCTAAAATCCCATTTTCAAGCATTAAGTGTATCTTACATTCTCCAAACATTACTCAGACTCTACAAACATTTACAGATGGATTTGTGGGTTTGCATATGTGCATATATTAGTTTTACATAATTGGGATAATACTTAACATGCTCATTTGTGAAGTCTTGTCTTACTCTATGTCACAGACATGTATTCCTGTGATGTCTAAATAAAACATCATCATTTTCAGTGGCTTCACGGTGTTCCCTTACACGGAAGTATACATAGTGTACTTCATCATTTTTCTTTTGAAGGACTTTCAGCTTGCCCCACTTTACTTTTGGGTTGTTATAAATAATGCTGTGATGAATATCCCATTTACGTGTCATTTCAAATGTGTGTAATTATCTCCTAGAGGTAAATTCCCTGAGGTGGGGTGGTAGGAGGGTAAAGGACGCAACGCTACTTGACAAAATATTGCTAAACTGCCCTTGGGAAGCAGATCTGTCAGGATTAGGTTCAGCTGACTTCGAGAGAACACCCAACAAGATGGCTTACACGAGACAGAAGGTTACCCAGAAGAGGAGGCGGTCCATGACCCAGGGGACCAGGCACCTTCCATTTTGGTGCACCACCATTTCAGAACACGGCTTCTTCAGCATGGTGTGAGGTGGCTGCTTAAATTCTAGCCATTGAATCTGCACTCCAGCCAGCAGGAAAGGGAAAGGGACAAAAAGGGTCAAATCCCAGGGACTCTTCTGTGAAGTCAAACTCACCACTCGGGCAACATCTATCGGCCAGAATTTGGTCATGTGGCTACACCTAGCTGCAGGGCAGGCTGGGAACTGTAAGTCATTTTTCCTTGGATGCCTTTATGTTCAGTTAAAAGTCAGGTGTTCTTTTACTGAGGACAAGGGAAAAGACAGCCAAGAGTTTCTGCCCCGGGAAGGATGTACCAACTCACATCCCTGTCAATGTCCTGCAAGAGGTGTCATTTCCCAAGTCCCAGTTGGATAAACTGTTCTCACTGCCAACGCGTTTTATTACTTACAAAGGAAAATATGTAACCTATTCTCAAATAGCCTGTTTTAGTTCATATCACTAATATCAGTGATGTATACACCAACCCCCGCAAAAGTATAAAGAACATGCAAATGCGGGGACATAACTGTTACTCTGCCTTGACTTGTGCTTCAGTGTTAAAGCTCCGTCCTTAGCTGACTTCTCTTCTCCTCCAGGTAATCTCATCCATAGCTTTAATGCTGCTGAGTCAAAATCTGTATTTTCACTCCTGATCTCCCGAGTCTTAGTAAATTAGCCAGCTGCTTACTCCGCATACTCATCTGGGTAATCCACCACCATGTTACAATCAACTATGAAAAAAATCGGTCTCATCGTCTTCTCTTACAAATACTTCCTCCCGCGTTCCTTATTTTGGTGGCACCGGTTGAGTCATTTACCTCTCTCTCATCAAGACGCTGCCTGCATGACCAAATTCGATGAATTTCACTTCCATAACGACTCTTGCCATCCCCTTCGTCTCCACTGTGCTCTTGAGGATCAAGATGAAATCTCATGACTCTCTGCCTCCATGCTTGAACCAATCCAGGCTACCCTCAAACGTGGCAGCCAAGGGCTTCTTACTAAAATGCTAATGTGAATATGATGGCCCTCTCTCTCTCTCTCTCTTTTCCCCCACCAAATCCTTTAAAGGGTGTCCATAGTCAAAAAGCTGGATGTGGCACGTGCAGTCCCCCAGCCAGTGACCTTCATCAGCATCACCTTGTATGAATCCCCTGACTATATTCCACATTTCAACACATCACTTATGGTTCTGCAATGCAGTGAATTTGCTAGTGGATCCCTCCTACCTAGAATTCCTAGAAAAGATCTATTCCTTTTTTTTTTTTTTTTTTTTTTTTAAGATTCAGATCCTATAGACACATCAATAAAACCCTTCTCGACCAGACTCCCTACCTCGTGGCTACTTCGTTTTGTGCCATTTTTGTGTTCCGTACTTTCTTCTAAAATATTATAGTAAAGAGGGTTAATGTTTATTAATCCAGCAAATGTTTACTGAATTTCCACTGTGTGCTTAGCATTATGCTAAGAGCTAGATTCACGACCACGTGTAAGCTGAACATAGACCTTACGTCTTCGCAACCTTTAGTCTATGCAGCTTAGGAAAGGCTAATTTCCATTTGCCATCTCTGGTTGGCTAGAAAAGAAATTCTTTCTCTCCCCCATCAATCTGAATGAGACACTAAGAAACTGATGTTGCCCTGTTGATCATGTCAAGATGCTCTCTTCAGTGTCTTGCTGCTTATTCAAACACGCATTTATTTTTGCTTTTATGACTTCATGCTGTTGGCTGCCACTATCCAGGATCACTTGGATGTTTAAGAAGGAAAAATTAGGGGTAACCTTATTTGACCTAGTATTTCTCAAGCTCTTTCCTCAAACTTAACCCTGACGAAGGCCCGGTTTAGGGGATTCCTGGCAGAGAGGATGAAAGACCTAAGAACAGGATGCACAGCCAAGCAAAGATTGGGGAAAGGGTGTTCCAGGTGGAGGGCCATGGACAGAGCAAAGACGGATGGACAGAGGTGAGGAAATGGTGTCTCCATGAGGATGGGCCCTCCATAAACAAGACTGCATAGGGTTAGTTCACAGCACGTTTTAAGACCTGGCTCAGTGGATCACACATGACCCATGGAGGTGCAGCTCTAAGGGCTGTGTTACCTGTCGCTGCTTCCCTTCTCCCTCTTGGGCTGCCCTGCAAACTTGCTACTCCTGTTTTCCTCCCTTCCTTTCCATCTTCCCAGTTCCCAGTTTCCTCTTTTACCACCGATCCAAGATAGGAATAGGCCTGAACTGAAAAATCTCGCAGAGGCGATTTACAGAAGGAAGTCCAGGTACACTAAATTTTGCACAAAAAAAGAAATCCAAGTTAGGGACAAACTCGTGTGAGTTAGAGGAGAGTGCTAGAGTGCATTCCAGATAGATCAAAAGTGTCTGGGTGTATTATTCAGGACTGCTGATCTCAAGAGACAGAAATTCAATCCGGAGAAGTTTAAATAAGAAAGCAGTCGTGTCGGGTTATATAACTTGGAAACACAGCGGCATGGCTGGCCTCAGGCACGACGGGATCTAGGTGGGGGTGCAAAATGACAGCATCAGATTATCAGCTCTTTCCCTTTCCTTCTGTCTCTGCTCCTCTCTGTTGTTGGCCTCATTATCTTCTATTGTAAATGTGTGTCACTTATGCAGTGGGGAGCCTGGCAGCTAGAAACTCCAAGCCTCTATCATCCAGTTTGAGGATCCTCCAAGAAATGATAAACTAACTCTTCCTAATTGAGGGTGGAAGATCTCAGGGAATAATTGCATGGAGCCAGTCTGTCAACCACCCACATGTGTCCCGGAGGCAAGGGGCGGGGGGGGGGGGGGGTGGTCATGATTGGCCAGGTGTGGGTCATGTGCCTGTCTTTCTGCTTGCACCTGGGTGGATTCCTCACAGGTGTGGAGATGGAAGTAGGGTGAAGAGCAGTGGCTGAAATCTGGGCAGGAAAAAAAAAATGTGATTTGATTGGAACAGAGGCTTTGTGGCAGAGTATTAGGAGACAAGCTAGGAGTGGGAAACGGGGCCAGGTTGTGTAGATCACTATCATGCAAATGAAACGGAGAACCAAATATTCAGGAAAGTCTCCGGATGTGTATGTGTACAGCTGATTCTCATTATTCACGGTACTCAGGTTCTAGAAAGTCGCCACCATTGCTGAATCAGCAAATACCGAATCATTGCCCTATGGGAAATACAAGGGTAGGTTCCTGCGAGTCTCTGGTCACATTTTTATCAACTGATCAATACATAACCTTGTTTTATGAGTGTATATGTTTAGAGATACTTTAATATATGCTGTCGATTCATTCATACGGACCTCACAGCCAAAAGCACAATCACTCATGTCTGGACGAAGCTTATCTAACGCATGTATTTGCTGCATCAGGCACATCACAGCCTTCTTCCACTTAGGGGCACCGGACAGCACTTCAGGACTATGTCTGGGGCCAACTTAAATAGCAAACTCACCAAAAAAAAAAAAAAAAAAAAGCACAAACATAAGAAAAACATGGCACTGAAGAGACCACGAAATGGACACTTGCTTGTTTACCCAGTGAGAACTGAAACATGAAGGCAGGTGTTGTCTGGTCCCATCTCAGCTGGGAACGTGCCAGCGGGTGGAGTCGGCATTAGCTCTGCGCGGGTCCAAGAATGACTGGAGAAGCGTCGAGAGAATACGGATGTGGGGGCTACGCAGGCATTTTAGCGAGCAGACAGATTCACAAGTACGGAGTCTCTGAATGAGTAGGCTCGGCTGTTAGTTTCCCCCTCAGTATTTTGGAGGATTCATCTGGCACTGGTGGGCAGGAAGGAGGATGGCACTGGATGGGAGATCAAGTGGGAGACACAGTGGCACTGGTGGGAGGCACCATGTGGGGGGGAATGAGGGATGAACACGAGAGGAAGGGAGGGCAAGCGGGCTTTCTAACCCGACAGGACATGACCGTGGTGGGGGTGGGGAAGAGGGCCCCATCGAGGAGGGAGGGAGGGGCCAGCAGTGTAGAAGGAGGGAGGGAGGGAGGGGTCAGTGGGTATAGAAAAATGAAGAACCCAGTTTGGAAGAGAATCTGACTTCAATTCTGAAATGAGCCATTGGTCCTGTCAGACACTATGTGTTCTTCGCTCCAAGATTTTTTAAAAAGTGGACATTCAACTGACATGAAAATGAGGAACAAGTAGCGTTCTAGTATTAAATATCCCCATTTCCGATCAATTAAACAACCTTATTAATAATAATGGTAGGGGCACCTGGGTGGCTCAGTCGGTTGAGCGTCCGACTTCAGCTCAGGTCACGATCTCGCGGTCCGGGAGTTCGAGCCCCGCGTCGGGCTCTGGGCTGATGGCTCAGAGCCTGGAGCCTGCTTCCGATTCTGTGTCTCCCTCTCTCTCTGCCCCTCCCCCGTTCATGCTCTGTCTCTCTCTGTCTCAAAAATAAATAAACATTAAAAAAAAAATTAAAAAAAAATAATAATGGTAATAAAATACCACACACATAGCACTTACTATTTGCCAGGCATTGTTCTAGGCTCTTTATATTTATTCGTCCATTTATTCCTCATAGACTATGAGGTATCGTTATTAGACCCATTTTTATTTTTTTATTTGTATTCATTTTTTATTATTTATTTTTTTTATGTTTACCCCAGTCTTATTTATGAGATAGATACATGTCTGTGTACATGTATGTATATGTATATATGTGAGTATCTTGCAATTATTTAAAATGACTATGAAAGAATATAATCCAGTAGAGAGAAAAAATATAGCCCAGAGAACACATGTTAACACAGAAATTTAACATGCTTAACAACATAGAAAACATAAACACATAGAGAAAAGACAGAAAGGAAAAGTCAAAAATGTGAAAGTAGGTGGCAAGATAATTTAAAAACTTTTGTCTTTCTACTTCCCAATATTTTTTAAGTTTTCCACACACACACACACACACACACACACACACACACACAAACCCTATTACTGTGCATTGAGGAGGGCACCTGTTGGGATGAGCGCTGGGTGTTGTATGTAAGCGATGAATCATGGGAATCTACTCCCGAAGCCAAGAGCACACTGTATACACTGTATATTAGCTAACTTGACAATACGTTATATAATTTAAAAAACCCTATCACCTTTGTGATCATTGATATTTTTCATTTTATTTTAATAGGCAGTTGGGGGGGAGTGACTGCTACCCACCAGTGGCTCACCCCCAGGTGCTCTAGGTCCCCTTCCAGGACCAGCTGGGTTGGGCTGTCTGTCCATCCTGCAAGCTTGCTGTCCCTGAGGAAGGAAAGGTCCTTTGTGGTTGAGAGAAGGTTTTGTGTGCTTTACAAATAATCTCCTTCAAAACCTTCTGCTTGGAGCCTAGAGCTGTATCTCTACTCCTGGGCTCCAGAGACATGTCTGTCACCCAAGGCTGGGCACCACCACAGCCTGGGCACTGCTCTAACAGTCCCGGAATGCTTGCGTCCGAGTCTCCTTCACTCCCAATGGAGGGATTCTCACACCAATAGGATTTCCCCCTCCTGAGTCTGCCAATTCAGTCCCTCCCTTCTCTTTGCTTTTTGTAGGGACACAGGCGACCCTTGCTACATTTCTCTCATAATTGCCGTATGGCCACTTCCTTTATTACTCTGTTTGTGGAGTCATATTCCCTCTGCTTACCTCCTGGAAATGATTCCTGGAGACCCCCAACGAGAAGACTACTGTACTCAGAATGGTCACGGCCCAGTGCTTCACAGTGATGTCTCAAAGGGCCACATGCTTCCCTTTTGTTCTTTACTACATTTTTTTTACTATTTATTTTTTTAAGATTTTATTTTTAAGTGACCTTTACACCCAACGTGGGGCTCGAACTCACAACCCTGGGATCAAGATTCACATACTCCACTGAGTGAGCCAGCCAGGTGCCTCTATTAAATGTTTATTTATTTATAAAGACTTTATCTGTAAATAATCCCTACACACAATGAGGGGCCTGAACTCACAACTCCAAGATCCAGAGTCGGATGCTCTTCTGACTGAGTAAGCCAGGCGCCCTAGACCCATTTTTAGAAGAACAAACTGAGGCGGAGGGTAGTAACCTGCCTGTAATCCATAAGCTGGTAAATGCCGGAGTCTGTTTATAGAATCCATGTTTAACTACCGTGTCATGCTGGCAGTATTCGTTACGGTTTTTTTTTTTATAAGCTCCCTTTTACCACACTGCTGTCTCCCTGCCTCCCCACTGCCCATGCCAATTCCCCCCACGCCCCCTCCATCCAATGTATGGTTTTGTCAATATTGCTCACCCTTTCTCATCTAAAATCGAACAGTAATAAGCCACGTTCACACTAATTTCCTTCTTCATTTTCCTCCCCCAAAACCCAACAATGATCTTTAGCTAATTTCAAATTAGAGCCCACAAATCCCTAAGTCTATCAAGTTTCTTTTCTGAATAAGCCTAACTGAACTCCTCGTTTTCTTATACTTAAAAAATACCAGTTTGTGGGGCACCTGGGTGGCTCAGTCGGTTAAGTGTCTGACTCTTGATTTCGACTCAGGTCATGATCTCACAGTTCCCTGTGTCGGGCTCGGCACGGACAGTGCGGAGCCTGCTTGGGATTCTCTCTCTCCCTCTCTCTTTGCCCCTCCACTGCTCGCACATGCGAGTGCACACACTTTCTTTCTCAAAACAAGCAAACAGTAAAAAAAATACCAGTTTGCTAGCCTCTAGCAGAAATTGCTTTTTATTTTTTAATTTATTTTTAATTTTTTAATTTTTTTAAAGTAATCTCTACACACAATGTGGGGCTCGAACCCATGACCCTGAGATCAAGAGTTGCACAACCCACTCAGCCAGCCAAGCGTCCCACTTTATCTTTTATATTTAAAACAGTAATCATCTAGATTTTTAGGTACTAATAAAATGATTCTTTTTGCCTTAAGCAACTCATGTGACATCCTCATGTTTTTGTTTTTTTAAACTTTTTAATATTTATTCATTTTTTGAGAGACAGAGTGTGAGCCGGGGAGGGGCAGAGAGAGAGGGAGACACAGAATCCAAAGCAAGCTCCGGGATCTGAACCAACAGCATAGAGCCCGACATGGGGCTCGAACTCACAAACTGTGAGATCATGACCTGAGCCGAAGTGGGACGCTGAACCAACTGAGCCACCCGGGCGCCCAACATCCTCATGTTTAAAGGAGTGACACTATATTTCTCATTGGAATACTATTTGATATTTACAAGACAACTGGAAAGTCAGACATGGAACTTTAAATAAATGCAAGTGTTTGTGGAATTTGCCTAGAACATCTACACAAACATCTCTTTTGTTTGCCAGCTTTATTTTAGTTTTGATTTTGCGTTCATTCCTTAAACACAGCTGGTTTCTAAGTGTGGAGAATGTGGGAGAGGTTGTCTTCAAGAAAGGTGGGAAGCATTTAATTCAGCAAACACATACTACTCTGTGGCAGGCCCCTTTATTCAGCACACACAACCTCATGCAGTTTTCATGAAAAGAGCTTGGGCGATGTCTACATCAGCAGTCTGTCTAGGTTCAAGTGCATGGCCACAGCGTGCCAGCAAGGTTGCCAATGAGCCAAGGCTCCAAAATGCTTCACATACCTACTCACGTGCTTTAACAATAATAACAGCCTTCTAACAATGGCCATCATAATTTAAGAACTCAAAACTTTTTAAAAACCATTTGTTTTTGAGAGAGAGAGAGAGAGAGAGAGAGAGAGAGAAGATGCGTGCTTGAGTGAGGGAAGAGTGGGCAGAGGATCAAAAGCGGGTTCTGTACTGACAGCAGAGAGCCCGACGCGGGGCTCGAACTCACGAACCAGGAGATCATGACCTGAGCCAAAGTCAGACGCTTCACCGACGGTGCCACCCAGGCCCAGGCGCCCCTAAGAACTCAAAACTTTTAAGCTTGCCTTGCACACCCTTATTTACACTGGAGAAGCTAAGCATCAAACTCCCTGTCTCACCCACCCTTCCCATCTCTGGGGCTGAAGGTCCTTGAGCTTACTTTGTTCTGCAAGTGACATCTGGCCTGCTACCCTAGCTGCTGCAGGTTGGACCGGGGTGGCCATCCGACCTGGACCAGTTCGCACGTTTTCAGTTTTAGGCGCCGGAAAACCCTGTCAACCTGGTTTGAGTGAAAAAGAGGAGAAGCTTATTGGCTTACAAAGCCATAGGCCCAGCTGGCTCCAGAGGCTGCAAACGAGGCCACAAAGACCCCGATCTCTCTTTATCTCTTGGCTTCTTCCTCCTCTGTGTTGGCTGCATCTGCAGGCAGGCTGTCCCTGGTGGCGACAAGTTTGCAGTTCTTTGGTGATGACAAGATGGCTGATTGCAGCTCCAGGCTCATGACTACAGCTCCGAGTTGGGGGCAAAGGGAACGCTCCTCCCTCAACAATTTTGATATCAAATTGGCTTCAGTTGGGTTGTCGGCCCATTTCTCAACAACCATGGCCACCGATGATGTCAGGTACAGCTACTTGGACCACATGCAGTGAACATGAAGTAGGATGATCGGGACACTATTACAAGAAGGGAGGCAGATACTGGTGGCAAAAACATCAACTCTACACATATGACCCAAGGACATGCAATACAGAGGCTTGACTGTGGCCAAGGAGGAGGCCTGCTGGGAAAAACTCAACAGGGACGAGTGGCTGAAGAAAAACACAAGATCCTCTCTCTGGAGGAAATGGAACTAGAAGTCCAGAACTGAGGAGCTGGTAGGGACAGTATAAGTGGAAGGACACAGAGACACAGAGACCCAGAGACCAGGAGGGAGGGGGAATGGTGGAGTCTCGTGGTAGGGAGCAGGAAAGCCCCTTGAGCTTCTGCTGAGTGAAACCAGGCTAGTCCTGGGGCCTCCGGCACCTGTAACGTCCTCGAGTCTTCGGGGCAGAGCTGAGCCGCTAAGATTCCTATGATCACTATCCAGGTATTTCCTCATGATGAAGACCCACGGCATTAAGTCCCAAAGGGCTTACCTAACATTTAAGTCAGGAAAGGTAAAGACAAGAAGGAAAAGAGATAAAGGGACAAAACATGGTATACAGGGGAATGGCAGAGAGCACGATTTTCTGTGCTCTAGGAAGCTCCGTGCTGTGCCAGGACGGGGTGGTGCTGGTGGTGAGGATGAGGTGTTTCCCATTATTCCTTCTACCCCTTGCCTCCGATTTTATTTCCAGGCAGCCAGCTGGAGAGGCCCCTCACCCCACCCCACCCTTAAGGAAATTTCCTGCAAGTCTTGAATGCTTAGCTTCAAGATCTTACCTAGCTACTAGGGAGGTGGGACCTGCAGTCTTTAGCCAGGCAGCTCTCAGCCCAACTCCGAGTTCGGTTCTTTTCTAAAGGGTGAGAATGGCTGTGCAGAGGCAACGTGCCATCTCGGCCACATCCCCAAAGCCAGGCTCTGTGCTGTGCCTAACAATCCCCCTCCTCTGTGCCACCACATCCACCTATGGTCATGTCCCTTCTGCTCCTCTTGCCCAGTAGCTTCCATATGGTTCAGAATGGCCATCTTAAACTTCCTCTTTACTTTTCTATTTCAGTTCCCTGCAGCGAATTGGCTATATCACTTTAAGTGCTTGTCCAAATTTTCTCTTTTTAAGTTAAAAAAAATTTTTTTTAATGTTTATTTATTTTTGAGAGAAAGAGAGAGAGAGACAGAGAGAGACAGCGTGAGTGGGGCAGGGGCAGAGAGAGAGGGAGACACAGAATCCGAAGCAGGTTCCAGGCTCTGAGCTGTCAGCACAGAGCCCGACGCGGGGCTGGAACCGGTGAACCACGAGATCATGACCTGAGCCTTGACCGACTGAGCCACCCAGGCACCCCAGTTCTTGTCCCAACTTTCAAAAGAAGGATCAGCTTGTCACGCTAGGCCACACAAGTCATACAGTTGCCGGTCAACCAGTGGAGTCAATGGCCCAAAGACAGGTGTCTATCTTGGTCCAATTAATTGGCAAAGGGGAGGGACAGAGCAACTGCATGGCACAGATGGTGACTTATCTCAGACGGGACTTAGCCACGGTATGTAATGACGGACTATCCAGACAACTGTGTTTTCCCACTGACATATTCAGGCGGATCAAATAGGTAGGTAACAAATATCCTTACATATTGTATTAGTTTCCCATGACTGTTTTAACAGAGGACCACAAACTGGGTGGCTTAAAACAATAGAAATGCAGGGTCTCACAGTTCTGGAGGCTGGAAGTCGGAAATCCTGGGACTGGCAGAGCCCTGCTCTCTTTGCACCCTGTCTTGCCTCTTCCGGCTTCTGCGTTTTACTGACGATCTTCGGTCATCACGTGGCCTTCCGTGTCTGCCTTTACGCGGCTGTCTTCTTAAAGACACCAGTCAGACCGGAGCAGTGTCCACCCTACTCCAACATGGCCTCATCTTAACTAACAATATCTGTGACAATCCTATTTCTAAATCAGGTCACTATCCGAGGTAGTGGGGGTTAGGACTCCAACGTCTCTTTTGGGGAGGACGCAATTCAATTGTAACACATACCTACTCAGGTTGTACAGCCAATTTCTCCACAAATAAAATAGACATCTAACCATTACGGCGGACTTGCTACTCAAAAGGCATGGGACACTGCGGTGAGTACTATGATAAGGATGAGTATGGACGCTGGGTGGCTCAGTCGGTTAAGCATCCGACTCTTGATCTCGGCTCAGGTCATGATGTCGTGGTTTGTGGCATCGAGCCCCATGTTGGGCCCTGCACTGATAGCGTGGGGCCTGCTTGGGATCCTCTGTCTCTACCCTCCCCCACTCACAAGCACCCACTCTAAATAAATACATAAATAATAAAGTTTGTTTTAGAGAGTGAGTGGGGGAGAGGGGCAGAGGGAGAGAGAATCTTTTTTTTTTTTTATATTTATTTATTTTTGAAGGAGAGAGAGAGAGACAGAGTGTGAGCTGGGGAGGGGCAGAGAGAGAGGGAGACACAGAATCCGAAGCAGGCTTCAGGCTCCGAGCTGTCAGCACAGAGCCTGACATGGGGCTTGATCACGAGACGTGAGATCATGACCTGTGCCGAAGTTGGATGCCCAACTGACTGAGCCACCCAGGCGCCTCCAGAGGGAGCGAGAATCTCAAGCAGGTTCCATGCTCAGCGTGGAGCGCAGAACCCAACACGAGGTTCGATCCCATGACCCTGAGATCATGACCTAAGCTGAAACCAAGAGTCAATTCAACTGACTGAGCCACCCAGGCACCCCTAAAGAAACTTTAAAAAGAAAAAGATGTGTTTACTGTGTCTTTCTAGATTCATCAGATGTTCTTAGTTATGATGGTAGTCTTAGTGTTAGTAACCTCTTTCCAAAAAAGAAAAAAAGGTACAAAGAAAATCAGTATTCAAAGGCGATATTGAGGAATAATTTTTATTTACTTTTAAAAATTTTTTAAAGACTTTTTTATGTTTATTTTTGAGAGAGAGAGAGAGAGAGTGAGTGAGCGGTTAGGGGCAGAGAGAGAGGCACAGAATCTGGAGCAGGCTCCGGGCTCCGAGCCGTCCACACAGAGCCCAATGCGGTGCTCGAACCCACAAACCGTGAGGTCACAACCTGAGCTGAAGTTGGATGCTTAACCGACTGAGCCACCCAGACGCCCCTGATTTATTTTTATATTCTTTAGTCACTGGTGAGATAAAGTGTATTAACTCAGAAAAATAAATGTTACACAGTAGGCAAAATGCAAAAGCACGAAAAATGCATCCAACTGCTCTTAGCTCCTTTAGGGAGTCTTATGTGGAGCCTGTGTAAAGGCCAAGATGGCTGCCATCTTCAAGGAAGAAAGAATCTTTTGTGGCTGCAGGAAGTAGTGACCATGTGGAAGAGAGTAATGGAGGAGCTGGAGGCAGCCACTGAGACAGAGTCTGGCACAAAAGGGAGGCAGCCACTGAGGCAGAGTCTGGCACAAAAGGGAGGCAGCCACTGAGACAGAGTCTGGCATAAAAGGATATGAATGTGTAAATAACTTTTTCCTGTTGAATGCCAACGTCTCCCTTTAAAAACAAATGCCAAAGAGACATTTTAATAGTTTCAGAGAAGAGAAAGACTCATCTTGGAACTACAGGAATGTACCAAAAAAATCATGTAAGGCAGGAAGGAAATTGTGTCAAGAGTTTGTATACATAAAATCCTTAAAACGTTTTTATGAAGTAGAAAGTATTACCTACATCTTTTTGTGTTTTCTTCTTTCATAAGAAAATGAGACCAGGGGCGCCTGGGTGGCTCGGTCGGTTAAGCGTCCGACTTCGGCTCAGGTCATGAGCTCCAGGTCTGTGAGTTCGAGCCCCGGGTCGGGCTTTGTGCGGACGGCTCAGAGCCTGGAGCCTGCTTCGGATTCCGTGTCTCCCTCTCTCTCTGCCCTCCCCCACTCACATTGTGTCTCTCTCTGTCTTAAAAATAAACAAACATTAAAAAAAACTTTTTTTTAAATAAAAAGAAAAGGAGACCATTTCAGGAGCCTGACTGCCCGTCTCTTTTCCATCCTCCCAGAAGCTGTCTCCCTCTCCCTTGTGTTGTCTACCCAGCTGGGGCCACAGTCACAGTTCTGCAGTACGGCCGCATTCATGCCATTCTCCTCTGCAAGAAGTCTTGTTTCATCCTTATTACCTAGAATAGGAGTTTCCAAACTTTTCCATAGCAGAACCCTTTTATTAAGGGAAATTCTGTACAGATTTTCTGTATATCTATTTATGTGGGACTATATCAATTTATGTTTATCTATTGGACAAAAGGAGTATTTGATGAAGATAGTTTTTTTTTGTAAGTTTATTTATTTTGAGATAGAGCACACATGTGTGGGGGAGGGGGCAGGGGGCGGGGGGGAGAGAGACAATCTCAAGCAGGCTCTGCGCTGACAGTGCAGGGCTAGATCTCATGACCGTAAAATCATAAACCTGAGCCGAAACCAAGAGTCAGATGCTTAACCAACTGAGCCACCTGGGTGCCCCTGACGTTCTTTTCAAATTCAGATTAATAATATTGTCAAGTTAACAAGAACACAGAAACTATTCTCCTAAAAACAGCACTTTGAAATTAGGCAGTGAAACAGAGAGGAAGACCATTAGTGTTAGGACGAGTAGTCAGTTAAGTTCTGCATTTGACGATAAAATAAAAAGAAAACTCTGATCCATGCAGATAATCATAAATCTGTTCTCCACATTCTATCCCAGTGATCTTTTAAAAATGCAAACCTGATTAACATATTTCATCAACTCGTTAAAACGCCGACGGTAAATTGCATCATTATTTCATGCATAGTCCAGAAAAAAAATGCTCAGTAAATGTTGATTTGGGAGATATTAAGATGTGAAAACAAGCGTGTCTCACAGTCACTGGAATGTGGTGTGCCAGCCGCGTCATCCTCTTAAAGATCAATGGCGTCTGGTTCTCTCGGAATCACGACAACACTCCTGATGTTCACCACTCTGTTCTCTGCATCCTAACTGCACTGGCCTTCTTTCCATTCACCCAGTCTTCCAGATGGCAGATCAAGCTTCACTTCCTCTGGAGAGCCTTCCCTGACCTCCCTGACCAGGCCACGTTCCTGTGCATTTAAGTGTCTCCTTGACAGCACTTACCACGGTGGACATCTTCTTTGGTTCCCATCTTAGTTTGGCTTACGTGTTTGTATGATTAGCATCTAGCTCCATGAGGGCAGAGAACATGAACTTCTGCTCCCCACCGCTCCCCACCGTAGCATCCTGTACACAGAAAGCACTCGAGCATTTGTTGAATAAATGAATTGAAATAAAAAATTTAAAAATTCATGTTGCTAATTTTCAGATATCCTTCAATTCCAAGGATCCAGAAGATTCATAAATGTGAGCAGTAAGAATTGTGTTTCATAGTCGAGTCGTTAACAATATCTACCAAATTCCTGTCTCCTTATCACAGATACCAAATTTAGACAAAAATCATTGAAAATTACTATGCGTTAAAACTCTGTCCCTGAGTGTTATTATCACAAGGTGGTCAGTGTGTTTTTGTGAATTCTCAGTTCCAAGATTCTGTGCTGAGCTGGTATGTCTGAGCTTCTGATTTTCAGGTTTCCTCTCTGCTCTGATTATACCTGCCTTGTACAGGCATGAATCCAAAGAGGGTTGGTCAGAGCTCAACCTTCTGAAACAATGACACATTTGTAAGAAATTCTACTGTGTTCACAGCGATGATAGATGCTTTCCTCTGGCCTCCACCAAAACATGTTCATCTAGATTTTGGAAGCACGAGTTAAGGCATTACAATTTGGTACATAAAATATTTGAGCGTGTAGGTATTTCTTTTGTATAACAAGTTTTAAATTAGTGAAAAATATTCCCAAAGAGGTTATTTGAATAAAATGCTTGTGCAACCTCAGAGGTACATTTATTTGCAAAACCAAAGGGTAATATGAAAACCACTGACTCGCTGTATCAAGTTTTTTTGTTTTTTTGTTTTGAGATTTTATTTTTTTAAGTAATCTGTACAGCCAACATGGGACTTGAACTCACAACCCCGAGATCAAGAGTCACAGGCTCTACAGACTGCAGCCAGGTGCCCTGGGCTATTATCAAGTCTTAAGGCTTGATTTGTCGGGAACTTCCTGATCTGCTCCCTGGCTGCCGCTCAGTGGTCCTGGCACCCAGCTTCACATCCTGCAAGAAGACAATACTTAGGACTTGTTCCGGAACAAGCTCTGTGCTCACGCGTTTGCGCAAAGGCCCATCCCTGGTTTTTCTGTCTTGGTCTCAAGCTCACATCTAGTAGTTTTCCCTGAGTCTTCCCTGATGTGCTGACTTTTCAGGATTCCCTCCAATTCCCTCACCAGGCAGCTCAGATCTCTGCTACATGACCTTGCTGTCACCTGTCTCCCCGCTAGACTGCAAGCTTCCTGAGGGAAAGGAACTCATCTTTGCACTGTTGGCACGTCCGGGACTTGGTGTGCAGCAAACACTGAAAGAAGCCCTTTTGGAGCTTTGCCAACTTGGGTAGTTTCAATTGTTTGCCAGTAGAAAAATTTCTATCTTGTGGTTTTATTTTTTTAATTTTTTTAAAAAGTAGGCTCCACGCCCAAAGTGGGGCTTGAACTCACAACCTTGAGATCGAGAATCATGTGCTCCACCAACGGAGTCGGCCAGGTGCCCCTCTCTTGTGGTTTTTTAAATTGTATTTCCTTGATCACTAGTAAGATTAAGCATCTTTTCATGTTTATTAGTTATGTATTTCAGTTTCTTCATGTTCCTTGCCCATTTTTCTGCAATGTTATTTACTTTATTAATTTGCAGATATTTATTTATTGCCTCGACACTTGTGAGACTATTTTAAAGCTCTCCCACGTAGGAAATTCCATATCCTTTCGTAGTCATTCGTCCCACTGAGCCAGTTCTTCCCTACGTTTAACCCAAATCCCACACGCTGCGGTGGGGGCTAATGCCTCTCGTTTTGAGCCCTGCTGAGTTAATGGAGAATAGCTGATTATCATCAATTATGATGAAATCGTTCTTAAAAAAAAAAAAAAAGTACTATTAAATAACCCAGACCTACCTGTGTAGTTAAATAATCATATAATTATTTTAACCTATACGAATGGATTCTATTTCCTAATTATCTTTCCCTTTACCACTCAACTGTGAGTCTTCTACATTCTTGAATCTAGAGCTTAGAAATGGGGCCCAGGGACTGGCTGGCGGTAAGCGTAACTGGAAGATGAACTTACGGTTGCTGATTTCTGCACTTCTATTCTTGCCTCTCATGACGGCGCCTCCCCCTCTTGCAAGGCTACTTTTTTATTTCAGCGCTTGATAATCACTCCTAAAATATTCATCAGCCAGACTGAGCAAGATCACAGAGCAAGGATTCCCTTTTAGTAATTATTGCTCTGCCCCAAGCGCTTGACACTCTTAATCGAAATTCTGTGGCTCTCTTACCAGTTGTCCATATTGGTAAGGAATCTACGTTAATAATGCTGATCCTACCCTCTAATACATAAACCCTTTTGGCAAATGGGTTTTAAGGCAAATGAAATGGTATGTTTCTTCTTCTTCTTTAAATGTTTATTTATTTTGAGAGAGAGAGACAGAGAGAGAGACAGAAAGAACACGGGCTAGCAGGGCGGCGGGGGGTGGGGGGGATGCGGAGACAGAGAAGGAAAGAGAAAATCTCAAGTGGGCTCTGTGCTGACAGTGCGGGGATGCAGGGCTTGACCTCACGAGCCGTGAGACCATGACCTGAGCCGAAATCAAGAGTTGGACGCTTAACTGACAGAGCCACCCAGGTGCCCCCCTTCTTCTTTTCTCCCCCTAGATCATTGGCCACTTTGTCCTGACCCCCCATTCTCCAAGTCAGCATGTATTTTCATAACTATGCTCTGAGGTTGGTCCTCTGTCCAGTGAGCCTTTATAGGATGGTTGTAAACGGATTCCCTAATAAATGGGTGTTTCCTATAGAATATAATCTTAAACATGTTAAAGTCAAAAATAGACTGCATCAATTCTTCCAAATCCCCCTTTCAAGGTTATAATGAATGAGTCTGACAAGGCTTTTTTCTCTTCATGAGTATTCACTTATCTGTTCAAAAACAAAAAACAACTTTAATTCAGATGACTCTTTAACTTTAGAAAACCATACTGCTAGAGTTGTCCTAACAAAGTACTCCAGACTAGATGGCTGAAACATAAATTTATTTTCTCATAGTTCTGGAAGGTAGAAGTCAAGGTGTTGGCAGGGTCGGCCTCTTCTGAAAACTTTCTCCTTGACATGTAAATGGCTAGTTCCTCCCTGTGTCTTCACATGGTCTCCTGTCTGTGCATGTCTGTGTCTTAATCTCTTTTTATAAGGACACCAGCCATATTGGATTAGAATCAACCCCAATGACCTTGCTTTTTTTTTTTCTTTTTTCTTTTTAAAGGCAGAATAGATTGAGAAAAGCTAAGGCACAAATACAGACTTTAGAAATAGCAACATTAATGTGGTCATGAAGGCAAGAAGCACTTCAGTTGCCATAAACCTAGAAGAAACCAAGAAAGAATCCATGGACTATAACAAAGGGAAGCATTTCAAGAAAAGGCTGATCAACAGCATGAAACGTCAAGTATGCTCAGGTCATAAGACATCCTTTAGATTTAACAATTCTAGATTACTGAGTAACATACCAGGAGTAAGAGGGAGGTAGGAGTTGTCTTAAGGAATGAATGAGAGAAAGGTCATAGAAGCAGTGAGTACTTTGTGAAGGAAAAGAGGTGAGAGACAGAAAGGACGTGGGGATGCCTGGGTGGCTCAGTTGGTTAAGCTCAGCATCCAACTCTTGATTTTGGATCATGTCATGATCCCAGGGGTGTGGGATTGAGCTCCATGTCAGGCTCAGCTGGGCATGGAGCCTACTTAACATTCTCTCTCTCTCTCTCTCTCTCTCTCTCTCTCTAAATAAAAGGGATGTGGGGTCAAGGATGTGATTTTTATTTTGAAGTGACAATATGAAGGAAAATAATCCAAGAGTAATTTGTTGCATATTAATCTCTGAATCATTCTGAGTCATTCATTGTTTTCATTGAAAGATTATTTTGTTTTAAATGGAAACCAAGCTGAGATGTAGCTGTGGCATTTAGAAAAAGCCTAAGTAAGACTGGCCAAAGGTTATTCTCTGCTTGGTCATAATGGATGGATCCCAGGCAATTCATTTAAGCTCTCTAAATCCCAGTTTCTCACCTATGTAATAATCGTACCCATTTTGTAATCTTGTTTCAAGGATTAAATGCCTCACCTGTTACAAGCACTCGATGTTTAATTTTATCATAACAATTAGGTTTGTTATTAAGAGGTGGCTTTAGAGGGATCAAGCAAATTCTATTTCTGGATTTTAATATGGTTCTTAGGTGAACAATTGTTCATTGAGATATATAGTAAGAAAAAAACCAAGCATCTTTTTTAATTTAAAAAAAATTTTTAATGTTTATTTATTATTGAGAGACAGAGCGTGAACAGGGGAGGGGCAGAGAGAGGGAGACCCAGAATTGGAAGCAGGCTCCAGGCTCTGAGCTGTCAGCACAGAGCCCGACGTGGGGCTCAAACTCACAAACTGCAAGATCTTGACCTGAGCCGAAGTCGGACGCTTAACCGACTGAGCCACCCAGGCACCCCCCAAACATCTTTTTAAAAAAATTATTTTAAGTTTATTTACTTGAGAGAGAGCAAGCGCAAAAGCAGGGGAGGGGGAGAGAGGAGAGACAGAATCCCAAAGCAGACTGCACCATCAGCCCAGAGCCTGATGTGGGGCTTGAAGTCATGAACTGTGAGATCATGAGTTGAGCTGAAATGAAGAGTTGGATGCTTAACTAACTGTGACACCCAGGCACCTCTTTAAAAAAAATTAAGTTTATTTATTTATTTTGAGAGACACAGAGAGAGAGAGCAAACTGATCTTTTACCTAAGTAAGCAGGGAATCTATTTCAATGTTAAATCATAACTTGTTAAAAAGTTTATTAATTTATTTTGAGAGAGAAAGAGTGTATGAACATGCGAGTAGGGGAGAAGTAGAGAGAGAGAGGGAGGAAGAGAGAGAATCCCAAGCAGGCTCCACGCTGTCAGTGCAGAGCGACTCGGGATTTGATCTCATGAAACTGAGAGATCATGACCTGAGCAGAAATCAAGAGTCAAACGCTTAACTTACTGAGCCACCCAGGCACTTTTGAAAGTGAAGAATGCTACCAATCTCTCCAAATCCCTAAATAATCCTAGAAACCATTCAGAATTTCTAAATGTTATGGAGATGTTAGAATACTAGCATAGTTATTCACTTCTTTAAATATTCAATTTATTTAATCTAAAAAAAAAAGTTCACCCATTTCTCCCATTCCCCACTCCCTGCCTCTGGCAATCATCAATCTGTTTGTTCTCTCTGAGTTTGATGTATATATGTGTGTGTGTGTGTGTGTGTGTGTGTGTTATATCTTAGATTTCACATATAAGAGAGATCATATGGTATTTTTTGTCTTTCTCTGACTTATTTCATTTAGCATAATACCCTCTGGGTCCCATCTATGTTGTTGCAAATGGCAAGATTTTTTTTTTTTTTTTTAAGTAGGTTTCATGCCCAGCGCAGAGCCCAATGTGGGGCTTGACTCATGACCCTGAGATTAAGACCTGAGCTGAGATCAAAAGTCGGATGCTTAATGGACTGAGACACGAAGGCGCCCAAAGATTTCATTCTCTTTTATGGCTGAAAAATATTCCACTCTTTGTGTGTGTATGTGTGTGTATGTATATAACTGCTTTGTCCATTCATCCACTGTTGGACACTTACACTGTTTCCGTATCTTGGCTATGATAAATAACGCTGCAATGAACATGGGGGTGCATATATCTTTTTGAATTAGTGTTTTTATTTTCTTTGGACAAATATCCAGAAGTCAAATTGCTGGGTCATATGGTGGTTCTATTTTTAATTTTTGAAAATGTTTATTTATTTTGGGGCACCTGGTGGCTCAGTCAGTTAAGCATCCAACTTTGGCCCAGGTCACGATCTTGAAGTTCACGAGTTCTAGCCCCATGCCGGGCTCCTTGCCCACAGCTCAGAGCCTGGAGCTTGCTTCAGATTCTGTGTCTCCCTCTCTCTCTGACCCTTCCCCACTTGTGCATGCTCGCTCTCTCTCAAAAATAACTAAACATTAAACATTTAAAAAATTTAAAAAATGCTTGGTCTCTTTATTTAAAAAAAAGTTTATTTATTTTGAGTGGGGGGAGGGGTAGAGAGAGAGGAAGACAGAATCCCAAGCAGGCTGTGGCAGAAAAGAGAAAGACAGAATTCTAAGCAGGCTCCATGTTGTCAGTGTAGAGCCCAATGTGAGGTTCAATCTCAGATCACGACCTGAGCCGAAATCAAGAGTTGGCTGCTTAACTAACCGACCACCCAGGTGCCCTGCTATGCTGAGGCTTTTAAGTTCGATATAGTCCAACTTGTTTACATTTTGGCTTTTGTGGCTTTTGCTTTGGGTATCAGATTAAAAAAAAATCATCCCCAAGACTTATGGCAGCTTACTGCCTATGTTTTCTTCCAGGATTTTATGATTTCAGGTCTTCTATTCAAGTCTTTAGTCCATTTTGAGTTTGTGTACGGTATGAGATAGTGATCTATTTTCATTCTTTTGCACGTCTGTCCAATTTTCCCAAAATCATTTACTGAGGAAACTTTCCTTTCTCCAAAGTGTATTTTTGGTTCCTTTATCATAGATCAATTGACCATATAGGTGTGGGTTTATTTCTGGGCTCTCTATTCTGTTCCATCGATCTGTAGGTGTATTTTGGTGCCAATCCCACATCGGTTTTTTAATTTTTATTTATTTTTAAATATTTCTTTTGAAGTTTATTTATTTTGAGAAAGACTGAGAGAGTGCAAGCTGGGGAGAGGGGCAGAGAGAGGGAGAGAGAGAATCCCAAGCAGGCTTTGCACCCTCAGCGCGGAGTCCGATGCGGGGCTCGAACTCACGGAAATGCAAGATCAGGACCTGAAACCAAGAGACAGACACTTAACTGACCAGGCACCCTGGGACTGTTTTCTCAATTTCTTTTTCTGATAGCTCTTTATTAGTGTATAGAAATGCAACAGACTTTTGTGTATAGATTTGGTATTCTGCGACTTTCCTGAATTTGTTTACTAGTTCTAACAGTTTTCTGATGGAACCTTCGGAGTTTCCCATGTCATCGACAAACAGGGACGGTTTTATGTATTCCTTTGCAATTTGGAACCTGTCATTTCTTTCCCTTGCCTGATTGCCCTGGCTGGGATTTCCAGTACTATGTTGCATCAAAGTGACGAGTGTGCATCCTTGTCTTGTGACCTTAGAATGAAAACTGTCAGTCATCACCACTGAGTATGATGTTAGCTGTGGGCTTGTCATACAGTATATGGCCTTTATTATTTTGAGGTATGTTCCGTCTACACTGCTTTGCTGAGAGGTGTTTTTTTTTTTTTAAATCATAAACGAAAGTTGAGTTTTGTCAAATTGGTACAATTAATAATCTTTGGATACTGAAGTGTATGAACTCTTTGCCTGCTACATATGCGGCCAACATTTTCTCCCAGGCAATTTATTAATTTTAAGTATTATTCATGAAACAAAACCTTTTTATTAAAATTTTTTTTTTATCTTGAAGTAATCTGGACCCCGAGTGTGGGGCTCAAACATATAACCCTGAGATCAAGAGCCATGTTCCCTACTGTGTGAGCCAGGCAGGTGCCCACAAAACTTTATTTTGTAGGTACTCGATCTGCCATTCTTCTCCTTTCTGGCTTCCAGATTCAGAGTCTTCTGTATACTCTACCTCCAGACTTAAATGATATTCTCCCTTCTTTTCTTTTTTTTTTTATTTAAAAAAAAAAATTTTTTTTTTCAACGTTTTTTATTTATTTTTGGGACAGAGAGAGACAGAGCATGAACGGGGGAGGGGCAGAGAGAGAGGGAGACACAGAATCGGAAACAGGCTCCAGGCTCCGAGCCATCAGCCCAGAGCCTGACGCGGGGCTCGAACTCATGGACCGCGAGATCGTGACCTGGCTGAAGTCGGACGCTTAACCGACTGCGCCACCCAGGCGCCCCCTCCCTTATTTTCTTATGGCACTTTCATAGTGTACGTTTGTGTGTATAACATTTAGCTCTTTGATCCATGTAAGATACTATTCAATGGTTCTTTATTTCCCTACTGATCTCAAATGGTAAGTGGGAATTTTATTTGTTTGTTTGTTCGTTTATTCTGAGAGAGAAAGAAAGCATGAACCACACTCAGGGGAGGGGCAGAGAGAGGATCCCAAATGGGTGCCAGGCTGTGAGGGCAGAGCCCTACTGCAGAGGGGTGGTGATCCCACGGAACTGTGAGATCATGAGCTGATCTGAAATCTAGAGTCAGATGCTAAACAGACTGAGCTACCCAGGCTCAAATGTTAGGAGGCATTTTCTTTTCTTTTCTTTTTTTAATGTTTATTTTTGAGAGAGAGAGAAAGAGCAAGCCTAAGCGAGGGAGGGACAGAGAGAGAGAGAGGGAGACACAGAATCTGAAGCAACC
This sequence comes from Panthera tigris, assembly GCF_018350195.1. Taxonomy (NCBI): domain Eukaryota; kingdom Metazoa; phylum Chordata; class Mammalia; order Carnivora; family Felidae; genus Panthera; species Panthera tigris. Next base: position 210,568,702 of record NC_056667.1, on the reverse strand, counting down.
CCCAGGCTCTGAGCTGTCAGCACAGAGCCTGACGTGGGGTTCAAACTCACAGACCTCGAGATCATGACCTGAGCCAAAGTCAGACGCTTAACCGACCGAGCCACCCAGGTGCCCCTAATGATAGGTGTTCTTTAAGGAATGGTGAGAATGGTGATCCTGGAGTCAGGAAGCACTCAGTTTATAATAACGTAAATAATAACTTAGAGAAAAACAGCAACCTTGAATTTTAGCATATAGCTTAAAGTCCTATTTTTTTTGTAAATAAAATTCACTTATTCATTCAAAATAGAAACTTTCAGCAAACATGAAATGAAAGGAAACATCTTAAATGTGATTTGAAAAAATCTACAGCACACATCATACTTTATGGCAAAATACTGAAAGCCTTTCCCATAAGTCTAACAGCAAGACAGAATGCCTGGTGTCATCATCTTTCTTCAACATTTTAGTGGCAGTCTTAGCCAATGTCATAAGGTAAGGACAAATAAGATAGGAGGCTCAGAAAGGAAGAAACATGTCACTATTCACAGAAGACAAGAACGTGTCAGAAAATCTAAAAAGTTACAAATTTTTAAAATTAGTAAGTGACTTGGTAAGATCACCAGATAAAAGGAAATTTACTGGAAGCAAAAATCAATTGTTTTATTAAAAAGGTTTTTAATGTTTTTATTTTTGAAAGAGAGAGAGAAAGAGAAAGGGAGAACGAGTAGGGGAGGGGCAGAAAGTGAGGGAGACACAGAATCTGAAGCGGGCTCCAGGCTTTGAGCTGTCAACACAGAGCCCGATGCGGGGCTAGAACTGGGAAACCATGAGATCGTGATGTGAGCCACCCATGCACCCCTAAAATCAATTGTTTTCATTAGTAGCCATAAATAGAAAATACAATTTTAAGAAGCAATATAACTTACGATAAAATAGGTAAACACCTAGAAATCTAACAAAAATATAAGATTTCCATACTATAAGATATTGTTGACCAAAATTAAAGAATACCTAAAAAAATTCTAGAAAATGGGTATACTGTATTTGTTGATTGGAAACTTGATATCATAAAGATGTCAATTCACCACAAATGAAGCTATATATTCATTGCAATCCCAATCAAAACACCAATAGGTACTTTGTGGAAACATAAGCTAATTGTAAACATAAAAAATAAAAATAAAAAAGGAGGTGAGGAAAGAGTTACTATCATCCTTTTATGGAAAAGGTGAAATTTGGCTGGTTTGGCACTGGAAGAAAACAACACAAGAAACATTTCTTCAGTAGTTGGCCGCTCTGTACCAGGCACACTGGTAGGTATTTTGCAGTCAATATTCCCCAGAACCTCAGCTCCTGAGATACTCAGAGAAAAGGGGGTTCCAGAGTCACAAGCCTATAGGAAAAGCTCCAAGGTACAGTCTCCTTGAGAGATTCATGGTGGACAGCAGGATTTGAAAGGCTCTGACAAATTCCGGAGAAGGGAAGCAAAGAGACCGTGTTTGACCCAGGATTTTCCAATCCTATTTGATCAGACAACCTCTCTTTGAAAAACACTGGCCTGGAGTGCTTTATGTATATATATATATATATATATATATATATATATATATATATATATATATATATATATATCTGGCTTTTACTGTATCTGTGAAATAGCCAAGAGCTGAATGGCTCATTTTACAGATGAAGAGCTGGAACCTCAGGCAGGTGGAGACTTATACCAGGTCACATAGCTACTAATATAGAATCTTCAATGCAAATCTAATTTTTCTCAAAAAAAAAAAAAAAAATCGAGTGCTTTTTCCAGGATGAAATACCACTTTCATGCAAAACAGCATTTTAGAAATGGAATAAACCTTCGTGCTCTCTTGGACTAGGAAACTTACGACGTTGATGAGGCAACTGGGGCCCAGAAAAATGAAGTGCCTTGCCCCAGGTCAAGAGCTTGCAGGCTAGCAGGAGGAATAAAAGAACCCATGACTCAGTGACTCCCAATTAAGTGCTCTACTGCCCCATATAATTAGGAGACAAATCTGTGTCAGTGTAGGGCGAGACCAAATTAACTGCCCAGAATGAGTAGGTGCTCATAGGTGCCCAATGAACGATTTACCTGAGAAAAGATATGATCCTGGCGCTCTGTCGGGCCCTCGTGTAATTTTGAAATGAGGGTTTAGGAGTCGCCGGACAACTGGCTTCTAATATGGTAAGGCACTGAATATTGTAATTTTTAAGAATTTGATCAGCTTATTTGTATTATTTTATCCCCCTCTCCCCAAAAGTGCCACGTCACTTTGGAAAATGAAAAGGAATTTCCATCTCTGATGAAAAGCCACTTGACAATTCGAATCGGGTGCCTCCTGGAGTGTCACGGGCTGGCAATCATTTTTCCCCGAAGGGCGTCAGGTCTGAGGAAGGACAATGGAAGGACAATGCAGGAGGCGTGAACACCTGGCGGAACCCGTGGGGCAGGGCAGGGAGCTCAGGGCAGGTGTAGGTCGCTGCAGGTCAGAAAGAGGTGGGAAAACCAGAACACTCCCGAGGAGGGCCTGGAGCAGAGGACCGGACGTTCTAAGAGTGAAGAGGGGAAAAGCCTATATTTAACAGCAGAGGGAAGAACAAGGAGCTTTGGGAGACAAAGAGATAGCCCCCAAAGAGGGGGATAGGTCAAATCGTAAATAATAGGCAAGAGGAAAATAAGCTAAGGCAAGCATTCCGCTGAGTTTTGGACTTTAAAAGGAGCGGCAGGGGAGCCGGGGTGGCTCAGCCGGTTAAGTATCAGACTTTGGCTCAGGTCAGGATCTCATGGTTTGTGGGTTCGAGCGCCGCATAGGGCTCTGTGCTGACAGCGTGGAGCCTAGACCCTGCTTCAGATTCTGTGTCTTCCTTTCTGCCCCTCCTCAGCTCGCGCTCTCTCTCAAAAATAAAATAAACATTAAAAAAAAAAAAAAAAAAGGAACGGCAGTTCTGCGTGGAAACGTTTTGGCTGTGGCTGGTGGCCACTGGGCAGAATGGCCGCAACAGCTTGATGTCAGAGATAATGGCATGACATCAGTCCATCAGGGGGAGACGTCCCCTTAGGGACAAGGCAAGAGTTACCAGAAGCAAAAGGGGAATGTACGTTTACTCCCCTCTGCTGTTATCTTCTCCATGTATGTGATTCTTGGGGACCCTATGTGGGAAGCAGGGCTAGAGTAAGGCATGATTTAGGGGCTCCTGGGGCCTCTGGGAAAATGCCATCATGATAACAAGTTGACTGCACCCCATCCTACTTCCAAAATGTGCAACCTGGTGTCTAGTTAATATGCTTTTTATTTATTTAGAAAGTTTTAAGTAATGTCTACACCCAACGTGGGGCTCGAATCCACAACCCTGAGATCAAGAGTCACATGCAACACTGACTGAGCCAGCCAGGCGTCCCTAGTTAGTATAATTTTAGATTACTTGAGAGGTTCTGTTCTTTAAGCTTTATGGGGTGGGGGCATATAAATCTATTCAGTGGATGACCTCTGCCTTATTTTCTTTTCTATATCTCCTTTTTAGCTCAATAATACTATGTCATCCGCAACAAAGCAAGAGAACAAAGTTGTACTTTCTCAAAAGTAATTATCATCTACATTAAAAAACAAGAGACAAAAGCAAAAAATGTAAAATCAGAAGTTTCTAGACCTTAAAATTTCCTAAGTAGCCATTAACCCATTTGCACCTTCTAAACTTGTTGAATTAGAACCCCTCCCCCCATCAGTAGAACCTGGTGACACAGTTATTAATGCTGCTCATTATTTAAGGTGGGAGGTGGCTGAAAGGCGGTACCGGTACAGCAGGTGGAAGCTAATGTACGGAGCAGGGCTGCTCAGAGTAAGTGTTATCCGCTTCCATTTTCATTTTTCCTGCTTTTCTCTGATTACAAAAATAAATGCTCATTGTACAAAAACTCGGATCTTTCAAAAACACATAATGCAGGGGCCCCTGGGTGGCTCAGTTGGCTGAGCGTCCAACTTCAGCTCAGGTCACGATCTCACGGTTCATGAGTTTGAGCCCCGAGTTGGGCTCTGTGCTGACCGCTCAGAGCCTGGAGCCTGCTTCGGATTCTGTCTCCCTCTCTCTCTGCCCCTCCCCAGCTTGTGCTGTCTCGCTCTCAAAAATAAAAAAATAAAAAAAAAAACAAAAAACCATAATGCAGGAAGTGAAAGCAATCACTAATTCCATCTCTGAGTGATGCACTTCAGCTGTTTCCTCTTACACTTATTTAAACGCCATTAACATTTATTAAAAAAAAATAAAACTACTCTGGTGGTTGTTTTTTCCTATAGGATATGTTTAACCCAGCAACTTGCTTTTCTTGCTTAAGATTTGGTCTACTGAAGAGCTCTGGCACGTTGTTTTTTTAAAAGGTTGCAGAGTGTTCTACGGTATGAATGATTCACAGTTTAACCAAATTTCCACTAATGGAAAGATGTTTTTACAATTATTTCACTCTGGTGAGTTTCTTGCTCACAGATCCTAGTACTTATGTGAAAGCATTTTTGCATAGAAAATCCTAGAGATGGATTTGCAGGGTCAAAGGGTGTATGTATTAACATTTTTATTAGGCTGTGCTTGGATCTTATATCTTTAAAATTGCTGTGCAGTTTTAAGTAGTACCTGCAGGATTCTTTGTTGCAACGTTTAAACGTCAGTCACCTAGTTTTTTTTTTTTAATTTATTTGAGACAGCCTGTGTGGGGGAGGGGCAGAGAGAGAGAGAGAGAGAGAGAGAGAGAGAGAGAGAGAGAATCCCAAGCAGGCTCCACACTCAGCATGGAGCCCGAGATGGGGCTCAGTCCTACGACCACAAGATCATGACCTGAGCTGAAACCAAGAGTCCGTAGCTGAACCGACTGAGCCACCCAGGCATTCTCACCAAGTCTAGTTTTCATTCCTTTTTCAGAAGTCTTTGGAGAAGACAGTTTCCTGTCAGAGGCTGGCATGCGACCTCGGGTGTTTTCAGTCTGTCAGTGCTGCAACTCTAAAGCATGTCAAAAATACTGGTCATTTTTGGGGGAATGAACTTTTGGAATTTTTTTTTCAGATGACATTGCTTTAGGTATCTTATTGGAGTCTTTAGGAGGATTAAGTAAAATAGGTAAATTAAGGTCATCTATTACGCAATTCTCCCTCTTTTCATTTGCTGGGGTGACTATCACACGTTGCTTCTCCAGGGACAACCGTCTAACACAGGTGCAAGAGGCCAGTATCCGCCAGTTCTCATCTACTTAGCTTACAGTTAATGCTTCCCGCAGTTTTCCAGTATTTGTCACATTAACCTAAGCCACTAGTTGTGACCTTAAGCAATACTTCCATTTCAAGAGAACGAAGAAGATAGAATTTCAAGAGTCAAATATTGATAATAGTACCCTCCTGAGCCTCCTAGCCTAAAGTGACTTTTGCTTCCTCTGAACTCACAATTTATTTAAAAAGTTTTTTTAATGTTTATTCATTTTTGAGAGAGGGAGAGAAGGGGGAGAGGGAGAGAAGGGGGGGAGAGGGAGAGAAGGGGGGGAGAGGGAGAGAAGGGGGGGAGAGGGAGAGAAGGGGGGGAGAGGGAGAGAAGGGCGGGGAGAGGGAGAGAAGGGGGGGGAGAGGGGCAGAGAGAGAGGGAGACAGAATCTGAGGCAGGCTCCAGGCTCTGAACTGTCAGCACAGAGCCCGACGCAGGGCTGGAAACCATGAATCGCGAGATCCTGACCGGAGCCAAAGTCAGATACTCAACCGACTGAGCCACCTAGGTGTCCCTGGACTCGGATTTTAAAGCATCTGTGCTACTCATTAACTTGGTGATGAACTTCCTCTGTTCTTAAAAAAAAAAAAAAAAAAAAACTATTTCAGTGTTTATATAAATCAAATCACTAACTGTTTGCTCCTACCTAGGTTATATACTTCAGAGAGGAGGGACTTTTGTTTGGTTCACTGATGTTTCCCCAGCATCTAGAACAGTACATATAAAAGGTATAGAAAAGGTGCTTGGGCACCTGGGTAGCTCAGTCAGTTAAACATCAGACTCTTGATTTCAGCTCAGGTCTTGATCTCACAGTTAATGCCCTGTGCTGGGCTCCAAGGCTGCTTGGGAATCGCTCTCTCTCTTAAAATAAATAAATAAACTTTAAAAGGTGCTTAATACATATTGGTGGAATGAAAGATGAAATCTTTGAAGGCAGAAATCTTATATTTTGCATCCCCATAGTAAATGCCAACTTGCTGATTACAATTAAGCAAAGGGTCACGATTTAAGATTTTCTTAGAGGTGAAGTGTGGAATATCCCTTGCCTAAATAACATTCAAGGTTCTTTCCAGCTCTTACTATTAATCTACTAGTTTTCAAAGAATTAGAAACCAACATAAGAAAATATATTTACTACTAAAACTAGGTGAAAATAATTGGGTAAACCTTTGATTTAGAAAGCAGTGCATTGATTTTTCTAAGATCATTATAAAGATCGAATTTGAAGGGTGCCTGGTAGCTCAGTTGGTTAACTGACTAACTCTTGATTTTGGCTCAGGTCATGATTTCCCAGTTTGTAAGTCTGAGTCTCAGTCTGTAAGTCCCCAGCATTGGGGGCTGTGCTGTCACTGCAGAGCCTGCTTGGGATTCTCTCTCTTCCTTTCTGTCAACCCTCCTCAACTTGCACAGCCTGCTTGCTGTCTCTCAAAATAAGTAAATAAACATTAAAAAAAAAAATTGAATTTGAGAAGCCATATTAACCACAAGCTATATTCTATAAGTTCCTTTCTTGGGAAAAAAACAAAACATCATAGCATCAAGTTGTTAACTGGGAATGCCTCTATAAGCATTAAAATATATATTTAATGTTACTGTATAAGAAGCAAAGAAAATATTTATGTACAACATTTATATTCTGTGCTATACCAACCATGGTCTGACCCTAATGAGAGAGATACCTGTCTTCAAACCCATGTCAAATGTGCAATCATTTGAATTTAAAGTCAATAAAAATAAAAGCAGTGAAAAAGAATAAAAAAGAGAATCAGAGGGAAAGAAAGATCTATCTAAATCTGGGGTATATTTTGAATAATATACAATATTTTTTTTTAAATAAAAGAAGAAAGAGAAAGGAAAAATTTTACAAAGTCATTCCAGAAAAAGTCCATCTTATAAAACATAGTTTAATGCTAGTCTTTTAGTCCTTATTTATGTCAGACCACCTCTTAGTGGATGTTTGGTTTCCTGTGCTGAGACTTAGAAAAATTATCCTGTGGTTAGAAAATAGCATATTCTCAAGACGGTTGACTGAAAAGACTATTTTTTTGGCTTACTATTTTTTACAACAAATTTTACTTTAAAAAGAGAGTGAATTAATCAGATTTGAGATGAACTCTCACTGGTAGAACTATAGTGGATATATTCCATCTGCTTAAAAAAGAAAATGGATCAGCTTGAAAAGGATTTTTTATAGAAGCAATTGACAGGAAGAATAGGGCCTGAAATAAAAACCAGTTTTTGATCTGTTAAAAAAAAAAAAAGAAGGAAAGAGAAAAAATTAAGAATACTTGCGTGGGGGGAGGGGGGGATTTCATAAAACACAGGCATGTGCCCAAGTTAGACTACAGAGCAAAGTCTGAACGACATCAACAAGGGAAGCATTCCTGGGGAAAACTAATGCCAGGCACTCTTAATGGTTAATTTACTAAAATAAAAAAGTAAACAACTATTCATTTGTTGAGGCTTACAACATTATAGACACTTGTAATACCAGACCTTCAAGAAAAAGAAAAATCTCAAAAAAATGTTTAAAAGACAAATTATGGAAAAGACTGTAAACATTAGAACATTTTAACTTACGTGAGGTAGATGAAAAGAGAAAATGAAGTATGACTATGTAACATGTTATTGCTTTCAATCACTAATGTTAGAAAGTAAGAAACTGTTAGGATCATACCTCTTAGAACAAATGGAAGATAGTCCCAAAATGTACAAAACAGTGAATTTCAGCTTTTAAGAAATTCTAATTAAATGTGTAAAAATTCCCCCCAAAATGTTCAATCAAATATTTAAGTTTGATAGGCTATCACGCTTTTATTACTGACACTACACTTGCAATATTTAAACATCTCAAGTTTAAACAATAAAATATGTATCATTTTTACTTTAAAAGATGCTTTTGAAGCTATAAAAAAAAGCATTCTCTACCTACTTAAGGGCTCACGGGAAAACTGATGCAATATTCAAGATCTACACTAAAACAAATATATACAAAGTTCTAAATTTCATTTTATAGAAATACCATCTATTAAAGTACAAGGTGCTTTATCTCAGTGACAGGCTTAAGCTCAGCCAGGAATCAGAAAACGGGTTCCGACTGGAGGCCCAGTTCAACTTGATCATTTCATGGGCACAATAAATCATCCAAAAGCCCACCTTAAATAGCTAAAGTAGTCATAAAAATAGGCTGATGGTTACTTCACTCCAGCGATAACATAATCCTCGGTCTTATTGTTGTGGAGCAGATGTCATTATGGGTGGGGCCGACGCGCAGAGCAGCTGAAACATTTTTGTACCACCCCCCGCACACTTTCAATGGGATAGAAGGGGCTCCAAAAAGGTAAGGGGAGAGCTCTCAACGATCAATTCCTACTAGAAATAAGGAAGTTTTGATGTGGTCGTGGTACCCGTAAAGACCACAATGAGATTTTTAAAATCCCCCATGATTAACTCCTACCCTGGAAAAGAGATCTTCCCTTTCTCCCCTCCCCTGCCGGCTCCTCCTTGGGACACTTGGCTGAGTCTTTCTTTCTCTCCTTCCCACGCTGAGGTGAGGCTGCACGCAAGCCGGGGACGCCTGTTTTTCTCTTCGCGCGGAGGGAACTCTGCGGGTAGGAACCCTCGGTGGCAGGAAGGGAGCGGGGTGCGATGTGGGGAGGCGGGAAAGCTCGCCAGGGACGAGCGGCCCTTGGGGTGGGAAAAGGCACGCGGACTACGGAGGAGCCGGCCGAGGAGGCCGAGGTGACGAGGGAAATCTCCCGGCTCGGAGCTGGGACCGGACGCTTCCGGCGGGCCACAGTCGCTCTCGGCCTAGCGGGGCTAGCGTTCCGCGCTCCACCGGGGCGGCAGGGAGCTTAGAAAGGGTAAACCGCGCCTCGCACTTGCCTGGGACCGGGTGACCAATAACTGGTAATAGTCTTTGCTCGGCGCTGGGCCTTGTCCTACAATTTCGAACAGAGTCTCCGGCAGCCACGACGCCATCTTGGGACGCCACCGCCGTCGCTAAGACAACCAGGAAGGGGCGGGGCTTGATTGGGGTCATGGGGCCAAAGCCCTAGTTTAAATCGAACCCGGTTTTGAGCTAGCAGGGGGTTTCTTCCTTAGGGTGATGGCCCCTTCTCCCAAGAGTCAGAGGGAACACTGATCCGTGAGATTTCCACCCTCAGGTCCCCGGTGACCCGAAGGGGAATTAGTTCCTGCTGCCACGGAGGGGAGGGGGTGACCCCGGCGGAGGGATATCAAGCGGAGCCCCACATTCCCCTTCCTGGTCCCTCGAAGGGATCGGGAGGAGAGCTCAGGCCGCTGGGAGAGTCACGCCGGGCGGTGGGGGAGGGAGGGGCGATGTGATGAGTTGCGTGTAGGCAGCGGGGCCTTACCCGCGGACGAGCCCGTGACCCGGAGGCAGCGGGCAAAGTAGTTCCCGGAGGGTGTTGGAACGGGCGGGGAGGGAGGCGGCGCGGGCGGAGGCGCACGCCGGCCGCGGTGCTGCGGCTCAGCTGATAATTGAAGGGACCCGAGGAGCCGCCGCCGCCGCCGCCGCCGCCGGGGGGGGTGGGGGGAGCGAGTGGAAGTTACTGCCGCGCCACCGAGTCCGGACCGGAGACTTTGGGGCCCAACTAGGTAATTGGGGCGCAGGTCTGAGTGGCCGGGCCAGGCTTGGGGGAGGGGGTTGTACGAGGGGGTGAGGGGCTGGGGGGGGGGCGACGAGGGGGGGGGTGGGGAGGAGCTGGAACAGAAAGTCCCAGGAAGCCCGGTTGTGTCATCGCCGCGATTCGGCCCCCGCTCGGCCTGCTCCCGGCGGCGGCGGGGCCGCGGAAGGACCGGGTCGGGGGTTGACGGGCGAGACGCTCGAGGGAGACCGGGGCCGGGCGGGAGCGGGGGGGGTGGGGGGGGAGGAGGGTTCGCTGGGTCCCCGCTCAGGCCCCCCGCGATGAGGAGGGCCCTTCACGGAACCGGGGTAAGGCGTGCGGGTCTTGGGGAGCCCGGTGGTGGCCGGGGGGGCCGGAAGTGGGCTTTGGAGCTTGGAGGGCCTCTAGGAAGCGAGAAAGTGGGGGGCCGGAAGTGCAGGTGGGGGGTGTGAAGACGGCAAGGGTTCCCCGGAAATGGGATGGGGGGCCCGGAAACCGGGAGAGGAGAGGCTCCAGGGCCGGGGACGGCCCGGAAATGGAAACTAGGGAGCAGCTCGAGTGACAACAGTTGTGGGAAGCGAGGGTCAGAGGAGGGAGAGGCCGGAGTGACTTTAGACCGCAGTAAGGGGTTTCCTGCCAAGGGGGAGGGTTGTGGGCGGGCGAGCCCGGAGACGGGGTCTGCGCTGGGCTGTTTCTTTAGCCGTGGGAAGTTGAGGCTGAGCGAGGATGATGACGAGACGGGCGTGCAGGGGGGCTGGAAAAGAGGCCGAGAAACTTGGCTGAGAGGAGCAGAGCATGCTTCTAAATAGATCAGGATGGAAATGGGGGGTGGGGGTTCAGGACTTGGGAGGGGGGTGGACCAATTGTCACTCCAATCGTATTAGTATTCAAAGCGAGTCAGGCGATTAATTTATTTATATGTGGATTACATAAAACCTATTATATCGTTTGCCCATTCAGTTCACCCTCTCCTCCATCCTCCTCCATAGTGAGTGGGTTTTTAGTTGAGAAACAAGTTAGAGGGGACTTCAAATAACGAAGGTTGGAAAATCCCCAATCCTGTCCTTCGTGGCGCTTCCTTCCTCAGAAGAACAGAAATCCTTAATTTGCTACAGGGGAGAAAATAAAGATTTAAAAACACATGCAAATCGGGAGGAAATAACACATTTGAACGGCCGGGGCGGGTTTGGGGGGGGGGGGGACGGGACGGGAGGGGAATTGGTTACCCTTGTGTGGTGAGAGAACGGAAGGGGCTGCTCCTAAACCCTTAAGACAGGTTGGTTGGTTTTTGATAACGTCGTTTTACTTTGGGGACGGTTAGCTTAAGCATCGTGTCTGGCGGTGGGTATAGTTTAATTGCTTCGTTAGTTAATTGAAGGAGGGACTGTGGCAGTGAGTAAACGTTCGTGTGTGAGGGGTGCGGGGGGTACGTTTAATAGCGCAGCGAACGTGTTCTGAGTGGCCGTCTAACTGCTCCCCTGCTGCCTCCTTTCCTAGTCGGCCTTCCCCGGATCCTGCCTGGGTTGCCAAATCACCCGATCCCCGGGCTTTACTCCGTTTTGTAGGCCCTTTAGTGCTGTGTTCAACTTTCCATTGCTCTCCAGTGTCTCTATAGGTATTTTTGGCATTTCATTTTTTAATGACCCAGGAAGTGGAGGCTGAGGATCTCCTCTCTAAAAACAAAACAAAACAAAAAATATAGGGTGGAAAGTTGAAAGAGCTATTGAGTGGGGCAAAAAACCGACGCTCTGAACAAAGGTCCTAGTTGTTGGAGGAAAAGGCAAGAGGCCTATATATGAGGCCTGTGTGTGTGTGTCGCATTTACACGGGGTGGGGGGTGTGTGTGTGTGGAGGGAGCAGCTAGGATTGAGGAATGGCCTTATCAGATTTAGAGACAATAAGTTGCAGATGGTTTTATTGAGATTTATTTTCATACTTAGATTATGCAAAGAGGTCAGTATTAGGAATTTGAGAGTAAACAAAATTTCCAGTTCTTCATTTTGAAACAACCCTGCTCCGTGTTCAACCCCAGAAAGATTGAATTGGGCTTTTAACATCATCTTTGTGAGATTGTTGGCAGAGTTTTTATTTCATTTATTTTATGCTTAAGAGAGCATATTAACATGGTTGGAGGTTGAGGTTGTGGGCTTTGTTCGCATCTGCCTTTCTATGAATGTGCCAGTATCCGTAAGAATTTAAGGACTGTAATAAACATTATCATTGTTTCTATTCCATTCCCAGTTTTTAAGGAGTTTGAGTGGTTTTTAAGTCTGCTCTGCTGACAATTACTGTTTAAGTTTGTGTCGTGAACAGGCTTTTTGTTTTAGTTTTTCATTTACTTTCTAAGTTTTAGAATACTTCAGGCAGTTAGAGTTCTAGAAGCTGCTCAACTAAAATAATTATTTTAAAAAAGTGAAAGGGATGCTAGGCCAGTGTAAAATCAATGCTTCCACCTAGCAAAGTAAATTTGAAGTAATGTTTACTTTTCCATTCTAACTTTTAAGATTACTGGGTTAATGTTATCTACGGAAGATTTTATGATCCTATTTTAATCACATCATCCCAGCAAAGAGACACAAACTCATGGGAATTCACACACTGACAGTAGCTGTGTGACCTTGAGCTTTTCACTTATCCTATCTGGTCTCCAGTTAATCTGTAAAATGGGGATGGGCAGTCACTATCTTACCTCACTGGGTGGTGGTGAGACCCAGTGGATACAATGGCTGTGAAAAATTACAAACTGCTAAATAAGTGTAATATATTATCATTAGTTTTAGAAAATTACATTTGCTGTTTGAGGCCATTAAGAACACTTAGAGCTTTTCACCAGTGATGGTGAAGGGTGGGGGGGCGGTGACCTTGATGTAAGGTAAGTTACAGCGACTTATTTTTTGAAACTGCTGTTAAATTGGTAGTGGAACTTGGCCCCAGTTTCTGTTAAGTTACTCTTGGGTTGGTTGGTTGATTGGTTGATTGGTAGGTTTTGGTTTTGGTTTTTGGTTTTTTGCATCAGCATGGTAGATTTCTACCATACTTTCTCCTGAAGAAATTTGTTAATCATATTTAGAGAAATTTCTTCACATTTTCATTATTGATAACACATGTACCTGTTTCGCCTCGTGGCTCTTACGGAATTGACTTTATAATGTCAGAGTCTACAATGAAGGGAAAACCTTGCCAAATCTAATTTTTTTTTTTTACAGAATTTAGGGAGGAGGTGTTTTGTTTTTTTCTTTTAGGTGGATGATGATCTTTTTGAGCAAATAGAATACCAGTTGCCCTTTTATTTTTCCATTTGCTGAGGAAATTTGATGGACTCAGGTTGAAAAAAGCAACCTGTTTGTTGCTTTTCATCTTCTCTCAGGTTCCTGTTACTGCCAGACTGACCTGCACTTTTCCTTTATTTAAACCATTTTAGGTTCACTTCAGCTCACCCCTTCCTAGCACTTCCTCAGACCCTGCCATCCCAGGATCTTTCCCATTTATTTCTTGGTTATCTAAATAGGCTCCATTTTGGGATTATAGCGTTAGATTTGTTGACATGTGTTGCGTTTGTTTCCTGACTGGATTATAGGTTTCCCCAAGTCCAGGATTATCTTGTATCAGCTGTGTTTTGCATGAAGGTGCACTCATAAGCCTCACTGAAAATAACACCCATTTTCCTTCCCACTCCAAACCAATAATGTTAACCTAGTCTTGCTGACTATGCAGCCAACCTTCCTGCTTGGAAAGTTTCTTGGTCTCAACAGATTCCTCAGGATGCTATTTGCTTTGGTGATCCCAGCCTCTGCATATCTTCCTGACTGCTGGAAAGGGCTTAACAGTAAGAAAGAATCTGATGGATATTATACAATAAGTATAATCTGTCAATTGTAATGTAATCTTGGTGCTTGTAGTTCTTAACATTTGACATGAGCTTTACATTTGTGTATTTTCTTTCGTTGCCTCTGTATAGTTCAAACAGCTGTGTCACAGATTTCTTGAAGGCACAAACTCCTAGCAATTGTTCTTTATAATCTCTGCCTGGTTTGCTGGGTTACTCTGACACATAGTGGGTGCTTGCTGCTACTTAACAGTAAATAGGTAAGTATACTTCTGCTGAACCGGTCTCTTGATTTTTTTTTAAGTAAAATTTAACTTGGCCAGTGTCCTGGATTTTCAAAAATGCAGTTCTTTAATTAAACCCAATATCCTAACTTGATTTTAGGTTATTGGCAAAAGAAGTTGTTTCCCAGGCTGAAATAAGTCTGCTTTGTAGTTCTTCTCTGAGGCCTTTCAGCCTTGGGTTGGGATTCTTACAGTTTCATTAAACTGGATTGGCCAGAAGAAAAAGGAACTTGTCCATTGTTCAGACCTACCTATTTTGTCTGAGTGTGCAGAAGCTATTGGCAAATAGTTCTGCAGCTCTGTTTGAATTAAAACATCATGTTAGTGGACTAGAGTGAAAAGCACTGCCTGCTACCCTGTCCTCTCATTAGTGAACAGCACTGTTCAAGTGAACATCTGATTTGAGTGTAGACTTGGGCTGCAATCTTCACTGCCTTTTCCTCTGTCTTTGTGACCTTGGACAAATAATTTAACCTTTGTGAGTTTCAAGTACCTAATCTGAGCGTGGCTAATGGCCACCTAGATTCAATTGTCATTTGTATGCTAGACACTACTTGGGAGATTAGGCTTCAAAGCTAGACTGGAACACAGGGCTCTTCCTCCACTGGTTCATTGCAGCACTGACCATTGCCTCGTTTGTTAACACCCTTCTACCTAGAGCATGCTTCTGTTACATAGGTAGACTTGAAAGTCTTTGAGTATATCGCGTTCCTGAGTCGATTATGAATTCCTTAAAGCCAGTCCTCCCCCTTTTTAATCCCTAGTATCTAGCGCAGTGTCTGGCCTATAATAAGGAATCTTTGAATGCTTCTTGGAGGAGTAAGTCTTGTGAGAATAAAATATTACTGTAAGTGAAAATACTTTGTAAGGGTTTAATGTCTGTCTCGTTTTGACAAACATTTTGAATCCTAGTTAATCCTAAAAATGATTATAGAAGTTTTCTTTTTCATCTGTTGATATGTATTTTAGAGACTGCAAGTTATTTTAAATCACATATGAAAAAAATCAGGACAAGCCATTTATATTCTGCGATTGGCCCTTGTTTACATATAATAGTTGATCATTTAAATGCTAGATTGAGGCCCTAAATAGATTTTGACATAATGTGTGTATTAAGTACAAAGCTGAGTTTTATACCTCATTTGAGTTTGTTTTTGTTTTGTTTTTAGAAAGGATGTACTTCTATAAATTTGGGTTACTACCCAATGCATACTTTGAAGGTTATTTATAAGCTGAAGTGTCTATCAGCAAGCCTTCAAGACTTGAAGTTAAAGCATTTCAATGGGTATTTTAATCAACTTGTTGGCTGTGGTAACCAATGAGTTCTACCCTGACTTCAAAACTCCTACTCATTCCACCCGTGGGCAGCATTCTGAATAAATACACGTACCTTGTGCTATAACTTCTTAAGGTCAAATTAACTCAATTTGAAGTCCTTATCCTGGTAAACATATGTGATGCCCTGGAAAACCCAAAATGAGTTTTTTCGGGTAGCCCTTCTGAAATTCACTGTTGAGTTGTAATTTAAGCTGTTTTGTGTCCTTAAAGAGCAGGCTTGTGGAGATCATAGGGAGCCCCCCCGCCCCCTTTTGTGAATCTTCCTGAAAACCAAGTGTTTGTAGTTTCCTTGTAAGTAGTAAATGTATGAACATGCTGTAACTTCTGCTACGGCCCCAGTATTTTTTAATCTTGTCTGTGTTGCGCCCTGGGCTGGATGTGGGCAGGTTGAGCTGTTCATTCCTTCCGAACACACTCCAGGAACCTCAGCATTCTTGCCTGGACTTTGACTGTTGAGTCCACCTGGACTGATACCCTTCTCTCATCTTGTATCTCTTGTAGTGACATTTACACGTTTAACTTTTTCTTTGGGTAGCTACTGTAAGAGTTTTACTCTTCACTTCTTTCTTCCATAACGTTTTACTAGTTACTGCTTTCACCATCTGCCTTAAATAATTAGTTGCTTACTTCTTCTTAAGTAAATTTTTGGCTTCTTGTGCTAAAGGTTTAATTTTTCCATGCCCACAGTGGCTGGCACAAGGCTCCTAACCTGCATGGTATATGGGCAGGGATAGAGTTCGTTCTGGTGACATATTGGGAAACTATATTATGAAGTATTATTAGCACCATTTGCCATGGTTTCTGTCTGCTTGCTTATTTTCGTTTCTCAGGGTTTGGTAGCTGAGTGTAGGATGCTAGAATATAAATTTTTCAGAATTAGGTTCATTAAAATATGCACTTAAGGGACTGATAAGACACTAGACCATTTTACTGACTTTGTGATGTTAGGTTTAGCATTTGAGAATTCTGTTTACCAGTAGATAAAAGCATATTTATCGATATGTATTTATCAAGTGCTACTGTGTGCCAGGTCTCTGCTGGGAGGAATACAGAAGGTTCCTGTCCTGAGTTTTTGTTTCATTTAGTTGAAAAACACTTCTCAAACTTGGTAACTATATATAGTATAGCGTTTAGCATCCAGAAGTATCCCGTAGATATTCTAAATGCAGGTTTTCTACGTTTAGGAAACCTGATATGAGAATCTAAATTAAGAAACAGAAGAATTAGGGCACAAAATTTGGCTTTGCCGAATAAATTGTTGGAAGTACTTTCATCGTGCAGATATTTCCTCAGCAACTAATCCGTGTGCATTTGTGGTCCCATACCAGGTTTGCCTTCTTGAAGAGTGCGGAGGAGAAATAGGTGATTTATAAAAGATCTCTTACGTTGGAATGTCCTTTACTGTAAACGAGTTCAAACTATGATAGTAGAACACAACATTTAACATTGTGCATATTTGTTACTAAGTACAAAGTTGAGTTTTTTATACAGTGGGCCCTCGGAGGTTTAGACAGAGATTCAGTCCTAGGTTGCAGTTACTGAGGAAGACTTGCTACTTGAACTGGCCTTGATCGTTTGGGTAGGTAGAGAAGAATGGGTAAGTTGCAAAGGTGTAATTGAGGCGAGGGGCTGATGGGAAGCTAAACTGGCCCTTTGCAGTAGAGGATCCATATTTATGAACTAACAGAAAATTCAGGCTGTGTTGATTGAGGTTCTTAAATGGGAGATCAAGAAATTAGCTTTAACAAATAGACATGTTGACTTTATTGTTAATCCCTGAGTAGGCTGTGACAACATGAAAAAAGCGTACGGGCATGTTTACTTTGTAGGTGAACTGCAAAGAAAAAGTGCTTTTAGATTTTATTTGTCTTTCAATGAAATTGCTTCCCTTTCTAGGACTGTATGTTGTAGGCGTGTTTGTGGTAAGTTTTGGGGTGATAGAAGCCGTGGAGGTAAAACTTGTTGTTTAGTGTCCCTACTTAGTAGTTAGAATACTTCCAGTAAATAAGCAGGCGATGTCTAAAGGATTCCTGTTGCTCCTGTCCAGTCATGGAATCTTTAGTGGAAGCTGGCAATCATTTTGTCTTAACACATTCGTCTATTGTTTATTCAGAGATTTTTTTCTTTTTAAATTCAGAGTACTGTTCCAGAATTAATAACATGACTTTTTGTGAGTTACTCAGTAATGTCAGGTGTAAAAGAAACTTCTGCTAAACATCTAATGGAGTAAAAGAGAAAATGATGTGTTTAAAAAAGCACGTTGTGGCTTAAGCATTTACATACTTTTAGAAAGTGCAAATTAATACTACCTGTTTCATCAAGCTAAATATCTTGGTAAAATATTTGCATAGCACTCCAGTTGATGTATTAGTAGACTGTTACACCTTTTTCAAGAGTAGGCAAGATAGGATTTCAAAATCGGGAAATGAAGTTAGATGGTGACTGGAGGGAACTGAAGATGCAGAGAATAATACTTTCATTCAGGGGTCCGGTAGCAGTAACATTTAGCTTTCTTCCAGCAGCTTTTCTTTCTAGAATATTCTTGTAGACTCTGCTGACTGCAGTTTGCATTCATTTTATTTTTATGGGGAAATAGCAGAGATGCTAGCAGTTAGTGCAAATTCATGAATTAAATACCTGTTCAAGTTATAGAGTGCAAAATTTGTGGGGTCTTGTGGACTGTAGAATAGAGACATTTGTGAAGGCTGTGTATTTTACTGCTACAAGAGACATGGGTGTTTTTTAATGTAAGGTGTTCATGCAGCTTTCTAATTTTTCCTTTAGTAAACCTATATTTCCATTTCTTCTACCCACTTGGGGAAAGCAGCCTCGTCTCAAAAGGGAGTTAGGGACTTGACATCTCCCCCTCCATCCCTGACCCGCAAGCATTTCTGCCTTCCTCCCAGTAGATGGCAACAATTAGGCTGATTTTTGAGAAGAGTCAGTAGTTCTTACCTTTGTGATCAGACTTGCTCCTAATTATTTCTCAAGTGTCTTTAGGAACTTTAGTGTTGATTTACGTATTTTGACGTCGGCATACTTTTCTCAGAAAACTAAACTGTCCGTTGCAGAGTTCATTCTTTTTCTACTTTACTCTTCACCCCGTCTTTAAGTTTGCCCTTCCAGTTGCTGCTGTGAGCTAAGACTTGGGGAATTTCAGCCTTTGGTGTGGCCGTGTAAGATAATCTGCTTCTGCCTCTTTGAACCATCTAGTATTTCTTTTCAGCTGCCTGTATATTAGGTCAGGCCATGTTTTCTCCAGGTATCTTCTCATTACACACGCTAAGTTTTCTGAAAGGAATTTCGGGAGAGATAAGACACTATCATTTGGGATCTTTGTGGTGGCACTAGTTTTAAATGGTACCCAGTTTATGCTTCTTGAATCAGTTAAGGAATCGGTCAATTTAATGTTGGCTGGTATAGCAGCATTTCTTCTCGGTGGATGGGCCTCCTACTTCTGCATTTACTTCTATTCAGCGTGTGTTAGTTTTTTTGTGTGACTGAAAAAGAAAAATAAGATGATTCATAATGCACAATTAACTTTTCAGAGTTTACTATATTTAGAGATACTCAGAACTTTTTTCAGGATGCCTGCTGAGTTGATTTAAATTTTTGATGTGAGAGTAAAGGATTTGGGAAGTTTCCATATTAAGAGTTTTATAGTTAGGAACGTCCTAATCTGTAGTTCTTTTAAGGAACACATAGAGACTTAGCAAAACAATAGTTCTAAAAAAAAATTCTGCAATCATGTCTGTTTTATGGTCCAGTATTAGAATCCTGGTCCAGTAGAAAAAATTATGTTGGTTTCAGCAACTGCTGTACTCACACCTAGAAAAATACTCATGTAAAGACATCTTTGCTCTCAGTTCAGGTAGTCTGAAGTCAGCAGTGGGCATAGAAGTAATGTGTACAAATAATCAAAGGGTATGTATCAATAAATATTTTTGAATACTACTGACTTAAAGTCCTAGATCAAGATTTGGGATTCTGAAGATATGTAAGATGACCGCATTTAACTCTAAAATCAATTCCATGTTGTATTTCTGATGTGGCTTTCACTATAGATATGTATAATATAGCCTTGGCAGTCATGGTGTGGGAGATTAATGGGATAAAAATAAAGAAAAAGGCCTTATGAATCATAGCAACCAACCTCTGTTGCATTCTTCCCTTAGCTCAGTGGTGTGTAGGTCAGTATCCAGGGGGCTGGGATGGGAAATGAAGAGGTGGGTGGGGTGGGGATGGATAGGTAAGTGGGTAAATAGAAGAGAGTTGGACATTCTAGACCAGAAGTGTAATGAAGGTGGGTGAGTGTCTGTGTCAGAAGAGGATGTCATTTTTGGTGGCCAAGGAGAGTTAATTGTACTGAGTAAATACATTCTAGATTCTGTGTTTGTTTTAATAGTTTTTTTGCCCCATGACATTACATAGGCAGAATGTACCATATTCTTCCTATGCTTTGAGTATCCTATGCTTTGAGTATCCTATGCTTTGAGTTATTCATAACCCCAACTGGGATAACAGGGATTATATAAATATAGTATAATGGAAAATGAGATGGAAGTATGAGTCAATTAATCAGTGCATACATTTACATGAACATTTCTCTTTTTAAAGTTGGCATTTTTATCATGAAACTTCAGTCAGTTTCCTTGGACAATTTTGCTTTTTTATGGCTATACACATTTACATATTTTGAAGGCGGTGCCATATAGAAAATATGGGCCTTGAAGCCAGAAACTCTGTATTTAAGATCCTCCCTGTTCTAGCTATGTGATCTTGGATAAGTCATTTAAACCCTCTGAGACTTCGCTTTCTTTTGAATAAAATGGGTTGGTATTAGAATCTTGCATAGGTAGTATATACTTGATAAATGGTATAGCTGCTGCTGTTGTTATATTGATGAAGAAAAAAAATGCATATTAATTTGGATAGTTTAGAGGAAGGCTTATACCCTGTCTTCCAGAACCAGGGTCAGTAAACTTTTTTTACGAGGTGCGGGACAGCAAATATCTTGGGCTGTGTGGGTCATGTAGTCTCTCTGTTGCAGTTACTCTGCTGTTGTGGGGCAGAAGCAGCCACTGACTTTGTTTTTTTAAATTTTTTTTTTTTTTTTAAACGTTTATTTTATTTTTGAGACAGAGAGAGACAGAGCATGAACGGGGGAGGGGCAGAGAGAGAGGGAGACCCAGAATCGGAAGCAGGCTCCAGGCTCTGAGCCGTCAGCCCAGAGCCCCACGCGGGGCTCGAACTCCCGGATCATGAGATCGTGACCTGAGCCGAAGTCGGACGCTCGACCGACTGAGCCACCCACTGACTTTGTTTTAATGAAAGTGATCTACAGGGTGAAGCAGCGGTCCTGATTTGGCCTGTGTGCCAGTTTGCCAGCCCCCGTTCCACAGTATTACTTGCTACCTTTACTTTGTTCACAGGAATTTGAAATGGCATCTATGTGTTCTGAAGATCGTGTGATAATGTCTAAGCGATGAAGGAATTTGGTGTAAATGGCTAAGAACAAAGACTGGGATTTCATTTAAACCCTGGCTCTGATACCATTAACTTTGTGACCTTGGGTCAGTCACTTTATTTCGGCTTTAGTTTTTCCATTTGGAAAATGGGAATAATAGTAATACCTATCGTAGGCTTGTTGTGAGGATTAAATTAGTTAATGTGTAAACTGTAAAATAGTGGCTGCTGTAGGATAAGTGCTCGATGTGTTATTTGTTAATAATCATTCTTTTTGAGAGGAAGCATTTCTGTTTTCCTTTGTTGATTGTCTAAAAGGAGGTTTGAGAAGATGGGTTTCTCTGACATCATCTTGGAATTACGTAAGTGGTAGAGTCTTAAGGTTGAAGGAGATAATTTGATAGGTTCGGTGGACTCAACAGCAAGATGAATTTGGTCCCGGTTTCCCGGTTGTTTGAACTCAAATCGGACAAGTTATTAAGGTGCAAATTATAGAAAAATCTTACTTTACAGGATTCTTTTGAGTTTGTAACGAGAGAGTGAAGTGCTTAGCACAGTACCTTGTTCACAGTGAAGTGATCAGATGGTATTTGCTATGATTGCAATTTTTTTTGATTAGGTATTGGCTCCTAGAAGGAGTTTAAAAGTAGCTTTTATTCTATATAACAGAACCATATAATAGTCCTTTTAAACGATGGCTTATTGTCACAGTTGCTGTAAATGTCTAAAATTACAGTCAACAGGGTGTGAATTTATTGTTTTTCAGATGTTATAATTTAGGTGTTAGTAAATTTAATGGACAATTAAAATGACACTTTCAAGATTGAAAGGAAAAGTATCCTGACCTGGTCTAACATGAAGTGTTTGGAAAAGTTTTTTGGGGACCGTATGTACACCTGATCCAGGTTCAAAGATTTTATCGTTGCTAATTATAGTCTCTTTGACTAATAGTTTCAGTAAGGTCACTGTTAGATGTGTGATATGGCTTAAGGTTTTTTGTTTTGATGGCTTTTTGATATAACTTCAGACTCCTAAAAATGTTGTAAAAGTAGTGTAAAGAATATCCCATATTCCCTTTTATCCAGTTTCAAGGTCAAATTTTTATATCGTTAGAAGATAAGTCTGTTTTCTCTTTTAAAAGTTTTTTAATCAGTAAAAAGCCTTTTTTTTTTTTTTTAAGGAAATACATGTAAAATCAGAAAAAAGGTCAGTGCAGTGAACACTTTTTTTTTCATGTGGCTCTTTACCAGTCATTAATACACTTGTTGACTTTTCAGAATGTTGCGAATGGGTTTTGTTCCTGACTCTAGGCAATCACTACTGAACATTACTGTTGGCAGTCGGACCCTCCTAAATAGCCTGCTTTCTAAGGAATTACTTGCTTCGTACAGTGAGTGCGCCTTGCCCCTCCCTTGCTGGCTGGTGGTCTTGTATATGTTGCGGTACTCTGTGTGTTCCCCCTACTTCCCCTGGCTTTTAATATGTGTTGAGTTGCAAAATCACTTCCTAGAATTGTGCATTAAGCAAGTAAGTTCTGAGTGAAGGCTTGCGTTGCGTGGCTTTAAGAAGGTGATAATTCTGGTAGCTCATTTTAAAGATGTATTCTCAGCACTTTTTAGTGGAGGGGATCAATAAGAGCTTTTAAAAAAGATACTTTAAACTGGTTTCTGAAAAGGGTACGATAAGTGAGAGCCTTATTCTGCAACAAGTAAGGGCCTATTGTGTGCCCTGAAGACCTATTGCACAAAATCTTTTGCCCTTAACTTTCAACATATAATCTTTTTTTTTTTCTAAATGCCTTCTCTGCTTTTGCCTGCTATTCCTTATTAATGATTCCTTCTGTCTGTGCCTGCGTGCTTGAAGAGTCTTAGGTGAGAGGACTTAAACATTAAAAAACCCAAGAAACCCACAAAACACCTCTTCTTGGATTTATTAAAACATTTTTTTTAATGTTTATTTTATTTTTGAGAGAGACAGAGCACGGGCAGGGGAGGGGCAGAGAGGGAGACAGAATTTGAAGCAGGCTCCAAGCTCTGAGCTGTCGGCACAGAGCCCGACATAGGGCTTGAACCCACCAACCCTGAGATCGTGACTTGAGCTGAAGTTGGACACTTAACCCACTGAGCCGCCCAGGCGCCCCCAAAACACCTCTTTTTAAAGAGTAGTCTTAGATTTATAAAAAAGTTGGAGAGCTAGTTACCTTATACTCCTCACCCTGTTTCCCTTTTCTTAAGATCTTAGCATGAATGTATTTTTTTTTTTAATTTTTTTATCTTTATTTTTGAGAGAGAGAGAGAGACAGAGTGTGAGTGGGGGAGGGGCACAGAGAGAGAGGGAGACACAGAATCCAAAGGAGGCTCCAGGCTCTGCGCTGTCAGCACAGAGCCCGACGTGGGGCTCAAACTCACAAACCGTGAGGTCATGACCAGAGCTGAAGTCGGACGCTTAACCGACTGCGCCACCCAGGCGCCCCAGCATGAGTGTATTTTTGACTCAATTAATGAACCAGCATTGGTAGATTATTACTACCCACACTTTATTTGGATTTCCTTAGTTTTTATCTAGTGTCTTTCTGTTCCAGGATCCTGGATGGATTTTGTGAGGCATTTATTTCTGATAATAAAGTACAGTTAATAAATTTGAATAAAGAAAAATATAAAGAGAAAATTAAGAGCCCGTCCATAATGTTTCTACCTGACACACCAGTGTAAACATTTTTGTGTTTTTTTTCTAGCTTTTGTTTTAATAAAAAGGGGTCCATGTTATGTTTTTCCCCATGCTGTTATATGATGAACATTTCTCTGTTTTGTTATTCTTTATTGTTTACTTTGTATTTACTTGTCTAATTGTTTTGGCAGATTTTTAAAAAACTGTTGTTAATACTTTAAGGAACCGCTTTGTACTAAGTTTTAGAATGAGGGGTATTTATCCATTTGTATTGACTTGGAAAACATTCTGGTGTGTGAGAGGGGTGCATGTGTATGAGACAGGTGTGTGTGTGAGAGAGAGGTGTGTGTGTGTGTGTGTGTGTGTGTGTGTGTGTGTGAGAGAGAGAGAGAGAGAGAGAGAGGGGTGTGTGTGCACGTGGTAGCATTTGGTGGGAGAGTTAGAATGCTCCATAGGACTCCTTTCTGTTCTGCCTCTCGCCAACCTCTCTGACCTTAGCTCTTCTTTCACCTTTTAGTGGCCCTTTGTGCTGCCTGGAATGCCCTTCTAGATCTTCTGTATCTGTCTCCTCATGTCTGAGGTCTTGGCTCAGAAGTTACCCCTCGAAGAGGCCTTACTTGGCCACCCTATCCGTAATACATAATAATCCCTTTGATAGGAAGTTTCACCTGCAGGTAATAGAAAACTTGACTGGACCTTAAACAGTTCGAGGTTTATTTTTCCTCCTATGACGTGGTTCAGGTATGCAGTGGTTCCAGCAAGGATCAAACTCTGTTTCTGCTCTGCCGCTGTTAACAAGTGGTTCTCCTGGACACTGCATAGCTGCGTCATGGCTTGAAGTCATTATGTTCATCACATTTGAGGCAGGAAGGAGATGTGGGCCTTTTTATTTATTTATTTTTTAATGTTTGTTTATTTTTGAGACAGGGAGAGACAGAGCATGAATGGGGGAGGGTCAGAGAGAGAGGGAGACACAGAATCTGAAACAGGCTCCAGGCTCTGAGCTGTCAGCACAGAGCCCGACACAGGGCTTGAACTCACGGACTGCGAGATCATGACCTGAGCCAAAGTCAGACACTCAACTGACTGAGCCACCCAGGTGCCCCCGTTTTTTTTTTTTTTTAAAGGAAGCTCGATGCCCAGTGTGGGACTTGAACTCATAACCCCAAGATCAAGAGCTGCATGTTCTATGATCCAGCTGGCTACCTCCTGGGGCCTTTTATTTAAAATCCAGAAAGCAAAAGTATTCCTAGAGGAAGCCCAGCATATGTTACCATACCTCTTATTGGGGAAGAGCTAGGGTATACCTCTGTCAAAAACAAATATGAGTAATGGTATTGTTGTATGAAGATAGGTTTAAACCACTGATTTTTGAATTCTTTGGATCTGCAATCCGTGATAAGAAATGCCCTACTTGGCATTTCCAGTGTATGTGTAGATATGTGTATGCAACTGAAATTTCACAAACAGTACTTAAGCATTAGGCACGCTATTTTCTATTTTCTATTTCATTTAAAACCTCTGATTATGATCTTTTAAGTCTGAGAATTCTTAACCTTTTTTTGTGGTGTGGACCGCTGTAGCAGTCTTAAGCAGTACACTCCTCAAAAAAGTATTTTTAAATCCTGAAATAATTGCATAAGATAAAAACTCCAATATATCAGAATGTTAAATCTATCTCTTAAACTGCTAAACTAGTATGTTGTAATGCAGTAATATGTTTCTTTATTTTCACTTTCAATAACATGATCTAGCAGCTGTTCAGAGTAGTGATGAGTGTAAATGATATCTTGAGGTATGTGCAACAATTGTAATGTGATAGGATAATATCTGTGATTTCTCTTGGTGCAAAGCCAAAGGTACTGCCAATAATGCTGTGGTTTGTTGCCTATTCATGATGGAGGGAAATGTTAAATTTCAGTTAGAGGTTAGTGAAATTATATTCTTTAATCCAAGTCCATGAACTCCTGATTATGAACCCCTGGTCTCAATTGATTTCAAGGCTCTAATCATGCAGTTTGAGAAAAAATACTGGCTTTGGCCCAACCATGACTCATCCTTTAGGGCCAGGGGAGTAGCCTACTTCCTGAGAGGTGAATGGATTTGTATCCCCCTATAAGGCAGGATTCTTTTAGCAGGGAAGAGAGTGGGGTACATGGAATTAGGGTAGGGAATGTTATCTTCTGCCTTCTCCTGCCTGTAGTCCCCCCTCCTTTATTCTTTCCAATTGTTTTAATTTTCTTCCTGCGCTATCCGGTGTTACTGTTTCTGCCTCCCCGGTGGAATGTAAGTTCCCTAAGGGAGAGACTGTCTATTTTTCCCTTTCTCCTAGTGCCTAAGGCCTAGGAACTAGGAAGTAGGGTAATCAAGAATTGAGCAGCTGAGTAAAACCTGTGGACTCCCCTATACCGTACAGTGAGTGTGGGCCTTGGTATCCCCCTCCTCCTCCCTTTTCCCTCCTCTCAAAGAAACAGGTGTGACTGATGCAAAGGCTCAAATGTGAGAAATTTAGGTAAAGGCCCTGCTACAAAATGCTTCACACACATGAGATGATTCTCCTGGTGGACAGGGGTGTAAAATGACTTGCGTTCATGTGGTTCCCTGCCTTGCACTTTCAGATCTGTGGGTGTATTTCAAATAGTTTGTAAGCCAGGAACAGAGATAGTTTTTCTTAATTTGTATAAGAGGAATAAAAAGAAAATTATTCAATAAAGAACTGTAGTCTAAGGACATTAATCTAAACCTCCCTGGAGTTAATAGTATGCTTGCCATCTTTACAGTTGTTGTTTTTTTTTTAAACTTCAGGGCAATCTGCCTTTCCTTTTATTTATTTCTTTCCCTTTTATTTATTTTTATATTATTATTTTATATTATTTTTTTAAGTAGGCTTCATGCCCAGCGCCAAGCCCAACTCAGAGCTTGAACTCACAACCCTGAGGTCAAGAGTCGCAACAACTGAGCCACCCAGGCACCCCTTTCTTTCCCTTTTTATTTATTTTATTTTTTAAAATTTATTTTTTATTTATTAGAGCGCACGCATGTAAGAAAGGCAGAGAAAGAGGGAGAGAGAGAATCCCAAGCAGGCTCTATGTTGTTAGCACAGAGCCCAATGTGGGGCTTGATCCCACAAACTCTGAGATCATGACCTGAGCTGAAGTCAAGAGTCGTCGGATTGCTTCACCAGCTGAGCCACCCAGGTCCCCCTTTAAAGTAATATTTCTGACTTAAAAGACACATTAATGCCTTTTGCACAGTTGGGCTGCAAAATTCTGTTGATTGAATGCATTTTTATGAGTCTGCGTATTTGTCTTGAATATCTGCCTCTCAGTCTTTAGGGTTTGTTAAAGTTTTGTTACAAGGTAAACTAGTACTTCTTTTGGATCACTGGACTTGTGAGTCCTAGAAGAACTTCATTTGGAACAGATAAGTCGGATTTGATTGTTTTGTTTGCTTTAGAAAACGTTAATAATGCTTAAATTGATCAAGTGTGAGATACTATGAAATATAGTTGTTAGTTGTTAGTTCCTACGTAAGTACCTCTGGTTTTCATTTTATTTTTATATTTAATAGCAACGTTGGGAAACAGGAAAAAGCTATTGACTTCCTAAGCAGTGTAAGGACTATGAAGGAAGAAGGCATCATTTATTAGAGAATAGGAAGATGTATAAGTAGTGAAGAAATTGGATTATCAGTCAGATTTAGTAAATGCGTTAAAAAATAGATTCCATTATATATAGGAGTCTTTTCATTCTTAACAAACGATGATTATCTGTCTTTAAATGTCATTTGGTTTGCAGTACCTTTCAATACCTATTGGGAAGAGTCTGGCATGTTACATTTTATCTGCTGACATATATGAAGATCCCAAAGCAACAGCTTTAGAGTTTTCCTTTTTGTGCAATACTTCGGAAGGCAGGAACCACTTTCAAAGCAGAACAGAATTTTTAAAACTGCTTTATCCAGATAATGTAATTCATATGCCATACAATTCACCCATTTAAAGTCTACAGCATTTTTTTTTTAACGTTTATTTATTTTTGAGACAGAGAGAGACAGAGCATGAACGGGGGAGGGGCAGAGAGAGAGGGAGACACAGAATCGGAAGCAGGCTCCAGGCTCTGAGCCATCAGCCCAGAGCCCCACGCGGGGCTCGAACTCCCGGATCATGAGATCGTGACCTGAGCCGAAGTCGGACGCTCAACCGACTGAGCCACCCAGGCGCCCCTAAAGTCTACAGCATTTTTAATATATTCAGAGTTGTGCAACCGTCACCACTGTCTACTTTCAGAACACTTTCATCGCTCCAAAATAGACCCTGTACTCACTGGATTCTGTACATTTTAGTTTAAGTTTTAGAATTGACAATTTGGAGATAATGTGCTTTCTGTTACTTAAAATCATACCAGTCTTGCCCGTTGTGTAATGTGGGACTACACATGGGAACCCCCTGTTACTTGGATTTGTCCTCCAAGGAGGGTTCATCCCTTATGATAATTTTTCTCTTTGAAGTTATTATTAGTTGAAGTTAAACATCCTATTAACTAGAAACTCTGCTTCTTTGTTGGCTGTAACAGTGTCACCTGAACAAGGCAGGATAGGAAACTGTTCTTGGAAGATGCCACATGTACTTCAGAACCAAATTCGGAGGGCTAGTTCTCCATGGTAGGGAGCAGCTTAGGAGTTCTTTCTGCTTTTCCAAGGTAGAAGTCCAACTAACCGGTAAAAATTGAATTTTTGATTGGCTTCTACAGACTAATATCCCTTTTCTTACTTAGAATTTTATACAGAATGTTTTGTTTTAAAACACACCTATTAACACACTCTACATTACTGTATCTGGAATGCGGTTTAGTTGGAAGTGTTTAGGTATGATTTCTGTCTTTGGAGTGTCTTTTGTCTTTTCTGTTGTTAAGGTGTTTTCAGACTCTCCTCTTAGACCCTAGCCGGCTGTTTTCTGTTCATTCATTCATTCATTCATTCATTTATCTATGTTTCTAAGTCCTTCTGAAGCTGTTTCTCTGTCTGAAATGCCCTCCTTGCCTTCCAGTCCCTCTCTCTTCTGGACAAATACTTGGGTTTTTTTTTTTTTTTTTTTTTTTTAAGTTTATTTATTTTGAGAGAGAGCGCAAGCGGGATAGGGGTAGAGAGCGGGGAGAGAGAGAATCCCAAGCAGGTGTACTGCCTGGGCTCTGTAGGGCACAAACTCATGAGTTGTGAGACCATGACCTGAGGTGAAACTGAGAGGCAGACACCTAACGACTGAGCGAGCCCCCCGGCTGCCCTGCAAATACCTTCTTATCCATAAGAGTTTTCCTGCTTGCATCCCTGGGAGGTGTATTGCCTCCCCTAAGGGAGGCTTGGGTTGTTCTTTTGTAATAGTTCTTCCAGTAGTAGTCTATTAGTTTTCATTCTAGGTACTTTACAGTTTGGTTTTTCATTGGTCTGAGCTTCCCAGACTTCCTTTAGGTGTTACGTGCATGTTACCCAAGATTCTAATAGCATCATCACTATCTGCTCATCTTCTCTATTTTTATTTATTTATTATTATTATTTTTGAACGTTTACTCGTTTTTGAGGTAGAGAAAGAGACAACACAGCAGGGGAGGGGCAGAGAGAGGGGGAGAACAGAATCCGAAGCAGGCTCCAGGCTCTGCGCTGTCAGCACAGAGTCCAACCTGGGACTCGAATTCGCAAACCGCAAGATCGTGACCTGAGCCGAAGTTGGACACTTAACCGACTAAGCCACCAGGTGCCCCTCCCTCACCTTACTTTAAAAAAGGGCCAGGGCTAGCTGCTGTCTCAGCACAGCACAAAATGAAATCTTTCTTAACCCTTTAGTCACTTCTGGTTTATTCTTACTGGTTTTGTGATTCTTTTTTTCCAGGAGAAACTTACTTGTCCTGTTTTATGTTTTGGTATTACCTTCTCTTTCTACCTTTCTTCCTAGTTTTGTTTTGTTTTTTTTTCCTTGTTTTTTTTTTTTTTTTTTTGGTGTGTGTGTGTGAGAAATGACCACACATAGAAGTTTGGTTCTGGTTTCGTTTGGTTCTCTTTCTCTTTTACTCCTACTGCAAGTGGGTACTTGTATTAGTTGTATTTCATCTTAATATTTTTCTCCTTTAAATTTTAATAAAGGATGGGGAAAGAAGATACTGAATTTTGATTCCTTGATACTGATTTTAGCATATTCAGCAGTGCTATTTAGTACGGTTTTTAGAGTGGTGTGTTATTTTAGTGTTACTGTATGCGTTACCAGTTAATTTTGAATTTTTTTCACTAAGGGTTATATGTAGTGTATTACAAATGGAAAGTTACAAACTAGGTTTGATGCATACTTTTTTTTAATTTAAAAAATAAAATTTTTTTTTTTAATGTTTATTTATTATTGAGAGACAGACTAGGGGAGGGGCAGAGAGAGGAGGAGAGACAGAATCTGAAGCAGGCTGCAGGCTCCGAGCTGTCAGCACAGAGCCCGATGGGGGGCTCGAACTCACGAACCGTGAGATCATGACCTGAGCCGAAGTCGGATGCTCAACCGACTGAGCCACCCAGGTGCCCCGATGCATATACTTTTTAAAAAGGCATTGTATAAGTAAATTCGTCTGAGAGGAGACTGGAGTTCTAATCTGGTTTCAATTTTAGATACTTGAGCATAGTTGGATTTCCTTTGAATCTCTTCTGTTAGGTATGAGTAATAGTCTTGCTATAGTTCTGGAATTGCTAGGATTAAAGAAAGACGTGTTAGACGTATACAAAGTATTCATATAGAACAACAATATACAAAAACTTAGTAGTTTTGTCTTTGTTATTGGAGGAAACACTGAATCTCCATGAATGAGTTGGGATTAAAAGAACATCTCAATTTGGAGGCCTGAAAAGTAAAGTAGGACTTAAAAAAAAAACAAAACAAAACTCTAAGCATTAATTGAACACTGGGTCACCTGGAGCTGTTGGTTACTTGAGATCGACTAACTACCCATCTGTGTCTCATGAAATCTTTTAAGGATGGAATCAGGAAGCTGGGCTTCAGGAACAACAAACTGAAACCAGCAGTTCAGATAGTCTTACCTGTTGTCTCCACCCCGTGTGTGTCTGCTTTGTCCCTTTTCTCAAGACTGCTTCCTAATGAGGCTGTGTTAAACATAGCCATTATAATGCCAGGCTTTACCCTTAACAGTCTAGGTACCCAGAGAATCTTGGGGAAGGACTCTTGAGTAGTCCAGCATAGGTCATTTACAGTCTCCTGAGCCCTAGTTAACTTGTGGGTGTTGTGGGATATAGGGGCTTATCATGTAGTATGTGGCAGCTTCTGTAGGAATCTGTGGGAATACATTGCATAGAGAGAAACAGATGAAACCTGGTTGTCTAGTATGCGTACCCCTTGTATTTAATGTCGTATTTCAGTTTGCAAAATGCCATGGAGCTCTTCAGATCTCTTCTGTAATATGCAGAAACATTGAGAAATTTAAGGCAAGATTTTTTTTTTTTAATGTTTATTTTTGAGTGAGCGAGCACAAGCTGGGGAGGGGCAGGGCCGGGGCGGGGGTGGGGGACAGGATCAGATTCGGGCTCTGCGCTGACGGCGGAGAACCCATGTGGGGGCTCAAACATATGAACCATGAGATCGTGACCTAGCTGAAGTCAGATGCTCAATTGACTGCACTACCCAGGTGCCCCATACTTTAATGTTTTTATTTGTTTATTTTGATGTTTTTATTTATTTTTGAGAGAGACAGCGAGTGGGAGAGGGGCAGAGAGGGAGACACAGAATCCGAAGCAGGCTCTGGGCTCCGAGCTGTCAGCATGGAGCCCAACACAGCGTTCGAACTCACCAGCCATGAGATCATGACCTGAGCCAAAGTTGGATGCTCAGCCAACTGAGTCACCCAGGCACCCCTTTAATCAGTTTTTAAAACCTTACTAGATAGTGTATGTTCATTTACATTTATCTGTCACCTTTATTTTTGCAGCACTGTATCTGGGGTCATTTTATTGCTGGTGGAAAAACTCAGTTTTTAATCTGACAAAAAGCTTAATTCTTAAAAGATAATTTCATATGGTATACAATTCTCAGTTGGCACATATCTTTAGTGTGCTGAAGAAAATAATTCCACTGTCTTCTGGCTTCCATCATTGCTGTCAAGAGGTCAGCTGAGAGTCTGTAAAAAATAATTCTCTCCTTTCCTTAGATAGATTTTCTCTATCTTTGATACTTTGTCATTTCCTTATGACATGTCTAGGTAAATGTCTTTTTATTTATCCCGTTTAAGATCATTTGGGCTTCTTGAGTTTAAGCGTTGGTAGAGAACACCAGTGAGAGCACCAGTGCTAGAAGATTCCAAGCCATTAAATGTTTAGATATGCCTCTACAATGCCTTCATTCTTGTACTTCTGCGATTGTAAATGTTATGTTTGAACGTCTTACTTTTATCCTCAGTATATCTTCATTTTTAATCTGTTGGCTTCTGTGTTGAATTCTGTGTAATTTTGGTCTTAATGTTTGTTGCCAGATCTGTCTATTGAGCTTTATTTTTATACACATATTAGAAGTTCATTTTGGTTTTCTTTCATATTTGTCCTTTTAATAGTTTCCTTGATACCTTTGGCTTTTTTTCATTAAATTTTTTTTTAATGTTTATTTTATTTTATTTTTGAGAGAGAGAGCGTGAGCAGGGGGGGTGCAGAGAGAGAGACACACACATAGAATCCGAAGCAGGCTCCAGGCTCTGAGCTGTCAGCACAGATACCAATGTGGGGTTGGAACCCATGAACCATGACATCATGAGCTGAGCTGAACTTGGACGCTTAACCCACTGAGCCACTCAGGCGCGCCCCGCCCCGCCTTTGGCTTTTGCAATTTTGTCTCTTACATCTTTAAACATAGAATTTTAAGATTTGTCTGATAATTCTAATCTCTGAAATCTATGTGATTGTTTCTGTTGTTTGTTTTTGCAAGTTCTTGTTCGTGGTGCCTTGTTTACTTATGTATACTCTGTGTGGTGTTCACCATGTAGTTTATTTGTAGAGGTTTCCTGAACCTGGAATAAAGGAGCCTTTATCCAGAGAAGATGTGCTTTGGCTTCTGGCAGGTATTTAAGTGCACAAAAACTTTGCTACCAAAAATGTAGCCCTTCGCCTGGCAAGGGAACTTGTTAGAAATGCATCACACCAGGCCTGTACTTATATTTTAATAAGAACCTGCATTTTAATGAGATCCCTAAATCAGTGTTAGGCAGGCTAAATATTGAGCCGCCGTGTACTGAAAAATTGGCAAGATTTGGAATACTCCGGTTTGAAGTTTCTTGGATTGTTCAGATTATTGAAACTTCAGATTATTCAGAATATGACAGGAAATCTTGGCAAGGCATGTGTAGCTTTCAGATTTGGTTTTTTACTTTCTCTTTTCTCTCCATCAGTGACTCTTCCTGTCCTCACTGCTTAGCAAGTTGATTTAGCAATTTAAAAAAAATTTTTTTTTAATGTTTATTTATTTTTGACAGAGCATGAATGGGGGAGGGGCAGAGGGAGAGGGAGACCCAGAATCCGAAGCAGGCTCCAGGCCGTGAGCTGTCAGCACAGAGCCCGACACGTGGCTCGAACTCAGACCGCGAGATCATGACCTGAGCCAAAGTTGGACGTTCATCCGACTGAGCCACCCAGGCGCCCCTGATTTAGCAATTGAGTGGAATGAGGATTAGGGATATATCTGGTCGTCTTAATCCTCAAGGTGTAGCTCATAGTGGGTTGTTTTTAATAAATTGATGATGACCAAAATTTGAAATAAGATTAGGTTCTTGAGTAATTTGGGTTTGGAGAGTAAAGTGGGGAAAAGCTTCAAACAAGTGATCAACATCATTCATCGTTAAGGAAATCTAAATTAGATCAGTGAGATACCACTACACCTCCATCAGAATGGTTAAATTTTAAAAGACTAACACCATGTGTTGACAAGGTTATGGAGCAACTTGAAATTGTATACTTATCGATAGGACTGTAAAATAGTATAGCTGCTTTCGGAAAGGTTTTGTGGTTCTTTTAAAAGTTAATTATAATTGTTAGGGTGCCTGGGTGGCTCAGTCAGTTAAACATCTGACTCAGCCCAGGTCATGATCTCACAGTCTGTGGGTTCAAGCCTTGCATCAGGCTCTGGGCTGACCACTCAGAGCCTGGAGCATATTTCGGATTCTGTGTCTCCCTCTCTCTCTGCCCCTCCCCCGCTTACATGCATGTGTGCGCACTCTCAAAAATAAACATTAAAAAATGTTAAAAAAAAAAGTTAATCATAATCTTCACGATGATCTAGATATTTTGCTCTTAGTATTTACTTAAGAAAAATGAAAGGATATATCTATGAAAAGACTTCCAGAAAAATGTTTGTAGCAGCTTTATTCATAATGGCCCAAACTTAGAAACAGTTCATGTGTTTGCTAACAGAAGAATGGATAAACAAAATGTGATATAATCATCCAGTGGAATACTACTTAGCAATAAAAACTGATAACACTCAGCCATGTGAATGAATCTCAGGATATACAGAGTCAAGGAAGCTTTGTGCAAAGGAGTACACATTCTGTGGTTAAATTTACATGAAATTGGAAAATAGGCAAAACTAATCTCTGAGAAAAATTAGAACGGCACTTTGAGAGTTGGGAAAAGTGCAGGATTGACTGGGTGGGAGCGCAGAAACTTTCTTGAGTGGTATTCTATTTGATAAGGGTTTAGTTAACACATTTAGGATTAGGTGTATGCATTTGACAAAATTCATTAAATTTTATGCTTAAGAGTTGTGCATTTCACTGTAAATGTAACAAAACTTGAAACAAAATTTTCATGTTAGTTAATGATACACACAAAGTATAATGATGTCTGCACCTTAACTTTGAAATGCGTCAGAAATAGGATGGACATTTGGCCAGACAGGGATATATAGGTGAATAGATAGGGATACATATGTGATAAAGGAGATTAACACACCACTACTTGTAAAAAGCTAGGTGATGGAATTATGGGTGTTTATTAAATAGTTCTTTCAAATTTTTGTATTTTGAAAATTTTCATAACAAATTGTTGGGGAGAAAGTAGTGAGAGAGAAGTGAAAAAGATTAAAATGAGTTCAGAAAGGGAATTGGATTTATACAACTAGCCTGTTGTACGAATTCTGTTCAATTTACATTTGTGCCATGTTAAGGATGATAACTATTGATTTGAAAGTGGCTTTTAATTTTTTGATTTAATCCTTTTATTCAGCTAAGAAATTTTTGTTTTAGGCTAGAAAGCAGGAGAACCGCCTGTCTATATCGACTGTAGTGTGCCCAAGACTCTTTGTAGCTCAGTTATTGCTGGCTGTGTCCACTCGTGTGTATGTAACAGATCTAGTGCTCCGTTTAGAAGAAGGGCTTTTGTTAATATACCTTATTGGTCCACCCCAGGGTTGTTTCACTTTATTTCATCACATTCCGTGTTTACATGTTATTTACATGTTACTGCTTAAGGCGCCCGTTAGTCAGTACTTGTGATTTAGCAGGATGCTGAAGGGCGGAATGCCTAAGGTGGAGGTGTTGTGCTAGAATGGAGTCATGTGATCGCTGTTAAGCTCCGCTGCAGATAGTTGGGCAAAGTGTGGAATTGATTCTGCATCCTCTGGAGTTTACTGTGAGGCAGTTGGATCTCATAGTATCAGAAGACTCATACTCAGCTTCATATGATGTATGAGGAGGGAGTACTTCTCCACTCAGGAACTATGAAAACAGGACTGTGGGAGGATGTCCAGTCACTGTGGCCACTTCCCGCACGGATGGGGGACAGGGTTTGTTTTCTTTTGTATCTTCACCTCTGAGAGGCATGTTTTCTTTGATAATCTTACACTGTTAGAGTTGGGAGTCGGGCAACAGGGATTTAAAGGATGAATTAATGAAATGTAGGTTGACACATTTAGGTCAAGGATGATTTGTTCTATATCCAGAAGCTCAATTTTTCTCATTTCTGATAAAAGAGAACTCTCAATGGACATTTTTTTTAAAAAGCAAGTGGTGATGACTCTGGAAACAAAAGCAACAGTCTTCCTTTCCCCTCCAGAGATGATAGTAACATATATTTGAGTGCTCACTCTTTCTCTAAGAGACTGTTGTTATGGAGGGTTTCAAACATACAGAAATAGAACTGTCTCTTGAAGCTCTGTGGACCCACAACCCAGCTCTGACACCATTAGCTCCTGGCCACTCCATCACCATACTCTTAACCCCGCCTCAGTTACTTTGAAGCAAATTTTAGTTGTTATTGGATCTGTAAATGTTTCCGTCAGCTTCTCTGAAAGATGAGAACTCTTTTTAAAAAAGACATAAGCTTAATACCATGGTTGTATAATAAAACATAGTTCCTTAAGATCTGTAAATATCCATCCAGTGTTCAAACTTTCCATACTGCATTTTGTTGATGTATCTCTTAAAACTTAGTACGTACATGTTCTCTCTTCTCCACCGCGCCCCCCCCCACCCCCCCCCCCCCGCGGTTTGCTTACTGTATTTTCTAAGTGTTTTACTTTCAGTTAATTTTTTTTTGTAATAACTCTGGTCATTTTTCCCATTAAAAAATTTTTTTCAATGTTTATTTTTGAGAGAAAAAGAATGCGAGTGGGGGAGGGGCAGAGAGAGAGGGAGACACAGAATTTGAAGCAGTGTCCGGGCTCTGAGCTGGCAGCACAGAGCCCAATGCGGGGCTTGTACCCACCAACCACGAGATCATGACCTGAGCTGAAGTTAGACACTCAGCTGACTGAGCCACCCAGGCGCTCCAATTTTCAGTTAATTTTAATAACTTAATGAGATACAGGTATCCTCATTTTATAGGTGAGAAAACTAAGGCTTTGGTAGGTAAGAAATCTCTCCAAGGTAACATGGTTTATGCTGGAGCCATGATTCGAACTAATTAAAGAAATAGATGCCCTTTAGAAGCTTCCCTCTCTGCTCTACTGTTGACATTTAAGGTATCTTTTTATGGACTTTTCCCCCTACATATGTACAGACAAATACATGGAATTTTTCCCTGTTTTGTTCTTATCGTCAGGTCTCAGCTCAACATATCTCTTCAGAGAAGTAATACCTGATGAGTCAACCTTTCCTTCCCCCTTCCTGTTACTCTCTACTTTGTCCTATTTTTCTCCTATTCCATCTTTCCTGGCAGTTACCACAATGTGCAGATAGTTGGGTTATCTTCGTCTTCCCAATTGAGCATGAGCTCCATCCGGGCAAAGGTTATGCCGATGCCTGTGAAAGCTTGAAAATACTTGAGGGAATTCACTGAGTTCTGCCCTTCGTCTGAGTGCAGCATTTATGTTTACCTCTTTGTTTTTAGGACTTCTGGGCCTGCCGTAGACTTGCAGCAGAGTGGCTATTTCACCATTCCCCTCCTGAAAGCATTTGGATTCTCTCCAGTTTTTCCTCTGTGACATACTGCAGCTAGCATCTTGATCACATATATTCTTGCATACTTGTGCAAGTCTTTCTTTAGATTCCCTGGAGATTCCTAGAAGTGGAATGCTGGATTCTAAGAAGATGAGTGCAGGTTTTAGCTATGGGATGTAGAAGAGTCATGTAAAGATTGTGGAGGATTAGGTGAGGTGTAATGATAGCAAGAGAATGGTGTAACCTGTGTCAGTTCTCAGACCTAGCTGAATTGGAATAATGTAAGGGTCTTTAAAAAAAAATCAGCTTTGATTTCCCTTTACGCCCATTCTGATAGGGCCCAGGAACCTGTATTTAAAAAAAAACTTAGGTTTGGGAACAACAGCTTTTTTTTTTTTTTTTTTTTTTTTTTTTTTAAGTTTATTATTTTGAGAGCGAGCAGAGAGCAAGCATGAGCAGGGGCAGAGTGAGGGAGAGAGAATCCCACGCAGGCTGTGTGCTCTGAGTGCAGAGCCTGATGCCGGGCTTGATTTCATGAACCGTGAGGTTATGGTCTGAGCCAAGATGAAGAGTTGGATACTTAACCAACTGAGCCACCCAGGTGCCCAGGGACCAACAGCTTTAGTATTTTTCTTGGTTATAGGTTTGTTACGTGTTCTGGCTCATTATGGAGGCAGTCCTTAGCACCTGTTTATTTATTTTTAATTTTTTAATGTTTGTTTATTTTTGAGAGAGAGCGAGACAGTGCGATTGTGAGGGACAGAGAGGAGGGAGACACAGAATCCGAAGCATGTTCCAGGCTCTGAGCTGTCAGCACAGAGCCCCACGCGGGGTTTGAACTCAAGAACCGTGAGATCATGACCTGAGCCAAAGTCAGACACTTAAACTGACTGAGCCACCCAGGCGCTCCAGCACCTACTTATGTTTTGTAAAAATGCTACTGTTTGTAGAAATGTGGAGCACTGGTCTGTAGAGTTTATGACTTTTTTTTTTTTTTTTTTTTAAGATTTATTTATTTTTGAGACAGAGACAGAGCATGAATGGGAGAGGGTCAGAGAGAGAGGGAGACACAGAATCTAAAACAGGCTCCAGGCTCTGAACTGTCAGCACAGAGCCCGACGCGGGGCTCGAACCCATGGACCGCGAGATTATGACCTGAGCCGAAGTCAGACGCCCAACCGACTGAGCCACCCAGGCGCCCCGAGTTTATGACATTCTAAATGTGAGGCTTTTTTTAACCTTTGAAAAATACTGTCTGAGACTATTTCCAAATTTACATACAATTCCTATAACATACAGAATTTTTTAAATTCATTTTTCTCCTGTGACATAGATAATTTTAAACAAAAATTTGGCACTGTGCATTTTTCTGCTTTATATTAAAGTTACAGTCTGTATCTTGTTTCCCCAACTTTTGAGTTAAGTTTTTTAGTTTTGTTTTCCCTGAGCCTAACCACAAACTTAGTAGTATTTGTTCCTGAAAATGCTTCAGGATCTAACACTGTTGATTACAGGTTACATATTGTTGTTTCAAAAAGTTGGTACCAACCCATGATTATCACAGTGTTGAAATATTTTTTTGTTGTTGCCAGGCAGGCTAGGTAGACTTTTTAATACAAGCAGTCTTAAATAAATTAACCTCTCTGGTTTCATTATTATGGTGGAGTTCGCAGCAGTGATGAGAACATACATGTATTGAAGAAAATACTCTGAAATTGCCTTATTACGTGCGTTCTAAAGGTCATTTACCAAACAAAATTGTTTTTATCCATGGGGAGCACCTTCTGTAAACTACAGGATACTTCGCATTTTACTTTCAGTGACTGTGATTCTTACCCAGCGGGCATCTTCCTATCCCTTCCTATCCCTGGTGGAGAGAGGCATTTTACTGATTATTCTTCCCTCCTTCCTTCAGTAGTTCTTCCTTTTGATAATCACTGTGTCTGATTGTGGTGTTACTAAGTCTTTATGAGGAGGAATTTACACAATATACCCCATTTAAGAAAAGCTAAAATGTTAGGCTAGAGTGTTACAAAATTGAGAGCGGAATCAGATTTTAGAGGCTAGCTAGTCCATAACCTTTCCCTTTTGTCTCTTCATTCCTGGGGAGGTAGAAAAGAACATCTTTAAGAGGATGTACTAAAAATGCTGGTGATAAGCTGACCTTCTACCCCCACCACCGACTGGCTAATTATGGTAGCCCGCAGGATTGAGACCTGTTAAAACTGGGTCTGTGAGCCATCTTGGGCACATGGGCCGAAACTTGCTGACTCTAGTCTATAATCTTGAGGCCTTAACAACAAGAAAGAAATGCTCTATTAAATGTAGTTAGTGTTTTGAAGGATTATAGAAGTGTTAGGAGCTAAGACAGGATTTATATTAAGGAATGAGGTGCTCTGCATTTTAGAAGTAGCTGGACTGGATTGTATCTCTTTGTGATAAATTGGCCGATCATAGTATAGTATTCCACAAAATAGATTTTTGGTGCAGTGATGGATACACGATCTCTGGCTGATTCAGCATGTCATTCCTTGTGGTCTGTGTTTTAGGCAGTAAGAACTCCATTTACTTGGAAACAGGATTTGAATTACAGATTACTTTTTTTTTTTTTTTTTTTTTTAAATAAACATGTATCTGGGGTGTGGAAACCTTTGAAAATCACGTTTTGAATTTTTCTGCAGTTTTTAGTAATGAGGCCACATGACTAAAAGAAATGAAAATGAGAAAATAATCTCAACATGGCTAGTATTTTAATTTTTTTTTTCCTGGTTATTCTTACCCACCAAGTGTTAAAATTACAACATATGTAATTGTGTGAAGAATTTTTTGAATAGGGAAATAGGTACATGGTTCAGAATGTGAAAGGCATCAAAGGGTCCTGTTCTAACAAGGTAGATGATTTAAAGTTTTTTTTTTAATGTATTCTTTATTAGTAATATTTAAGCCAGTTATTATTTACATGTATAATATATATGTAGATGTGTTCTGTGCCCAGCATTCTGTACCTGCTTTTTTGCTTAACAAAATCTTGACAGTAGTTCCATTTGTAGTGCATAGAGCATTTTCCTTTTTAAAATCTTAAGGTTGTCTTTCTGTTTTATAACCTGTTTTTAACATTGTACAATAGTGTTTTTTCTTCTGTTTCTTTTATTACCCATGTCCTCCTTTTTTGTCCCCTTCAGTTGTTTGCCCAATTCAGATTTCTTCTTCTGCCCTGCAGTTCATTTTCAGTTTTGCTTTCGGTCATTCTCCTTTTGAGCAGAACAGATCATCTCAGTGCAAAGCCCACGTGCTACCTTTTGCGTGGTGGGTTGGTGATTGTTTCCCCAGCTGATCTTAATTTTGGAGTTGCTGTTTCCCTTTCCTGCTTCTCTCTCCAGTTCTAGGCTGTTTTTTGTCCTGATTAATCAGGGTGCTGTTAAACACAAATGGCGAGCCTGCCTCCTTTTTAGTAGGTACACCTCCCTCCTGTTCCGCAGCTTGTGAAATTGGCCCCTGAGGAGAAGGCACTTTGATCTTTTGTTGCCCTTGCTCTGCAATTCTGTTTTTTCCAGGAAAGGATCATTGATGGAAACCCTTGAGGTATTCTTACCTTTTTCTTCTTTAAAAACTCCATGGTCTTTACCTCTTTCCTGTTTTTGGTATAGATTTTGTTGTATCTGTTGAATTGTCTTCTATGATTTAGGGTATAGTCCACTTTTCTCTGGCTTCATTATACGTGGGGTTTTTTTAATGAATTTTTAAGCTTTTATTCATTTTGCTTGATTTCAGGAAGGGAAATGAAGAGCTTTCACCACACTGTCTCCTTTCTGGGAGGTAACTGTTGTGTCTGGGTTACGTCCAAAAATCTTTTGAATCAAGTGTGCTTAGACCCAAGAAATATTGGAGTCTCTTATATACTAATTAATGTATTGACAGAGTCCATTGTGAATCTCAAGTCTTGTTGAATAATATACTTTGTAAGAATAATGCCAAAATTAATCTCATGAACTCTTGCCAGATGGCACGTAAGGTAGATTCTTAAGGCATATTACAATTGTAAAATGGGGGTGTTGGCATCCCTTCCTGTGCCCAGTGTTGAATATAGTTGGTAAGTGTTGGGTGATACTTAAAAGATCGAGGGTTTGTTGTAGGCATTTTAGTTTTTAATTTGCGCTTTGTGAATGAAAGTATAGTATAGAAGTTATTCAGAGTTCAGACCGTGGTGGGTCAGGTGTATTCTATTTGCCCCTCTGTAAATGGATTAGCTGTCCACAGATCAATAAGCAAAAAGTGGTTAATTTTTTGGAGTAGAATAGCATGTGTAAAGTATATTTTCCACTGGCGTTTTGGAGAGCTGGATTCTGCTGTTAGGTCTGTATATCCCTAAATAGATGTAGGCTCTTGAGCAGTTGACTCTTTGGATGAGGATATCCTCTTGCATAAATGAGATAATTCCATCAGGTATGGATTGAACATAAGTTTATGGTTTCTACTCTCATGTACGTTCTTAGTGCTGCTGGGCAGTCATCCTTTCCCATAGCTCCTTCCTCTGTTTTACTTTAGGTAAACTCTTTGAAATCTCCATTCTGTCTTATTTTTCTCATACCTGTTAGTCACAGATTCAGTCAAGCTAGGCATGTACTTCCTTGCTTCCATTTATCTTCTCTTGCCTTGGAGATTGATGTACCTTTCTTATCTGAGGCTTATGCTCTTAATTCTGTTTTCCTCCTGTAGGATATTGTTAGTAAACTATACGCCGTTTCCAGCCCTTTCAGTAATTTTTTTCCTTATGACATAAACATGTTCAAGACATTTTTTTAGAAATGAAGATCACACCATGTGGCCTTGGTCAAACCTGCCACCCTTACTTGGTTGGCTGTCTCTTCTCTGTCCTCTTTATAGGCTAGCATTTAGTATTTACTGTCCATTTAACTTAGTCATATGTTCTCCTCCCCTCCATTTCTAGAAACAACTCTCACCAGTATCCAAATCCTGATGGACACTGTTCCGTCTTGTGTGTCTGTTCTTTCTGCCTATCTTATTCCACTTAGTGTCTGCAATACCACCTTCCTGATTTTTTCCCCATACTTTTTGTTTTTGTTTCATATTTTCAATGTTTATCCCCCATACTTTGATTCTCCTCATTTGAATTCTTCCTTTTCCGTTTTCCTTAGATTTCGGTGTTTCCTAAGGTTTCATCCTAGGCCTGTTGCATACTTTTCATTGAGGAAGTGAAGTCTCCTTGATTATCTTGGTTTCACCTTCTACACATTGATCATTTTTATCATGTACACATTACCCTTAACTACTTAATTCCAGATCTTTATTTCCATCTGTATGCTGGAACTCTTCACCTAAGTATCCTACATAATAACTCAAACTGGACATGTTTGACATTAGACTTTTTTTTTTGCCCCATTGGTTTCCTTGGGTAATGTTACTACCATTTCTTATGGTTTTCTGAAGTTAAAAGCAGAACTTAAAACTATAGAATGAACACGTGGTAAAGATTTTATTCAGCTCACTAATTAATGAAGGGGAACCTGTTAGGGAAAGCTGGTTTAAAAGCATCTGGGGAACTGCGTATTTAAAGGAAATTTGATAAAGGATTTTAGAATAAGTTTACTGGCGTCCTACAGGGCAACAGGGTGCACTCTTTGGGGTTATCTTATCAGCTCTTGTAGAAGTTCCTGTGGTATTTCCACTAGACACAGATCTGCAAGTCAACCTGTGAATTCATTGTCAGAACCCCTAAATAATAGTATATAGCAAAGTTGATGCTAGTCTTCTCTAGAAAATTAATTCCTAAGTGAGCCTGCTAATGTTTCATTTGATACTGAAAGGATTTGCTTTCTTTACTTTTTAGATAACTTTTCAACCCTTGTTACCACAGCAAGAAACCTGAAAGGCATTTCAGATTAGTGTTTCTATTCATATGCATGCTGAAGTTGGATAACCACAGACCCATATTCTCTTTTTTGATTGCCTAGATTTTATCGTTTCAACCTTTGACTGCCATCTCTTCATCATTTCACCTTCCATCGTTATCATTTATCTATCCTTAGATCTGTTTGGTAGCTGAATAGTTGATCTGCCTCCTTATCTGTAGGTCTTAAACTAGTAATTTTGAGTTTTTAGGCCCTTCATGATACAGATCAGATTTGTTTCCAGGTCCAAGTTCTTCCCAGATCCCGTGTTTGAGCGCTGACGACTTACTCAGTACTCCTCCATTGTGATTTCTTCATTCCTGTGTGCCATCCTTCTTGGCCCTCTTTAAGCTGAGCCTTCTCAATGGAGTAAGGGCAAAATTAAGTCACCTTTTCTTCTCTGTTTACAATATTACCTTTGATATTGCCTCTTGTATCATTTAGTATAATTTCTGATAATTCATTTAAGGATTGGGCAGTTAACAATGATTTTTTCAAAGAACTGTGAAAGGATTAGAATCTTCTGGATATCTTCCAAGCTTGGAAAGGTCATGGTTCTCTAATGTTTTGACTCTTTAAAAAAGGTAAATGTATAATTATTTTTATTTGTTCAGCCATATAACATAGTCACAAAGAGCATGGACTTGAGGTCAAATCTGTGTTTGGTGCTGACCCAGTTTCTTGTTAGCTTTGTGGTGGTAGGGTTATTTTAACTTCGCGTGTGCCACAGTTTCTTTGAAGGAAGTGAATTTCCAGTACCTATTTTTGGTAAGGTGGTTGGGAAAATTAAATGAAAAAGCATTTAGCCTTGTATATGGGAAGCACGGAATAAACATTACCCATGATTGTTTTTATTTTAGTTTTCCCTTTAAAACCTGTGTTTTCCACTAAATATTATTTTCTAGTGTTAAAATGTGTAATTTGAAATTACTTTGTGTGTGGTACAACATTCAGTATTCCATCATCACATTGGATTGGGTTTGATGCCCCTACATTGAATCAAACACTTAGCTGACCCAGTTCTCAAGTCACTTGGCCCTTTTCCCTGTACTCGGTGGCTCTTCTTCCTCATTTCTGCTCCTTGTGAGCGGGGATTGTTTTGTCTCTCTCGTACCTCTCAACCCCTTGCTCTTCGGGAAGCCGAAAGGTTATTCATTAAAGATAGTGTTGTTTGAAGTCCTTGACATTCTTCTGCAAAAATGGCTTTTTGTTTCCGTAAACAAGGGTGACTTCTATTCCATTTTATTGTGGAGTTTAATACTGCCACTGGGCTGTTGAACTTCGCATACCTGCTCCTAAGTGTGGACTTTTTGTTTTGATCTAGTATATGCAGTTGTTCACATCTGCGGTTCTGGATGCCGTTACCTGCAGTCTGAAAGTCCATATGCCTTTACTCCGTACACACAGGGGCTACTTAATCTTGTAACACTTCCCTTTCCTTATTTGGAAAGTAGGAATAATAAAATGGTTTATAAGGCTCATTGGCACATTTAAATTTTGCTTAATAGAATAAACAGAGGAGTAAAGTGTCACGCAGTTGTGTTCATCACTGGTGTTATTAAACTCTAGTTTCAGAATCTGAAGCCAAACCAAGTGCCCTTTGCAGGCCCACGTCTAAATAGAGTGCCTAAGAAATGGGGTGCGGGGGAGACAGCAGATAAATAGATTCACTTTCAGTGTCAGTTCTGGATGCGGAAAACTTTTCTGCAGACA
This sequence comes from Panthera tigris, assembly GCF_018350195.1. Taxonomy (NCBI): domain Eukaryota; kingdom Metazoa; phylum Chordata; class Mammalia; order Carnivora; family Felidae; genus Panthera; species Panthera tigris. The sequence goes on along the minus strand of NC_056667.1, from coordinate 210,524,230 downwards.
TTGTGTGTGGGACATAGATTGTAGCTTTTTAAAATGTTACCATCTTTACTGTGAAATAATGCAGCTTTTTTTAGTTTCGGTGTCGCCTCTTAAATAGGTAATAGGTAGTGATGACACTTATGAATTAGCTAGCTCCCTGTTCTGGGTTACTAAGTTGGAGATTGGTTTTCCAGTCTGTCAGATGTCCTTCGTGTGATAAAAATTCTGCATAAGTACTAACGAACCTCTGTGGTATTCCTTTTCGTATTTTCCTTTCATACTTGGCCATGATTAGGAAGAACTACTACATCCTGAAGTTAATTTTTGTAATCCATTTCTCTTGGTGTTCTGAGCTTTACACTAAGTGAGTGGTTGGTTTATTTCATTTTATTTTCTCTGTTAAAGTTTATTTATTTTGAAAGAGGAGAGAGAGAGCGGGGGAGGGGCAGAGAGAGGGAGAGAATCCCAAGCAAGCTCAGTGCTGTCACCACAGAGCCAGGTGTGGGGCTCGATCTCATGAACTGTGAGATCATGACCTGAGCTGCAATTCAAGAGATGCTTAACCAACTGTGCCACCCAGGTGCTCCTGAATCTTTTTTTTTTTTTTTTTTTTTTAATCTCCCTCCCTCCCCACCCCTTCCCCCTCCCCGCCCCAGTCTTAATCTCTTTTCTGTGATTTTGAAATAGCAGAATTAGAGGGAAATCAGTTTCCAGAATGACTACAGTTGAAATTTCCTTGAAAGAATATCCTTCTTTTAAAATTTTAAGAGTGCATTTTTAAGTATAGATTAATATGCCATTCTGGATTTCCTGAAAGAGTTCTATTTGCCTGAAGAGCTAAGTACTTTTCACATAAAATTCAAATGCTGTTTAACCTGAACAATGAGTAAGTTTGTTGGCCACTTAGCTGGGAACAAAGTCATCGTGAGTTTTATAGTCGTGAACTTACCCATTAGTGTTTTTATGCTTTTCCCGTTGAGGTCAGAGTCCTATATGCCATCTATTTTATTTGAATATTTTAGGATTTAATATCAGAGGTTTTATGTGATTATTTTCACAGAAATGAAGTTAGTATGTTAGAAGAGTAGGATGTTTCAGGACCTGATAGGGTTATTAACAGGTTGGACTTAAAACTTATAGTTTCAGCTTTAAGATGGAATCTTTTGAGTTCATACTCATTTCAGGTTCTTAAAACACAAATTATAGCTATGATATAGTTTCTATATTGGTGTAACTCACACATGTGTGTTTTAAAATTTAGTTAATAAAATGCAGTAGGCATAAGAGTATAACAAGAAGGAAAAAAATCACTGTATGGTGAAAATATTTGGGCTCTTACCTGGAGCCAGAGGAGTTCAGTTTGGTTGAAGTTGAGGTAGTGGTGATCTCCGGAAGGGATAGATCTCAGTGTCAGATTCAGAGGACTAGATCCTCAACAGATGGCTTGAACTTTTTTGGATTGGTAAAGGGTTAAGTTGGTCGCCCTGGATGGTCCCTTCCAGCTTTGGATTTATTGGTAATCCGGCAGAGGGGGAGGTCCTGTATATATTTTATGTTAATCATAGATTTACTTTTTGGGGTTTCGTACTCCAGAGTTGAACAGAGCCTGGCAGCTTTCCTTAAAAAACAGTTAGCACTTGGGTAAATAACTGTCTTCTTATTTGCCACCACCCTTTCTGTCTTTAGCAAGAGTTATCTGTGAACAGGCCGTGGGCTGGTGATGGTAACGGTCACCGGTGATGGTAACGGTCACCGGTACTGGTGGACAAACTCGGAAGAAGTCGGGAGTGTTGTTAAGGTGCCTTCGGTAACTGCGGGTCCGAATGACCGGTGTCGCTTCGATCCCTTTGAATGACTTAACATCCCGTGACCTACAGTGTGCATTTCAGGCTAGTGAGACCTACCAGTCTTGGTCGCTAACAGTCTTCTTTGCTTTTCAAAGTGAAGACAGCAGTAGCTTGCTCTTCTCTTGTTTCCATGCTGTTGAGGGTCCAAGTGAAATGGCACTGTGATGTTTGAATTAGTAAAGCTTCTTGGGCGAATCCTGAGATAGAATGGCTTTTGCTTAATTCCTGAATAGGGTGCGGTTGTTCGCGGGTGCGGTACTGCCAGGAGAGGTCTTTCAAAATGTTTCCGGTCCTTGTCCCCACAGAATCAGAATCTCTGAGGGCAGAAGCCGGGCGTTCATATTTTGACAAAACTTCTCAGGTTATTGTGTAATTAATCCTTACTTAAAAGCACTATTGATTGTGTTTATAGCAAAATTCACTTTGAAACTCTATCTCTAGAAATGTAAGACTCACCTTGATAGTGGTTTTTATGAAGTTTCCCCCAATGCATTATTTGGCCACAAGGGTCGTATTTATTTGCGATAAGCATCTATAGTAATAAGAGTAATAGTTAATATGTACTGAGCCCTCGGAATAGCGTAGGCACCGTGGTAAGTGGTTTGCGTGGATTTGTCACTTAGTCCTCCCAACCGCTCTATGAGGTAAGTTCTTTATCCCCGTTTGGTAGACTGAAGCAGAGAAGTGTATGTACAAGGCCACACAACTTGGTGCTCGTAGAGTCAGGACTCAAACTCAGCCAGAGGCAGTTTGACTCGAGAGCCGAGAGCCGTGCATTTCTAACTGTTCTGCTAGAGTGACCTACCTCATGGCTTATTGTGGTTTATTGTTATTATGGTTTATTATGGTAGATAACAACAGTGACTCTTTTCATCTCAGACCTCAGACCCCAGGTCCTCTTTCTGAAAGGCAAGCAGTATTAAGTTTGCAATGTGTAGACAATAGATAAGGATACATATGCAGTCTTTTAAATCTGCATACGCACAGCCAGGAGTTTTATAGTGTTTACCCTCTAATATATCTTGGGGGAGATCTTTCCACATTGATACATGTAAATTCAGTCTTTCTCTCTCAGTGTTTTGTACTGTTCCCTGTTTTTTATTTCCAAAATTGACAGTTAGTACATGAGTAATTTGAACTTTCTGACCAGAGTTTATTTAGTATATTGATGATGATGTGGGCATATGTGACAGAAACCATCTTTTTCTGCTGCTGAATTGGGTCAATATGTAACTCCAAAGAGAACCCACTTCTTGTTCTAGAGCATGGAAGCTCTTAAAACAAAATCCAGTAATAGATTTAGTCGTGAGTAATTTGCACTGTCTTTGGCACTGTGTCCTGTGATGTCACATGCGTTCTTTTCCCTCCCCAGTAAACAGAATGAAAGAACCCTAGTTGGAGTTTGACTGGAGGCTTAAGAAAAATTGTGAAGATTTGATTTACACAAATTGTGGTTCTTTCTATGATGGTGATAAGGGCCTGTCTATCAGTTAACTTGATTTTCTTTGGGTATCAGCATTTTTTCTACATAATAAATTTCTAATAGAAAGTTCACATTGATTAAGAACTGTGTTTTGAGTTAAATTGTTATATTTGTGAATTATGTTCTCAATATCGTATTGCTAACGACTCTGTGGGATAGGTGATACACTGATTTCACAGAAGAGGTAAAAAGAAATCGAGAGATTAAGTGTCTTGTCCAAGGTCACAGCCAGCACAGCTAATGTTGAAATCCAGGATATCTGGGACCATTTCTTAGTTCACTGGACTTCAGCCCCTTTCTCCTCATTTCTCCATAGTGTTACAGTTTCCTTTGCATTTATGATGTCATTTGTTATTCACAGCAATACTGTGAAGTAGGCATGACATGTTGTTTATTCTGTGGCTGGGGAGTTGGAGGCTGGAGGCTCTGATTTGTGCAAAGGCAGACAGACCCCTTTAATACCTGTTCTGTCACAGGACTTGAGCCAGTGTTCTGATGCTGGGTGTAGTGCCCTTTCCTACACACTATAAGAAATGGAGAAGCAAAGACAAATTTCTGCTTGTGCCCTGTTTTCTTTGAATTGAGAATTTCCTGGGTGTTCCATGAGAAATCTATGTTAATTTTATGTGCTGGGCTCTGGACCACATGCCTTGAATTTGGTATATTCCTGACATCTTATATGACATTACTCAGATTTCAGATAAGACAATGTAGCATCAGTTTGGCCGTATAAATTGCTGACCTGAAATTTCCCCTTCATCTTTGTTGCCCCTTATCTGGTTTCTGTGGTGTACCACATATAGCTGATAATTTTTTCTCATTTTTCTTTTCCTTTCAGTGAATGGTAGTGTCTAGAAAGGGTATGTCCCTTCAAGAGAGAGGTGCCAATGTCCAACCGGCCTAATAACAATCCAGGGGGGTCACTGCGACGTTCACAGAGGAACACTGCCGGGGCCCAACCACAAGACGACTCGATAGGAGGAAGGTATGTATTGGATGGTAATTTGAAAAGTAAGTGGTGAAAAAAAAATGCTTTTTAAAAACCTCATTTTGAGGACAGAAAATTAAATGGTTCACTGCAAATGGGTAATTTTTTCCTAATTTTTTGAGCCAAGTAACACAAACAAAACTGGAATTCAAAGCAGTTCTTTCATCATTTTCCAAATGCGCTAGGCTCAAAAAATAGTTGTCAGTCACTGACATTATCAGAAATCTGATTCAAGGGTCGTTAGCATATGGCATGTCCTGTTGTGCTTGCCCTTTCTCCTCACTCTCTTAAACATGCTACAGCGTGTCTTTCGATCGTTTGTGGTGCCTTTTTCTTTATGCAGGTCTTTATTTACTTTATTGAAAGGAAGCTTCGTTTGTTTTAAGACCTTGAGTTCTGATAAGTAGCTTTTGAATCTTTTCCCCATCTTATTTTTCACCAGCGTGTGGGTACCGACAGGCTGGTGAGGCAGTCTGACTTTGTGGGCCTCTCCATTCTCGTTTTCTCAGTGGTATGGTGTTTCGCAGGTTTTTCAGTTAGAGTACTTGCCTAGGGGGGTAGTGTGAGGAATCAGATGCATTCTGTGGGATGGAAAATTCCTTGTCTGATTTAGCCAGGGACTGTCATTGTATGTATAAAATACTCAGAACCTCACTTGCAAAGCCTTCCTCTCCAATCCATGTTTAGTTTGCAATAAATCATGGCAAGGTTCTGATACGATTATCTGACACAACATTTGGAGACACTACCATGTGTATATTGTCTAGCAAATTATAAAAAACTTTTTAAAAATGTTTTATTTATTTATTTATTTTGAACGAGAGAGAGCGTGAGCAGCGGAGGGGCAGAGAGAGACAGAGGGAGACACAGAATCCGAAGTAGGTCCAGGTTCTGAGCTGTCAGCACTGAGCCCGACATGGGGCTCGAACCCACGCACCGTGAGATCATGACCTGAGCCGAGGTCGGACGCTTAACCGACTGAGCCACCCAGTGCCCCTATAAGGAAAGTTTTTAAATGTCACATGTAAGGAATATATTGAAACCGATCCTGCTGACATCAGGCTCTTTTAGTAGGTGAGCGTATGGACTTTGGACGAGGACAGCATTGTGTGAAATTACTGCCTCTGCCATTAAATAGCTGCGTGTCCTTTGTTGTATCTTTTAGGACACCTCGGAGTTTTTAGTCCACGCAGTGGGGAGATCTGTTTCATAGGGCTGTTGGTTAACATCAGCAATCTGTAGTATGTTACATTGCTAGCACCACGCTTAGTGTGCAGAGTTCTGTTCTGAAATTGTTTTTTGCTTTATTTTACAATCAGATTATTCGTTGGAGTAGCCACACTTTATTTTCTGTTGATTAAAAAATATCCTTCCCCCATTGTAAAGCATAGCATGTTAATTTTAGTGAATTTAGAGAATAAGAAGAGTATAAAGGAAAAAACCATAATTCCACAATCCACTTCTGACTTACACTGTTAACACTGGCATGTTTTTCCTTCGTTTTCTTTATTGCTATATATATATATATATATATATATGCTTATATGTGCTTGTGTTTACACGTAAATAACCTGTACCAATTTGGGGGTGCCTGGCTAGCTCAGTCGGGACAGCACATGACTCTTGATCTTGGGGTTGTGAGTTCGAGCCCCATGTAGAGATTTTTTTGAAAAGCAGAAAAAAAAATCAGTAACTTTTACCTTTTGAACAACTGGAGTTTTACATAGTAATACTCAGGTTCTATTTGGACTCTTGCACGTGAGTGACAGTTTGGTCTCTCACATAGTACACTGGTTCTAAAATCCACAGCGATGTTTTCAGCGCCCTTATCTTTTTCTACCCATTGGTGTTAACTATTTTATTGTATTAATGTATTTTAAAAATATGGGCAAGAAATAGAAATGCAAATGGTTAATATTAGTTATTAAGATGTATTGGTTTAAAGAACTAAGATAAAGTTGTAATCAAGATAGAACTCTTATTTATTTGTAGAATGGCACATTTTTGCTATAGTTTATTTGCTTTAAGTCTGTCAATGATTAGTTCAGTTGGTGCAGCCACTGTGGAAAACAGTATGTAAGTTCTTCAGAAAATTAAAAATAGAATTACCATGCAGTCTAGTAATTCCCTTGCTGGGTATTTACCCCAAGAAAACAAAAACACTAATTCCAAACATGCATCCCTGTGTTCATTGCAGCATTATTTATAATAGCCAAAATACGGAAGCAACCTAAGCACCCATCATTAGAATGATGGATTCAGAAGATGTGGTGTATATATGTACAATGGAATATTACTCAGCTCTAAAAGAGAATGAGATCTTGACATTTGCAGCAACATGGATGGACCTAGAGGGAATCATGCTAAGTGAATTAAGTCAGTCAGAGAAAGACACTACCATGTGCTTTCATTTATATGTATAATCTAAAAAAAACAACAAACAAACGAAAAACAGAAACAGACTCATACAGAGAACAAATTGGTAGTTGCCAGAGGGGAGAGGAGTGAGCGGCAGGTTGGGGGAAATAGGTGAAGGGGATTAAAGGTACAAACTTTCAGTATTAAAATAAGTCACAGATGTGAAAAGGACAGCATCGAGAAAACATAGTCAGTAATATTGTAATATATGGTGACAGATGGGGACCACACCTAACTATGGTGAGCACCGAGTCATGTGTAGACCTGTCAAATGACTGTTGCACACCTGAAATTAATATGATTTGTCCGCCATAGTTTAGAATAACGATTTGAAAAAAAAATTGTAACTCAGTTGTGAAGGATAAGTGTAGAATTTAAAAATGTGCTTGGAAAAAAAAATGTGTTTGGAATGGCAGAAAACATGCTGAAGAAAATAAAGCAGAGTATACTTAGGGTTTTTATACTTTAATCCCTTCTCTCTTTCCATAATGTAGCCCATTTCGGTTTTTACAATTTCAACTTTCACATATCCTCAAAAAACATTTCCCCAGAAAATTAGCACACAAAGGAGGGCCAGTTCCCACCCACCCCCCCTTTTAGAAACCCAGAATCATTTGTGTCATTTTCTGTGTCCTTAAAATTGTTTTAAAAACATGACTTTTAAAGTCTTGGTGTTCCATTGTGTGGCTGTACCATAATTTAGTAATAACTCTGAATAGATACATTTTTCCTCTTTTTATGTGGATAAGTGTAATTAATGACTATGACGTGTAAATTTAGACTATTAGCCAAAAAAGTCTGAACCAGTTTGACTAAGAATGCAAATTTGTTCATTTGAATTTTATTTTCCCCTCTCAGACGGCTTGATTCTTTGCTCATGATAGAATCTTGAACCTGGAAAGGACCTTTTCATCGAAGCCCAGAATGACATTGGAAGCCCTCGTAGACTGTGCTGTACTAGAAGTGAACTAACCTCTAAGAAACCTCTCTTTCGATTTGGGGGAGACAGAGAAGATTGGGATAAATTGGGAGGGAGCAGTTACCACTGTATTTTCGTTCTCTTTAGCTGACTCCTGGTGACCAGCTTTCCTAAGTCAAATGCTGCTATTAGGCTTTTGACTCAAAAATAGACGTGGTCTTGAAAGTGTATTCATAGCGGTACAGCGTTTCAGCTGATGGGCACGAGAGCAACCACTACAATAGTGCCCCGGTGGAGTGCTCCCAAATGTTTTTATGCGCCTTCTTTTAGTAGAGACTCAGAGGAGCTCTGCTAATAAGTAGGTAACCCCCATTCTCTGAATGTGGTAGTTTGCTCAGCATTCTACAACTAGTATGTAGAGTCAGGACCTGATTTCCAACCACTTGACTCTAAGTCAGTGATTATTTTCGTCACGCCAAACTGTTTTTACTGCACAAACCGCTCAGTTCCTATGATGAAGGACTTGGAAGAGGGTATGAAGTATGTATAATGGAAAAACCTCCACTCATTCAGTTGAGGACTTCAGTAGCAGTATTTCCCTCCTAGAATTTTTAAATGCATTCATTTTTGTATTCACTGTTTTCTTTCAGACTTGCATTAGGCTCTTCTTTGCATAGTGTCCCTCCTGTGACCGGTCCTGCCCATCCCCCAAATCAAGGTCGTTTACGTTTTCCTTTCTTTTTAGGAGACTAGTTTTCATTCATTCTTGAGCTAAAAGGAATTTGGATCTTTGGGATGTATTTCATATCTCCTGGTTATTTTCTCTGCTCTGTTTCTCCTGTCCTCCTCTGTCCATATATTAACTAGACTTCCTCCTCTATTATTTCCCTTTCCATTTCTTGTGTAGTTTTTTGGTTTATAGGTGATCTGTTCTTTTCTGTACTCTATCGGATTTTTTAATGGAGTGAGGAAATGGTTGAATCCAGTCCTCTCCACCTGCCCAGCCCCATTAAAAAAAATTTGTCTTCAAAGTTTTAGTTATTCATTACAGAGTAAAACCTCGATTATGAGATCTATAGGTTATAACTTTTTCTTAGCATTGTCAGAGCAGGGATTTTTTTTTTTTAGCCAGTGTTAATTATACAGAAAGGAAATAGATTTGTGTTTCGCTTAAAAATCTATTTCAGTGGGATGGATACAGAAAAGCACAAAAATAAATATCCGGAGATAGGTCTGTGTTAACATTTTGGTTTTTATTTGCCTTTAAAATACAGCTTAGCATGCAGCTGATTACACTATAAATATGGTTTTGGATCCTGCTTTGTTCAAAACTCAGCATCTTAACAAACATTTTCTCACATCATTACAATTTTTTTGGTAATTGTTACAAATGGCCACATGATTTACTGAACCACTATACAATGTTTTCCAGATTTACTTTTTAGTTTTTGGATAGTTAAATGGTTGTAATGGGCAAAATTTCTGCGTAGGCTTAAATGTTTGTATTTCAGGTGTCTCTCTCTCTCTCTTTTTTTTTTTCTTTTTTTTTTTAAGAGAACAGGAGCGGGAGAGGGAGGGAGAAAGAGACTCCTAAGCAGGCTGCATACTCAGTATAGGCTCCATCCCACGACCCTGAGATCGTGACCTGGGCTGAAATCAAGAGTTGGATACATAACTGACTGAGCCACCCAGGCGACCCTCAGGTGTCTCCACTTGGTCAAAGGGAGTTTTTTTGTTTTTGTTTTTGTTTTTTTTTTACAGTCAATTTGTTTCACATAAGTTTTTTTTTTAACCCATTTACTTATCACCGTCAGGAAAAAGAGTGCTTTTTCTCATCATTCTATTCATGTTATTTTCACTGTGCATTTTTCTGTTAATTTAATAATGAAAAAATCACATTAATTTTCTTGGTGTTTTTATACTAACAAGGTTAAACATTGGACAGATGTTCAGGTTTGAGGAATGAGATCTGAATGAAAATATTTTTTTGTTTGAGAATATTTTTTGGTATAAGCATACCAATAAGTTTGTTAATCCCCCTTTGTACCACTGTACAGGAGAACTGACCTTTAAAGCATTCAGCTGATATGAGCCCCTCTTGTCACAGTAACCCTCTTTTGTTGAATGATCTCCCTCAGTTCTTCACCCATGTGTTTTGAATGGTACTTATTCTGTTTTTGTTGTGTTTTTTTTTTTTTTAAGTTTTATTTATTTTGAGAGAAACAGGGTGAGCTGGGGAGGGGTGGAGAGAGAGGGAGAGACCGAGAATCCCAAGCAGGCCCTCCACTGTCAGCTCAGAGTCTGACGTGGGGCTCGAACTCCCGAAACCATGAGGTCATGACCTGAGCTTGAACCAAGTTAGACACTTAACCAACTGAGCCACCCAGGCGCCCCTAGTTATTCTTTTCCAACATGATCTTCACTCAGCTCTTGACTGTCCATCGCCAGCGCCGGCCAGCCTTTTGCCAAAGCTGGGAGAATCTGCAACTCTCCCATCTTTCTGAGTTCATTGATGGGGCTGGGGCGGTCACATGATTCAGACTGGACGCTTTCTCTTTCCTGGTAGCAAAGAGAAGATGCGAATCTGAAGTAGCCAACGGCACATCTCCTGCGTTAGGGGAGAAGATGAACAGAGAAAAACAAATATATTAGTATGTGTGTATTAAAGTTCTGTGAAGTTTCAGTCTTTTAGGTCTTGAGAGCTGTGTAGACTCTTGCCTTTTCTAGGTTTGATTGATTAGCAATTGTGTTCAATCTGGAGGTGTGTGTGCATTATTTCAAGCCTCTTTTGGCTTTAAGGAGTCCTGTCCTGCCTTAATGTACTTGTAAGCCCAACTCAGTGTAAGATCGTTCTCATTCGTTTGTAGAACACCATGCTAGTAAGCCCCATGCTGGCTGGTAGTTATCAAACTGAGAGTAGAATAGCCTTTGTTATAAGCTGTTCCAACTCAGTGGGGGAAATGGGCGTGCAGGTGATTATTAGAGTCAGGTGAGAAACATTTCTAGGGATGACCTCATTGATTTGGCCTCTGAAGGCTGAATTGAAGAAGCAGTTGCAAAGCAGGTGTTACATGTCAGCTATATTTGTCTCTCTCTACTTGACACGTGGTGTCATTAGTTACAGGGCGTGGATTGTATTTGTAATTTTTTATGTCACTTGTTACTTTGCTCTTAAGTGGTAGGTGTTCAACAAATACTGGTATGGGCTCCAAATAAGAAGGTTTACTTTCTTGGCATTTCTAGGCCCAGAGATAGGACTGCCTTTTATGGGAAAGGTCATGAGAAGGTGATTGACTGCAGTGAAGGAAGAACTGAAGTAGGGCACGGTCGAAATGGGCTGTGTAACAGGGTGGCTGGAGCACCCTGCCGAGGGAGCACACAGCTCAGTAATCCGTAGAGGTGACAATCGAGCCGCCAGCGGACATGCCATCTTGGGTCAGCTGCAGGCCCTGCTCGCGGAGTCTGGGCACTTGGTACTCGGGTAGCATTGCTCTGACAAGAGAGCACGCTGAATTGCCCTCCGGCTCTCCAAGGCTTCCCCCAGAAGGGTTTCATTTCCACTCACGTTCCCTTGACAGAGCAAGTTATGCGGCTGCACATGACTTCCGAGTAGTTCGGCAAGTGCCCCCCCACCGTGTGTCCCGCTCAGAGGAGAAATGGGGTATTTGTAAACGGCACATTATAGCTGTCAGAGGCCCTTGAAACATTTTTCATTCTTCCTCCCATGTCTACAACAGACCCTTCGTTCCCCTGTATTCTACTTGGTGCAGCATAGCCATGCGTCTGGTATGTTTTCTTCATTCTCCTACTCAACCAGTATGGATACCATTTTCCTATTCTTTTTTTTGCACGTACCTTTTGTCTTTTTTTTATCCTGACCTTCGCTGAGGCAGATGGAAGTTCAAGCTTTATCTTCTTTGGGAGGAGGAGAACATTAAAGAGAGACGGAGTTAATGTGTGAAAATGACCTCATTGTTTCTTAGGACCAAATTGAAACCGCTTTTATAAACATGTGTACTAGAGTTAGCCAGGTAACTTGCTAACTTGCTTCTTTTAATAATGGTGAATCTTACTGCTGTAATTAGATACTCTTGAGTTTTAGCCACAGAACCATATTTGCATATACCTTTTCACTTCTAGTGATGCTTTGGTAATGCTGAGAAGGCCTGTCTGTCCCATCATGCCTTTGGACAACCTTTGGAGGCAAGGTTTACAGGGTTGTGGTGGTGTGTTTTGTTTTGTTTAAGTTTATTTGTTTATTTTGAGAAACACAGAGAAAGAGCACAAGTGGGGTAGGGGTGGGGGGGGGGCGGGGGGACAGGATCCGAAGTGGGCTCTGTGACTGACAGCAGAAAGCCCAACGCGGGACTCGAACTTATGAACCATGAGTTCATGGCCTGAGCCAAAATCAGATGCTTAACTGAGCCACCCAGGCACCCTTACAAGGTTGTGTTAAACAGTGGCATGGTTGCCTTGGTCTGAGGAGGAACAGAAGCTACTTTATTGTAGTTGGAAGTTAGGCACAGTGGAGTGTGTGTGTGTGTGTGTGTGTGTGTGTGTGTGTGTGTGTGTTTGAGAGAGAGGGAGACCGAGCGTGAGAAGGGCAGGGGCAGAGACAGAGGGAGACACAGAATCTGAAGTAGGCTCCAGGCTCTGAGCTGTCAGCACAGAGCCCCATGTGGGGTTAAACTTAAGAATCGTGAGATCATGACCTGAGCCAAAGTTGGACGCTTAACCAATTGAGCCACCCAGGTTCCCCCAACACGTTGGATTCTTAATAGTTACCCGTGTTAAGTTCTTTCTTGGACCAGCAGAGTAATATCTCATGTGTTTTGCTAACTTTCTTTGCAGTATAGGTATCTTGCTTTTTTATTCACCAACTGTGAGATTTTGTTTAAAAGTCACATCATAAAAAAAAGGTCGTATCATAAGCATATTGGGAACCTGTAAGATGTCAGCTGCTGTAGATGATTTCTTATCCTTACTGAGGCTTTGCTCTGATGCTTCTGTCCCTCAATATGAGGGAATCTGATGTTCACACCAGTTTTCACACATGTTTTCTCCATATCGGAATGCATTCCTAGAAGAGTGTTAGTGTGAATGAAAAAATGAATATATACAAAAGCTTCTTCAATAGTTGAACAGCAAGTTTAGCATCACCTATGGAAGGCAGTTTTTTGGTAATAGGGAAAGCAAAAGAAAGCAGGAGGTCTCCTTTTTTGACATCTTTTCTTCCATTTTTCTCACATATCATCTGTAAAACCTTAAGCCATTTAATCTGACATGTATACAATTAGGGACAGAGGTACCAGCTCTGAAGCTGAAGGAAAAAACTTCATAGCTATGGATATAGGCCTTTTACTTTCCCCCTGAGTCCCTAGGAACAGCTGCCAGGTTTCAGATTGAGAGAGTCAGAATGCCTGGGCTCATTTGTACCTTTCCTTGCCTAGGGACTGGGTGATTTTGTGCAAGCCTCATTTCCTACATCTTTAAAATGGAAATAGACCTGCCTTGAGTGTCATCTGAGAATTAAGTTGGATAAAAAAATTAATGTTTATCACATAGTCATACCTTTAAATGTATGTGTTCTGGGTGGTCTTAATAAGTTTTACTCAGTTATAAAAGCCAGTCTAGCTATGAAATACTCAATACTGCATCACTCATCTATCACTGATGACTAATTTACTTTGGATTATCTTCGTTTTTATACTCCTTACCCAACTACTTTGTAAGATGGGGGGGGGGGGGGACGGTGCAAGTGTAATGAGCTGTATGTTCCCTTTTGTGGGCTGTCTTTTTCCACAGTTTTAATTACATGCGGTTCTTCTGCCTTGTTCTTGTTACACAGTAAGTAAGTACTTCTGTTTACTCACCTGTCCTTAGTATATACCCTGGGTAGTTGAACATACAGAAATTTTGCTTTTGCCTCACTGTTTCCAACTCTGTCAGTCTCCTAGTGCCAGCCTTACTAAGGACAAAATCTAGATCCTTTGACAAGGCATTTAAACCCTGGCCTGTCCTTTCAACCTTGTTTCCTAATGTAGCTCTGTGCTCCGGGAAATTCGTATCATTTGCCAGGTGCCATGTGGGTTTCGTGTTTTCCTGCCTCTGCCTTTCCCTATACTCTGCGCTTGACTCGAACATTCTTTCTCTTCAGCTTTTCATTCTTCGGGGTGTGGTTTAAATGCCATGTAGTCTATAAAGCCTATATTCTCCTCCTAGAAGTAATTTTTCCCTTTGTTGAGAACTTAATAGCATCTGGTAGATCACTTTGTTTTATGAGGCACTGACCTCTTTGAGGACAGGAACTAGACTGTGTGTTATCCATATTTATATGCCTTGTCATGACTTGCATATATTTGAGTTGGCAAACCTGACAAATCTGTTGAAATGAGTAGTTTGTTCCAGTAGTTCTCAACTCCGTCCTGTCCCATCTAGTGCTCCCTCCCACTCTGTAATGTGTATCACATAATGTAAACCTCTTTATTATGATGCCCCTTTTGTTTATCAGTTGTTTTCCTTCTACTTGTTTATTTTTACGTTACGTTTTATATATTTAGAAACATTTTATGTTTCTAAACTGTTTAGACGGATATTTTGTGTTTCTTAATTCATTTCAAGATAATAAATAAGATCTCCGTAGGTAAATGCTTGGGTGCCTTGACACAAGATGGCACTGTTTCCAGACGCTCGCATCTGCGTCTGAGTTTATTGAATGTGACAGCTACAGGAACATGCTTAAATGCCACAAGCAGCATTTTCTTTGTAGACTTCTTCAGAATGATACGTGACCCATGGTAGAGCTGCCAAAAGGTAATCTGTTGATTCCCATGGATGACTGGAGAAACGGTATATAAAAACCATGCAAAACGAATAGAAGCCGAGAAGTTATGAGCATCTGTTTCACCTATATCCTGGCCAGATTTCAAGTTTTCTCCTAAGGGTTTCATATATTACCAAGGCTACTTGCGGTCTGGGTCATGGGACAGCCTTTCATGGGGTCCTGCTGTTCTGTATACTTGCGTGGCTGGCATCTTTTACCTCTAGGTCCACACTCGCTAAATGGCAGTAACACCCTGTTCCCTAACATGTTTTCAAAATGTTCCCTAGAGGGGAGAGCCAGTGATGTTTAAAACATTGTTTTATGAGATAAATAAGGAGTTCTTTACCGTAAATTACAGAATCCATTAGGCTGGCATTTTTGCCATAACTAAACATGGGAACACTGGTCAGACTAATCAGCTTCCATTTTGTGATCAGAATAGAAAAACAGTGCATTTTGCTGAGAACATTAGTGAGCTTTTTGTTTAAAATGCTTTAACTGAACTTTCCAGCCTGATGATTGCAAATCAGTGACTTATTTAAAACGTGCATTTAATTTATGAACATTATAAACAAAGCATTTAATTTTCAGAAGACAAAATTATGATGTTAATTGTGTATATAAAATCTAAAGGCATAAAAATGCATGTGTGTCTGTATACACATAAAAAACATTTGGAGATTTAATGAAGCCCCGAATAATTTGTTTGGTAGTATGTACATGTATTTGAATTGTGAATATGTCTGGCACGAAAAGTAATTTCAGACAAAATTTAAGACGTGATGTATTAACTACTCGTAACTAGTCACTCATTTTATCTACCATTAAGAGAAGAAGAGCTCTTTGATACAAGATTTTGCCCTTTCTTAGATGCCCTCTGGATTAGAGATGGTTTTTAACCCTTTGGACTACCAACTATTTTAATAAATAGCAGTAAAAGTAAATTAAAGTATCTAGAAAGGGGCAGTCACTATGATTTTCCTAAAAGGCAACAAGAGGCATTTGAGTCTTGGAAGCACATAACCCAGAGTTGATTGGTCTGTTCTCTTGTCAGCTGGGTTTGTTTAATGTGATCTGGCCCTTATACACTTGCTAAATAGGGAAATGATGTCAATACAATGTGGAAGCACTGTTGGCTCATAGGCAGTATTTCCTCCAGTGGTAACATATGGACTGAAATGGGATAGCCTTTCAATTAAAGTGGAAGATTTGGTTATTTATGAAGATCTTATGAAAAAGCTTAATCTTACAGAAATGATTTGAAGAATTCATTTGCAGGAGGTGCTATTTCAGTGACTTCTAGAACCACCACACTTTGCCTGGTTAACACGCCAAGGAAGCTCAAAACCATTTACTCCTGTATTTATAAAGGAAGAAAATGAGAAAAAGGAAAGTCTCCCCCGGAATTGTATTTTTTTAATTTTGTTGAAGCTGGTCTTAAGAGAAAATGTCTAAAAATTCACACTCGAAAGGAGAAAGCGCAAATATAAGATCCCAAAGAGTGGACCAACTGTGATTATTTGGTGCAAATGTTAGGGGAGATTTAATCTTTAAAGTTGGTGATGTTTTTGTTAGGAATGTGATCATAAAATAACATAGGTTTGAGTGCACTATGCCTAATCTTATTTTCACCATTAGCCCAGTTATTTTTAGATTTTGCAGAAAGTGAGCTTTTTCCTCAGGAATATCCATAGGATGATATAAAAGCTCCTGAACATACACACCCACCCATTTATCTGCCTATCCTTGGGTTGTATTTTACTAAATGGGCTCATTCTGGTGCTATCACAAAGATTTTGTCATGAATTTTACTGTGTTATTCTTGCAAATTTGATTTATCGTGGATATAAATTTTACTGGGTCTTAGATTATGCTTTTTAATAAAGATTAATGTTGAGCATTAAGGTCTGATGAATCAGGGAGTTGTTGAAATGAGCTAAAAGGCATCAAGGCTTGTTAGGTGCTGAATACTGTGATATTCTGATTGGGTATGCTAGATTAGGTGTTATTATTTTATGGAGATTTACTTTACAGTATTCTGAGCTTTAATAATTTATAAATGGGCATAATAAAGCAGAGCCCTACTTTGGGAGGCCCCATATTGTCTCTTTATGGTACCATCTGTTTGCTTACTCTCTTGTGGTAAGCCAAGGACTGGCATGCTATGTATGACCCACGGGACAAATCCAGCTTCCTGCCTGTTTTTGTAAATAAAAATTTGATTGGAACATAGCCCTGCCCATTTATTTACATATTGCCCACAAAGCCATAAGTACTATCCTTTACAGAAAATGTATTAAGTCCCTCTTAAACAATAGGCAGAAGAACAGTAACGATCAGTATTTTGTATCTTAAAATATTTTTAACCAGGCCTCAGTGAGACTATTGCGCTTAAAGTAATTTTAGGAAAGGTGCAGTCAGATCATTGTGGGCGTTGTTGTATTTAAGCTAGTTTTGTGAGTTTCACTTTCTAAGATGGGTGGATTTTTTTTTTCCTTTTGTAATCTAATGTTGAGCATTGAACTGATAAATTCTTTAGTTCCTTGAAGGTGTGAGTAAGGACAATAGAAATTCAGGAGTTGATTTAAGTCGCTGTAAAGTTAGATGTATTTAAGATCAGGGAACAATTAATTTACTGTACAAAGAGGAGGACAGCTACTTCTACACCACTGTAGGCATTGGGTTAATGTTGGTCAAAATCTGTTGACAAAGAGAATGAATTCCCTTCCTTCTTTTGAGACTTAACTAGGAATATGTTAATGATTTACATTTTTTAAGATTGCCATTTGAATATTTAATTGAACGTTATCACAAAGTAGTCTAACTTTAGACTTTAAAGTTTTCTTTTAAAATGATTTTAAAATTATAATCAAGGAACATAGCAAGGGGTATTTTAAATTTTATAATGAAGTAGAAATTGTGATTTAGTTAAAAAATTAATCCTTAGCAAACTTTACTAAAATAAGAATGTAGAGAACTTGAATGACATAATTTATAAGTATTGTTCCATGGATATTAAATTGTACACCCTGAAAACAGAACATACCTTTTAAAAAGTAATTATGGGATGATTTGAAAATTTACTCATTTCATTTCTTTCTTTCCTTTTTTTTTTTTTTTTTTTTTTTTTTTTTTTTTAATATACAACTCTCAGATCTGTTAGTAGAAATGTAACAAAACCAAAAGCAGTTCCCAGAAATTAAATCTCTATATTAGGAAACCCATGGGTTAAAACAAAATTTCACTCTGCATTGGAAGACTATTTAGGAAAAATGCACAAACTAAATCACAGTGGATAAATCTTACAAGGTTCAGCTTGGCTACACAGAAAAAATATTAAGTAGCTTGAAAAATACTTGTATTCATTACTACAGTCACTTGAAAAGACTAAGCCCACAAGACGAAGACACTTGAAAAGACTAGCTTAGAGTTTTTTAGTAGTTGACCTATTCTAGTAAGTCTTTGGAAAGTTCTAGTCTATCATTTATTAGAATCTTAAAAATGAAAGTGGTATTATGGATCCAAAAATATTTCTTTTTTATTGAGAAGCTAATTTCATATCTTCTTTCAAGAATCCAGTATTGAACTCTTCTGGAAAAATGGAAGAAAAAAAATAAGAGACGAGAAACCTTAGAGCATCTTTTTGAAGAAATGGTGGAACTTGTATGATATGTTAAGAACTCTGTGGCATTCTTACAGATTCAATTAGAATCATCATGTGAGGTTTCAGTGACTGATTTATAAGTTCCTTTGAGATGATGTTAGAATTAAAACCTTTGAAAGATTTTTTTTTTTTTTTTAACAGTAAACAGCTTTGGTATTAATGAGACTTTGTTATTCTCATTAGAATATGCTCTTTTATGTTCCTTACATGAAGGATGGATGTTGTCTGTGAATTACAATAGTTGCATCTGTTACGTTAATACCCCTCACCTCTGTAACACCAGCTTTTCTGGGTATATATTAATGCATGCTCTCTTTTTATTGCTTATGTAAATCTAATGTAATCATTGCCTGAGGTTAAAAAAAAAACCTAACCGCTGAAAAACAGTTTATTCATGTCCTGCAAACTTGCTCTTAGAACAATGCTGGCACAAGAATATGTCTTATTATAAATATAACCTAACCATATATCAATGATGGAATCTTTTGAACGTGTTTGGAATATTTTGTGGTCAATTCTTTATCTCTTTCTCTAGGACTTGGTTTTTGTTGTACTTTTTTTTTATTGATTAGTACATTACATTCTTAGCAAATATCACTCTATTGATTTCATGTAAGTTTATTTACTGTTGAGTGCTTCTGATGATTTTCTGTGTAAAATCTGTTTGCGAATTGATTTCATCTGTCTCTGCATTTACTGTGCTAACCTGAATTCTACAAATTGGGAATCGGCAGCATTGTAGGGATGGGTCACAGACTGCCTCTTCCCCAAAGCTTTTAAGCTGTTATACTCACATTATCTAGTAAAAGTAGGGTTTAGATCTAAAGTCTGGATTTGTGCTTTGCAAAAATTTAGCATATGTGAATTTGCAGTAAAACTGTTGAAAAATTCTTTGTTGCTTAAGTAACTCTAATATTGCTACTCAGTCATGAAAAGTGGTAATAAGATTGATTTAACTCTTGGGTATTGAGTCGGTTCTAACGCAAGTTTTTTTGCAAGGGTATTTGGTAGAGCAATAACTTAGTTTTGGAAATATTTGGGAAAAGGGTAGTCAATAATGAAGAATTGGGAGGCTTTTTAAAAAAATGAAAACATATTTCACTTTCAGTGCTGTATTTGCATCTCAGTGTCCTGATAGATTTCTGTTTTGATTTTCTGCTGACAGGTCACATTTAGGGCAGGCAAAACATAAGGGATATAGCCCTCCTGAGAGTAGAAAATCTAATTCTAAGGCACCCAAAGTGCAGTCTAATACTACTTCTGAACTGTCAAGGGGACACCTTTCTAAAAGGTAAATCTTCACATTGCTTGTACATTTTCAAGGCAGAATTATTTGCATTTAAATCATTGCATAATATTAAAATTTAGCAGGTTATCCCAAAATGTTGTGATAGGTATTTTCATTGTTCCCTGAATGTAACTTTGAGGGTTAATAGTTGATTATCTTTGCAGTGATGTCAGTGCAGCGGACTCTAGACAATGCAGTTTTGCCCTTGCTTAGAGAACCTGTTTGTTTAACAAACTTTTATAGGCATCCGAAATGCCATTTTACCTTTTTTTCCTGAAACCCTTAGGTTTTTTATTGTTTTTTGTTGGCAGAGCCAAAGGTCATTGATTTCTTAAGATCTAATTGGTAGGAGTCTTTTAGAAAGGAGTAACACAATACTATAAAACTTTCTTGCCTTCATTTGCATACAAAAATGCATACATTAATGGTTATTTAAAGCTTTGACAAAGAAGTTGTATTTACAAATAGAGCGTCAGTATTCTAGCTTCAACTGGTTCTAAGCATTCTTTTTCTTGTAAATTTAATTCATGTTTTGTGATTGGGGGGGGGTTAGTGTCAGTAATCTTTGGGCTGAAGAAATGCCCTGATCTACAAATATTTGATCATGTCATCAAATATTTAGCCATTTAAAGTTACACCTATTCCCCGCCCCCCCCCCCAATGCCCCCAGTTTTGAACCATTTGAAAACCTGTATTTATTAAGCCCTGGACTCAATCAGGAAAACTTTTGCACCTTTTTTATTTTTAAAGCATTTATTGCATAGATTTGAGAAGTTAATAAGTATTATACGACAGGTTTAATGATGGCCGGCTGATACTAACTCTCTTCTTATCTACCCTGTCAGAAGCTGCAGTTCATCATCTGCTGTCATAGTTCCACAACCAGAGGATCCAGACAGAGCCAATCCTTCAGAAAGGCAAAAAACGGGGCAGGTGCCTAAGAAAGACAATTCTCGAGGAGTGAAACGCAGTGCTAGTCCAGACTACAACAGGACCAACTCTCCCAGCTCTGCCAAAAAACCGAAAGCACTTCAGCGTACTGAATCCCCCTCAGAAACGAATAAGCCACATAGTAAGTCAAAGAAGAGACATTTAGACCAGGAGCAACAACTGAAATCTGCACACTCGCCATCGACAAGTAAGGCTCACACCAGAAAGAGTGGGGCCGCTGGCAGTTCACGGAGTCAGAAAAGAAAGAGGACAGAGAGTTCTTGTATAAAGAGTGGTTCTGTGTCTGAGTCCACTGGTGCCGAAGAGCGATCTGCAAAACCCACCAAGCTGGCTTCAAAATCCGCCGCCTCGGCCAAGGCTGGGTGCAGCTCCATCACTGATTCTTCCTCTGCCGCCTCTACTTCCTCCTCCTCTTCCGCTGTTGCCTCGGCCTCCTCCGCCGTGCCACCAGGGGCCAGGGTGAAACAAGGAAAAGACCAGAACAAGGCCAGGCGTTCCCGTTCGGCATCCAGTCCCAGTCCCAGAAGAAGTAGCAGGGAAAAGGAACAGAGTAAAACTGGTGGCTCTTCAAAATTCGATTGGGCTGCTCGTTTCAGCCCTAAAGTTAGCCTTCCTAAAACCAAACTGTCTCTTCCAGGGTCTTCTAAGTCAGAGACATCAAAACCTGGCCCTTCTGGATTACAGGCCAAATTGGCAAGTAAGTGGATGGCGACATCTCTTTTTAAAATGAAATGTTTCTTGGTTTGTCAGAAGTGATTATGCTTTCAAGGTAGTCAGATTTGTTTTGCTTTTTTTCCGGCCTGAGGCAGTCTCAGGTTTATTACCGGATCTATTTGTAACAGTGCATAGTAATTGATGCTGCCTTTAGTTTGAAGGAAACCGGTAAGAAATGCTGCCTTCTTATTATTACTAAGTGGTCACATTTTAGTGCCTGTGTCTTTCTCCTTATAGTTCTTAAGTTATTTCCTGTTATCAGGGCAGGACATCAAGTTGGATTTTCTATAAGCACACCAGAAAGTTATTTCAGTTATGAGTCGCTTTGGACCATGATCAAAAATCACATGGTGGGTTGTGTTTTGGGGATGATACATTCTTGATGTATGGAAATACTGAGTGAGCTAAGTTTTCAAAATAAATGTATCCTCGTATAAATTAAGCCTTATTCACATGTCCTGTTTTGTGGCCTTGAAGGAGTCTGGTCTAAAGATGAATACCTCTTATGTTCCCTACACTGGCTTTGTTTTGTCCCACATAAATGGGAAAGAGTGTTGCCCTCTTGAACCGCGGAAGAGAGCTAACATTCGGGAATAATACATTTCAAGCAGAGAAACAAACTAGATGGGAGATAGGGATCTTGAGGCACTTTTCTCTTTCTCTTTTTGTCAAAAGGCTTCTTCAGGGAAGCCAAATGTTCGTGTCATTAGAATGATTAGGACTGGTGGCGGCCCTCTTCAGTTACATGATTGCTGTCACACTGAAGGGTGTTCTTTTCTTTTTCCTATTTTGAGAAATCTAAAACACACAAAAGAATAATATAGCCCTTATGTATAGTTTTTTTTAAGCATTTAATTTTTGTAGTATTTATCCAGGAAGCTTGCTTTTGACCGTCTTTTTTTTCCTTTTTTTTTTTTTCCTTGCCCTCATAGAACATTTTAGATTTATATTTTGATAGGGCTAGAACCTTTTCTTGGTTCTTGACAATTCTACATAGTGTGCTAGTATTCTTGTCAAAGTTTAGCTAATATTGAATCAGCCTAACCTAATATTGAATCACAGCCAATTGTCAGCACTGTTTCCTTTAACCCTACTATCTGTACTTTCACTTGATTCAATATTAGCTAAACTGTGATAGGAATACTAGTAGGCACCACATAAAATCTTGTCTTTAATCTGTACCATAGGGTTATTGTGAAAATAACATCTTTTACGTTGCAGCATTTTGTTCAGTTTGGCATTTAATTTTAATTTTTTAGAGTTTATTTATTTTGAGAGAGAGTGCATGCGGGGGTGTGGGGGAGAGTGAGAGTAGAAGGAGAGAATCCCAAGCAGGCTCTGCTCTGCCAGCTCAGAGTCTGGCATGGGGCTCAATCCCACAAACTGAGATCACGACCTAAGCCAAAAATCAAGAGTTAAATGCCCAACCGACTGAGCCATCCGGGCACCCCCAATTTAGTATTTTAAATACACCTTCCATCTGTCTAAAATCTTTTCAATTTCAAGGTACAGATACTGGATTAAGATTAAGATTGGTATCTTGAGGGGCACCTGGGTGGCTCAGTCGGTTAAGCATCTGACTTCAGCTCAGGTCATGATCTCACAGTTTGTGGGTTGGAGCCCCACATTGAGCTCTGTGTTGAGAGCACGGAGCCTGCTTGGGATTCTCACTCTCCCCTTCTCTCTCTGCCCCTCCCCCCACAAAATAAACCTTAAAAAAAAAAAAAAAAGATTGGTATCTTCAAGTCAAAAGGGAATTAAAAGCCAGGTAAAAAAGGGCACAGCCAACTGTCCCGTTGGATCTGCCAAGGTTTTCTAGGCACTTGGAGTTAGCTTATCCCTTTTATACCTCTTCTTCTCTGTTTTTAAGGAAGTAGAGAAGTGTGAGTGTGTGTGTGCGCGCGTGCGCACGCGTGCGCATACATATGTACACATGTACATATGTACGTACCCATTGTAGTAGCTGCGTGACCTCCACAGCCATCAGGCCAGGTTGAGTTCGTGGCATGTTCAGTGGAATTTACTTCTCCACTTCTGCTTTCTTCCAGTTGGCTTTACTTGAAGAGCTTACCACTTTCAGCTCTTTTTTCTGGGGAGTCCAGTGCAGGGTTGAGTTCAGATTGTTCTCGAGTGTCATGTCCTCAACTCTTCTTGGTCACTCGTTTTCTTTTCTTCAGTCTGTTAACAGGAGTTTTGAAAGAAAACCCAGCCCCCGGTGGGTTGTCCGTGGTTTCTCTAAGTGAGAAAGCACTGAATGTCCTGTTGCCACCTACCCCTCTGCTGTAATGAAACAGTCTATGAAACTCACTCTGCACGTGGTCACAAACGGAGTAGTTTAAAACTCACCTTGGATTATCTTCCTCAGTGTCACAAATCTCTATGTGTTGTATGGTCACAAATACCACTTTCCCATTTTCACTACCACTACCCTGGTTCTGAGCCCTACGCTGTTGAAACAAGAGAAGGTGCAATTCCTTAGCATCTGATAAGTACGAGGTATTTTACATAGGCCATCCACTTACTTTTTTTTTAAAAATGGTGCTTAAGGATAGTTATTAAGGAAATGTATTTCATGAGGTGAGAACTTGCACGGGTAACGTGTCTCACAGATGGCAGAGCAGCGATCGGAAGATGCAGGATACGCGTGACTTGAAGCCACTGCTTCTCTTTGCCGCTTCCTTTGCAACCTTGTGAGCTCTGTCTTGTGCTGATACGCCGTGTTTTGGGTCGTTAAGAGACGTTAAGGTCCCAGAGGAGACGAAATCCAATTTGATCCTTCTTTACTGGTATTGATTCATCTTTAGAGGTGAATGTTGTGTGAACCCAAGGATTTATATCCTACCATTCACTACAGATTTGTTTATTTTCAAATAGGTGAAAATCATTTCAGAACAAAATAGTAGGGAATATTTACATGTAATGTTCTTACAAGTGCCTGATAACTTGTAAATAGTTTACACGGATCATGTCGTTTACTCCTCATCAGCCCCGTGTGGCAGATACTATTCTTACAGGTAAGGAGACTCAGGGACAGTGGTCAGGTTGCCTGCCCAAGGTCACAGAACTTAGAAGTGATAGAGCCAAGAGTGAAACCCAGGCCAACTGGTTCCAGAAATCAGTCATGACACTAGAAGCATAGGATTGAGTAGATTGGGTGAGCTAAATCTAGGAAGGCTTCTTGAAGTCAGACAGGGCAGGGTGGATTTTAGGCATGATTACGTGTGTCACTTCGGGAAAGAGTTTGTAAAGTAAGAAGCAATACCGCGATAGAATTGACAGTACTTGGTAATTTTACTTAAGAACATAGGGGCAAAGTAAGGTAGTTTTTGGGGATCTCTTGAGTTTCAAGAAATGGCATTTTGGGGATAGTGAACTCTTATTATACAGGTAAAAACCCTGGGTTTGAATTCTAGTTCTGCTCTTTTATCAGCTGGCAACTGTGGGAAAGCTTGTCATCTTTTCCTTATAAATGGGCATAATCGTTTATTTGAGGAATAAATGAGCAGACTTAGCATAGTGCTTTTATTAGTATATGAGATGCGTGATAGAATTTAGAGTGTACACTAGAAGTTGAGTGTCTTAAGACAGAAAACATATTCGGCAACCTTTTGAGAATGAAGGACTGATAAATCCTAGCCTTTGATCAGTTTGAAGTATAGCTATTTTTAAATTTGGAAGGTCTTGATTTAGTTATATTACTTCTTCATAGTTTTGTGTGTTTGGGCCAATCATTTGGCTATAGTTACAATAGCAGCCTAGTCCCTGATGTTATATGTAAAACAATATTCTTGTGAAGCATCAATAAAAGAATGTAAAAATAACTGTAAAGTTAACGTGCCATGCAAACATATAAAATGGTGACTTGAGAGTTACTGCCATATATTTGAAGGGCTCTTTATGCATGGGGAATCCCCCCGCCCCACCCTGCACGTCAACCCGGGGACAAGATTAGATTCAGTGGATAGAGGTTGAGAGGCAGATTTCTGATTAGTGTATCTCGGGGAACCAGAATCTGCAAGTTACCCGAAAAATGGAGTAGACCACTTTGTGAGATAGAAAGCATTCCAAGTTGGGTAGTTATTTGTTTTCTTCAACTTGTTAGCATTCAGTGAACCTGTTAATTAGAATATGGTATGTTTTCTTAGGTAAAGGCTCACTGATCTGATTGGTCAGTAAAACTTCATGGATCAGTACTTACGTGATACTTTGTGAAAACTCATTTCCCACAGCCAAATACTACTCCAAATACTACTCCGGGAGATGGAGCATACGCGTTAACACATTGAAGGCTGTGAGAAAAACCTCATGGTAACTTCTGCTTAACCTCGTAGTTTACAAATTTGCCTGACCACAGGTCATTACCTCGGGAGACAGCAGTAGTCCAAGGAGCACCTTTGGGAAATGATACAATACATTTAGTTGGGACACTTAAGCAAGAAGACCTTTCCCAATGTGCTGTTTCGGCAACTGTTCACAGACTGATGGGCAGGTTCCTGCTGAGGAATTAGAGTTGGCAGGAGAACTAGTGAAACAGCTACTTTTGTGATGGGCTTCCCAAAGCCTTGTGGCTTGCCAGCTGCAACTGATCAAAATAGCTCAGTGGCAAAGGTCACACACTGTATCAGTTGGTTGAAGTCTTGAGAATGCCCCAGAAAGGATAGATAGTGTTACGTGACAATTTTTAATACGCATTAGGAAATTATTCTTGCTCTGTGTTGTTAAACGTAAGCAAACAGACCTTCTCAAAATTTATGTAGCGTAAATGTATAACCAGTGGGGCAATGTAATGACTCAAATGATTTTGGAAAATATTTTATGTCTTAATGTATCTCCAAATGTTTTTACAATTATTAGTGGCTTCAAGATCTGTTTTGCTAATTTGCCTTTTTAAGCTAAATTTGAAATAATAGGACTGTTTCAAAGTACGTGCTGAGTGTAGTAGGTGATGGATGGCATAGAAACGTAAGAAAGTTTGTGATCAAAATCTGGGCTGTTACAGAACTTCTTTATGGAAAAACGTAAAGATATTTCTAGTCTGATATGTCTGTTTGCAGATCTGGTTTCCTCTCATTAGTTGAGTGGACACCATGTGCACATTATTAATAACATAGCAGCAGTTATCAGCTTACTTCCAGCTTGAGTTTTCTACTCTTCTGGTGCCTTGCATGCAGCCTGTGGCCATTATTAGAACTAGACAAGAACCAGGCGGATGCAGAATTCTGGGAAGGTAATTCGGTCTAGATCAGGACTCTACCGTCAGCCCGAGACTGAGACATGGTGCTTTGCACCTCCAGCCTGGAAGGAAGAAATAAGAATGAGTTGAGAAGGAGAGAATTTAAGAGTTACACTCTTGGTTTCACCTCGAGTCTTATAGGGTCATACATGCTGAGCTTACATAATTAAATTATTTTTCCACCTCCTGAGGTGTTGGCTGAGGAGCTTAAAGGGAAAAGAATGAAGTGGTGACAGTTTTCTATATGGTGTAAGACAGCTGTTGAACTAATTTAGCAACTTAACACTGTAATAATTCTAGTATGTAATTACTTTGAAAAATCACCAATGGTTCCTAATAATTTTGAGGCTTTAAAAAAATTAAATTAGGAAAATTAGTTGCCAAATTTAAGAACATTGAATGGAAACAAGTATCATCAGCTTCTTTGTTGAGAAGGCTTTGTTTTATTTTACCCAGTGAATTTTAACCAACCATGGTATGTATTTTTGTATGCCACGTTAGAATAAGAATTATTTTGGTCAGATTACTTTTTACTGAAGTTACATATAAATTGATTAGGAGAAAACAGTCTTCCCGCCACATTGCCCTTCCCCGTTGGATTATTTTGGTATCTGTTTCCATGTGTTTGGATTATGTACTCCTGTTTATTTGTTGCTTTTCTCCCCCCTCCAGTGTGTGCTCTGTTACACACCCTTTATGAAAGTTACCGCACCTCTGTACCCACCGAGCACATACTGCATACGCTTCCCATTTGCCCAGTCATGATCAGTGCCTGATGTTTGTATGGAGACAGAAATGCCGTTCACAGTTGTGTCCAAAGGGTTCCTTTCTTAAATATTTTTGTTTTTCTGGATTTAAATAATTATTTTGTTGATGTTGTTTTCCTTTTCTGTGAACCCATTACTCCAAACTCTTTGCTAATTGTCTAAATCTTTTTCAAGCTGTCTACTTGTGTTTGTTACATTTTCCTAAAGAAATAAAGCCTCTGGATGGCTGTTCTTTTATGCCTGTGCACTGTTTTTATTTAGTCAGGGTATTTTCTTCAGTCTTTGGTTTCTTCAGTCTTTGGTTTAGTTTGCTGTTAATAGATCCCACATCGTCTTTCCTGGATTACTATTTTGTGTGATGGAACCTCACTTCCACTTGCTTTCTAAGAAAATGGGCGTACAAGATTTTTAAAGGCCTTTTATTTATTGATTTTTCAGATCTTGAATGTCTGAAAGTATATTAACCTTGATACTTGTTTGAATGAACATAGAGTTCTGAGTTAGAAATTATTTTTCTTAAGAATTTTGAAGAATTACATTATTTTATGCGTTTTTTACTGGAAACATTCTGATTCCTAATCTGTTGTATATGTAACCCATTTTTCTGGAAACTTGCATTGTCATGATACTGCCTTCCCTTTGGGTTTTCATTTCTTGTTAGGGTACCCCGCAGCCCTGGTTTCCCTTGGGACTCTCACCTTAAAACCTGGATTAGAACCAAGCAAACCGAAATGGTTGTTCACTGTATCCTTGTTTCTTTCTCTTTCTAGATCTCCTGTTGTTTTGGATGATTATCCTCTTGGAAAGTTCTGGTCTTTTCATTCTTGATTTACTTTTTTGTTCTGCTTTCTGGTAGATTTCTTCAACTTCTTCCAACCTTTCTATTGAGTTTTTTTTGTTTGCTCTCTATTTTCAAGAGATTATTTTGTTCTCATTTCCTTTTTGTTACGGACGCCTTTCTTTTTTTGAGGACGTTAATGGTGAGTTTTCTTTGCACTATTCTCTTATGATGTTTTTTTGGGGAGGGAGGTTGGTTTGGTTTTGATTTTCATACCAGGAAATTTCCTCAGGCTTTGGTAATTCCTGGTTGTTTCCTCATACTCAAGTGTATGGGGACCAAAAATCCAGTTTGTAAGCTCTGAGCACAGAGATGAGATTTGACTGAAACTCATTCTCTAGTGATCTGGTTGGTTTAGTCATTACAAAACCTCCTCTATCATTATTTTTAGATCTTTTTCTTTGGTAAAATTCCACAGAGAAGATTCCTTTATGCTCCTGCCTGGAGTTAAAAGCTGACCTGACCGAGGTCTGGGGGCTGAGCAGGAAAAGAGGCCACCTGTCATCTAATATGTCTTGTTGATGCTTGATCTTCCTGCCCTCCTCTTATTTTGATATGGTGCACCTATATGCAACTCTGTACTTTGAGAATTTCTTTGTTTTATACTTTCTTAAGAATAGAGGTCTTGTGTTTTGCTGGGTCAGCAGAGGGACAGTTACCCAGCTGTACAAGTGGGGGAGGGGATCTGGGGATCTGACTGCTTTATAAGCAGCCTGTCAGCCAATCCTCAGTTTTAATTCCAGAGCATATCCCAGAGGTACCTGGTACCATCAATTCCTGAACCTTTGTGAGATTTTGAGTGGCCCTCTCATTGGCAATTTATCTCAGTTTTCTGGAATTTCTCGTGCTAAAATTTCTGCTTTTCATCTTGTAAAATTGTATTGCGATAGTAATCTATTCTTCTCATCCTTGTGATTTTATGCCTCAGATTCTTTTTTTTTTTTTTTTTAAAGTTTATTTATTTATTTTGAGAGAGAGCAAGCAGGGTAGAGGGCAGAGAGAGAGAGGAGAAGAGGAGAGGAGAGGAGAGAATCCCAAGCAGGCTCCTCACTGTCAGCACAGAGCCTGATGGGGGCATGAATTCACGAGCTGTGAGATCGTGACCTGAGCTGAAATTGAGTCAGATGCTTAACTGACTGAGCCACCCAGGTGCCCCTGCCTCAGACTCTTTTAATGCCATTTTAGTGGAGCTCTAGGAGAGGACAGAAGTGAATGCATGTGTATTCAGTCTGTCTTTAGCCGGAAGTCACATACTTTTTGATGTTTATGCACATACTTTTTCAAAAGTTGGAGCTTGCTCTGTGTGACAGTAGAATGCCCTAATATTATAAGCCAGGCTCCGTGCTGGACATGCGACACACACTAAATTCTATCCTTGCGACAACAGAATGAGGTAGCATCCATGTTTTTGGTATGAAGAAACCAAAGTGCTTTTATTTGCCTACACACTTATTAATAGATTTTTTCCTCTCAAAAAAACTATATCATTTTAATGGCTGTAAATGGATGTACTCTCATTTAGCTCATTCCCAATTTATATTGTTCTAAATTTTTAAATTGACTAGAGCTTTGTAATTTACATCATTATCTCCTTGTTAGGTTTCTGGTTATGTTCTTTTTAAATACTGATTTATTTTGAAATTGCCCCTAGAAATATATGAATTTACATTCCCACTAATAGGGTAAAATGCCAATTGTTCAGATCCTTATTAGCTAATACTGTGTTCTGCAGTTTTTATTACTATACTGGTGTTTATTTAACCATTCCCTATTATTGGACATTTAGCTCTTTTCCAGTGTCTCATTATTAAAAACAATGCTTAGATGAGTATCTTTGTATATGTCTAATGTTTTTAATTTGTATTGCCAACTCCATGCATGAAATTGCATTGACTAGGAAATAAAAACTTGGCTTAGAAAATTCCATTTGGGAATTAGCTTACTGTCATCTGCAAAACTTATCTTTTATTGTTACTGAGTGATTTTAAAATAACCATCTATGATCCCTTTTAATAGGATAGGTTACTTTCCATTTTGTGAATTTATTTTGGTAAAGTAACCATTAATTAGTAGGGATGTATATACTTGAAAGTAGACACGCAACACTACCAAGTTCTACCAGGTTCTCACAATTCTGTTTTGGCTGAAGGAATCAAGATCTAGTTACTGAAAATTTTCCCACTGTTAGTTAATTCTCTTTATTTGGTTCACTTTTTCCAGTAGCAAAATGGCCCCATTGCAGGATTCTAAATTGAAGTCTCCATGTGGGATAATAGTCATGTTATTTGGTTTTTCTCTTTATGAAGAAAAAACAAGTCTTTCTGAAAACCTTTTGCAATAGATTCAACATGTGTAAATAAATGGGTACTTCATAGCTTTTTAAAATGTATAAACAAATTGGGGATTTGTGTTTCAAAAATCATTCCTGATCATCCTTTGATGACTTTAAATATAAATGAATTGATTTTGAATACCCTTGTTTAAAATACTGGTTTGTGTACCTTATTCATTGGTTTGTCTACTCCATTTTAAAATGGAGATGGATTTGTTATCTGTGGGAATATTGCAAAACTTAGAAGTAAAAAAATCAAAGTAACTAATAATCTAGAAAAATTAGGACTGAAACTAATGCTGCTTAGCTTGTTTTTCTAGTCTTATTTTTCTTTTCTTTATTTTTAAATTTTTTTTAATGTTTATTTTTGAGAGAGAGTGCGAGCTGGGGAGGGGCAGAGAGAGGGGGAGACACAGACTCGGAAGCAGGCTCCAGGCTCTGAGCTGTCAGCACAGAGCCTGACGTAGGGCTTGCACACATGAACTGTGAGATCATGACCTGAGCCAAAGTTGGACACCAACTGAGTCACCCAGGCGCCCCTTGTTTTTCTTTTTAAAACACAAGAGGTTTTTGTTTCTATTTTTTTTTGGGGGGGGGGACAAGTTTTTATTTTTTAAATATTTAACTGATTTTTGAAGTTTAGATGAGTCCATATACTGTTCTTCCTTTTTCTCTTCACAGTCCAGGTCAGTATATATTTTCTGTAAAGTCCCATAAAGTAAATATTTTAGGTTTTACTGGCCACATAAGTTTTTTGTCACATCTTCTTCTTTTTAACAACTTACTAAAAATGTAAAAAACCATTCCTAGCTAGTGGGATGCACAAAAACAGGCTGCCAGATGGATTTGGCCCATAGGCTGCAATTTGTCAACACCTGCCTTTTTATAATTTTAATATAATTCTGTGTTATATAAGGTAAATATATTCTATGACATATATGTGGCATACATACATATATACACCAGTCAGTTCACATGACTGGTAAAGTCAGGAGATTGGTTTGCTTCAGGCTTGGCTGGATCCAGGAGCTCAAATAAAGATGACCCTGTCGGTCCCCAGCCTGTGTTACGGCTCCCTCACCCTACCTTCCCCAAGATTACTATCCAGTCATTAATGAATTTAGCTTGTAAGAAAGCCCCTCATTTCCCTGGGCCTTGAACAAATCACTATTGTGGAGGTAGAGTTGTAATTTTAACGCTTTTCCAGAAGTATAGTAAAGATGCAGTAGCCTCTGTTTTGCTTCAAAATAAGCTTAGGAATTGTGTAGTTGGCTGGGTTACGCACCTTTAAGCAAGTCAGTTAATATTTTTGTGTCTGAAAAGTAAGAATAATCATAACTTTATATCTGAAAGTGCTTTTGAAAACTAAAGCCAGTCTAATATTGTGAAGACAGTATGTTCTAGGGCACCTGGGTGTGGCTTAGTCGGTTAAGCATCCCGACTTTGGCTCGGTCATGATCTCGTGGTCTGTGAGTTCAAGCCTCCCATTGGGCTCACTGCTGTCAGCAGCAGAGCTTGCTTTGGATTTTCTGTCTCTCCCCCCCCCCCCCATCTCTGTCTCTCTCTCAAAAATAAACATTAAAAACAAAGAGGCTTGATGGTATACTTCATTTAAAAAAAAAAAAAATGTTCTAGAACTGACAGCTGAATGGCCAAAAGAAAGTTAAGCTCTCCCCATTTCTAGGCAGAGCTTGGTTTGCCACACTACTTCAGCTTTCCTTTTTCCCCGAAAGTTTGACATTTCTAATCTTAACATGTTTTAGATTTGGGAGGGAGAATTTGTAGAGTTCTTCCAACATTTGACTTGATTTGCCTAGAAATACTGAAAAGTTATTAATTATCACTCTTTGCCAATTGTGAGGTGTTCCCCTGTTCCAGATTTGGGAGCAGAGATACATAACAACCGCTAGTTTTGGTCTCCCATCCTGGGTTCAGGTAATGTTACAGATAGAGACCTCTTTTCCACCAGAGCGTTACATGTAGCAGCTCCTTTACCATTGGATTGCCTTTCAGAAAACAGAATGTTTGGGGTTCTCCTAGTTTATCAGGCTAAATGGAGTCATGTCACGTAGCCTGACAGCCATTTTACTTTGCAGCGGGATTATAATATCAGTTAAAAATATCTATCTACTCTGTTGTTGTGGTTCTCCTTTGTCCTACTTTTCTGTTTAGTACGTTTCTCTTAAATTTTAACACCAAGAATGGATGAAGATTGTGGCACATCCATACGAAGGGATACTTCTCCACAATAGAAAGGAATGGACTACTAATCTGTGCAGCAATGTGAATTCATCTCCAAAATACTATAGGACTCCCATTTTTATGAAATTCTAGAAGAGGCAGTAATGCCAGACAGGCACACGACTGGTGTCCAGAGGTCCGAAATGTGGGGGAGGGAATTAGCAGCAAGGAGCATGAAGGGACTTTTTGGAGCGATGGAGACGTCCTGTCTTGATTGTCGTGTTGGTTATGTGGGTCGGTACGTTTGTTAAACTCCATATTGAACCCCGTAATTTAAAGTGAGTACATTTTATCATAAGAAAATGACATATGTGTGAAATTATTTAAAAGAAAGTTAAACACTGAAGTCTAAAATAGGGCATGGGTAGTGAAAGTGTAAAAGTTTGGTCAAAAACTATACTGTCACCTCATTAGCAATAGAGGAGTAACCCACAGTGTGTTTGTTTGAATTTTTGGGGGGATGTCACTGAATAGATACAAAAATGTTTGCTAATGTCCATTGCTGTATCACGGTATATGTATAAAGACATTTAGTATCATATTAAGTAATATTAGTGATAATAACAAGGGATTTTAAAGTGCTTTAGAGGTAAAAACACTGTGGAGTGTTCATATGCAATGTGCACTCATTTTTTCTGTAAATTGTACATTTTTAGTCTATTCTAACTTAGTTGCACAATTCAAATAGATGAGTGGAATCTTTTCTAAAACATTATTTAAAAATAATTTCTGAGTTGTTTACAGATTAAAAAAAGTGATACTAATTAGCTGAATACATTAAGCTAGTCCTGGATTCTGTCCACGTGCCATGTTCGTCTTGCAGATGACAGGGTGTATGTCCAGGCAGAGGAAAGCTAGTACAGGGTATCAGGCATAGATTGGTGATCGCACCGAGGAACTGTGGTGATATGCTGTGTAGAAAATCAGTCTAAAAGCAAAATTGAAATTTAAGAAACTCTTAGGCCAGTCTTTCCCCAATTAAAGTTTCAGCTTGGTCCTTTTATGCTAGTTTGAGGAGTCTGCGTAAAGTTTCCCGAAAGTTACTCTGGGGGAGACAAAAAAAGGCGTGGAAGGTTTGGTTTAGATTTCTAAATGGTAATAATGCCTGTCTAAACATCGATTTTTGTCTTCATAACTTCTGTTTGGTATTTAAAGATTCTTTAGTAGTGTGCTGTTTTTACTTAGCAACTTTTATTATACGTGGTATGGGGACCATCCCAAGTTAATGAACTGAAGTTTTAAATTAAGCAGCTAGAAGCCCAAGAAGATGTCTGGAATTTTTTTTTTTTTTTTAACCACCTCTTATCCAGGCTGTTACTGGTGTTTTTATCCCAGTCGGGAGTAAGGAATTTCTGATCTTTCCACTGTGAAGCAGTGAAATGGTCCAAAACATTAGAACTTCCTGGGGGAAATAACAAGTGAGCTAGAGAGTTGTTATTACTATGTAATTAGTCTCAGATAAAGGTAAGGGCTCTGTCAGATGATGCTGTACTTCTCCTGGAAATAGGCTTTTTGACTTTGGAGACCTTTCACTGTTGGAGATCTTTGTTTAGGTCCAGCACACTGCCCAGCGTGTCATCATGGATGATAGCGTTGTTGGGGGGGGGGGGGGGCGGGGGGGAGGGCGAACAGCACTCTGACTGCTTCACCGTTGTTTATAAAATAGTAATAAACTTTACCTTTACCTAATGCTGTACCTTTTTAGGTTCCGTTAACCCTATAAAGGGTATCAGTTAGCTTCTAGAATGACATGTGAAGTGTGCTTGATTTACTTTTGACCCCGAATTATCCAGTTATCTGTATATTGGACATCCTAACAGCCTTCAGCTCCAGTGTTATATTCCTTGTTGATGGGGTGGTGTAAAGAAAAGAAAGCATTTTGTGCTCTCGTAGTCTTAATTGACGAACTTTATATAAACTAGGTGAAATGGGACAGTTTAAAGGCCATGTAATAAAGTGCTAATGAATGCGAATGAAATTTAGGCAATTTTTTCAATTTAGTAAAAACCTGAAATACGTAGTAAATGCGAAAAAGAAAATCTCTTGGCTTAGTTAGCGGAGCAGTACAGCTGTGATCAGAACATTTAAGGGGATAGGATGAGAGAAGAAGTACTGTCACTCGTGGGGTGGCATAGCTTGAGTCAAGGTTGGGCTTACGTGAGAAGCTTCTATCCTGACCAGGAGTGCGGCGTGTCCCATATTGGCTTTGCCAGTATGAGTCAGGTAAGTAAAGGCCAACTGGGAAGGGACCCTGGTAGAGTGCTACAAAGGCCACGGAAGATGCTGCGGTCTTCTGACCTGAAGAGTTTTGTACTTTTTAATTTACGATAACTTTTAAAAACAAAAACTGATCTTGCGTTTCACACGTATAGGTTTAAGAAAATCTACCAAGAAGCGCAGTGAATCCCCACCTGCTGAGCTCCCCAGTTTGAGGCGGAGCACACGCCAAAAGACCACGGGCTCCTGTGCTAGTGCCAGGTAACACATGGGGTTTTCCCGGTTTATGATCAGTTCATTGTCTTCTGTTCCACTCTGATCAAAATCTTTCCTTTTACAAGTTTTCAGAGATTATTGAAATTTCACTTGACATTTATTTGTCCTATGTAAATGAATTCTTCCCCAGTGTTTATAGGTTTTTGCTAAGCTTTATTCATGCTAGTTTAAAAAACTTTTTTTAGGGGCGCCTGGGTGGCTCAGTCGGTTAAGTGGCCGACTTCGGCTCAGGTCATGATCTCGTGCTCCGTGAGTTCGAGCCCTGCGTCGGGCTCTGTGCTGACAGCTCAGAGCCTGGGGCCTGTTTCAGATTCTGTGTCTCCCTCTCTCTGATCCTCCCCCATTCATGCTCTCTCTCTCTCTGTCTCAAAAATAAATAAACGTTTAAAAAAAAATTAAAAAAAAAAACACACTTTTTTTAATGTTTATTTTTGAGAGACAGACCGAGTGTGAACGGGGGAGGGGCAGAGAGAGAGGGAGACACAGAATCTGAAGCAGGCTGCAGGCTCTGCACTGTCCGCACAGAGCCTGATGTGGGGCTCGAACCCATGAGCCCCGCGAGATCAAGACCTGAGCCAAACTCAGGCGCATAATCAACTGAGCCACCCAGGCGCCCCTCATGCTATTTTTTGACAACACTCTTAACCATCTGTCTTGTCTTCTGTTGCTACAACATTTTCACAGAGTTATTGCCAGTAGCTGGACTTGAGGCTGTTTTCAGAGTTCCAGTCGGCCAATAAATCTCTAATGAGCATCTTTATGCAGATTTGGGTTATTTTGTAAAGGTAGCTAAATTTCCCGGTAGTGTGATTAATGGATCAGAAGGGATGCCTGTTTTAATGGCTGTACCATTGCCTACTTAGTTTCTGAAAATGTGGGCACCACTGGAGTTGAATGGATCAGGGGGAGAGAGATGCTTCACTTTCACATGTAGGACGACACCTACCCCTGGAGGCCGGATGTAGGTTCTGCGTGTGTGCTTTTCAGGACTCCAGTCCCTGTTTCCCTCAGTTGCTGGATGGGATCTCATTTTCAGGAAATCCACTACCTTTGTGTGCGACACGGTGCGTTTTGTCACATGCTTTTGTTAACTGATTGAGAATCTGAAGTTAAAGTTAAAAAAAATTTCTTTTCTTACAGTTGCCTCACATTTTGGGGCGTGGTCAGTTGCTCAGATGCCCTCGCAAAGCTAATTATTCACTCTTTTATATGTAGTTTGTTCTTTCTACGAAGTGTGTCACGAAACACTGGTGGGGCAGAGGGTTTGAGTGTCCTTTTCCCCTGCTCTCCCTCAGGTGAGCTAAAAGGGCTTAGCTCTTGTTTCCGCTCTAAGGTAAGAGACATTGACTGCTCTCAGTGCCGGGTCCAGTGGTGACGTAAGGAAACAGTGAAACTTGTTATAGGTCAGAAGAAGAGGACTTGTGCCACTTTAACTCTGTTTTTCCCCTTATTTTCTGGTTCTATCTGGATTATTTAATGTACTGGTTAAAATCTGTGGAGTTAGTGTACCTGTTGGCTTTTGAGATTTTTTGGCCATAGTTTTCCAAGAACTCTTTTGAGAAAATGTCTCAGTTCCTCAAAGGGTTTGTCTTATTTTGGGCTAGATTTTGAATCCAGTTTTTACCCAGAGTTTATCATCTGAGAGGTAAACTGAATTCGCTGTGGTTGAAAATTAATTTTAGGTTGATGTGAAGTCAGGTAATCTAAGGGTCCCATCTTTGCTGCCTTCTGTTCATGACCGCTTTCTTAGAGCATGTCACGTTCCTTACAGTTTACATGCTTATGCTCTATACAAGCAAGC
Organism: Panthera tigris; assembly: GCF_018350195.1. NCBI lineage: Eukaryota > Metazoa > Chordata > Mammalia > Carnivora > Felidae > Panthera > Panthera tigris. The sequence continues at coordinate 210,487,451 of NC_056667.1, read as the reverse complement.
TAGCCACCTGCCTGGAGAGCTCTTCATCTCGAATTTTTTCTAAATTAGTTGAGATGCCTCTTGAATTTAGTGCTTTCATAGCCTGCTACGGGTGTGTCTTCATCTCTGTAGACCAGTGACTCTTTGAGGGCAGCCACCCAAGTGTTCAGCATGGCGTGTGTTATGGGGTTGGTGCAAATTGAAATGTTAAATAGATGGATTAATTTGAATCCCACTAAGTGGTAGCTTGGTAAATTGGGTTTGCAGTGAGCTGTTTCCGTGGAAGAGAAGATTGGCTAAGCAAATTCCTGTGTAGGGGGGATTACAGACTCTTCTAGCACTGTCTGGAGATTCAGAGCCTTCATTTCCATGTCACTTATGCCTGCTGCCTTCTTCTTGTTCTTTACTAGCCAGCATCCAATTCCACTGCAGATTGGCTTTGGTCTCAAACATTTCCTTAGTGTCTTTCTTCATTTCCTAAGGTACTTTGGAGGCTACATATTTAAACAGTACCAAGTTGTAATAACCTGGGGAAATCTTTTGTTTTTACCTAATTTGCTTACTGATTTCTCTTTTAAAATAGAAAAAATTGTCATCAGTAAAATGTTACTTGCTTTATGAGAGATGATTGATTGATGTTCTGATGCATATTACACTGTTACTTAATCCGAAACCAGTGTCTTCCTCAGTGTCATCTGTATGTATTTATAAATATTAATCCTTCCATCCTTCCTTCCTTCCTTCCTTCCTTCCTTCCTTCCTTCCTTCCTTCCTTCCTTCCTTCCTTCGAACATTTATTCATTTTTGAGAGAGGCAGAGAGAGAGGGAGACACAGAATCGGAAGAGGGCTCCAGGCTCTGAGCTGTCAGCACAGGGCCTGATGCGGGGCTCGAACTCGCTGACCACGAGATCATGACCTGAGCTGAAGTCGGACGCTTAACTGACTGAACCACCCAGGCGCCCCTTTAATCCTTTATTTTAAAAGATGGAACTCTTGCTCATTATTGGGATAGTTATTTTTTGTTGATGATTAAAGTTGTCTGGAACTTAGTGATGGGAATCCCTACCCCTCCCCTCCCCCCGCCCCCAGCCCCGACCTTTTTGTCTTCCACTTTCCTTCCCCCTCATTGTCAAGTGTAAAGTCTGCATATTGATCCACTGTTTAGCCTGGAAGTAGGGATCTATTTCAAATGGTTGAATTCTCTCAGCAGGAGTCACTTCTCCATTTGGTTGAAGTGTTTAAAAATCATTTTTGTCTGTAAAGATGACCACAGCTCATAGCGACACAAAAGCGTGTATTGTGAATGCGACGTAACTTGGAAGAATTTTAAATATACAAAGTCTTGGTTGTTACCCATAGTGATTTTCTGCAACAATTTTTATGTAAAAAGAAGAAACTGGCTTTGTGCTCCATGCATTGGAGCTTTGTGCTGTGTGGACATTGCTCCTGGTCACTGGTAGTGCCGCCTGTGATGGCATCTTTCTGTTGCAGTCGGCGGGGCTCTGGCCTGGGCAAACGAGGAGCAGCTGAAGCTCGTCGACAGGAGAAAATGGCGGACCCTGAAAGCAACCAGGAGACAGTAAATTCTTCAGCTGCGCGGACGGACGAAACGCCCCAGGGAGCCGCAGGTAGGTTGGCACTTCTAGCCCCGAGATGCGTTTATGCGTCTTACAGATTTATTTAGAGAGCAACTGCTTTGTAGGCGTACCAAATATAATGCAAGAGAGGGGACAGAAATATACTCGATGTTACCATCAAATAAGCTTTTGGTTCTCTTTGGCTTTCCTTGATAGGTTTGGGTTTTTTTGATTAGTCGGATTCATTTGTTTTTTGGTTTGTTCGTTTGTTTTTGTTTTAATTCTTTTCCAAATCCAAGTTTGTGATGATTACATTCAAAAGGCTTTTAGGTAAGATAAGTCACTCTCTGTTGAAGATTCTTCACTGTCCATGCGGACATACAGTAGTTGCCCATTGTTTGTGTGAAAATTTGAGTTTATGATCAGAATGTAAGGATGTGGCTTAAATTGGTTCTTCGTGTATGTGTACATTTTGATGTAGAATATGTTGTAGCCTCTAAAAAGTAAGAAGTATTCAGTTTGGAAGGAACTTGAAGAATGCTATTTATGTTTTTATGGGCTTATTTTTATTCTTCTTGATATCTCAGCACAACAGAAATTAGGCTGCCCCCACCCCTTTCAGCTTTAAATATGTATTGATCACCAATATGAATAGGAGACTAATAATTCAGAGGTTGATTGTGGATGGCAGTTGTAAAATGTAGCTTGTTGTGAGCATTTTTCACTAACGTTAAGTACAGATGGGAAAATGTCGCAGTCTATCATTATGAACTTGGGTATGATGAGTCCCTTATGTCCGAATGATACACATGGGCTTAGGTTTAGGTATGGACTGACTTTAACAGAGCACTTCCACTTACTGTAACGTTAGTATATGTGCTAGTTCTCTCTCATCCCTGTGGTGGAGCCTGTGTCCTAGTTTGCCAGGAAGCTTCGGGTTTGCCCGCAGCTATTCATGGTTTGTGCTTTTTGTCTCCGCTCTCTGTCCACCTTAACATTTTGGCCACTGTCTTTCTTGCTTTTGTATGATAAACGGAACCGTGAACTTGAAGCACTTCTTCTGGTAGGAGGGGACTAGTTTTTCTGAAAGTTTAAATTTGAGGGAAAGTCCAGTCCATTGTAGTACAACTCGTTGCAACTCTTCATGCCACACGGGCTGTGCTTCCCAATGTCTTAATGTTTATTTCGCATCTGCATATGGAAGCGGGGCAGTTCCCGTGCGGACAACACAGATGGCGCTGCTGAGCGTGGTGTCAAAGTGGACTCGTTACAGGAATTACCGTAGCCAGCGTTTATAAAGTTGTAGGCTGCTGCAGACAGGGCATTGAGAGCTCCATGTATATTCTCTTTTAATATTCCAAACAGTACGCCGAGGTGTGAGTGCTGTTACCCTAATTTTGGAAACGAGGAAAAACTGAGACACGTGATAGTTAAGCTTGCCTGGAGGTGTGGGGCTCCCAAATCCAGGTTTTCAAAAATAAGGGCGCATTTATAAAGGCTGTATCATTCTGCTTCCCCCATAGTCACGAGAGTTTGTTTAATCCGTACGGATATAATTGGAGGCCAGAGTGAGGAGGTGGTGTGTAAAACTTTGATCCCTGGCGTGTATACCTAAGAGGATAAAACCTTCAAGGGATTAGGTGGGTACGACTGCCCCCCGAAGGCTTGCGTTCATTGTCGTTCTTACTTGCAATCACAGTGTGATCTAGGTCTTTTCCAAGTTTCTGTAAAAGATGCATGTGGCACGTTGACTGGTGTTTGAGCAGCACTAGTTAATTTTATTTTGGAAGCAGGATGCCTTATGGATCCTGCAGGAATACTTTCTCTGCCAGCTCACTACAGTAGTGCTGCGGAAAGAGGCAGATTCCTTATTAGCTTTAAGTCTTCAGTGCAATGTGCTTTAGTTTCTCAGTATGCAAAATTGGAATTCAAAGAAAAATAAAACCCTCTAAGTTAGCGTGGAATGTAAATCCATGGTGGTAACGTAGAGCATCTTTCGCGAAGCATCCGTTATCAGGAAGCTCTTAGACAGTTGGTAGAAGACGCCGTTTATTGGAAACATTTATTTTGAAATAATGTTTTTACTCATTTAAGGAGATTGGTTTAATCTCTTCAGTGTTTTTGGTGTGGTTTTTTTATCCCCAGTGTTACTTATTTATAGAGATCCCATCTTCCTGATCTCTTTTAATGAAATCAGTAAAATAAACTTACTTCTTTTTACATGTGTAGTAAGAAAACGTTGCTTCATCTTGGGCAAACTTGTTCATATCACCCTGACTTTGCCAGTGTTGTTGACTCTTAAGAACATTTGTTGACAACAGTGTGCCTGCTCGGTCACCTTGAAACATAATGTTCTATGGAGCACAACTTCTTGGCTCTTTGTGGAAGAGATGCCAGCTCTTGGAGTTGAAAGTTAAGTGTTCTCCATGCTTGCCCACGAGTTGGGGGGTCTCGTTTTTGACTTTATCAGAACTGTGTACCTTTTCATAGTGCTGGTGAAGTCTTGCAGATACTAGAGACACCACAGTGAGAAATATTCTTCCTTACACCTGCAAAGCAATCAGATGGCAAGGAAAAATAGCCCATGTCCTGGCACCTGATTTTGCATTGTGAATCTTAATTTCACAAGAAATAAACAGGGTCATTTTGTAAAAAGAAAGCAACCCAGTTTTTTAAGTTTTTATCTTCCTAATTTTGTTTAGAATCACTAAAAGTTAGATTGCTTCCGTATCACCTGATACCAGGGCCTATAATAAGGCAGAATTACATTACTGACAGTGACTGTTTTGGTTCTCCTCAAAAGTTTTCATTACGCTCCAAAAAAACATCTTCCCGTTGCTTCTTGTACTTAGGTATCTGGTGAACCCTTGGAGGTTCCTGTCCAGTAAAATTGAACTCTGTCAGCTTTCTAATATTTTATCACTTCTTTCTGCATAAGAGGCTTTATCAGTTAAAGTGTAAAAACGTGGGGTTCTGGGATAAATTTCTTGTGTTCTAATTTAAACAATATTTTTTCCATTGTTTTCATTCAGCTGTGTATTAGAAGCTGTCTTTCGAGGTGCTGTGAAGATGGGAGAGATAAGAGTAGATGGGGGAGGTAACTGGTGTAAACATCAGCAAAAAAAGATGGACACCTCTTACAGTCTGGCATCACATTTTCTCTGCTTGATGGTCTTGTTTTTATATCTGTATCAGGAGAGATCTTGTGCATGTTGCCCAAGGAGGTTTGACGCCTCGACTAAAGAACTTTATCATTGACTGTTGGTTGATGACACTTCCTTACCTGCATGACTTTACAGACCCGCTACTCACAGACTGGTTATCTAGCTTTGTGATTCTCACAGGGCACTTTAGTACTCTAACGCTTGATACTTGCCTTCAGTGGGCTGGCGAAGGATCTTTTTTCCTTTGGGTTCAGTGACTGATTTCTGTTAAAACAGGCCCTCCACTTCCATGAAAAATCAGAATATCCTTGCCTCTTCTTATGGTGACCCTCTAATACAGAAACTAAAAAAACCAGCATTACCTTCCCAAGTGAATTTTTGGGTTTTTTTTTTCCTTAAAGGTGTGGTACCAGAATGTACATTAAAAAAATCTACCTCATGGGGCGCCTGGGTGGCTCAGTCGGTTAAGCGTCCGACTTGGGCTCAGGTCACGATCTCGCGGTCCGTGAGTTCGAGCCCTGCGTCGGGCTCTGTGCTGACCGCTCAGAGCCTGGAGCCTGTTTCCGATTCTGTGTCTCCCTCTCTCTCTGGCCCTCCCCCGTTCATGCTCTGTCTCTCTCTGTCTCAAAAATAAACGTTAAAAAAAAAAAATTAAAAAAAAAAAATCTACCTCATTTGTCAAAGCTTTTTGTTTGCTCTCCACATACTTGGAAAAGTTTAAAAGCAAGCATAAGAGTCACTGTAACAGATGAAGTCATAATTGGGACCTCACTAACAGTACTTGTTGGGGCGCCTGGGTGGCTCAGTCAGTTAAGCATCCCGATTTCGGCTCAGGTCATGATCTCACAGTTTGTGAGTTCGAGCCCCACACCAGGCTCCGTATTGACAGCTCAGAGCCCGGAGCGTGCTTCAGATTCTGTCTCCTTCTCTCTGCTCCTCTTCTGCTTGTACTCTGTCTCTGTCTCTCTCTCTCTCTCTCTCTCTCAAAAATAAAGAAACCTTTAAAAAAATCAAAAAAATATAATAGTATTTGTTAACAAGATTTCTGTTGAATATGAAGAAGCAGCTGTACTGGAATAAAAAAATCAGCACTGCAGAGTATATTCAGGGGGGCAATAGAATGCAGTACTTGAGAACAGCCTATGAAGAGTCAGACCACTTGTGCTCGTATCTGTGCTCCATCGTTAGCTGTCTGACCTCGGGCAAGTGCACTCCAAGTTACAAGGCCTTAGTTTGCTCACGTGTGAAAAAGCTCACGATACCTGCTTGTATGGTTGTGAGGAAACAGACACAGCCTGCGTATGGTGAGCGTTTTATACATGTCATGTGTAGGTGGCATTAGAGAGTGTAGCCACTCTTCTTTCTTCATCCAAAGTATGCATTTTGTCAAGCTCTGATACGCTTTTATATTAGCATTTCTGGGTCGCCTGTAACTATAAACCATGGGGTTGCTAACCTTTCATGTGAAGGGCCAGACAGTTGATATTTTAGGCTTTATATCAGCTCTGTTGGAACTACCCAGCTCTGTGGTTGTAGACTGAAAGCAGACACAGGCAACTTGTTAAAGAATGAGTTTGGCTGTGTTTCAATAAAATTTTATTGACGGAATGATGTGCTGGATCGAATTTGGCCCGTGGGCCGCAGTTTGCGAACTCTTGTTCTTAAATCACCCATTTTTTGATGAATTTTCTAAAAATCCCAGTGAAATCATAGAAGATACTTAATGAGGTGTGAAGAAAACTACTAAGAAAATACACAGTTGGTGGCTGGTATGTTAGCATCTTTTCAGAAAAGCTCTGTAAATTCACATGTCATCTCTGTGCTTCTTTTAACAGTCAGCAACACTGTTTTGGGCTGACCTGTCGTCATCTGGCAAGTGTGCAGGGCTTAGGGTATTGTGGATAATGCGGTCATAACATGGGTTAATTGTGTAGAAAAACTGCTTAAAGACTCAGCGGACATGGAGAGGAGGAACAGAACAACCGCTGGTTTTACAGGACTGTAGTGTTTCATCAGGGCAGGTTCGTAACAGACTCCACCTCTCTGCTTAGACCGAATCATTGTTCAGGTTAGCTTTTTGGGGAGTAGAATCCTTCTAAGTCTGAGCTCTTGTTTTTCTGCACTTGTTGTGACATCCTAGCTGTCCTCTCTTTTGTACTTCAGTGCTGGGCTGTTCGTTACTGTGTATCTTCAGTATTTGGTCCTGGAAATAAGCGTGTAATCTGCACATCCTTAAAACATGGAAGGGATTGTGTCGAGGCTGCAGTCCAGAAATAAGTTAGACCGAAGAAGACACTCATCTACACGGAACATGTCCCCCCAAATGTCAGTTTTGCTTTCTGTTCTGTTTGTGACTAATTGCCCAGCCGTTAAATGCCACAGTGGTTTTGGCAGTATGAACTTCGCGGACTTTTGGTAGGCGAGTTCAGGACAAGGCGTGAGGAATCTGTCAAAGCCGTGTATGAATGAGATGTAAAGGTTGTAGTTTTATGCTTCTTGAACACTGAGATACTTGAGCCATCTTGTTCATAAAAGCTACAGGATGAAATCTAGAAGAACAGTTGAGTGTGCAGTGGGCAGACACATTTAATTGCCATGATTCACTATAGTCCGTAAAACTCTTTTTCTTTTTTTAAGATAAACCAGGCATAATAAGTGTGAATATTCCTCTCCTAACCCTCACCTTCTTTTTTCCCTCCCTTTGAAGCTTCTAGTTCTGTTGCAGGGGCTGTGGGCATGACCACCTCTGGGGAGAGTGAATCCGATGATTCCGAGATGGGACGATTACAAGGTAAAGACGGTTAATGAGCTTATAAGAAACAAGAAGCCATTACCAGATGCCGCCTGTTACTTCTGTGCTTTGTTGAAATTAATTCAGATAAGCTCATTTAAACATAATCTAGCAATGCCTATACTTCCCCCGCACCCCCCCCCCCCCAAAAAAAAAAGCTGCTTATTTAGTGATGATTTGGATTTGGAAGATGATCTGTCTCACTCTTTAGTTTTATTGTTTAAACAAAATCTTATATGTTTATTTGTTATGTTTTTAAATTGTTCTTTATTATGTTTGCTTGTGTAGCTGGTAATAAATTAAGAAAGATCTTGAAAAGGGGATAGTTGAGTATATTGCTGCATGGTGCCTGATAACATAATACATCCAGTGGGGTGCTTTTTGTGTTCTTTTGTGTTCTTGGTCAGCATTTAAAAATGAATGCGAAGTGTATACATAAACACCAGGTATTTTAATGTTGTGCTTTTGAAGAAGCAACCTTATGTTATGTATACACTCTTTACAGGTGGATGGGTATGTATTTTTATTGTCTTCAGATAGTTGGTTTATATGCTAGATCCCCAGTGTGAGGCTGATAAGAAACATTATTTATAAATCACTTTCAGATCGCTTTTAAGTTCCTAAAGTAACTTTTACACCAGTCTCTTTTTGACTAGAGGTCTTGTGAGCCCATTTTTTCTCTTTACGGACATTATAAAAATAATTTTTCATGTTTTTAGAGGATCTCATGACCAGTGTTTGATTGGTAGATAATATTACAGGGAAAACAACACAAGGGTACTTAGCCTATAATTTCGTCAAAATAAATATGTACTCTGGGTTTTTCTTGGATCATTTGAGACAGTCCCCTCTGGCACTAATATTTAGTACCTCCATAAAACCTTAAGATGCCGTGGAGCGGCACATGGGTGTTGTAACTTATATATTAATATTTAAGAATGATCTTGAAAGTTGAAGGTAGTTTCTCTTAAAGTTAGAAATGGGAAGTAACATTGTCTAAATCAGTTATGAGAGATGAATCGGTTGCTTGAAATTTTTAGGTAAGATCAACTGCGTTCATAATTCAATTATTCCTCCCGCCTTTCTTTTTTCTTTAGCTTTGTTAGAGGCCAGGGGTCTTCCCCCTCATCTGTTTGGCCCTCTTGGTCCTCGGATGTCACAGCTTTTCCATAGAACAATTGGAAGCGGAGCTAGTAAGTGAATACTTTTGAATTTGCCCTCCCCCTCCAAAACCTTCAATAAATAGTCGAGTGCTGTTTTTACTGTTTATGTATTGATGTAAAGAGGCTTTCATGTAAGGAGCTTTTCACGAATATTAACCTGTTTTTAAAAATAGGGTTTGTGCGCATTCTTGCCTTTAAATACATCAACTCGAAGTTCTTCTGTACTTTTATTTTTTTGTCAGGGAGAGACACGCACACACAAGTGTGAGCGGGGGAGGGGCAGAGAGAGGGGGATACAGAATCAGAAGCCGGCTCCAGGCTCTGAGCTGTCAGCACAGAGCCCGACGTGGGGCTTGAACCCACAAACCGTGAGATCGTGACCTGAGCTGATGTTGGACGCTTAACTGACTGAGCCACCCAGGCGCCACTTGTACTTTTATTTTTGATTACTGAATTGGAATCATTAGAAAACCATCCAGAGTTTATGGCAAGATTGGATCTTTGTTTAACTCTAGGATAGTAAAGAATCTCAAATGATTGCATTGATTATATTATAGCATCTGATTGCATGATTTGCATACGTTTGAATCTTGAATTTTTTTGTGGCATAATAAAATTTAATCCATGAGACAGGCGTAGAGCTGAGCCTTAGAGAAAAGATTTCTCAGCAGAATTACGAGTCGCTCGACTCATTTAATCAAATTAACATATTATAATCCAGAGATCTTGTCATATATGGTAGACAAAACAGTGACTCTTGAAGTGGCAGTTTGTAACAAGAATAACTTTTGCATAATTACAAATCCAGTTAAATTCTTTTGGTATAGCATACTATCTTTAGCTTTCTTAAACAAAATTTGCATTTAAGCATTTTTTAATAACTCCATTGATAATGTTTTCCATAGAATCAGCAGGCTGTTTTTAGACTTGTCTTGATTAACTTTAAAATTTCTGAAGTGTTAACTGAAACCTATTAACTCTGACCTTACTAATATGTGCTCATAGAATTTTCCATCAAGTATTCTAAGGTGTTTTTTGTTTTGTTTTTTAAACATGATGCACTGTGCGGACATATGCTCACATGTGTGTATTTATACTTAAGTCCTTTTCAAGTTTCTGGCCTTAGCACTTGACAGGAAATTTAAGAAGCAGCTGGTATTTTGGTTTGGTGTGGTTTTGCTTTTGCTGCCCTGACACTCAGCTCTCAGATAATGTGCCCTTTTGCAAAGTTCTCACGAACTTCTGAGTGAGGATTTTGATTTAGTGTCATTTATTAGGTACTGGGATTGTCCTGAATCATAAACAGGATAATATACAGAGCTTTTCCCATATGGAGCTTCCATGCTAGAGGGTGACCCTGACAGTGAGGAAGACAGCTGTCCTATAGAAAAATTTCAGATAGCATCAGTGCAGTGAAGGAAAACAGAACAAAACAAGGATGTAAGTCGGCTGGTGAGAGGATATCAGTAGGCTGGTTAGAGAAACCTTCTCCGAGGCAGGGTGAGTTTGTGGATCCTTAAGTGAGGAAGCCAGCCCCACAGGGGTCTGAGGGGAGATGAAGTGCGCCACCAGAGGTGGGAATTAGCTTGGCATGTTGGAGACATAGCAGGAGGGGCCTGCGGAACGAGTTAAGCTGTAAAAGATGAAATCTCTGAGGGGTAGATACTTGATAGGTCAGGTAGGGCTTGGCAGGCCTTGGGCCAGTGTGGGGTTTAACCCAGTACGTGTACTTAGGAACCACTGAAGGCCTTAGGAAAGGGGAAGGACATATTTATTACAGAAATGATCGAATATACCCCAAAGTTGAGGGTATAGTAGTAGACTAACCTCCATGAACCGTGAACCCGTCAACAATTACCAGCCCACAGCAACTGTTGTTTCAGTTACATCCTCAACCTTTCTCTCAAATCCTTTTTCAGGCAGTCCTAGGCACCATTTCATTTGCATGTCATTGAATTTGTAACTATAAGGACAAAAGTTTTTAGACAGTGTTGTGGTCCTGTGAAGAGGAATCCTTACTTTTATTAAATGCCTGTTGAGAGTGCAAATGCTCTAGGCCTCTGAGAAATCCAGTTAACATTTTTGTTTGAATCAAGACCAAAATGTGATCTGTACATTGCCATCAGTTAGTGTGTTTAAGTTCTTCTTCTTCGTCTTCTTTTTTCTCTTGAGAGAAATTTGATTCATTTATTTTGCCACTTCATTTATTTCTTAGAGAAGGCTAGGAAGAAAACATGTTGCAGGTCTGCCTGAGAGTATTAACAGTAAAGTATCTCAAACCTATATTAAGGGTTGACCATTGCATATGAAATTAATGTGGGCCATAGATTAGAACCAGAGTAGAAAGAAGTGTTGTCCCCCCAGGCCTGTGACCCAGCTTCAGCACTGCCTGCTCCACAGCCAGTCTTTGTCTTTACCCTTCCCCACATCCCTTCTCCCACATTGTTTGAAATGAATCCCAGACATTATATTACCTATAAACATTTTATCATGTAGCTCAAGGTAATGCCCCTTAAAACACACATACACACCCCCAGATTATCGTTATCATACCCCAAAAATTAAACTAGTGATTCCTTTAATAATTACTATCTGATGGGTGTCAAGTTTCCATCTGTTGAATATCATCAGTGTGTTTCTCTATAAACTGGCAGTTGGATCCAGAGGATTTTTCAGATTCAAGTTTGATTCTTTCTTTAGTCCCTTGGTGGGGAAAGACTGCTGAAGTGGTAGTGGGTTCTAATACGAGGAGGTACCTTAAAGTCTGATTGTCTCTTCTGCCATCAAAACTCAGTGTCTAGATGACAGGGAGTATAAAATGATGGTACCTCACATCTGATGACCAGACTTCATTTATTAGAAGTAAAAGAGGTGATTTTTAAGTAGAAATCTACTGAGAGTATCTCCCTTCTATTCTGCTACACAGGAGAGTAACAGGAAAAATGGTTTTCTCGCCTTTATTTACCAGTTTGGAAAGTAGTTGGTTTTTGCTTCCTCCACAAAGTGCCATTGTGGTTTTAAATATCACTGTCAAGTGCCGACATGTTTTTAGACATTTCTGTGATTTTTACTGATTAAATTGTCATATTGGGTAATGGCGTCTTTTTTAGGTTGGCTTCTGAATCTTTTTGATTTGATCCCAGTAGTTTTTGTTAATTTCCTTCCTCTCTGATATGTCAGGCACCGCCCCCACCCCAAATATCTGAAATTAGGGATTTTTTCAGAACACCCTGGTTTCTTTTACATGAAATAGTATTTAGAGCCCATTGCCTAGAGTCTAGGTATATTCGTTTATACCTGGGTGATCTTTGTTATTGGATGCTTGTAATGAACAAACCTAGAAAATAATTGTGTTTTATCTTCTAAAATAAAAATAAGGAGTTCTACTTTTAATGCCAATTCAAATTTTAGGGCTGCAAGATTTTTATTTACCTTTATCGTGTATCTCCCATGCCACAAATTCCAGTTCCCAGTGATAATATCAGAGTCCTCTGTTTACTTTCTCCTACGGTACAAACTTCAGCGTAACACCAAAAGCAATATGAATGAGAATGTTTTAATTTTTGAACGGTTTTTCTTATGGTGTTTGTTGGGACTCACTTTGTGGTCAGATTTTTGTATTTCAAAGTAATTTGAAATGATTGCTTCTATATATTCAGGCTGCCACATTGGTTTGGTTCATTTGCTTTGTGTTGCTTTTAACTCTTAGAGATTGCTTTTAAGTTTTAACTTCAATTTTATACTTATGGGATGTTCACATGCTTTAAAAAGTCAAATTATTAATAAATAAGGTATGTTTAGAGACGTCTTATCTTCTTTTGCGATTCCCTTTGCCTTGCTTCCTCCTCCCACACAAATAACCTTTGTTAATTTTATGGCTTGTCCTTCTGTTATTTACTTTAGAAAACAAAAACAAATTCATATTATCTATTCCACACACGCGCTGCCTTTTTAAGCTAAGAGTAGTAAACTTTATACGCTTTATGTTGCTCTTAACAATATTTTGGGGTTCACTTTCTATAGCTGCTGCCTAGTGCTCCGCCGTGGGGCTGAAGTTTATTTAGCATGTCCTCTGTTGGACATTCAGGTCATTTCCAGTCTTCCTTGTATTGCAGTAGTAAAACACAGCTTTTGTATTTTTTCCTGCGTCATCTTTAGGATAGATTATTGTAAATCAGCCTTTTTTGAAGTTGTACCTTTTTGTATTTCTTGAACAAATAACATGGTGTCATTTTTTTTTCTTCTTCTAACCTTTTAGTTATATATCCTTGTAGACCTCGGTTAGTGGTTACGGTAGAGATGTTAATGCGTGTCCTTGGTTTATTATAGCCAACCTTATATTAATACTTTACCACATCCCAGACAATGTAAGGAGTACAACACCTTTGCTCTTTTTACCTCCTGCCATCCTCTGTGCTATTGTTTTAATTTGTTATGCTTATACATGTGTTAGTAAACACAGTAAGACCTAATTTTTGTTGTAGATCATCCATATTCCTTTGTCCACATACATTTTCAGTGCTCTTAATTCCCTCCTACAGTTCCTCTCTTCTAATCAGAATCGTTTCCCTTCAGCCTGAAGAACTTTTTTTGATGTGGTGAATGACTGCTAGTAATGATTTTTCTCTGCTTTTGAGAAATCCTTGATTTGCCTTAATTTTGAAAATATATTTTCCCCAGCTATAAAATTCTCATTTAGCACTTTGTAATGTCTTCTGGTTTCCATAGTTGCTATTTAAAAGTCTTACTGGTGCCCTTTCGAGGCAATGTCTTTTTTCTTCTGGCTTTTAAGATTTGTTTTTTTCAAATTAGTATTAATTTTTAATAGTTTGTATTCAGCCTAGTGACTTATTTTTAATTTGCTTAGGTTTGACTGAGCATTTGAGTCTGTGAGTTTGATACCTTTCATCAGTTTGGAAAATTCTTGGCCGTTATCTCATGAAATAACTGCTTCTCTTATCTCATGATCTCTTCATATATATTCCTCTTTCTTTCCTTCTGGGAGTATCAAGATCATACATGTTCAGACTTTGGGCTTCATCCAGCATGTTTCTCTGGCTCTATTTTAGTTTATTATTTTTTTTGCCTTTTGTCCAGTTTGAAAACTTTCTATTGATCAGTTTTCAGATTCCACTAATTCTTTTTTCTGCTGAAATCTTTAATCTTTTGGTAAACCCACCAATGAGTTTTTAATTTCAGATATTTTCCACTTCTGGACAGGTAACTTGATTTTGTTTTGTAGATTCTGGTTTTCTATTAAATGCTTTACATTCTTATTCATGTTGTCTATCTTTGGTTATATTTGCAGTTTTGGTTATGTGTGTCATAAAATAACTTTTCAAATTAGGGGCACCTGGGTGGCTCATCAGTTAAGCGTCCACCATCAGCTCAGGTCATGATCTCATGGTTCGTGAGTTCAAGCCTCATGTCATACTCTGTGCCGACAGCTCAGAGCGTGGAGCCTGCTTCAGATTCTGTGTCTCCCTTTCTCTGTTCTTCCCCGCTCATACTCTGTCTCTCTTTCTCAGAAATGAATTTAAAACATTAAAAAAGTTAAAAAAAAAAAAAAAAACTTTTCAAATTCTAATGATGTTGGTCTGTTTCCATTTTTTTCTCTCTTGATTATCTGTCACATCTTCCTGCCTCTTCATGTGTCTAGTAGTTATTTATGTGCTAGACATTTTGTATAGAAGAACTGGAGAGACCCCAAGTGAGGTTTTCTACTGTAAAGGTTTCCCCTTTTCTGTATTTAAATATTAAGGGTCAGATGCTAATCGGTTTGTTCCCTTCAGGGCATTAGCTTGTTTTGACTAGAATTGCAGTTTTTGTATGACTCGTTACACCTCTGGCTCATCCCTGTTTGTATGTTGTGACCCTCCCACGGTGTTGATTGAGAACCTTGCAGGTCTCTGTCGACTGAGACTTCATTCATTATGCAATTTGAAAATATTGTAGATGTCTTGGGGGGTAGGGCCTACTGACTGTACATATTTGAGGCAGGCCTCCTCCCTCTGTAGGGACTTTTGTCTTCTGGAGCACCATGAGAACGCACGAGGTTTTGTTCTGTCTTACCAAAACTTCTGATTCATCCCTAGCCCTCTCCACAGCTCTAGAACTGAGCACATGTCCGGTGGGACCAATGCAGTTGGGAACATCAGCTTCCTGTGACTCCCAGCAGTACTGTGGGTTCTCTCCATCCATATCAGCAGTTGGCAAACTGCTGCCCAGTGGCCAAATTCAGCCTCCTGCTTGGTTTTATAGAGTCTGTGAACTAATAAAAATGATGTTTATATTTTTAAATGGCTGAGAAACTTTCAAAAGTAATATTTTCTGACACGTGAAAATTCAGTGAAAATCAAATTCTAGTGTACGTAAAGTTTTATTGGAATACAGACAGCCATGCTTATCTGTTTCTGTATTGTCTGTTTTTGCCTTTGTGCTCGGGTTGAATAGTTGCAGCAGAGACCCCAATGGCTTGCAAAGCTGAAAATATTAATATCTGGCTCTTTATAAAAAATGTTTGCCTACCAACCCTGATCTGTGATGGTGGTTCTTCAAGTGTGCGTCTGTGGATTGCTGGCTGTTCCTGAAACCCTAACGCTGAATCCATAGGCCAGAACTCTAGTCACAATTGCTGAGGTTTTGCCTCTTCTACTTTGTTTCACATTTGAATTTTGTTGATGTTGATGGTGCAAAAGCCGTGGTAGGTAAAAGTGTCGGTGCTTGATTGAAAGAATCAAAGCAGTGGCTCCAAACTGCACTAACAGTCACTGTAGTTTTCAATACCATAGGCTCCTAGTAAAATGACTCCATTTTTTTCCCATGAGGATGCCCTTGCTAAGCAAAGTTATTAACTGTATTGTCTTTACCAGTAAGTACATGTCTTTTTAATAGTCTTTGTGCAAACTGGGGCCCATGTTCTCCACATTCTTCATCTCAAACCGTGTTGCCACAGATTGAGAGTAGATGCAGAGGTGGTCATACCGCTGGTTTTGTTGTTGTTGCTAGTTTTTTGTTTTGTTCTTTTTGTAATCTTGACCTTTAAATGATTTGCAACAGAAAACGTAGTCATCTCTGAATTTTTTTGTTTTAGAAAGTATGGTGGTTTTCACACAAATTTTGTTTATATTAATATGTAATGATTTAACAAATAGTTAAAAATTTTCTCTTTTAATTCCAAACATATTTATAAATCTCAGCAGATATAAACCACATAGACAAGAGTGCTTTGGGGCTCTTCAGCAATTTTTAAGAGTACAAAGAGGTTCTAAAACCAAAATTGATCAGAGCATAAACGATAGCTTTGGCTTTTTATTGTCATTTTGGTTTGGTTTAGGGTCTTTTTAGGAACATCCTAAAGGTTCAGTGGTTATTGATGATGATTTTGATCATGCTGACGTCATCTGTGTCCTAGACATCCAGTGTTGATAAGACCTCTGTGTTGATAAGGCATCCAGTGGCATGTGTCAGTTTTTCCTATTTTAGGTGGTTGTGCTGTTAGTGTATACTTTTATGAGCTGTTTCATCCTTGAAAAGCAAATCTAGAAGCCACTGAGGATTCTTTTGTTTTCATTAGTTTACTTTCCATTCATTTGTTTGGCCTTTCACATTTCAACTCAGAAATGATTCGCCTGCTCTAACTGGAACTGACGTTATTTGGAAAAGTTTAAAGATGGCAAGCCATATGAATTTGACTTTCTTGCGGTCTGTTGTTGGATTGACTCTTAGTTATGTTAAAGTTATGTAGGCGGTAATAGTTGTCCAGTTCACTAGCCACAGTCTTACACGATAGAGAAAAATAAATCTTTCAAGGATCACCATGTGTCCCTTTGAAAGGCTGTGCCATCCAGGAAGATCACTGTAACTTAATTCAATTTTAAAGAAACTTTGGTTTTCATGTCAATTCCACATTCATTGGAAGTTTCCAAATGTGTGCCATTTCTAAGCCATTTCATTAATAATACAGGAGTGGAAAAATCCCATACACAAACAACTTGAAAAGGTATAGGAAGAGAGGGGTCTGAAGTAGCATCAGTTATAATTTAGTTAGCATTAATCGAGTTAACCATGCTCACAAGTAGGAGGATGTTCGTGAAAATTTGAAACACACTTTATGTTTGAGTATGTTATCCAGTTCACTGACAAGTCTTTCTCTGTGGTGGCTGAATCTTAGTGTTTTTCAGTTGTTTGGGCAATGGATTTGAGCCTTAAAAGTGAAAGTACTCTCTCGCACTCTGATGGCAGCATCTGCACTGGGAATGAGAGGAGGTGAAAAACCCAGTCTTTTCCTGTTTTTAGAACTACTTCATTCTCTGCAATCTCTTTCCTTAGATGCATTGCTCCGTTTGTCTTTATTTTCTTGCCCTCTGTTAACCTGGATTCCATTTATGCTGACCAGGTCTTTAGAGGTATGCGGCATTTCCTTTTAAGACAGGACATCGCACGGGCGCCTGGGTGGCTCCCTCGGTTAAGCGTCTGGCTCTTGATTCCGGCTCAGGTCATGATCTTGGGGTTTGTGGGATCAAGGCCCACGTCGGGCCTTGCTGCGCTGACAGCACGGAGTCGGCTTGGGATCTCTCTCTCTCCTTCTCTCTGCCCCTCCCCTGCTCGCTCGCTCACTCTCCCTCTAAAAATAAATAAATAAACTTAACAGGTTTTATAAAAAAATACGTGTTAAAGGTAACAATTTATATTCATCTCACAGATACCATTTTTTTGTTTCAGCTAGTAAGAGCCAGTCAGCTTGTCTGATTTTAAAAGGAAAATTAAAAGACAAAAATCTGTAAATACCGTGAGATCACTTTAAGGTAGACTAAATCCAACTCATTTAATTCTGCCTTGAAGTATCAGCACCCTGTGTTAGCGCTGGAATAGATCCAGCCTTTCATGGGGATCCAAAGAAGACAAGCAGCCAGCCACCACGTAGAGTCCCACCTTACACCTAGGAACCATTTCCTTGCATGTTTGAAAATGACGATTTTCTTTCCTGTGAAGGCTCTAAGGCCCAGCAGCTTCTGCAAGGACTGCAGGCGAGTGATGAAAGCCAGCAACTCCAGGCGGTTATCGAAATGTGTCAGTTATTGGTCATGGGAAATGAAGAGACGCTGGGAGGGTTTCCCGTCAAGAGTGTCGTTCCTGCTTTGGTAAGAGACTTCCCCCCTCTTTCTACCTTAGTTGTTCTCTGGATGCTACCGTGAAAGCACGAGTAGTGTCATCGTGAATTTTAAAATACAGTAGAACTAAGAGAGAGCGGATTGTGGCTTCATGCTTAGAGAACTCGTGACTGATTGTAATAATGAATCAGTACATCTGCTAAACTACTTCTTTGTAAGTAGTTACCCATCTTTGATACGTAAATGACTGGTCTTAAGTTTCCAGTTGTTTGTCCCATCGGGTAGGACCTAGACTTACTGCGCCAAAATTGACACGCTTTCTCTTTTAAACTGGTGATACATACGCAGTACTGTGTGGGCTGTCTTTGTGGGTCACAAAGGTTTCATGTTTGATAATTGTATGCAATGGCAGAGCATTCAAGCCAGAATACCACGTGAATCCTTCCAGGTTAGGTGTTACGTTAAGCAAAAATCAAAGAAACAAAACAAAAAAATCTTCTCGTGACTTTTCAACACGGTTGTGAGTTGATGTTTAAAATTTTATTAACATCTTAATCACTTAAGCTTTTTAATGGAAAACAACAGGAAGAGAAATTGCCGCTACTAAATATGTGCCCCTGAGTCTTAAATAGTGGCTTGGTGATTTTCTGAGTTCAAGATGAGAACACTTGGCTATAATTGAAAATTAAAATTTAAGTCGACTAAAAGACTAACATAAACATCATGAACACACTCAGCATATTTTACCTTGGAAGTTAAAAATAAGTATCTTGTTAAGTCTTGTTGACAGAAATTTGGTTGAGATACGGGATCGCCCCATTTGATCACATTATCAAATCGTGGGGGCAGTTGAATGAGCTCATTGAAACACAGGGTGACATGGTCTTTGTTTTGTCTGTTGTTGTTGGGTGGCTCCGCTCTGGCAGGGGTGATAAAGGATGGGCCGGTTTCTTTACCTTCTGCCACGCAGACCTCTGGGTAATGGGCACTAGCATTTAAATATTACCAGTGCCATTCTGTGGAAGGCTGGAATGTTGATTTCTGAATGTGTAATGAAAGCAGTATTCATTTTTCTGTCTTTACATTTTGCCTCTGTTAATATTCACACTCACCCCACTCATTTCCCCACTCGTTACAAAATAACCACAAAGAGCTAGGTTTATCTTATGTTACCTAAAATGCAGTTTTTATTAGTCGGACAAAGAGGCTATTAAATCTAGGCACAGATGTTGGCACATAATGTAATTTACTTAATTTCTTAGTTGTTGATTAGATTTGAGTGCTCAGTAGGCCCGCACAAGTCAGCTCTCGCTATTAATACTGACTGCTGTTACTGAATTGGCCAGATTTATCTTGTATCATAATTGAATATTGTGATTATATATCCATCCATCACCATTCACTTGTGTGACTGTAGTCATTTTTGGTGATGAGGAATCTGTAGCAGTTTTTCCCAAACATGGTCTGTAAGGTTCATTCTACCTTAAGAATTGAAGAACTTGTTTCTTTTCTTGTTAACGTTAACAACCCCTTTCAGTTTACAGTGGGTGTTTTCGATGACTGATTGTGGATGGTTTTGGGTGCCACTGAACCCCAAAATGGGGCATGTGTGTATGTGTTTGTGTGTGTGTTTTAACAAAAAGTTATCAGGTCCTTTAGTATGTGTGTATACCTTACCCAGCATAATTCAGAGCTGAGAAGGCACTCCTATGAAATGAATATTGTATTAGAATATCTCACGTCCATTATTAAATAATTTAATTGAAAGGTACTTTATAGCTTAAATTCTACGCATTAAAATTTTTCCATTTAGAACTAGAAGACCGTGACAGATTGCTTCCACAAATAGGAAATTTCTTTGGTAGCTTTGGCTGCTTCAGGAGGATGGACAATTTACATATATACCCCTAGAAGTATAGGGGTATTCCCACCTTTGAAAAACATGGCTGAAATTTGCTTAAGGACGTTTCCACAAGAGAAAGTAAATAAAATATTTAGATTCTCTCCTGTATTTGTAGAATAATTACATTAACTTGGGTTTTAATTAGTGCATAATTTGTTTCTGATGTGATCGATTTTGTGTTTAGATTCTATACTACTGTGCATATTACAGCTGAGTTAAATGGTGTTTGGTTCAACTTGTAGAGGAGCTTATTTACAAGAGATGAAGCATTGGCCTTGACTCTGTACTGACAGCTGTTCACAAACATCAGTGCATTGCCGGTCTGTTTGTTTTTGTATTAAGTATTTATTGATGCCTGGGATTCTGAAGGGGGGCTGGAGGTAACCAGAGTAGTTGGTTATAGGTGACAAGAAAGCTTTCTTTTTGACCTGGATCATGAAAGGGGATGATCATCTAGCAGAGTTCCGAAGTGAGCTCTATAGTCTGTGAGTCATGCCGTCCTTAATATAAATCATTTCTTGGGTGTGTGTGCTAGGTTTTATCTTGATGTTATTTTTGCATGATAAAAGTCTTGAACGATACTTTCCATTTCCGTTGACATAGAGGAAGAAACCGTTCTTCTAGGGCTTTCCTCTAAGAATATAGGTAGCTTCTAACACTTTGTTATCTTTTTTAACAGATAACATTACTGCAGATGGAACATAATTTCGATATTGTAAGTATGTGGTCTATTTTGAATATCCCAAATTTAAATTTTGGGTTCTCATTGAGTAAAAGTGCCTTCTTGTTTTCCAGATGAACCATGCTTGTCGAGCCTTAACATACATGATGGAAGCACTTCCTCGATCATCTGCTGTTGTCGTAGATGCAATTCCCGTCTTCTTAGAAAAGGTAATCCTGCTTTTGCTCAGCTCGTTCGGTAGCAGGTGTAGGGGAATCCAGTCGAGGACTCTTGACTTCTAAATTCTAAAGTGGTACATCACATTGTAAGGCCACCTTAAAGGACATTTTTTTTAGTGTCTATTTTCTAGTCAAAGTATATTTTGTAGCCAAGATTCCAGAAAAATATTTTATGTTTAGCAGACCAGTAGTTTAAAGTTGATGCTAATAAAGCATTTCATAGAATCATTTCAGCTTTATAATTTTTAATGGAAGCAGTTTACCACATTACTATAAAATCTTTCAGAGAAGAACTTCAAGCACTTAATTAAAATAATCTCATTCTAGAAAATATCCCAATGAGGTTGATAGCTATTTATACCCTCATGTTACAGCTGAGAAGGCTGAGACAGACAAAGTGCCTTGTTCAAGGTCATAAAGTCAGTGGAGAAAGGAAATTTTTTCATGTGGCCTGTGGTAGGTTGTGTTTTTGGTCTGTTTTAAGGGCCTCTTTCTTTTTTAATGCATAATAAAATTTGCATTGTCTGATAACCTTGGAATAGGATATAAAGCGTAAAAGCTAACTTCTAAAATTTGTTACATAAAACCACCCATTTATTGTAAATCTGAAGATTTCAAGTCATTTCATTGGGTTTAGCTTACTCTCTATGGAAAACCTATTTTTCTGTGTCCTAAAACAGAGCAAGGTAGTCGGAAGGAAACCATAGTGACTGTATGTTCTAGCTTAAGCTCATAAATCACTGGTTTTCTATGGTGGGTTTCATGTCAGAGGCAGTATAGAGATTGATGGAAATTAGAGAAAATAACTGTTTATTCGTGTAGAAGATAAGCGACTAGAAAAGAGCTTGAATGATGGGCTTAAGTTACCTATTTTTATGTTCCCAGCTGCAGGTTATTCAGTGTATTGATGTGGCAGAGCAGGCCTTGACCGCCTTGGAGATGTTATCACGCAGACACAGTAAAGCCATTCTACAGGCGGTAGGTGTTGCCACCCAAGGACTGTATTTCGTTTCAAGGGGGATCTTAGATCCACATTTGTCCTAGCTCCTAGATTGCAATCTCTGTAAGGTACGCATGATGTTTCCAAAGTGATGTGTTAGACTTCTTAGTAGTTTTGTTTGTTTGTTTGTTTAGTTGCTGTTAGAGGGCATTTCTTCACTTGAACGGTTTCCTGTGTTTTAGGGTGGTTTGGCAGACTGCTTGCTGTATCTAGAGTTCTTCAGCATAAATGCCCAAAGAAATGCACTAGCGATCGCCGCCAATTGCTGCCAGAGTATCACGCCGGATGAATTTCATTTTGTGGCAGATTCCCTCCCGTTGCTCACCCAAAGGCTAACCCATCAGG
This sequence comes from Panthera tigris, assembly GCF_018350195.1. NCBI lineage: Eukaryota > Metazoa > Chordata > Mammalia > Carnivora > Felidae > Panthera > Panthera tigris. Next base: position 210,465,515 of record NC_056667.1, on the reverse strand, counting down.
TAAAACATGAATCTGTTTTGTGTGTCATAACATGTTTTTACTATGTCTTTTAAAATGCCACTTTCATCTAGGGCTTTCACTCTTCCAATTGGATAGATAAATTGGAAATACTCTGATCCATGTTTCTTTCCTCTGTGCTTTCCAGTCACGTACCACATTAGGTTGTGTTATACAATTTGGTGGACTTACCCAAATGACCAGCATTTCATATGTTTGATGTCTTCATATTTTGACTTTAAGGGATGGAATGGTTATTTCAGCAAACATTGAGTGTTTCTTGTGTGATAAAATCAGAGTTTCCTTTCGGAGCGATCATCTCGCCTGTAAGGCGTTGGGTTAGTCAGGAAAGACTAGGAAGTTATGGGCTCAGATCGGAGGTGAGAAGAGACTGTGTCCCAAATAGAAATGAACTGGAAAAAAAATACAGACTGTGGCTGTCTGAGGTTGGGGAAGAGCAGGAGCCATTATTTGGGAGATGGAAGTGGTGGGCCTGGTGATGGAGGATGAGAAGCAGGAGACCCTGGTGTGGAGGACTGTGAGTTAAGCTTCATTGTGGGGAAATCAAAAAAAAAATTTTTTTTAATGCAAATCAATTTTTTTTTAATTCTTTTTAATGTTTATTTTTGAGAGAGAGAGAGAGAGAGAGAGAGAGCGCGAGCATGAGCAGGGGAGGGGCAGAGAGAGGGCGAGACACAGAATCTGAAGCAGGCTCCAGGCTCTGAGCTGTCAGCACAGAGCCCGACGCGGGGCACGAACCCACAGACCACGAGATCATGACCTGAGCCGAAGTCGGACGCTCAACCGACTGAGCCACCCAGGCACCCCTGCAAATCAATTTTTTTAAAGTGTTGCTAAAATGATTTTTGGAAATGCGACTTTTAAGTCGCCTTTACAAAATATGTTTAAAATCTTTTTGGGAAAATTAGGTAGAGAATATGCTAAATAAGGGCTTTATATAAGATAGATAAAATAATGATTGAGTCACTCTGAAATGTTTTGCTTCTAAGATGATCAAGACACAAATCGGGCCATTCGTCGTTTCTTTAATGTTAAAACTTAGGCTGAGATGGCCTGTGCTTATCAGGGATAGAAGTATATTCTTGGGTTGGCTGTGATTTCAGTACCTAACTTTGGAAATAAAGTGTGAGAATCAGCGAAGTTTAATAGTTGGTCTCTGTTATTTGTAGCACTCTGTCTAGACTGAAGTACTGATGGTGAGGGCATAGGGCTTCTATAACACCACAGTTATTCTTTTATACAACCACGTCTGGTTTTCATATCTGAAGCCACTTTATCGATAGGAAGAAAAAATAGCAGTATCAAAACACTTGTTTAGCTGTTAAGTTATTCTTCCCATTCTAATAAGGACATTTCATATGTTTTCTGAATGAGGCCACTGCACTAGTTTTTCTAGATTATTTTCATAGTGAATACAACACATCTACACCTGGTTTCGCACATCATCAGTAAACCTCTAGTTCATGCTTGTATACTGAACTGTTTCCAACTTGTTAGTGTATATATGTTTTAAACCTTTCTATGGGGAATGCTTTTTTAGAGTGGTATCTTTATTATAATTTGTGTTTAGGTATTAAGTTAACAGAAGCACAAAAGTTGTTCCTTCCTTTCTATAGATTTTCTCTTATCTCTTGGGGCCTTAACGGAGGAGAGAAGCTCTCTCAGTGTGGTTCTCTTTGCTTTGAAATCATGGTGTTACTGATTGTACCTTGCTTATTATAAAGGCTCATTGGGTTTTCAGAGCCCATCTAATTGGGCTGGCCTTGAAGAATTTGGGGATAGGAAGAAAATTAGGTAATAATATGAGAGAGTTTTCTATTAACAAACTTTTTTCTTTTATTAAAAAAAATAGGACAAAAAGTCGGTTGAAAGCACTTGCCTTTGTTTTGCACGTCTAGTGGACAACTTCCAACATGAGGAGGTGAGCATGTAGTCTTTGGTGGTATTTTTGTGAAAAGGTTAAATTGCTGAATCACAATGTAATAGTATCTTTTTTCCTTCTGTTTGTGAAGAATTTACTCCAGCAGGTTGCCTCCAAAGATCTGCTTACGAATGTTCAACAGCTACTGGTAGTGACCCCACCAATTTTAAGTTCTGGGATGTTTATAATGGTGGTTCGCATGTTTTCTCTGATGTGTTCCAACTGTCCGACTTTAGCTGTTCAACTTATGAAGCAAAGTAAGTGCTGCTTTATTATCCTGCTGTAGGCGAGAGAGGCGGTTGTTTTGTTGTTTTTTTTTTAATGTTTATTAAGTAAAGTCAACATAAGCAAGTAGAAGAGCTTGCTAGTAGCTCAGACACTGGGTAGTAAAGGAAGAAAAATGTTAATGTGACGCAGCAAATCCTTAGATTGCAAGTAACTTGTTCTGCGAGTGTTCTGCAAGATGAGCAAACATTTCTAACATTTTAACTTGATAAATGAGCGATGTCTTGCAGTACAAGTAGTTAGTACCTGTCGCCGAACATCACGTGATCACAGCTAAGCCAACGGTTCTTGAAATTCACTTTGATGTTCAAGTGCTTTGGATTACAAGCATGTTTCTGGAACAAATTATGCTCGCAAAGCAAGGTTTTACTATATAATAAATTTGTGTGGGAACAACATAGTAGTGCTTCTTACATACAATTGTTTGGGTATGTAGTATATGAAAATTTTATCCTAGGTGATTCAAGGGCTAACGGTGCAAGATCATTGCCTTCTCTACAATATCAGTGATGTAGTGACGCTTCATTGGGAGAATTCTGAATTTTAGGTTACCAGTAACTGCTTGTCTTCCGCTTCTAGGTGGTCCTTTCTGCCCCCATTAGAGTTTTTCCTGATCTGATTTCACAGTGCTTTACTCCCTCAAAAATTCGGAACTTCTTTACACAGTTGAATCTCTCATCTTTGCTGCTTTAGTATTTTCTAAACCTTTGTCAACCTTATCTATAAATATAGTTTCCCTGCACTGCTGTATTGCTATTGCTTCTGTCTCAGAAACCTTCGATTCCCCAGGTTAATGTCAGAAGACAATGGGCCTCAGAAAGCATCTGTATGTTAGGGTTATTGCTAGGAGAGTAGTGGTCACATTTGTATGGAGTGCGTATTATAGTGGGGAATTTCGTGCTTCTAATCTCTGAGGACATCACCGCGGTGATGGTATTCACTGACAAAATAGCCTTTGTTGTCACTGCCTCAGATATGTTACATAATACTATTTTGGGGCGGGGGGGGATTCAGTTTTATATTTAGTCACATTTCTTGTGAGTAAGCACATTGGCCCAGGATTTTGCAGAAAAATAGTGTTGTTGAGGTGTTCTATTGAAAAGATTCCTCTTAATGCAGTGAATCACTCCCAAACCTGGTATTCCAGAGAAAACTGCACAGCTCGTGTCATAACCAAAGTGAGAAGCTGAGGAAAGGTTTAGCTTTTTCTTTAATCATCACAGTGCGTTTTGCTTATTAAAATCCCTAGGAGCCCTTTGAATCTCCCCTCTTTCCTGAAGTTTGAGTGCAGATTATTTCTTGTTACCATGTGGTGCACAGCATTTCCCTAAAACCAGTTTGGGAAGTTGCTCACTGACTTGTTTGCTTTCCCATTTTGAATTTTTTTTCTCATGATGAATATTTTCACCTTTTGCATACTCTGTGAAATTTGCCACACATTTATCACGTGGACGCCACTAGACCTTTATTTTCTTCGTTCAGCAGTAACACAAAGGAAAAATTTTGTCACCCTCTAATCTCTCAAAAAATTAAGGAGTGAGTCCTTATAATGTAACATTGCCATGAATTCACATTTCTTAGGAAAGTTGGCAAAACTGTAGTTTTTCAAAAAACTTAAAATATTTTTTTTAATTTATATTTATTCTTGAGAGAGAGAGCTTTAAGCAGAGGAGGGGCAGAGAGACAGGGAGAGAGAGGATCCTAACTACGCTTTGCACTGTCAGCGCAGAGCCCGATGCGGGGGCTCAAATTCACACACCGTGAGATCATGACCTGAGCTGAAATCAAGCGCTGGATGCTTAACCTGCTGAGCCACCCTAGCACCCCAAGAAGTTTAGAATATTTCTAATCACTGTCAGTGAAATTTCTGTGGGGCAGCAATTTAACTATCCACACTCTGTCCAAATCAGTAGTGAATACTTTCTTTGATAACATTTTTATGAACTTACGTGATGTAAAACATTTCAATGAAACGTTTACATTTTGCACACGTATAGTATGGTATTTGCGGAAACAGCCACAACGAACAAAGACCTAGCTTTGTTACTTTTAGTTATTTGAATGACTAAACCTGTGTGGATAATGGGGGCTTCCTCATGTCACAGCGTCCGTACATCAGACTGGTTTTCATGCAGATCACTCTATAAACTGATGTCTTCTGAGAATGGAAACTTAGGGTAGAGGATATGTTAACGATCTTTGCATTAAGTTGGCATGCTTGTCTTGTAAGTAATTATTCCTGATCACAGTATGGTAACATTTCAGATGCTTGTAACATGGTTTTACTGTGTTTGACCACGGGTTTTCAGTATAAGACAAATACACGAATATACTTGAATTGGGGATTAAAATGTGCATTGAATGTGCCTTTGCACAAAGCACTGTGTTCCTCAATGCAACACAAAATTAAAAAATTCTCCAAGTCTCTGGGGGTGGATTAGTGATTAAATGTACAGCTGGACTTGAGACTGAAGTCTTTTTTCTTTTTCTTTTTGTTTGTTTTTGAGAGAAAGAGAGAGCACAAGGCGGGGAGGGTCAGAGAGAGAGGGAGACAGAGACTCTGAAGCAGGCTCCAGGCTCTGAGCTGTGGGCAAGGAGCCCGGCATGGGGCTCGAACCCCCACTGAGCTGAAGTTAGCCGCTTAACTGACTGAGCCACCCAGGCACCACTAGACTAAAGTCTTTAGAAAGAAATTATTAAAATCTTCATAAATTTCTTTTTAAGTTTTCATTATAACTCATTTGGACTTGTAATTTCTGTAGTATGTTGTTTTGTAAGAAAATAATTCATTTTACTTTTTTTCACGTATAGTTGACTTTAAGAAAATAATTCTGATTGCCCCCCCCCCCCCCCCCCGGGAATGATCACCTATTACGTTGACTTTCATGAGCTTTTGGTTTCTGTTGTTGGTTTTACAGATATTGCAGAAACACTTCACTTCCTCCTGTGCGGTGCCTCTAATGGAAGTTGTCAGGAGCAGATTGATCTTGTTCCACGAAGCCCTCAAGAACTGTACGAGCTGACGTCTCTGATTTGGTAAGGATCGGGCCAGTAGTAACTGTGGTTTATAGGTGGGTGTTTCACTTTAGAGGTCTGTCATTTAGTAGTTCAGGAAGCTACTTAATAAAATAATTGCACCTCTGTTTTCAGCGAACTTATGCCATGTTTACCAAAAGAAGGCATTTTTGCAGTTGATACCATGCTGAAGAAGGGAAACGCGCAGAACACGGATGGTGCGATATGGCAGTGGCGTGACGACCGTGGCCTTTGGCATCCCTATAACCGGATTGACAGCCGGATCATTGAGGTAGTAGTTTCATCGTACCGTTTAAAGATGTTTATTTTGGTGGAGAGTGGGTGTAGGGATGGAGTGGGGAGGTGGATGTGTGTACTTCAATGTGCTCGCTTTTGAATTAACTCAAGATTCTCTCCTTTTGTCTCCTGAGAACAAGGTCCTCATTTCTGTTCAGGTCAGAAAACATGATGTTCTAGTCCTGCTTCTGCTGCTAACTACCTGATTGACTTGGAGCAAGTAATTTAAGTTCTTTGTTCCATAGTTTCCTCATCTCTGAAAGGAAACATTGGAGGAGTTAGGCCAAATGTTTAAAAGTCCCTTCTGTCTCCTACCCAGAAGAAAACCTCCCATAAGCAAAGATTTGCATACAAATCGCTGTTTCTCAGCACTTACTAAAGAGCGTAAACATGGAAACAACTTACATATCAAAGTCTAGGTGAAATGGTTAAGTAGGTTTTGATACATACTAGCCTCATATGTAATCCATTGGGATAAATTTTAAGTGACATAAAATGGGATATGATAAATGACCACGTAATAATCAAATTTTGTGGCTCTTTGGGGAGCTCAGCAAAATAATAGAAAAAAGAATAATACAAAGGAGAGAGGTGCACCAAAAATATTTAGTGTTTTCCTGTGAAGATTTTTTGTGTGATTTTATTCTTTTCATTACTTCCATGTTAGGTATGCATTGAATATTTCAAAAAATTTTCAGGTCCGGAAAATCGCCCTGTGTAAGACTGTTGGTCACAGCATTAATTGGGGTACCATGCGTCATTTACGCATGCTTTCAGTGTGTGAGATACCTTTAAGTCATACTATCTTTCCCAATTTTGACCTGTGATGTTTGAACCTTTATAGAGCATCACTCTTGAAGAGACATTCTTTAAAGATGTCTTCTACCTGTTAGTTTTTAACAACAAATTTTTGAAAACCAACTTTGAAACCACTGTTACCAAATCAGAAGTTCTTCTGAAAACATCCAAGTTTTGAGTCAGCTTTTACGTGTGATGGGTCCACTGTGTGTTCTCTTAGTGTGTAAGCAGGCCATGGTCTAACGTGATCAGTGCTAAACCACCTTCTTTTAGCATTTTCTTATTAATTGCATTTTCCCTGTTTGCTTACTCTCTTATACTTCCCTGGAGGCCTGTCTTCCACTTAACCTAGGAATTCCATACATCGGACTGTTACAAAAATGAATATTCTGTCACTTCTTTTGGCTGTCTTATGTCAAGCACATAGTGTCAAAGCGTGTCATTTTCTTTTCGGACAGTGCCTGCATGCACAGCCTAAGCATTGCTCTCTCAGATCCAGTTGTGTCCCTTTCAATCTTAGAGCATGATTTAAATGGAAAGCCTTTCGATCTAAGGGTAATTTTATAGGAGCATATTGTTTAAAGAAGATTTTGGTGGGCTGCTAAGAATCCATGATGTAAATAACATTTTAACCTAAAAATTAGATACTAAGATTTTATGGATAACGATTTTTTTTTCTATCAGCAATGTCTTAAAAGCTTCCTTAATACAAATGGTGTCATCTTCATGTCACTGATTCTCCATGACTGGATCTTTCATCAGGAATTTATCTGTATCTATTTATGACTCCAGGGAGGGGCCTTAAAGGGCCTGTGGTGTATATTTGTGTTTAATTAAAAATGACTTATTGAATAAATGAGTGTTGTCACATCCACACTATTAAATTTTCCATATTCTTTGACTTCACCATCTGAAACCTGATCAAATAAATCTGTAAGTTAGCATTTATGAAGGTTCCCCACTGTGTCTTAAGTTAATAAATTTCTCCATGTTTATATTCAAGGTTTCTCTCTCTTTGCTCTCAGGCAGCCCATCAGGTCGGTGAGGATGAGATAAGCTTGTCCACTCTGGGACGAGTTTATACTATTGATTTTAATTCTATGCAGCAAATCAATGAGGACACGGGAACAGCACGTGCCATTCAGAGAAAACCTAACCCCTTAGCCAATACTAACACTAGTAAGTACCTTTTGAGTTAATAGTAGTACGATACTGTCATGTGAATAATATTTGCGGTGATTGTTTCATTGAGTGTCTTTATTAAGCTGAAGACTGCTGCATAGGAGTAATTAATTTCTTGTTGTTTCTATCGTGTTTTAATTGATGAATAAGCCAGGATTGCCGAAATGGTATCCTCCGCATTATTTTTCTGCTGTGTGGTTTGCTGTGTTCTGGAATTCCAGCGAGAATTGGCCCATGGAGTTTTTTTTATCTGATCCTGTTCTCCCTCTTTTACCTTTAGATCCACTTGCACCTGTCAGATTAGTTTTTCCAACCTTATAGATTATACTTTCCCGTGAGCGTTCTCTTCTTAACTAATGACCAATAGATGATTTTACTGTTTTTTCAGGTTTCTGACATTTATCTTTGTCCTTGGGGATACATACCATCTATTGCTTTTGCAGCTCTAGTTTAGAATGCAGGGGTCAGCAGACTTTTTCTGGAAAGGGCCAGATAGTAAATATTTCAGCCTTGTGGACAGCACGGTCCCTGTACTCAACACTGCTGTTGTGACTCCAAAGCAGCCATATACAATATGTAAACAAACGTACGTGGTTATGTTCTGGTAAGATTTGATGTACAAAAATAGGTGCTGGGCCACACTGGGCGTTTGGACCAGACTTTGCCAGCCCCTCATCTAGAGCTTACTTTTCATCCGTTTCCTTTCCCCTGTGCTTTATTCCCCCTAAGGAAAGCAACAGATCATCTTGTGTTTCCATAGCTTCTAGTCACATACCCTCTGTCCATTGCTTGAACTCTGTTTGTTTCTTACCAGTGGTTTAGGTGGCTAACACTGAACATCCTTAGTGTTTTGTTAAATGTATATTATTAAAATAAGAGGTACAGTGTGCTGGTGGCTTGTTCTTTCGAGCTGGCTACATTTTGTCTAAATGCTGCTCGTGGCATCTTTGTAGACCCTAGTCATACTAGAGAAGTTGACTTGTTACATGACCACGTTTTTAAAATAACATTTCAGATAATCACGGCAGCTTGCGTGCTTTATGTTGTTTACTTCCTTGTGTTTCTGAGGTCTGTCGCTTCAGGATTATCCGTTTTTTTTACAACAGGCGGATATTCCGAGTTAAAGAAGGATGATGCTCGAGCACAGCTTATGAAAGAGGATCCGGAACTGGCTAAGGCTTTCATTAAGACGTTATTCGGTGTCCTTTATGAAGTGTATAGTTCCTCGGCAGGACCTGCGGTCAGACATAAGTGCCTTAGAGCAATTCTTAGGATAATTTATTTTGCGGATGCTGAACTTCTGAAGGATGTCCTGAAAAATCATGCTGTTTCAAGGTGTGTTCATGAAAATAGTGAAGACTTTTTAGAAATTCAAGTCTCTGCAAGTAATTTCAGAAACCTTAAAAGTGACAACACAGAAAAAATATGCACAGAACAGTTTATTTGTAGTATCCGGAGCCCCTTGTCTCTTTATATGCATACACACCTTTGAGAAGGACTAAAACAAATGCAAAAGTTGAGCATTTAAGAAAAACTTTCGTTGTAGTGGACTGTTTTCATAATGAAAATGTTTTGCTCTCAAAGTTAAAGTAGTATGGCCCAAAATAATTCTCACATTCAGACAGATGTTTTATATATGAATGCTTTCTTTTTTTAGTCACATTGCTTCCATGCTGTCAAGCCAAGACCTGAAGATAGTAGTCGGAGCGCTTCAGATGGCAGAGATCTTAATGCAGAAGTTACCTGATATTTTTAGTGTTTACTTCAGAAGAGAAGGTAATGTCCTCCATACTCATTCATTAATGGCTAATCTTTTCGTTTACGTAGTATTGCGATAGCATGTATAGTTCTAATTCCGAACAACCTCTTACGTGAGAAGTCTCCATCCTTACAGCTCACATACATACAGGGTGTGTCCTTTGTAAAATCTGTTGATACAAGTTGTGTGAGATTCACAGTCTGTTGATAAACAGTAAGTTGTAATGATTTGAATGTTTATGGCCCAGAGGTAATCATTAACGTTTCCTTTCATGTAGATACTGTGCAGCTCCCATAAAGACGCCTTGAGAAAGTCAGAGGCCACTTTCTTTCCCGGTGAATCCCATTAGTAGATCAGAACACTTGTAAGAGGGATTATTATTTACTTTGTTGTGTGCCTAGTGGAATATTTTTAGGCTTCAGTTATTTATGTACTGAAATCTTTAGTGTGCAACTGGTCTGGTCCCCTGATTTGAGCAATCTGAATGTGGAAATCAGCCTAGGAGAGATGGTACTTGTCTGTTCTCTTTTTGAAGACCTCAAAGACTGTTGTTGCTCATTCAGGTGTTTTCTCCTTTTCAAGCATACCAAGATATTAAAAGAAGTTCTTTCTCATAAACGGGTCTCTATAATTCTTTTGGTCTTTTAGAGATACTTTGGTGTTGCGAGGACACAGGAGATCATGGTGTTTTTATACTGAATTAATCCTTAGCTTCATCTTTCATCTTACCAACAATTCTAGTTCTTTCTGCAAATGATCTGTTTTCCCGTCTTTCATCACCTGATGCTGGCTCTGTATCTCTTCACATCTTGAGAATGCTGTAGTCCTGTTAGTGTAAGAGTATTAGATAGGAAGAGGCTTTCACCATTTTTTACTAGTTTTGTTTAAAAAAAAAACAGTCAAAAAAAAATTCCAGTGCTACATATTTATTTGAAGTGGAAAGCAAACTCCATAACTGTGGTTTACAAATGGGGTGCCTGTATGAATAGATGTGTCTGTGCTCACATAAACATTTGGTATGTGGTTTTTTTAGCCTTGGATTATCTTGTAATTTGTTTTGTATCTTGGTTTTGGTGTTAGCCTTTAGTTCTGCCTTTCGGATATATTCCGCCCTCTGATTTGGAAGTCTTATGAGAGTATGTCTTTTTCTCAAAGTGATTTTTTTCTTTCTTTTTACATGTATAAGAACACTATGCCATCAAATTGAATTTTCCACCCCCCAGATATTCATATAGTGTATACATTATGAAGTTTGGGGGGGAGGGGTGCTTGATTAGTTCAGCTACTTTGCATCTGGCATTTGTTCTGTCCAGTTCCACCTGTCATTTTTTTCCTGAGGACTTGCCTTCTAGAATCTGTGTTAGATCCTCCTGCTGTGTGTTCCATCAGCACTGTATTTTCTCTCTGAGGAGCAGTTTACTCTATTTGTAATTTCTTATAAAAATTATTTTTTCTCCCCAGTAAGTGCCCTTAAGTCCATTTTTCTCACCAATGGTCATATTCTTAGTACCTTGCGCACAGTCTGGCATATGATTGCTGCAAACAGTGTTTGTGGAGTCAACGCCTGAAGTTTGAGATCATTCAGACATCTTGCAGTCTTGTGAGGTTTTTTTGTTTGCTTTAAGAATCTGACGGAAAACTCTGGACTCTATCCCGGAAAAAACGTGAATGTGTGAACATGCGCTCATATACTCAGACATACACCTTTGCATACAGTTAATAGTTCGTGGCACTCCCCTCCGCCCTACCTACATTCTCCTGTGATTCTAGCCCAGATATGAACCCCTGCCTTCATGAGTTACAGTTCGGCTCTCCTTGTACACCTCCAAGGATGTGAAAATCCCCATCCTTGGGTTGCTGGTGTTCTCTCTTTTGGCAGCAGCGTCACGGTTACTTTCGTCTCATTGTAGCATTTGAAGCTGGTTAACAATCGTAGCAGGTCTTTCTTTACTTGTGGCGATCGAACCACAGGTGCGCTGCTGTGTTTTTGTAGTTGATTGTTTTTATATTGGGTATTTTGAATTTTCAGTAGGTATTTATGTGTGACCCTATTAAAACTTCCTGTTACCAGGTTTTGAATATTAGATGATGTTCAAAATAATTACCTTTCGATATCAATATCAATATCTTTCTTTAATGTTGAATTTGCCTACGACTCTTTCGAATGGGTCAAGTTGAAAACCCTGGCACCTAAGGGCCTCCACCCCCACTCCCACCCCCCCAATTCGCTGGATACTTTTGATTCATTCCCTGTTTAGCATTTAGGGATTTTGTAATCGTGGGAGGTGGTTCTGATTAAAACTGACTCTTTTAAATCTGTTACTGTATAGGTGTAATGCATCAAGTAAAACACTTAGCAGAATCAGAGTCTTTGTTGACAAGTCCACCAAAGGCATGTACGAATGGGTCAGGATCCTTGGGGTCCACGACGTCAGTCAGCAGTGGAACAGCCACGGCTGCCACTAATGCTGCGGCTGACGTGGGATCCCCCAGCTTGCAGCACAGCAGAGATGATTCTTTAGATCTGAGCCCTCAAGGGTAAGTCAGAGTTCTGTGGTGGTTTTTATGCTCTTTGCCTTTAACTGTCTCCTGGTACCTGAGATTCCCATAGGGAATAAAATGGTAAAATATTCGAGAGTACACCTTTATTTTCCCGTCTGTATCTTCTTAGACCTTTAACGGGAATGGGTGGGAAGAAACTGAACATGTATTACAAAGCCATGTTTGGGAACCACAAGAGATACTAGGTATTTCCAGGGACAGTGAAGGCAGCTGAGGCTCAGAGAAGTTAATGATGTGCCAAAGTCACACACTGATTTTTACAGATGTAGGGTTTGAGCCCTCATTTCTAATTCCCTGATCTTGCGAGTATTTACTGCATTGTAGCATACATTCCAGGTTTGAGACATCCAAGTAGTGACATATGAAAAATATTAAAAATAAGAATTTTTAGAACGTACAGGAAAAAACCCGACTTCCCATTTATCTTCCATTGGCAAATGAGAACTTTGCTCTTAATAAAGGAAAATGGGAGTTCTTAAGTGTGTCTGCTTCCACCTCTTTATCTGTTTTTAATCCCCTTGTTGTACTGTGCTACTGAGAACATCGCCACCAAACCCTCATATTAGCTTTCATTTTGTTGGGTTAAAACAAATTATACTCTAAAGTGTTTTTGTTTCTTTGACATCAGAAACTTAATATGGCTGTAAGAATGGTGCATGATCAACCAGACTCGGTTCTGGAATTCAGAGTGTACTCCGTGTAATATTCCTTTTTACTCCTTTTAAGTTGTAACGTGGATCTGGGTGAAACATATAGTCAATAAGTGAGGTCCAAAAATTGAACCTCTGTGAACTGCAAGGTAGCATTGTTCTAAGAAGCTGGCCAGCTGAGGATCCCAGCTCCTTTTGGTGCCACCTGGTGGCAGTTATCCGCTCTAGCTTAAGTATGAATTTTGGCATTTGGACTTGGACTACCCGCTGGGACTTCTGACACAGTGGCTGTTATTTTAGGAAACTTCTAGGTTTGGGTGGTGCCTGTGTCATGGATCCAGTCCTGTGAGATTGGGCCTGAACAATACTGGAGACCCTCCACCTTCTCTGTTCTCCAGTTGGATTTGTCCGCCTGCCTCTCTTCTTCCTTCCTTTCCAGCCCCATTCCTTCCCCCTGGCTGCTGTAGTAACTTCCGCTACCGCAGGCATGGTGCCCTAGCTTGGTGAGATGTGATGCAGCTCAGAGAAAGACGCTGTTTCTGAGCCACTGAAGGATTAGACTTGATTATAGTCTAATAATTGAAAATTCTAAAACAAAACAAAACAAAACGGAAAGAACCTTTTGGAGTTTTAAGTGGTTCCGTTTCTTTTTAATATGGTTTCTAATGAAAAGTTCATATAAATTTGTAAAGGGGGAATTTTTTACCCATACATATCTGGACGTTCACTCATTTTGCTTGTCAAGCATAAACACATTACTGTTGTGTTTTTTTGTTTGTTTTTAATGTTTATTTTTGAGAGAGAGAGACAGAGCATGAGCAAGGGAGGTACAGAGATAGAGGGAGACACAGAATCAGAAGCAGGCTCAAGACTCTGAGCTGTCAACACAGAGCCCAATGCAGGGGTCGAACCCATAAGCTGTGAGATCATGACCTAGGCCAAAGTTGGACGCTTAACCAACTGATCACCCAGGCTCCCCAAACACATTAGTGTTTTTAATAGACATCAGATATTGGAAGAACTTTAAAACTTTTTCAAATTTTTCTAATTTTATTGTGGGTCACAGACCAACTGAACCAGAACATTTTTCCCATCTTATCTATCTTACATGGTTTTGTTATTCTAAGAATCATTTGATAATTTCAAACTATTTCTACTGTTAGGAATAGTGAAAATAAGACAGGCTACGTATGTTCTATTTCAGGTATTCTAATTCAGAATAGGTTATTCATACTATGATTTGATCTGTTTATAGGTAATTTTGAGGTTTTTTTTTTTTTTAATCCCTAAACTATTTATAAATGAATTCATTTAGGATGTTATGGCAGTTGTATACCGTGAAATTACTTTGGGCAGTGTCAGGAAAGCATTTTGATAATATTAACACTCAATGTCATGTATATTTTACTTCTTGTCATTTAGGTTAGGGAAGAAATACGGTAATCAGATTTAACATTCTATTTCTAGTTTGATAGCGTAGGTCTTTTTAAATTTTTATTTTTGCCTTGTAAATTTGTTTTATGTACTTTTCTGTACGTGTACAACATTTTATAGTAAGAGTTTACCACAGGATTATTCAAATAGTCTATTTGGTTTTACTTTTAGTAGCTCAGTATAGTCAAATAGCTTTTTCTGAATGCATCATCTTCTGTGTCTCTATACCTCTTAGATCATGACTGGAGCAGAGTCTGCATTAAATAGGTAATCACTGAATGAAAAATACCGTTATGGCAGTATTTTACAGCTCCTTGTTTCTGCCATTTTAGCTTGCTTTTCAGTGAGTGATAATAAATCGTGGTAATTGCTAAACTTCTCCCATATTTTCTCATGTGATAGTCGATTAAGCGATGTTCTAAAGAGAAAGCGACTGCCAAAACGAGGGCCAAGAAGGCCAAAGTATTCACCTCCAAGAGATGATGACAAAGTAGACAATCAAGGTAATTCCTTTGGTGACACTGTGGGGGTGGAAGGCAGAGGGAAAGATGGTACCAGTTAGAGACACGGATCTCACGAAAGCTGCTGAGAGCTTTGAAGTACACCTGAGTTTACTCCGTGTTCTAAGTTGTTTCAGCTAATTCATCTCATAAGAACAGGAATGTTAAATTTCAGTTGGTTTTCATCAGTTACGCTAAAGTGGTTTAACCGTTATTCCCTTTTCTTCTCATAGCTAAAAGCCCCACCACTACCCAGTCACCTAAATCTTCTTTCCTGGCAAGCTTGAATCCAAAAACGTGGGGAAGGTTAAGCGCACAGTCCAACAGCAACAACATTGAACCAGCACGAACCGCGGGAGTCAGTGGTCTTGCCAGGGCTGCCTCAAAGGACACCATCTCCAATAACAGGTGAAGTGGGGGAATCATCTATTGCTTCTGTGCTTGGGATTAGCAAAACTGAGCATTATTTCCGTCAGCACGTGTATTGTATGGAGATGAAACATGGACACAGACCTTTAATTTATGCTCAGTAGTGGTATTGCTCAAAGATGAAGTAGATTTCTCAGTTCTTGAACTCCGTGCCTGGCTTTGTCCTGAATTTCAATCTTACATCTTAAAACATGTTTCAGCATTTCTCGTTGGGAGTTGTAGACGTTCAAAACCAAATAAATTCTCCCCGTGGAACCTGTTCCTCAGTTTTATTCTAGACAAGTAAAAGCTGGCATTTTCTGCATGCACACACAGACACGCACACACACTCACCTGCTTCTCTGATCCCCTTCCTCTGCCCTTTACATTAGAACTTAAAGATCTTAGAGTAGAGGTCGGTTGGTTGGTCTTAAGAAATTTAGAACTGTATCAGCTAAACTGTTTCACACACCAATTTGTGGCTATTAACAATTATTTCTTAAAAACCCTCTAGAGTTGTTCTTTTGACTCTGGATGTAGCACGCCAACATGGATTATTTCCTCTGCAACCAAGAAATTTTTAAAAATCAGATTCCACTGGCAAAGAAACAGGCTCTTTTCGTTTGGTTGATTGGTTGCGTTGGTTATTGTTTTCCTGAATTGCATTTAATAATAATTAAGCACGTGTATTTCTAAAGCCATCAGAATTTGTCATTTAAGCAGCGAGGTTTCAGTTAATTGTACATCTAACAGGTGCATGTTTCTGGTCTATAGTTCTTTACCTCACCTCTCCAAGGAACACAAATAAAGGACAAAGCAAGTGTGTCTGTACCCAATGAAACAGTCATGTCAAGTTGTTATCAGGCGAATAGTTAGGAAGGAAACTATTAATGTGGTAGAGTTCCAGGGAGTTAGAACTTTTTGTATATGTTTCATGTAATGACCTGAAATATATCTTAAGTACCTGTGCATTTCTCTAGTACACCTTAACCCATTTTCAAAATGACACTTAAATTTGGTTAATATGGAATCTGAGTTCATGAATCTATAAGCATAGGCCCAAGAGGGTTTTTTAAAAATGTAGCAGCAATTTGCCTTTGGGTAGTTACAGTTGAAATCCTTTTTGTACACAGAGACTAAATTTAATATCTTGTTTTTCCTTTGTGCAGAGAAAAAATTAAAGGTTGGATTAAGGAACAAGCGCATAAATTTGTAGAACGTTACTTCAGTTCTGAGAACATGGATGGAAGCAACCCTGCACTGAATGTCCTTCAGAGACTTTGTGCTGCGACCGAACAACTCAACCTCCAGGTACCACGTTGGGTGCACCTTGCTGGTCCTTCACAGTCTCTTTTGGCATCTCTTCTGTCTTCCTGTTCCTCCCTTGATGACTCTCTGGCTTTCCCCGGATTTGCTGTCCTAGATCAACTTTTTAGCTAGACATGTACCTCTAGCACTGACGTTTCTGTAACGAGTCCCTTGACTTTCGTGCTTCATCATTTTATCATTAACGGTACTGGGAAATCTCTTCCTTGACTTTGTTCTCTTCACAACTCGTATTTCTTGACAAAAGAAGAGACTCGAGAAATGTCCCTTGAGTGTATCTCCTCAACTCTGGGTATTAGAGTGGATGGGACCCTCCCTAACCTAACTGGGTCTCATAGTAGTTGAAGAGGGAGGTTGAATAAACTGTTTAAATTTCATCTGATTCTTAGCCTTTTTACATTTTTTTGTGCACCCTGAGCGATTTGAGTAGTACATGTTTTGCAAGAAATTGTCCATTTCATCTAGGTTTTAAATGTATTAATTTAAAGCCACACTTCATATTCTGTTTTAATCTTCTCCTTCTGGTGTTCTCTTTACCCCTCAATTTATATTCTCATCGTTTGTCTTTATTTATTTTGTTTGTTTTACATCGGTTGAGTGTGAGACTTTTCTATGTTAGTAGTGTGGATGCTGGTTAAGATCATATTTTCCAAGGATCTACCAAGAATGCATCACTTCCCCTGCCTTCTTTTTTAAAGGTGTTGAGAATGTATTCTGTTCCTTTGGGGGAAGTGTAAATTGTGCATTTAGTAAGGACTGTTTAAATCAATATAGAAATACTCTTCCCAACTCTTGCAGGTGGATGGTGGAGCTGAGTGCCTTGTAGAAATCCGTAGCATAGTCTCAGAGTCAGACGTTTCATCATTTGAAATCCAGCATAGTGGATTCGTGAAGCAGCTGTTGCTTTATTTGACATCTAAAAGTGAAAAGGATGCTGTGAGCAGAGAGATCAGATTAAAGAGATTCCTTCATGTATTCTTTTCTTCACCAGTAAGTTGTCTATAATGCTTGTGTATGTTATTACGGGAATCTTTGCTCACTAATGTGTGTATTTTCATCTCCGTGATTTCCATTAGGTGCTGGTCAAGATACTCAGGTAAAGCTTCTAGCTTCTGATACACAGTTGGATTCCTTGGTCTTTTATAGATCACATACACTAGTAAAGCAACAGAATGGTGATTTAATGGTGCGAGTGCCACAGTTTTTATGATCCATGTTATGCTGAGTCTTTGTTTTTCCTGTAAGCCCAGTCGTTAATAGTAGTCTCTTACTTGTGAATGTGTTTATGCTCAATATTTGTTTTTAAACATATTGTAGTGGAAATACAGTAAACATAGCTATAGACGTAAGATAGAGTGGACATTTCCATTTTGCATATGAAATGCAGTATTAACAGTTGTATTCGAGAGTACTTAGTCACCACTTACAATCTGGATTACAAGAGCAGAGGCCACAAAGAGGCTCCCCTACCTTCAGCCTCAGTGGGTAAGAGCAAGAATGTACCTATTCTTGGACAATATTGACTTAACATTATTCTACTTGTTGACAACTACTTGAGATAAGGCATCCCTGGAGATGTCTCTGGATCTTCTGTGTAGTAGGGCTAAGGATGATTCTGTGTGTTAGTGGAAACTACTTCACTGTGCCTTCCTTTCAGTGTTTGTAGTCATTTTGAGCATTTCTTGTTTTATTTTTTTCAAATTTTAATTTTTTTGTTTAGTTGTTAGTTTTGAGAGAGAGCGTGCGAGGGAGCAGGGGAGGGGCAGAGAGGGGGGAGAAAGAGAAGCTCAAGCAGTCTCCATGCCCAGCATGGACCCCAATGTGGGGCTCCATCTCACCACCCTGGGATCATAACTTGAGCCTAAATGAAGACTTTGCCACTTAACTGACTGAGCCACCCAGGCACCCCGCTTGTATTGTTTTAACTTGAGCTACCTGAAGCAGAGTTGGTATTTGTTAGAGATGCATTAGATGTGTAGCAATACTGGATGTGGTTTTATACTATGCCTAAGATTATGTACAGGTAGGTATGTAATCTCTTACCTGAAACTCCTTGGCGCTGGATGGTTTTCACAAGTTCTTCAATACAGTACATAGATATTACCTGATATCCCCAGTGGATAAATAACACTCCACACACATTAAATGTTTTTGCAGCAAAGCATGTGAATATTCCTACCAAATAAACGTAAAGACTGCAGATAGCCTTGTGTCTGGGTCAGGTTTCACCACCACACAAGTAGTGTTTTCAAGCCCTTTGGACCTAGGAGCTAGGAATAAAGGATTGTGGACCTGCACAAAAAGCGTCTCTATTTTGAAATGATTTATTTGGAAGTAACCATTCCAACCAAGTGTATCAAGAGATAAAAGAGAATAAATGAATGGTTCTCTTCTGTAAAACTGCCTGTTAAATTTCCTTGTTGAGCAGTGTTCCATTTTCAGGAGGCCTTGCTTAACCGATTGGTTTATTTATAACTTCAGCTTCCTGGAGAAGAGCCCATTGGAAGAGTAGAACCAGTGGGTAATGCACCTTTGTTGGCATTAGTTCACAAGATGAACAACTGCCTCAGCCAGATGGAACAGTTTCCAGTCAAAGTACATGACTTCCCCAGTGGGAATGGGACAGGAGGCAGGTAAGAATCATGGCTTGGGTGTGCCCTTGCCATTGGACTTTGTGCTTAATTTTGTTGAGGTAAAGTGGCAAGAGGTCTGGTAATATCTTCATCTGCCCAAAGACCATTTGGTTGTAATGGCTAAAGAAAAATACTTTTTTATATTTAAAATCCACCCCTTGTGTTTTTTTAACATGGTGTTTTGGAAATCTATAACCCAATGACTGTGTTGGCAACCTGTAATAAGCTTAGTGTTCCATTACTTTCATATAGAATGCTTCTCTGTGAATTTTACAGGCATGGATGATAAAATATTTGCATTCTGTGCAGTATTGTGATTTCCTGTGTGATGTGATTATACCTTTGATGGGTTTTAACAAATAAGTTTATTTTGAAGTTTTCTTGTTTTAATAAAACTTTCTATTTTTTTCTATAATATAGTACTTTTACTGGAC
Source organism: Panthera tigris (assembly GCF_018350195.1). NCBI lineage: Eukaryota > Metazoa > Chordata > Mammalia > Carnivora > Felidae > Panthera > Panthera tigris. The sequence goes on along the minus strand of NC_056667.1, from coordinate 210,446,293 downwards.
TCATGAAGTGCTACAGAAAGAATTCACTGTAAAGGTTCATTATTGTATTTTATGGAATGTTATAAGGTTTCTAGAATGTCATGACTGGAAGCATACAAAATAAGAAATTAGTTTGGTTGTTTTGAGTTTATTTATTTTGAGAGAGAGTGCGAACATGTGTGCGCAGGGTAGGGCCAGAGGGAGACAGAATCTCCAGCAGGCTCCGTGCTACCAGTGCCGGCCCCATACGGGACTCCATCTCAGGAACTGTGAGATCATGACCGGAGCCAAAAAGCAAGAGTCGGATGCTTAAGAACTGAGCTCCCCAGGTGCCCCTGAGATCAGTTTGGTTTAAAAATACACAGTCTGATGTATTTTGAAAACATTTAAATTTGTGATTGAATTGAAACAATATGCATTACTGGATCAGATAGAGGGAGCAGTGTGGGCTAGAGCTTTTTCTGGCTTTGCAAACTAATATAGAAAGTGGTATTCGGTTTTAATCATCCTACTGGAGGATTTTATGAAACAAGGGGGCATCTCATCTATGCCTGAGAAAACCATGACGTTTTTCATTTTCACCCAGATTTGTGTAAAGTGTGTATGTTTACATATGTATCCGTTTAATGCAATATTCCTCTCCAATACCCCAGTTTGCATGCCTTCTGGAATCTTAAAGAGAACTGCATCTTAAGCCTGCCTGTGTCTTGATGTTGTCAGCCCTTTTTCAGAAATGAGCGATTAATTCTCATTTCCAGGGTCAGACTGGTGTAGCTCTTGAACTGCTTCATTCAAAAGAATATAGTGAAGTAAATTGTAAACGGTAGTTTTTAAAGTAATTTTGTAGCAGAAGCATTTGAAAGCAAAAAAGAGGGGCTTTTTCTTTTGTTTTTAAATCCATAGAATTTAGTTAGGCAGTGGCAAAATACTGCGGAAGTGAGCACGCACAGTGCTTGCGGAATGTTTATTCTAGAGAAATGGCTAAATCTTGGTGGGGAGGGATTTCTGCCCGCTTGGATTTATGGTAGGACAGAGAATGATGATTTAATGTTCTCATATGCGTGCATACACACCCTCTTTTATTTCTTACTTTAACAACTTTACTAAGTAAGTCAAATTGCTGACTTCGCTATTTACGTAACTGGTAAGTAAGTGCTTATTTTGTGCCTTAAAAAATGCAGTTTGTATTATCTTGCTTTTGTGTGAATTATTATGTTGATTTTGAAAATAATAGAATAACTTTTTTTCACAAATTATCTTGAGCTTTTCTCTCAACAGAGGATCACAGGCTTTAAAATTTTTCAACACCCATCAGTTAAAATGCCAGTTACAAAGACATCCAGACTGTGCAAATGTGAAACAGTGGAAGGGTGGGCCTGTCAAGATTGATCCCCTGGCTTTGGTACAAGCTATCGAGAGATACCTTGTGGTCAGAGGTACTTTCCCTATATGTGTGTTTTGTTTCCATACGTACATGTGGGCTGGGAATATTGGGGGACATATAAATGATTTCCCTTGTATTACTGCTTCTGTTCAAACCTAGCTTCAGGAACTCGGCTTCCCATCATTTATTTAATACGGAGTATGTGGAAATGTGGTAAATTTCCTAGGAGCTGACTGCTTACAGTCAGCTGGAATGTAATGTAGTGGGAATGGCATTTTGTATGTGACCGTTTTCTTGAATCCTTCTGTTTCATAGGTCAAGGTGTAGTATACACGTGTTTTTCTAAGAGCATATTAGTTTAACCGGTATATGTGGGCCCTGGCATGTAAAGTTGCTAGAAATTTAATAGCCTTCTTGCATCCTTAGGGTATGGAAGAGTAAGAGAAGATGATGAAGACAGTGATGATGATGGCTCTGATGAGGAAATAGACGAGTCTCTGGTAAGGTGCTGTTCTCACCATGTTGTAATGGATGAAGTTCAGGGCCTGTAGCTTCACTGGATTTTCTTTTGCTTCATTTAGGCTGCTCAGTTCTTAAATTCAGGAAATGTGAGACACCGGCTACAGTTTTACATTGGAGAACACTTGCTCCCGTATAACATGACTGTGTATCAGGCAGTCCGACAGTTCAGTATACAGGCTGAAGATGAAAGGGAGTCCACAGACGATGAGAGCAATCCTCTGGGAAGAGCTGGTATTTGGACAAAGACTCATACAATATGGCAAGTAAAATGACTTCGTTCGGTTTTCATCAGCTTTGTTACCGTTTGTGTGTTTTGGGAATTCATATGAATGGCTGGCCTAAGTGAGGGGAGGAGACCCAAATCCTACATTTTATTATCAAAAGCCACTTCAAATACTTCGCATGAATGCCTACACGCATGCACGTACGTATGTGTGTGCTTACCTTCGTTATGTCTACTAGAAAACGTGTTTGTTCAAGGGCAGTAATCCTAGCTTACATCACCTTTTTAGATTCAATTTCAGATCTTTAAATAAGACAGAAACATCTCCATAAGATGAAGTTCCTTTGGGTGATGAGCAGCTTGGCATCTTTAAGCCCTTAGAGGCACTTGGATGCAGCTTCCCACATTGTGAATGAATGTCTGCTACTTACATTTAATTAAAGAGATCTGTTCTCCCCTGGACCACCCCCGGAGTTCCTCAGGTGGCCCCTCCTGGGAATGTGGTCTATTTGTGGTCTCTTTTTGGAAGCGGTGCCGTTGGTAATTCTCCAGACCCAGAAGTCAAGAGAAACTGGATAGGTCTTAGAGTTGTAGAAACTCCAGTGTCTGTGGGTCACCCTTTGGCCCCTGTAGAACAGTTTTTATTCTTAAGATCTACATTTAGTTTACATACTCTCCAATCGATTTAGGTACAAACCCGTGCGAGAGGATGAAGAAAGTAATAAAGATTGTGTTGGTGGTAAAAGAGGAAGAGCCCAAACAGCTCCAACAAAAACATCCCCCAGAAATGCAAAAAAGCATGATGAGTTATGGCACGGTAAGTTCGTGCAAGGGACGGGAAAACCCATCGCCATGGGGCAGTAGACTTCTTGTCCTGATTTATACCTAGCAGTCAAATCTTTATAATTTAGAAAATACAAAATTACCACAAATGGAAAATTAAGTATCTGCAAAATTAAATTTGGAAAGAAAATTGGAAAAGACTCAGATACTCTTTCCATGAAAAATTTGTTTTCATGAAGGCTAAAACACATTTCATTAGTAGAGCACATTTACTGAAGAAGAGACTGATCGTGGTCAGGCAGGCCCTTCATTTTCGTCATTTATTGTACTCTTAACAGTTCTAGAAGAAATGAAAAGTTTTGCCAGGTAATACGATGACTACTGAATGGAGTAGCATCTCCCAGTCTGAGCTCTTTTCCTTTGTAGTATTTTTTCCAGTCTACATGTGCTCGTTCACCCCCCCCCCCCCACGTTTTTTCTGTGGTAGTGGCAGTGCCTCGGGGCGTTGGCTGCAGGGTCATTGCACAGAGACCATCCCTATCAGGGATTTCCAAACTAAATGGTGTCAATTGCTGAAAATTTTTCTGGTCCTCAGAAATAAGGACATTATAACAAATATTTTTGGGGTTTGTTGTTGCTGTGGTTCCCCCCCCCCCACATCCTCCCCCACAACTAAGTTCTTTTTTAAAGGGTTTATATTTTGAAATTTTTATTTCTATGTTTTTGGTGTTAGAAATTACCCTTTGTTTTCTGTAGTGATAATGTTGTGATTTTGATTCCTGTGCATGGTAACAAAGTCAATGGCAACAGTCCACACCCCCACAACCCCCTTCCCCACCATGCTGCTACTAAGTGAAATCTAAGAAGAAAAGCATCCTAGATCCCCTCAGAAATCATCACAGTCTTTTCTATCCTAAGCCTTGAATTAAATAACCAAATCTCTTACAGATTTACAATTAGGAGTGTTTGTCTATTTTACATGGCGATTATAAGCTGGATATAAAAATTAAAAATCCAAGAAATTTATATCTGTGAATTTAAATTTACACATTTTGTCCTTTTGTCTTTATTCTTTCCCAACTATTTTATTATTAGCTGTTGTTTCTGTTGAAAGAGGAAATGCGTATGAGTCAGTCAGTGTTTATGTTGATATGGGAGGCAAGTGAAATTCTTATAAGCCTGGATGATTTTGGTATAAGATAAAAGGGAAAAAATGTTCAAGCTATCAATACCCTAATAAGATACCAAACATTACATCTTCACAGCTTGTGCTTACTATTTTAGGTGTGATAAGGGGACACCAGTGCCACTGGCATAGCCTTTGTAACCTTGATCAAACTTAACTTTGATCTTTTGCCCTCTAGATGGAGTGTGCCCATCGGTATCAAATCCTTTAGAAGTTTACCTCATATCCACGCCACCTGAAAATATAACTTTTGAAGACCCGTCGTTAGATGTGATTCTTCTTTTAAGAGTTCTACATGCCATCAGTCGATACTGGTATTACTTGTATGATGTGAGTAATGTGGCCCGCTGATGATGGTTCCCGTGGTGTGGTGTTGACGGCACACTACCCATAGTTTGCTGTCTAGTAGTTGATGAATTTCTGTTGTACTAGAAACAGAAATAATGATTCGGTTAAATGCAGGGATCATAGCCCAGTGAAATACAATTTATTCACAGTGGGAGCTTCTCCCCCACTTTTTTTTTTTTTAATGTTTATTTACTCTTTTTGAGAGAGTACAAGCTGGGACAGATCAGGGACGGGAAGGACAGAGGAGCCTGACAGCAGTGAGTCCGATGGGGGGCTCAAAGTCACGAACTGTGAGATCATGACCCGAGCTGAAGTCAGACGCTCAACCAACTTAAGCCACCTAGGCGCCCCTCCCCACTTTTCGTTGCTGGCCTATAATTTTGGATTAATGTTTTCCTAGCTGTAACTTTATTAAGGTAGGCTGCAACGAGAAATATGAATGTGAATTTACATAGTTAAAATTCTTTCTCCATCAAACAAAAGTTCCATTTGCCTAAGTTAAAATACATATTAAGTAAAAAATGAAGTGAAAGTGAAGTACTACCTTTGATATTTATACAATACAAAGCAGAATGAAGGAATTGGCCTCGCATGAGCGTTAGCTGCCGCATCAGTGACTGGGACAGTACTGGTGCCCTGTAGCAGTTCGGCCATTCCGCTGGGCATTGTAGAAGTTGTCGTTTAGATTGGGACACTCCTGTGGGAAGCTGTGTATTGTATGTTGGGAACCGGCTGGAATCCAGGCACTCTGGGTACATATTTGGAGGTGAAGAAAGAGTTAGTGGGTATAATCCTAATGTTTTCCTGCATGCAGACCTTTTTGTTTTTGGGTTTGTTTGTTTTTTTTTTAACATTTTACAGAATGCAATGTGCAAGGAGATTATTCCAACTAGTGAATTTATTAACAGTAAGTTGACAGCAAAAGCAAACAGGCAGCTTCAAGATCCTCTAGTGATCATGACCGGAAACATCCCAACATGGCTGACTGAACTGGGAAAAACCTGGTAAGACGATCATTTCTGAAACAGCGACTTTGGGAGTGTTACCGTTGTGTTGGTCTTTACACATTTTGTCACAGAAGCATAGTCTTTGATGAACCTGTTTAAATGTGTTTAAGTGACGTTATCATATCTGATGACAGCTTGCTGAATATTCAATGTGGCTCTAGCATCCAGAGGAGGCTAGCTGGGGCTCGTACGAGATCTTTGTGGCAGTGTGTATCTATGTGTGTGAAATAGGAAAGTACACAAGGATCTTTAAGGAGAGTAAGATCCCCTGTCATCACAAAATGGGGGCTCCAAAGGTATAGTCAGTTGATTTTTCTGTGCCTGTTTGGGCCCAGAGACTTACATTCTCAGAGACCATAGAACTGCACTGATCGGTATGATAGTCGGTAGCCACACACAGTTGTTTACATTTAGATCAATTAAAATTAAGTAAATTAGAAATTAGTTTTTAGTCACACATAGCCACATCTTTAGGTGGCTACCTGTATTGGACAGAACAAATGTTGAATATCGGGGTCTTCAAAGGAAGTGCTTTTAGCCGCTCCGTGTCAAGAACTACCAAAATCCTCCATCATGAAGCAATAGAATCTGTGTTACCGTAGGGTTCATTCTTTGGCAATCAGCATGGCCGTTTGGCATGCTTGAGTGACTTAGAAATGCCAAAGCTGGGAGGAAAATCGTGAACTAGTAAAGCCATTATCTATTATTTGTGTATATGTGGTATGGGGATGGGATGGCAGTGAAACGTGACCAGGCTTAAAACTATATTTGAAATTTAAAATTTCTCTAGTCGTGTTATGCATCCTGAAGGTCTTTGGGTAGATCAAAGATAATCTTGAATAGACCTGATTTGAATAGTTGGATTTCAGATTTCACAGCAAAAAACTACTTAATACATTATTACTTGATCACTTAGACATTTCATGAAAGAATTATGAAAATTGTTCAAAATTAGTTTGCCTAGACCATTTTTGGTTATGTTTACAATTATTATTCTGTATCGTATTAAAACTTGTTTCTAATACAAGGGTTTGTATGGTTTCTGATTCTAATTCAGATCATCTGTATCGCATCTTTTTACAGCCCATTTTTCTTCCCTTTTGATACCCGGCAAATGCTTTTTTACGTAACTGCGTTTGATCGGGACCGAGCGATGCAGAGATTACTTGACACCAACCCAGAAATCAACCAGTCTGATTCTCAAGATAGCAGAGTTGCACCTAGATTGGATAGAAAAAAAGTAAGTTTCTCCCCCCAGATATTCAAAGATAAACCAAACCGACCTTTGGAAAGTAATGGGGAAACTAGAAATGGGGTGCACCTGAACGTGCCTGTTGGCACAGGGCCGTCGCTCAGCCACAGCCATCTCTTGGCTTGTCTGATTTCTCACCTGGATGTTTTACTCTCAAGCTCTTGGAACTGGGCTCTTTGTGGTTCTTCTTCACCTGGCAGTTAAGAGTCCCTTCTTCCTGTTTCTGAAATAATTTCTGCAATTCTTTTTCCTCTCTTGTGCCAACAAAGAATCTCGTCTTCTCTTACTGAGGATTCTTTTCCTTTTTAAATTACGAACTCAAACTGTAGCCTCCCTTTTATAATTGATGCTTTATGCAGTAGGTAGAATTAATCAGATCCACTTTCTTCCCTTCACTAATCACTCTGATCAGAAATGACTGAAACAGGATTCATGGTGTAATTCCCGGCTCAAGCCCAGTCAGCCCCTGTGCTGTTGATCTCATTTTCCTGGGCTTCTCATCTTGGCTGCACATTCGTAGATCTGACCACACTGCTCTGAGCCATTCCTGCAGAGACCCCATCCAACATTGCTGACCCTGCACTGCCTTTTTATCTTCCTCTTTTGTGCTGAAGATTCTTACTCAGGTCTGTCCTTCCAAAACCTTTCACTCCAAGACTCATGAGAGCCATTAGTAATGAACATTAGAAGAGGAGTTAGAAGGAATGAGAAGCAGAAACAAAAAAGTACTTTTTTTTTTTTTTTTAAGCTTTGCTATTTCTATTTTTACTTGTGTCATTAGGATTGAGTAAACAGTGGTGTTGATGGGATTTGGAAATCTAGCAGGACCTCTCTTGTCCTCCTGAATCTCCTGAGTAGATGTTTGTAGTTTCTGCAGGTCGGAACCAGGAAGTTTCCGCTCACCTGTGTCACCAGCCACCCCCATACCTATTTCTCCATTAAGTCAATGTACGTGTGCCTGGGGGGTGGTTCATGCAGCTGCAGCCCTGACTTGCACTGGTCTTGGGCAAGGTCACAGAGATCCTTTCTTCTCCACCTTGAATTTTCTGAACCTGTCGTGGGCTCAAGAGGACACTTCCCATGTAGCCTCGCTGTGTTTGTAGCCGTGTGGCCACTCTCTTACCTCTTTCTGAGGCATGCTTTAAAGAAACAGTTAAAACAACCGAATTGATTTTTTTTTTTTGCACTTCGATAAATGCTACCTGTTTATTATAGTGTAATATGAGTCTAGTTTCTTCACCCTTGTTCTTTCTTTCTTTTTTTTTTTTTTTTTTTTTTTTAGCGTACTGTGAACAGAGAGGAGCTGCTGAAACAAGCCGAGTCTGTGATGCAGGATCTGGGGAGCTCGCGGGCCATGTTAGAAATCCAGTATGAGAATGAGGTGAGCTTATGAGTGTTGACGCTTTTCAGCTTCGTTTGTGCTTTCGTAAGAGTTTGTTGGTCCTCTGAAATTCTAAAAGACGGTTGGGAAATTTATCTGGAAACTGGAGATGTGCTCTGCTGGTGATCTAAGCTCTCCATTTTCCAAAGTTCAGTTGTATATTAAGAGAGTTTTTTTTCTTGCCTAAGAACAAATGTTTGTGCAGTTGTTAGGTTGATAAAGTGGAAGAGTGTTTTAAGCCATATCTTTCAGAATGTTTGAACTGCCTTTTTAAAAATTTACGTTTACCAAAATAGATAACCTATGTAATAAATGCACACTTTTAACACATCCAGTTCTAATTGTACAAATTCTCGTGGCCAAATGTACACACCCCACCCCCACCCCCACCCCCACCCCCGGGCAACCATTGATTGGTCTGTTTTCTGTCCCATAGTTTTGTCTTTTTCGCAGTGCAGTAGGCAGTGGACACCTGTGGTGTGTAGCCATTTGTGTCATTCTTCTAGCACTTAGTGCGTAGTGCTTTTCAGATTCATCCTGTTGTTCCATATATCAGTTTGTTTCCTTTTATCACTAGTATGAGTCTATGGTAGGGATATCTCACAAAATGTTCAATCACTAGGGGATGCACATTTTAGTTTCCAGTTTTGTTTTGTTTTGTTTTGTTTTGTTTTGTTTTTTTAGTTTCTTTATCTTAGAGCGTGCGAGTGTGCACGGGTGGGGCAGGGGCAGAGAGAGAGGAAGAGAGAGCATCCCAGTCGGGCTCCGTGCCGTCCACGCAGAGCCTGACGCAGGGCTCGAACTCACAAACCGTGAAATCATGACCTGAGCCGAAATCAAGAGTCAGGCACTCAACCAACTAAGCCACCCAGGCACCCCTAGTTTCTGGTTTTTGATACTTCTGAATAATGCTGCTATGAACATTTGTGTACAAGTCTTTGTAGACCTAGGTTTGTTTTTTTTTTCTTGTGGGTAAATAGTTCAGGGATGAATTGATAAGTTATTTAGTAGGACATGTTTTTACTTGATGAGAAACACCAAACTGTTTTCCAAAGTAGCTTTGCCATTTTCCATTCCCACCAGCGATGGAGTGTGTAAATTTCAATTGCTTCACATACTCACCAGCCCTTGGGTACTGTCTTTTTAATTTGGAGTATTTTGGTGGGTTTGTAGTGATGTCTTAATGTGTTGTATTTGCACTTTTCTGAGGATTAATGATATTTTCATTCGCCACTCATGCATGTTCTCTGGAGAAGTGTCCCAAGCATTCTGTCCACTTTTTCATCATTGGGTTTTATGATTAAGTTGTTGAGTTTTTCATTACTCTGGACACAAGTTCTTCATGAGATAGGTGTTTAGAGATATTTTCCAGTTTGTACTTCATCTTTCAGTTTCCCCGTGAAAGGTCTTTGGAAGAGCAGAAGATTTTAATTGTGATAAAATCCAAGTCATCAATTCTTTTTTTCTAGTTTGTGCTTTTATATATCCCAGGAAATTTTCCCCTGACCCTCACATTTCGACCTTGTTAAACTTAATTATTCTAATAACTTAAATTTTTTTTTTAATATTTATTTTATTTTTGAGAGAGAGAGCGCGTGCACACGAGCATGAGTGGGGGAGGAGCAGAGAGAGAAAGAGAGACACACACACAGAATCCAAAGCAGGCTCCAGGCTTTCAGCATAGAGCCCAGCATGGGGCTCAAACTCAGGAACCGCAAGATCGTGACCTGAGCTGAAGTCAGCACCTAACCGACTGAGCCACCCAAGCACCCCAGTTGTAATAACTTTGTAATACATCACTTAGGATTCCAGGGCGTGGGAAACTTTTCTATAAAGGGCCAGATTCAGGTGGTGTGGGCCCTGCAGCCTCCCATCACTGCTACTCAGTTTCGCCTTTGCACAAGCGTGAACGTGGCCATAGACAGTACGTATATAAATGTGCCTGGCCGTGTTCCAATAAAATTTTGTCAGTGAAGTTTATAGTTCATACAATTTTCACATGTTGTGAAATATTCAAGATTTTTCTATCAACCGTTGAAATTGTAAAAACCATTCTTAGATTGCAGATTGTACAAAACAGGAAGTGGGCCAGAGGTGCAGTTTACTGATCTGTGTTGTTAGACAGTCGTGTTGGCTGTGAAAGAAGATGGTTTTACTTCCTTTCTAATCTTTGTCATTTATTTCTTTTGAGATGCTTTTAAACAGCCAGGACAGTACACCAAATACTTATTTACTGTCTCTTTTTACTATGAAATACGGAGTTTCTTGGGGATACTTTCCTCCCTCTTTCCCCTGAATATTTTTAAGACAAAACTTCAGAATATTCAGACTTCTGAAACTCTTAGAGACGTAAAATATCCAAACCTTCTATTACACCAATTATTTCTAATAGCCAGTCTCTCTGCCTCTCGGTTTTCTTATCTATAAAATGTGGGTTATAGCACAATCTCTAATAGTCTACAGTATGACCTGTAGTATGCAAGTAATTTTAAGTATGACTTTGAATTTTCACTCATTTTCTTAAGCATTTTCATCTTCTCCTTAAGGCTTTTGAAAAGATAATTTGAGAGTCTTCGGTCATCAAAATTAAAACTCTAAGTACTTCTGTACTGGGAAGTATACGGCGCCCTAGTGATACAGGTTATAGCAGAGTTCAAAGGATTACAGAGGTCAAAGGATATTACAGTGTAGTTGGGAAGTCCTAGGACAAAGGTATATGGCTGATGAGTGACATAGGTGTCAAGAGAACGAGGCTTTCACACAAGTACAACTGTCCTGGGAGCCATGAGGACCAGTAGGCCATAGAGTTAGACCTTCATGGAAGAGAGTGGGAGCATTAAGGGACCAAAAAATACTGTGGCTTGAGCAAAGGATTGGGCTTGGTGGTGTGGTAAGCAGCAGAAGTGAGTACCGACTCCAGAAGTGATGGGGTGAGGGGACACTGGGGCAAGGCCTTGCATGCTGGGATAAGAAATTGGGATCGAGTTTTGATTCCAAGGTGATTGGGCCACTTGCTCAGAGGATACAGGATTTAGATGTTTACGTGCCCACGTTTCTTCTTCATAAAACTGCAAGACCTCTGCTCCAGCTCTGACCTCTTTTACCGAATTTATTTTCACATGCTTTCTAGTTTTTTACTCCACCATACTGTTTTCTTGCCAGGAATGTCTTTCCTCTCCTCTCTCATCCTTTGTGCCTCTCTTCAGATTGCATCTTACATGGAACCTAAACAAGTTCAGAGTAGCATCACATTGATCTGAGGATCATCAAGAATGAATTACTGATGCAGAAATCATGAGCTTATAATCTTCATGGATGGTCCTACCTACTGACGCTGGAAAAGATTCCAGGAGCTGACTTCAGTGGGGAACAGGGGTTGGGAGGAGTACTGTCTTTTTAGATACAAAGGGTGTCAGGTCATAAATCCTGTTCAGCTATACAAGTCTGCAGGTGACCTTTCGGAAGACTTCAGAGTAGCTCCAGAAGAATCCTAATTCACAGTGTCAAATCAAAATGGGCCCTAGCTTGAACAAGGATGCTTGGTGAGCCAGGGAAGAACCAAACCCGTCTCTGGGCTCAGAGAGTCTTCAAGCCTCAGGATTCGCTGGGGCTACAAATGACCAGCCTCTGGGGCGGTGAAGCGTTAGGAACATGGACTGTGGAGCCTGGTGCCAGCACTGACTGACCGTGACGTTGGGCACGTTACGTAAACTCCGTGGTGATGCCTCAACAAGTGTGTAAGAAATGGACCTTTTTCATCATGTTAGAACGACTAAATGAGCTAAGGTGTGAAAAACACTCAGAACAGAACAGTGGCACATGGTAATTGCTGGTACATAAGGGTTAGCTTTTGAAAGAAAAAGACTCGCAGCGCTTCGAGTAAGACAAGTTGTCAGAACTTGGTCTTCTCTGTTTTTATTTCTAAAGCTTTATGCTCTTCTTTCCTTTAAAGACAAATGAAGCAAAAGCAAACTCCCTACCTTTTTACTGGAGTGGCTGAGTAGAACAAAGACGCCTGGAAAGATCAGGTTGCGAACAGCAGCCCTGTTGGCCAGCGCAGGGCTTGGGAAGAATTGCCAGAGCGTCTTTTTCTTTCTTTCTTTTTTAATGTTTTTATTTATTTTTGAGAGAGAGAGAGCACGAGTGGGGTAGGAGCAGAAAGAGATGGAGACACAGAATCCGAAGCAGGCTCCAGGCTCTGGGCTGTCAGCACAGAGCCGGATGTGGGGCTCGAACTCACAAAGAGCGAGATCATGACCTGAGCCAAAGTCCAAGGCCCAACCAACTGAGCCACCCGGGCGCCCCATGCCAGAGCAGCTTCGACCTGTTCCTTCCACCCTCACAGAGATTTGCTGTGGTGACGGGTTTATAGTGATACCCAGGGCATTTAATATTTTAAGTCTGTTTTGCCTTTAGAAAGAACAGTATTATTTGGATGAAGGAATTTGATCTGATTTGTGATTTCTCTTTCGCCTAGGATAATTAAGCTAAAGGGAGAAAAAGTTAAGCAGCTCTAAACTGCCCTCTGGTGGATATCAGATGTTACTGCAGTTTTTTCTTTTCTCTGCTTCTCTTTTTTCCCCTTCTTCCTCTCCTCCACTACCCAGTATTCAGTGAAGAACAAAACATACAAAATTCCTACCATCTCAGAACTTTGTTCAGTTTGGGAAGGCCAGTACGCACTTCCTTACTACATATTATTATGTAATAATTATTATTATGTTAATAATAATATTATTAACATATGTATATGTTAGGCCGCGTGATGAAGAAAAATCTAAATGAGATGGATCACGATGGGGAAGGGAGAGGGTGGCCCAAGAGGACCTTTGAGCACAGGTGAGCCATTACCATTTAGGGAAGGGTGTGTCTAGCAAAAGAACTGAGAAGCAACAGCCCTGACACGGAGACCTGGCCTGTCGCAGAATGACTGGCTGGAGGTCGGAGTCCAGCTGTAGGAGGGGTCACGGAGGACCTGCGTGGAAGAACTCGAGCTTTTGCTTTTGCGAGAGACGGAGGCCTCTGTCAGCGCTGTGAGCCTAGAACAGGAGACGCCAAGCTGGCCGGTGCAGAGACCCTGGAGGAGGGCTGGCAGTAGCCCAGATGAGGGGCGATGGCGGTGACCGGTTTAGAATATATTGTGAGGGTGGGGCTTACAGTGTTCAACGATGGGTTGGAATGTGGCGAGTGAAGAAGAGAAGAGCCAAGGTTTTTTGGAGTCTGGGGTGAACGCAGATGCCATTTACTGCCGTAGAGGAAAACTAACGAAGGGATGGAAGTGGATCGCCAAGGTGCCACCGCATCCAGCCTGGTAGATCACTGTTGGCAAAGTTAGAGTCAAACATTTGGTGGATTGCATCTTATCGCTTGAACTAGTATAGGCACTTTTTAAAAGTAACTTTGGTAATAAAATGAGGCCAATTATTTACAATGATCTATGAGGGAACTCTCGTTTTTTTCACCAGGACTGTGGATGCAGCATATAAACTATGATACTAACTTGTCATTAGCCGAATATCTGATTTATGGTCTGAGCTGGCAGGACCTTGAAACGTGAAGGAATAACGAGACTGTGAACATGGACACAGGATATGTCTCACAGAGGAGGGGTTTCCATTCGAGGCTGTGCAGTCACCTTGGAGCTGGGCCAGGCTCTAAATCAGACCTGTCAGTTGAGAGTCTTCAGGACATGCTCCCCATCCCGTGCACATACTGATAAAGCTCTCCGGAGTTGCTAGTGCACCGTGAGGCTCCGAAGCTGAGTTAGCCGTGTGGGTGCTGGCGTGGGTTCTGGCCTTCCCTTATTCTTGTTTTATTCAACGAACCTCTGTTAAATGACTGGTGTGTGCCCAGGCACCACTGAAGGTACAAAGGTGAATTAGAGTTGTCCTCGAGTGAGAAATGTGAGCCCGTAACAAAATTGCGGTGCTATGATGTGATAAGCACTTAAGTAGCTGAACTAGAAGTCCTAAAAAAAGGGGTGGGGGGGGGTAGAGTAACTGGGCAGAAAAGGAGGCTTCTCCTGAGGAGATGACATTTGAACTGGTTTCAGGCTAACAGCTCACCCACGAGAGCTCCGGAAAGAGATTCGTACTCAGACAAAGCCATCTTATTCCCCGGGGACAGGACAGCTGCAGTGGCGCTGTTACCGGTGTAGGAGCCGGACCCTTGCAGTGACAGCGTTAGGTCCTGGGGAGAAAGAGGAAATACAGGGCTGCTGGTTCTTGTTCTGGCCGACCAAGACGGAAGGAAGACAGGATGGTCTGGGCAATAACATGACCAAAAAATGGTTGCTGTTAGCATCTGCGTTGCAGAAAGGTTGGCTGGTCTAAAAGGCAGCGTCAGATCTGAAGTTTGAAATCGTTCTATTTTTGTTCTCCTGTAGGTTGGTACCGGTCTTGGGCCTACACTGGAGTTTTATGCACTTGTATCTCAGGAACTACAGAGAGCCGACTTGGGTCTCTGGAGAGGTGAAGAAGTGACTCTCAGCAATCCAAAAGGTACCATCAATTTGTGATTCTCTGTGGGTTTTCCACATCAGGTAAAAGGGCCATTACAGTTCATTAAATATATTTAGCTTCTAGTAAACTCAACATGCTCTCCGACCTCAATCCCTTTTACCTTTTAGCCTTTGTTTTCTCTGTTATCAAATAAGAGAGCCTTCCGGCTCTAGAGGTCTTCATTCTGTGATCTGCCTTCTGATTTTGAGAATACTGAATTTCTTAAGTGTTAGTAGTTAACCAGGTTTTGTCTTATTTTGTTTTGTTCTGGGAAATCGCATCTAAAGTTTTCGTGACTTGCTCATTTTATAGGAAGCCAAGAAGGGACCAAGTACATTCAAAACCTCCAGGGCCTGTTTGCGCTTCCCTTTGGTAGGACGGCTAAGCCCGCTCATATCGCAAAGGTTAAGATGAAGTTTCGCTTCTTAGGCAAATTAATGGCCAAGGCGATCATGGATTTCAGATTGGTAAGTTTAGGATTATTTGCTTGTTGACGGTTTTGTTTTGTACCTGTACTATGAAAGTATCTTAATCCCCTGCACTTAATGCTGTATTTTATTTTTTATTTTTATTTTTGAATTTTTTTAAATGTTTTTATTTATTTGGAGTGAGAGAAAGAGTGTATGCATGCATGCGAGCAGGGGCGGGGGCAGAGAGAGGAGAGAGAAGAGCCCATTGCAGGACTCGAACTCAACAACCATGAGATCATGACCTGAGCTGAAATCAAGAGTCAGATGCTTTAGCCAACTGAGCCGCCCAGGTGCCCTGAGTTATTTTAGAAGTTACATTTTTTCACTTTTAATTAGTTGGTCCGTTTAACTTCTTTTTCTTCCAAATGTGCAGTAATACAGACTTCAGTGGAATTTAGTTTACACCACCCCAAATAGAGTAAGATTCCTATAAACATCTCTTAGTTTGAGGCTCTTATGGAGAATATATATGTCCATCACCTTTTTAGCGTCAGTTTTTTTAAATAGGATTCTTCAGTGTACTAAGTTTTTCACAATATCAGGGCCCCAAATTGGGTTTAAATGGGAACAGTTGTGTGTAATGAGAGAAACCATTCCAAAATGTGGGGGTTTTGGGGGAGTACTACTCAACCTTTATAAATGATCTCTTAAAGTGTCAGTTATAAAATTGAGGCAATTCTAGAAGCTTAGCATGACTGTTTTATTTTGTGTATATTCCCTTTCAGGTGGACCTTCCCCTTGGCTTACCCTTTTATAAGTGGATGCTACGGCAAGAAACTTCACTGACATCGCATGATTTGTTTGACATTGACCCGGTTGTAGCCAGATCCGTGTATCACCTAGAAGACATTGTCAGACAGAAGAAAAGACTTGAACAAGATAAATCCCAGGTGAGCCTAGAAGATAAGAAGGCGGTCAAGTGGATCACTTTCTTACCGTTGCGAGATGAGGTCTTTGTTACGTGCTTTATATTTGATCCAGTTATTATTTTATATTAATGTCGTATTTTAGAAGAGTTCTAATTTTTTTATTAGAATAACTGAAAAGACTTCACAGTGGGTAAGATGACCTATAATAACAGCAGGTGATAAATAAACAGCTTGATTAACAAATAGGATACAGTCCTGACTTGAAGCCATAGGGCTCTTGTTTGTTAAATTTAGATGGGCATTACAATGTACCTGGACAGGTAGTGTTATCATACTGAATTATCTTTTTTTCTTTTTTTCTTTTAGTTTTTATTTATTTGTTTTGAGAGCGAGCGAATGCAAGTGGGGTGGGGGAGCATAGAGTGAGGGGGAGAGAGAGAATCCCAAGCAGGCTCTGTACGCTCAGCGCACAGAGCTTGATATGTGGTCCTAGATCTCACAAAACCGTGATAACGTGATCTGAGCTGAAATCGAGAGTCAACTGACTAAGCCACCCAGGCCCCCCTGAATTCTTTTAGTAAGCATTTGAATCAATAAAAACTATGCTTAGGATAGATTGTTTTTCTGGAAAGAAGAACAGTCCACCTGTTTTTAGAAAGATCTCAGGAAAATAGTCTTAAAGGTCATGGTAGGTGTTCTCTATTTCTCAGGAACACCTGTTGAGGTTTCGCTATTAGAAGGTGTAATTTTTCATTTTATATCATGAATGTGTATTCTTTATATATTGATAACAGATTAAAGATTATTTACCCAGTCTGAGATTACTAGCAGTTCTGCGTCAGACATTAGAAGAAGACAAAAAAGTGGCACGGACTCAAATAGCTATGTCTGGGCATGTAACATGGCCCGATTTTAAAGCAGCTCCCATTTTATAAATTATGTAAAGTAAGAATAGGGGAGATTCTGTAGGGAAGTGTCACATCTCCTGATAAGCTGGAGAAGGGCTTACTGTGGACAGATGGGTTTTAGAATGCCTTGTTATCAGAGAAGAAAATGATTTGTAAGGGAAATAATTTGATCTCCCTTATTAATTGGTGACTTGAGGAAAAAATGTTTTATGAAGAGAAATTGGCATTTAAAAGAGGCCATGTAAGATTTGTTGTCTTAAGATTTTCTAGAATCCGTTAGATTTACGCTTACCAACTTGATAAATTTTAATAACTAATACGGTCATCTTTAGGATTATCTCTTAGGTAAATAATGAGGGGAAAATGAAGGAAGGAAAGAAAGTAAAACTCATGGCACTGTTCCAAGTGCCTTATGTCTATTAATTCATTTCATCCACAACACCCCTGGGAGATTTAGGTCTTTCTGATATTCCTGCCTTACACACAGGAAACCCAGGGCAGACCAGCTGAGTAACCTGCCAAGGTCACATACCTAGAAGTGGGGGCAGGGCTGAGAGTTCACACCCAGGCTGTTTGCTCTGGAACCTTCACTGTTACACATTTTGCAATATGCCACCCAGTTTTCTTCCTCATATCTTTTGAGATTTGTTCTTCTGATCTTTGTTTTTGATGTTGCCACTTTAAAAGTATAAAATGCACAGCACAGAAACCAGATTCCAGAAACCGATGTACCATGTTAACTGACTTTCACCCAGCACGTGAGGAATGGCGAGGGTTCCAAACCCTCCCCTCATCGTTTATAAAGTACACGGATGGAGCAGACTCGGTAGTTTAAATTCTCAAAAGATACATGGGAAATGGGCTAAAGCTTATTAGCCTTCGATTTAATGTAAGATCTGATAAAACGAATAGTGAATTTCTTTTAAGCATCTCGCGGACACTGTATATTCTAGATTCCTCTCAATGATAGCGATTTTTTTTTTATTTTGAGAGAGAGTGAGAGTGAACAGGGAAGAGGCAGAGAGGGAGAGAGAGAGTCCCGAGCAGGCTCCGCGCTGTCCAAGCAGAGCCCAACGTGGGGCACGAACTGTGAGATCATGACCTGAGCTGAGGTGAAGAGTCGGCTGCTTCACCGACTGAGTCACCCAGGTGTCTCAATGATGGCAGTGAAAGGTCTTCATTCAGGTGCCCTCAAATGTGCACCTGAGGCCGAGGAAAGACGTAAACACAGGCTTTTACAGGCGAGGACAGACGGCCATAGTCCCCAGGCACATTATACCTCAGTCTTCGTGCTGTTACCCCTCCTGCGTTCTGAATCATGTGGAATCCTAGGCAGCTTTTATTTCCCTTTTTAAAAATGACTAATTTTAAAAATGCCTGGGTGGCTTCATCAGTGTGCACACACACTCTCTCTCAAAATAAATAAACAAATATATATATTTTTTAATTAAAGAATGATTAAGTTTAAATGAGAACTTCTAAAAATGACGGTAAACCAGAACTTCCTAGCTTTTTTTAGTTTAAATGACTAATTTCTTGTACCTAGACTCTTTGGCTGCTAGGAATTTCATACGTATGGGTATCCCCAGTTTGGGAAGTCACTTGGCCCCTTCCTCCTATACTGAACACCTTTATTTTCAGATAGTATTTGCAGTTCTGCATGTTGGTCTTTGATTTCTAATCTAAAGAAATTTTACGTAAGCCTTTCGTATTCTTAAGCATTTAAGAAGGTGAATAATACAAATTGCTTTTTAATATTTGTCTTTAGAGTAGGACTTGAGGGCTTTGTTGGAACTTTTCTTCATTGTGGATACAGATCTGTTCCTCTAGTCCTGAAGTGATTGAATGAGGAATCCCCAGGGTATTCCTTAGACTTGAGCTTTGCAGCAGGAAGAATGTTAATTATAACCATTAGTAGATAGTACATTATTTGTATTTACAGTTTCCTAACTATTGCTTGGTATTTGGGGTGTGTGTGTGTAGGATTAAGATAGAATTTAGAAGAAGTTTGGCCCTATTAGCTACTCTTAAATTAACCATCATGTAAACTATTAGGACTTTCTGTGAAAGGTGATTTGAAATTTAGTCAGATTGAGTAGCAGACCTCTCATCTTGAAGGAACACTTAAGTGATCTTGTTTTTCCCCCATATAAAAATAGTTGGATTCTAAAGTGCTTATTTCCTTCGTGATCTGTGTCATGTGTAAATTATGACAATAAAAGAAGTATTCTAAGAGCTGAAGGAACCCATAAAATTTATTAGCATATCTTTTGTTTTATAAACACAGACATACAAGCAACTGAATTACTGTGCTTGATCTCCCATCCCCCTTGTTTAGACCAAAGAGAGTCTACAATATGCATTAGAAACCCTGACTATGAACGGCTGCTCAGTTGAAGATCTAGGATTGGATTTCACTCTGCCAGGATTTCCCAACATCGAACTGAAGAAAGGAGGAAAGGATATACCAGTCACTATCCACAATTTAGAAGAATATTTAAGAGTACGTAATCGTGGCACCCTTTGGGGAAAAGGCCAGCGTGGTGGGCGACACAGGACTTCTGTGGACACTGTTCTGGGGGAAGGGGGAAGCACCTGTCCCGGGAGCCTGCCTCCCCTGCCTGAGACCCTCGACACCCAAGATCACTGCACAATATCCGCTTTTTCAGGCCCTCATTTCTGTCTGCACTTGACAAAATGTGTCAGATATTTCATGAAGCCTTATATATGACCTTGAATTTTCTGTCTTGAAGTTTGAACACTACTAAACTCTCATTGTCTTCGTTTAAAACAAATCAGTGAAAAGGAGCCATCACTTGTGTTCTCATTAAACTGCATTCTGTCAAGGCAAAACTAGACATTATTCTTCACACACACACAAACACATTTTTATGGGTGTAATGAGGACTTTCAGATAATCTATAGCCCTTGACTATATTTGTTAAATTAAGGGAAAACAATTTTGTATTAAAAAGAAATTGTATTTTAAGTTCCATGCTATGTAGGTCTTTACTACTGCTTTTTGAAAAGTTTCTTTTGGTTTATTTCTGACCCTGAGTGGAAAGAGCATTGGGTTCAAGATAGAAAATCACCTATACCCAGACTTGGGTTTTCTGCCACCCTACAGTGGGATTTTATTTAAAAAAAAAAAAAAAAAAAAAAAAAAAAAATTATATTTATTTATTTTTGATAGAGAGCACGAGCGGGGGAGGGGCAGAGAGAGAGGGAGACACAGAATCCAAAGCAGGCTCCAGGCTCTGAGCTGTCAGCACAGAGCCCGACGTGGGGCTCGAACTCCCAAACCGCGAGATCATGACCTGAGCTGAAGTCGGACCCTTAACCAACTGAGCCACCCAGGTGCCCATACAGTGGGATTTTAGATAGAACCTCTGAAAAATGGCTCTGGTTTCTTCGTCTGTTAGAGAAAGAGTAGATAGCCAAGGTCTTCAGATATCTTTTGGCATACCCAACTGTTCTGTGACTGTTAAACACATTCTTTAATATTCACGGGACTATCTGATCAAACTTACCTGCTGCTTTTCCTAACTCTGAGAAAGCTAACCTTTCAGCTTACTTGTAAATGATGAGTTAATGTCCAGATTAAAGTTCTCTGAAAAGAATTTGTGATGATGCTTGTATTTTTCTGTCAGCAAAATGCTGTTGTTTTTATTTTTATCTGAGTATGTCCTGTATTTCTTGAACCCAGTGGGTTAGCTGGAGTCATTGATGACTAGATATCATTGAACCAGTAACAGATGCTTTCTGTTCCTTTTCAATTTCACGTGACTGCATTTCCAGAGTTTGCCTTTTTCTAAGTGAAGGTCCACTTCAGAAGCATTGGTTCTAAGAACTTAATCAGGATTTGGATAGAAAAATTTCACATTAAAAATTCAGAACACTTAACAGTTGGTTATTATGCATCTTGACACATTATCTTTAATTCTTAATAACATTTTATCCTCTTGAGAAACTTTCATCTGCTTCTCATCTAGTAAGGTACCGTTCTGTGCCATCAGGGTTTTATGTAAATGAATTTTTAAAACACACTAAACATAAATGCTCATCGTAATTGTTTTTACATTTTCTTGCTGGCCAGGCCCCGAGTTAGAAGTTGACCTCAGAGATCTTTTATGTGGTTTTCTGAGAGATGTTTTAGAGACTTAATTTGTGTGGGGTTTTTTGTTGTTGTTGCTATTGTTTTTAAAGTGATCAGGATGGATGTTTCACTGTACTTTGACATGTATTGGGTAGGAAAGAGATATGAAATCTTGTCACGGTTTTTAAAAGACCTTTCTTTTTACAGCTGGTTATATTCTGGGCACTCAATGAAGGCGTTTCTAGGCAATTCGATTCCTTCAGAGATGGATTTGAATCTGTCTTCCCACTCAGTCATCTCCAGTACTTCTACCCGGAAGAAGTGAGTAGCTTGTGTCTGAAGAAATTGCCCATTGTTCACTGTGTACCTGTAGCAATCGTAGCACGCTGTCTCTGTGCCATCTAGCCGAAGAGGATTGCAAACGAGAAAACTGGGGGGCGAGGTGGGTTTGTGAGCCGAGGGGTGGATGTTTGGTAGAGGTAGAAGATCATTTCTGAGCAAAGAAGAGTATCAAATACTAAGTGTGATATGATGTAATATAAATATAACATTTATATTTATATATATATGTTATATATATATATGTATGTTATATATATGCTATATATATAACATAAACATAACATTTTATATTGTATAAATATTAAATATAGTTGAAGTATTGGAGTGGGGTCTGTGTGTGAGATTGGGTAAGCCCCGCCTCATCGTCAGTCACCTGACCCTGGATGCCGGCCAGTGGAGAATGGGATGCGTGTCTTTGCGGTCGCTGAGGAGAGTGCACTTTTTTTTTTTTTTTTTAACCTAAACTTCCTGGATTAGGTGAGACAGTTTTATGATTGGAGTCCGTTCTTGGAGTTTTAAGGAAGCGTTGCAAGTACGTTAAGAGTGGGGGAAAATGAGTGTGCAGTTTTCCAGCCATCTTAAGTGCAACAAGAATCTGGAACGCTGCTCTCGAGTGGTGAGATGGCACAGAAAGGGTCTGCGAGGTGTGGGGTTTCTCCAGTGTGGGATCCTTTTTGTTTAGTATTTGAATGATAACTTTACACATCTATTACTGGCTGAACCTGGATACCTTTGAATGACTTCGACGTAGCGTTTTAATCTGTTACGATTTTTACGTCCGCTCTGATTCGCTGCTCGCGGGAGCATGTGGTGTAGCGGACACTTTGAGGCACTGGGTGTCACGTGGAATTGAAAGCAGCAAGTGTTGCTCCTGGAATTGAATTCTGGTCCTTCCTGCTCCACCGTATGACCTTGTCTAGGCTGTTGTGTCTGATCTGACTGCCTCGTCCATAAAATTGGGATAACCTCTGTCTTACTGAACGGGACACCTAGAGTACCTGCCAGTGAGTGACGCGTAGTAGGTATTAAATTTTCTCAAAGCCCGTAGTCCTTCTGCAGGTGGGCAGGTCACCAGAGGAAAGATGGCTTAATGTGAAACTGGTGTTAGATTTTCCAAGGAGATGCAAGCACTCTTGCTTTCTCCTGTTCCCCCTGGAACGGCTTGCCTGGTCCCTGTGCAGCCCCAGCCGACCATCTGGCAGCCATCTGCCTCTGTACAAAGTGAGGAAGCTGCCCGTTGGCTGGGCCTCAGTTCAGCTTTCTCCCACTTCTCTCTCCAGCTCACTAGTCTGTGTCTTGGCTTCTGGCATTTCTAGAAAACAGGATTTATGAAATCTCCCTGGCGAGATGTAGGTTATGGAGTTAAAGCCCGTAAAGACACGAGAGGCGTTAGGAAAGCTTAAACAAAGGTTTGTCTCAGGTATGTTTTGTTTGCGATTAAAGTCTTCTCTAGAAGCCAGTCCCTGCAGATGGGCAGGGTGCCTTTAAAGGCACCAGAAGAGGAGGCTGGGTCTGTATCTGTAGTAGAAGAGCACGTTGTCGAAAAAAGAGGTCCCTGTGCAGAACTTTCGGTATTGAAAATGATACTTTGGTACACGGTAGTCCTGTGCTATATTGGCATCTGCAAAACAGCATGTCCTGTGAGTTTTCACTGAGTTATGCAGCCGTGTCCTTAGTAATTTGTTTCTGTTGGGTGACCACGCAGCTGGACCAGCTCCTGTGCGGCAGTAAAGCGGACACTTGGGATGCAAAGACACTGATGGAGTGCTGCAGGCCGGACCACGGTTACACTCACGACAGGTGAGTACCCGGATCTGCTGGGCTTTCGTTTGAGGGTCAAGAATTTGGTGGTGTGTGCGTGCATGCGTGTGTATACGTACGTTATGAACAACAGGGGGGTGCCATTTTTAAATTTGTCTGCCTATTTTAAAGGAGGCTTTCTGATATTTTGGCCTCATTTCTATCAAGACCTTAGGACTCAAAGATTTCTTTTTCGGGTATTTCTGTGTAAGTGAACAGGGAGGAGGAAAGAGAGGAGGATACAGGTCAAACCCGTTACCCGTTTTTGTTTGCGGTAAAATGGAAATATCCGTACACTCCTGACAAGTCTTGTTTGTTACAACGGTAATCGTTCCATTTGAATTCCAGCTGTGACAACAGAAAACTACGTAGGTTTCCGAATGCGTCCTAATGCGAATTCATAGGTAGTCGTATTGAAATTTGGTAGTCTGCAGCTGGCTGTGAGAGTCTGCGGTGCGGTGTGATTGAAAGGTGCACAGTCCCGTGCTGAAATGATTTTGCTGACTTGTTTCTGTTGTAGTCGCGCCGTGAAGTTCCTGTTCGAGATTCTCAGTAGTTTTGATAACGAGCAGCAGAGGTTATTTCTCCAGTTCGTGACCGGTAGCCCGAGACTGCCTGTTGGAGGTGGGTGTGCCCTAGGCGCCTGGCCGCCGCAGTTCTGTGGTGGTGGGGTGGGGCGGGGCGGGGCGGGGGGAGGGAGAGGGAGAGAAGGACAGAGACTTTGGTACCACCAGCAGGATATTCTGCATTTGACCCAACAGTGCCTTTTCGTTACTCTAGTATCCTAACGTGTCTTGAGTTTTTCCATTGGCTTTGCGATATGTGAGAGCTCTCGGCCGGCAGGGAGATTCATAGGGATCATCTTAAACACACTGAAGTAGGATTATTAACGAACACGTAAGGCTACTTTTCTAGGTGAAATTCAGATCCTCCAGCCAGCTGTACCTTACAGACTCTTGGATGAGAAAGCATTGTAAAGTCTACTTTTCTAGGAGTGAGTCAGTCCCAATAGGAGTCAAATTGGTACTCAGTTTTAAAAGCCAAAAAGCAGAAGGAGCTGTTGGCCTCCATATTCTACAGTGGTTTTTTCCAGTAAATAAAGCAGATGTTGGGGTCCGTACACTAAACGTACATCACGTGTGTAGATGTAATTGCCCAGCAAGAAGGACCGCCTTGCGTGTGTGGTAACACCGTACAGCCAAGCAGCGTGACGTTTCCTGATGGTAGCAGCACAGAAAGGCTACGTTTGTGATTCCAGACGGATTCTTCTTGTGGCTAAAAAACATCTGGCTCGGAGTTAGCTGTGTGCGGCCTGTTAACTTACTAACTTCCCTTGGTCTTTCTTCCTTCCCCTTCTGCTCAGGCTTCCGGAGTTTGAATCCACCTTTGACAATTGTCCGGAAGACATTCGAATCGACAGAAAACCCGGATGACTTCCTGCCCTCCGTAATGACTTGTGTGAACTATCTTAAGTTGCCGGACTACTCGAGCATTGAGATCATGCGTGAGAAACTGTTGATCGCGGCCAGAGAAGGACAGCAGTCGTTCCATCTTTCCTGATCACAGCGAGAAATGCGGTGTCTGCCTGTTACAGCAAAAGAAAAAAAAAATCATGATTTCTTTTCTAAATGTATCACCTGAGTCAAGGAAACATGTTACGCCTTCTTGTTGTAGGAAAAATGGCTTGCAGATTATACAAGAGACACTTGGTTGATATTCATTAATGGCCCCATGGACTTAAAGTGATCAGGCCCTAAAACGTTGTTGTGATGAGGTTTCTTTAGCAAGTTCTTGTTTAAATTATCATTTATTTGATGAGTGAAGTTTTTAACTTGCTTTGCTGTGTGAAATTTAAAAAAAAAGGGATGTTTTTCAGGCTGAAACAATAAATGTCGCTGTGCAGTTTAATTCTGGGCTGTGTGTGTCCATCTAGCTAAGTCTGCAGTTTTGTTTCCTCCAAAGACCACTCTTGTACATAAGTACAGACACGAAAGCTCACGTGTGTTTGACAAATCCGGTTCGGTAGGTTAGCTCTGTGTGCATCTCCCTCCCCTCTCATTTCCCTCCCCGGTTCATGTGTTGTCCGCGGTCCACACGGTTTTTTTTGTGTGCGACACTCACGGTTGTCACATCTTCATCAGCCATGGGCTCCCGTTGTTCCGTGTTCTCTCTCAAATTAAGATATAATTTTAAAATTCATTGAACTGAAATATATCGTCAGTGTGATTCAGCCTTTGTAGCTCGGTAGACCTTTCTCATAGCTTAGTTTTAATATAGCTGTAGGGTATGGCTGGCCTTTGCCCAGTGACCCGATAGGACTGTTTACACGGTGATTCTGGCAACCACAGCAGCTTCTGGAAGGGAGGCCAGGAAAGCCCGCTCACTCTTGTGTAGCTTGAAAAGTCTACAGCTTGGGCTGGCCGGTATTTTCTTATTCCACGACCAGAGCATTTTGAGTTGATGTAACGTTTTCAACAAAATTAGCAGTTTTCGTTCCCCGTTGGAGTCCAAGAATGCTTTTTCTCCCTTGTCCTTGTTTTCAAGTTTTTGTTCGTGGTCGTCTTTTTTCCTCTCTCCCCTTCCCCTCCTCCCAGGGCTAACTTGGGACAAACAGTTCAGCCTTTGTCTCGGCACCGATACAAGCACCTGTAAGCAAAGCTCTGTCCAGTTGTTTCATGTGCTGATTTCTCAAATCTGCAATAATCCGTCAGGTTAATGTTTTTACCTGAAAATAAATAAAGTTTGCTTCACCTTTTCGGTTATAGTTCTGTGCTGTATGCATAACTCTCCATTGTGTAGCCGTATTTCAGTGCAAGCAAATCGTCCCATCTCCATGATTCACATCATGGCTGATACCACTAGGGAGAGAATTTGTGACTGCAACTTGAAGAACATAAAATCTGGCAGGAAAATAGGAGGAGTTTCCTTCTTTCCTAAGGTTCATAATTAAGCCTGTTGCATAAACTTGAGAGGATTTCCATAATGTATCTTTTTGAAAATGAGAGATGAGCTAATTTTTTTTTTTATTGAACTTTGAGAAATCAATTCTCTTTTGTTCTACAGACTGTTCCAAAGTCTGATTTAATTGGTATAGAAGCCTCTTTGTTTCCCATCCCTCCCTCCACCGAAAAGAAAGTAGCTTGCTTTTCTTTAGATTATTTTGTCATTTTACACTTACATGGCCTTATTGGGAGCACTCCCCCCCCCCCCCTTTCACAGTGAACTTGGGCAGTGACCCCCACTGAGGGTGACGGAGCTCAGGGGGTGTCTTTCCCTGGTTCTTGCAGGGGCTCTGACCAGGGAGCAGCTTTACCATGAAGTCCGAGAAGGGGAGTTGTGTTTCTGCGGTTCTGACATTGACAGCATAGGAGCCGAGCAGTTTAATCAGGTGAAATTTGTGTTCAAGAATGAGCCACATGGTTTTAAAACTGTTCTGATACCTTTTTACCAACTAAGCACAAGGATTTTTGTGTGAACATAGCATTTGTTCCTCATTTTTTAAAGGGTTCATTGTTAAATTTTAGACATGTATAAACAAAGCAATGTTTCATACCACAATATCTGTATTTGATGTTTTATCCAGATCTCTTGTGGCCCTGACAGATTTGGCCTCGTTGATTTCAGCATCAACCAGTACATTTGATGGTTTTGACTCAAACTCTGAAGGTTGATGGTTTCAAAGTCAGTAGTTAACCTGTTTGAATGCTTTTTACTGTTTAGCTTACTCCTTAATGTGTGGGACCCTTTGTTAATTAGGGGCAGGAAGACTCTTCCCATTTTAAAGCAACCTCTCTTTGCAGAGAACTTAATCCTGCATCGTAGGGAAGAAAGTGTATATTTCATTTGCTTGTTACTCCGGTTTTGCCTTAAATTTGTTTGCTTAGTAATCCTACCAACAAGCACTGATTTCTAACTATGCTTTATACGCATAGACAGTTGGGTAGAGACAGATTTTACTGCCCTTTAATTTTTGCTGAGACGGAGTCAGAGGTTAGTCACAGCTAATACCGACTATGTCGTGGTGTCATTTACAGTTACTGATCTGATCTGCCCTTTTTTTTCTTTTGTATATGAGAACACCTTTTTTTTTTTTTTTTTTTAACTATTTCACAATAAGGAAGGAAGGAAGAGGTAATTAAATAATTCTCTCTTCCCAGTCCCTCCAAAAAGTTAATTGTGAGTTCTAGGTAGTCTAATCAGGAACAGGCACAGAGAGAGTTCTAGATGCCTTAGCCGAACCCAGCAGAAAACTTTCACACAGCTAGTCACTGTAAGGGTACAGATTTCTCTCTTCCTGTGATTCAGCTCTGGTTCCTGCATTTGTAGTGACAGAGAAGTTTCTTTGACCTCAGCATTCTGTTAAGAAGGTAGTATCCCTAAAGCCCCTGTCTCCTGCATTTGGCGGTTCTCGTGAGTTGGGGACATGACATGACAAGGGGTGGAGCACCTGACTGACCAGTCACTTCCTGGTCCAGAGTTCCTTCCCGGGGGCATCCTATGCAGAAAGACCGGAAGACCCAGGGAGAGGCCCCAGCGTCTGCATCCCAGAAGTTAGATACAACCCTTGATTTAACACAGTAAGGATTATCGCCAGCAAATAAATTGTAAGTTTGTCTTCTCTCTGGTTGGTTCATCAGCTGTGGAGGCTATGCTCCTGATTCCTGTCCGTGCTTACGAACTCAGGGAACGGGGACATCCCTGACACTGCAGGAAAGTGTGTGTAACTGAGAAAGGAGACTTCCAGGGCCAAGGCATAAGCGTGCATTCACAAACCAGATCCTTACACGGGGTTCCGGGTGCCCTTGTTCCTTCTCCATTAGCAAAGATTTAACTTCCTTTACTTCGGCTTTGGTTGTTGGACCCATTTTATTTTCCCTCCTGTAATGAGAACGTTCGTTGTTTGGAAATGTCATGCTCTGTATTTCTAATTCTCGGAAATGCCTCTGTACGAGTCTTCGGTTTGACGTTACAGTAGTTGGCACACCCAGTAGAAGGATAACCTAGTGACAGATCACTGAAATGCTTCCTCTGTTACCTCAAAAGAAAAAAAAAAAATTCCAGACAAAAGATAGCGTTTATATTTCTAGAAAACGGAGGATTGGCTGTTTTCCAAGAACTTCAGTAATGCAAGCAAAGTTCTTAACTCTGAAGACTTGTTCTGCATAAAGGAGACATTCTTTACTAATGGAAGAGGTGGTTTTATTTTTACAACAAGCCTACTCATATTACCAAGCCTATAACCAATTGCTGATCTCCTGTGTAAAGAATTTTTTTTTTCTCTTACCTGAAACAGTGATTTATATGAACTGTTGGAATAATGGAACCTCAAACTACAGATGTGTATGTAAAATTGCATAAATGCACTGACTTCCTTCTCCCTGAATATATTTTTAATAAACAGCATTATCCTACATGGTCAGTTTTATTAACTCTTCTGCACAACTAGAGGGCTCTTCTGAAAGCTGTGTGCTTGTTTGGGTGATTTTTGGAAAGCTTTCTGTGGCGGTAACACAGTAATCTTAGCCTTCTTTGGAGGCAGGTAGTGGAGAGAGTTCTAAGACGAATCCACTCCGATATGACTCTAATGCTTGCTTGCTGGGGGTGAGGATTAACGCTTGTAAGATATTCCCATGCAGCAGAGACGTGGTGCCTTTGGGATCGAGAGATGTGACCCTGTGCACGACCTCCCGGTTGGACCACTGAGAAGTCACTGTTGGCTTTCGTGACTGGCCGCCCTGCCCTTGACAAATGTCCGGATCAGTCTGTTTCACTGGAACCAAAAAATAGAATCGACTTAGGATTGCAAAGGAGATGGAAATATTGTGGAAGGATGATGGCTGAAGTTGAGGGTGGGAGTGGACTGTTGCTCTTTTCAAGAGAACGAGTGAGTGAAATCCATACATAATACGGACGATAGACAACACACACACGTACATTCTTACATATCGTGTTGATCTACCTGCCTAAGGACAAAACCACATTTTTCCCTCGATGAATCTTGGTCTGTAAAATGACTTCAAATCCTAGGTGAAAGGTGCTATTAGGTATAAGCCTATCAACGAGACTGGCACGGAGGTAAAGTTGGTAACAAATGCTGAGCTGTCTGTATGACCGGTTCTGGCAGGAGGGCAGGGGCGGCAGGGGCAGGTGTCTGGTAACTTCACAATTTTAGTCGATGGAACTGCATGAATCAGTGTTGGTGTGTTAACGGGTTAAATAGAAGTTTTGAGTCTTGATGGCAATTGTTGGGCCAGTATTCCGGTAGAAAGACCCAGTATGCCTTCAGACCCGCTTGGGACCAGTGCTTTGGGGTGGGGGTGGGGTGGACATTTCATTGCCGTTCTCACCACCATTCCTTCTTGTCCTCAGCCAGGCTGGTGACCTTCCTGCCGTCTGCTGTGTGTTCCCGCCTCTCCCACGTGCTCTGCGGAGCACTGAAGGCTGGAGCCTGAAGAGGTGCTGTTCTGCCTATGTGGGGGGCCTCAGGGATGCAGCTCCCAGAACCCCCAAATGCATACTTGGTCCCCAAGAATTCGCCTCACGACTGAAGGCAACCTTGATAGGCACGTAAGGTGTTTGCATCCCAAATACCCTGTGGTGGCTTCAAGGCCCAGGCACACCCAGGTGATTGTGTTCTCCCCAGGAGTTCTGTTTCTGGAGTGGGTTCTAGTACTCTCTGGGTTACTCTCCTACATCGAAACATCCCTCAGGACGTTATATTAAGAAGTTTTATTTTATCGGGGCATCAGGGTGGCTCACGTCATGATCACCGTTCGTGAGTTCGAGCCCGGCGTGGGGCTCTGTGCTGACAGCTCGGAGCCTGGAGCCTGCTTCGAATTCTGTGTGTGTGTGTGTGTGTGTGTGTGTCTCTCTCTCTGCCCTTCCACCCTCCTGCTCTGTCTCTCTCAAAAATAAACATTAAAAAAGAAAAGTTTCATTTTATGAAAAAATTCGTACTAAGGAATATACATGGGCCGACAACAGTCGAGATTGCTAAAGGGACGGGGCAGTGTTTATAGTGTTTAATGTCCCGTGGAGAGTTGCCACAAGAAGCGGTTGTTTGAAATGACTGTCTAAAATAAACAGTGATAAAGAGAAAGCCCCATGCACTCCATCTGGTGTTCACTTAAAATGTGAAGGAATTTGGGCCTTTGTGAAAACCATTTCTTCCAGCCAGGCCTCGATTCCCGAAGTGCATCCTGACTCCGCTTTGCGGAACAGAACTTAACAGCTCTTAGACTCGAGGCGCGGCCCCCGGCCGCACGCTAGCTTGCACAGAGCCGTGTGGAGGGGTTGGTGAGAACCATGCTGGGGACCAGGAGGAGCCCCAACCCGCCTCCAAGGGAGAGTCGCGATCCCTCACCTCACGCCCTGGTCTCAGCGGTGGTCAAAGCAGTTCAGTCGTCTAAGGTCATGTTGTAATGTTAGTATTGTCACAGTCTTGGGTACGATTCTTTGAATTGTCTTCCAGTGCTTCTCAAGGAGGGCATCGTGGGCATGTGGGTTGACGACTCTCCCTGCGGGAGGGGCTATTGCAGAGCACTCGGCCTCCCTGGCTCCTGCTCAAAATGTCAGTGGCTGTCATCATGACAGGTCAGAATGTCCTTGAACCCTTGGAGAGATCCCAAATATCAGGATGTTGTCCTTCCAGCTGAGAAACAGTGACCGCGTGTGGCAGCTTTGAGGAAGCATTCAGATATTCAGCTGATAATTCTGGTAAATAAATCAAAATGTTTTGTGACTTACGAGGAGGCGTAAGGTAGGGGTAAGAAGAGGAAAACGTGAAACCTAACAGAAGACCATGGGGGAAGGGAAGGGGAAAAAACAGTTTTAAACAGAGGGAGGCAAACATAAGAGACTCTTGAATACAGAGAACAAACTGAGGGTTGATGGCGGGGGGGGTCCTCGGGGGGGAGAGGGGAAAATGGGTGATGGGCATTGAGGAGGGCACCTGTTGGGATGAGCACTGGGCGTTGTATGTAAGCGATGAATCACAGGAATCTATCATACCCAGACCCAACAGCACGCTGTATACACTGTATGTTAGCCAACTTGGCAATGAATTATATTTAAAAAAAGAGGAAAACAATTATTTAGTTAGAAAAGCCACAATTCTGTTCTCCCCCTTCCTCCTTCTGTGCATTGGGAGGACATCATCTTTAAGGTTCTGACACCTGACTTATGTGAGAACTTCCACACCATTAGAGGATTTCCTCTTTTTTTTCTTTAAAATGACCACCAACCTTAAGAGAACTTTAAATTCAGAAACTGTCGTTACAATTGTCCCTTTTGCAAATTAAAAACAACCTTAACTAAATTCATCTAGAAAAGTTCAGTAGTGCTAACCGATGTTAGAGGATGATAAGTAAATATCCAAGCCAGTGTTTTCGACTTTCTGGAAATACTTTCTCAAAACGAATTGGTCTCTTTGCAGTGTAGGCTAATGGGGTGGGCAAAACAGTCTTTCTTTCCTCCATGGACAATTTAGTGCTGTAATAGATTCGTTTGTCCCCCATTGTTCTGATGCATAACATTCCAGATGGATGGAGGGAATATGAAATCCATTTCCTCCCAAAGCATTAAATGGTGTTTCGACAAATAGAAGTAAGAACTTGGGATTTTTGTGGTCTTTCCAGCGCGCCATTTTTCTTGCCCATCTCACGGTACCACATGGGGATGGGTGGAAGTGTGATGGGGAAACCCTTCAGTCATCGGTCCATTTGACATCCGTCCCAAAGTCAATGAATTTAAAGAGAGAGGCTTTTTTGAAAAAACACTGTTTTCTCTTTACAGGGAGATTTTCACTAGGCTCTCATGGTCAATTAGCAGCGTGATGTGTTCGCACTCCCATTTTTCCATCTGGAGGAGATGCCACCCCTCCGGTCTTCCCACCTCTGGTGCCTGGCATGACGCCTGGCGTGCACATAGTCATGGAAGAAATGAGGAGTTCTACATTTGTGGTCCTTCCTCTTTGCCAGTCAGGTTGTCTGTGGAAGCTGTGCTCTGACTTCAAGGACTCGAAGTTCCAAGTAGAAAGCAAAATGGAACCGAAACGTTTTATATATATATATATATATATATATATATATATATATATATATATATATATATATATATATAGTAAATTGCTCAACTATGTGGGTCTGTAAAAATTCGCCAGTTGTATTTTTATGGTAAATATTCACTTGGGCCTGGAGAGACCAAACAAAATCAGAGGTTGCTCAGGAAGGAAACTTAGATTTGTGACCAAGTAGGGTGAGCTAGGAATGATTAGGAATATCAGTGTTAGGGAAAAAAAAAAGAAAAAAAAAAAAAAAAGCTCTGTTATAGCAAAACTAATGAATGACAAAGGATCTTAATGTTTCTTTCTCTCAGCATAATAGATATATTACAGGGGAAGACAAAAGTCCATTTGGGAAACAAAACTTTGTTTTTTAATCAGTTGAAAGGTAGCAAGTAGAGAGTTGTAATATATTTCTTAGTACCGGCAGTCCAGGAGAGAGGGAAAGTCAACACAGTGCCTTTTATGATTCCCGATACATTTACAGGGGCTGGTTCTGACTTCCGTAATCGTGTTTTCTCGATGATGACGTTTTTTGTAAACTTAAAGTTGCCGTTTGCCTAAATTCAGAATTTTGTAAATACTGGCAAAATACCGTGGAATCTCAGTGTGGAATCTGTTCCCGCATTTATGAAACTTGTTACGAAGATTTCTGTTTAACTGCCATGGTATTGTAGATTGATGTCCGGGCTCTGAATTTTGAGAGTTTGGCTTCTCTTTTGAATTTGACTTTGGATTAAGTCCCGTGACCTTCACTGAGTATTTTCTAATCTGTGAAATGGGAGCAGATGAAATGAACTCTAAATTCCCTTCCTGCTCTCAACTCCTAAGCTCCTAACATCTGTCACAGTCCGTGGCCTATCTTTTTCACATCAACGCAGTTGATTTAAGAGTGCACATAGGTCGTCTTCCAAGTGAGTTGAACAAAATTACATAACTATCTCCTATATACTTTCAGCTGGCCAAAAGAGAAGCGCAGGGTCTATTTTGGAAATACTCTGAACCTGCATTTGGTCATGTAGCCAGGTACTAAAATGCGTGAGGGAATAAATATTTTGATCCTATGCCTTGGTCGTTCAAATCCATCTTGGTGTTTAGTCCTAGTGGGTTTTTGGTGGGTTGGTTCAGTTACCATTAGTCAAGTTAGGAAGTGCGATCAGGTGGGACTGGGGTGTTTATAGCTGTTGCCATTGGTGTAGATTCTTGGGAGTTGGGAGGGTCGTTAGAACAGCAAGCCCACCTTCTGTCTGAACAATGATTGTGTTGCTCCACGGTCAAGATCACGTACTTCTTTTTTTATTATTTTTATTTTTTAATGTTTTTATTTATTTTTGACACAGAGAGACAGAGCACGAGTGGGGGAGGGGCAGAGAGAGAGGGAGACGCAGGATCCGAAGCAGGCTCCAGGCTCTGAGCTGTGAGCGCAGAGCCCGACGCGGGGCTCGAACTCATGGACTGCGAGATCATGACCTGAGCCGAAGTCGGACGCTCAACCGACTGAGCCACCCAGGCGCCCCTCAAGATCACATACTTATGCCAGAAATAGAGATTTATAACCTACACAGAAGATACTTCAGG
Source organism: Panthera tigris (assembly GCF_018350195.1). Classification (NCBI taxonomy): domain Eukaryota; kingdom Metazoa; phylum Chordata; class Mammalia; order Carnivora; family Felidae; genus Panthera; species Panthera tigris. The sequence goes on along the minus strand of NC_056667.1, from coordinate 210,412,604 downwards.
CATGGTTTTTCAACCCTCTTCATTCCCAGTGGAGATTAAAGCTCATGGAAATCGTGGCAAGGGAGGCGGACAAAACGCTGGTGACTAAGACCCCCATCCCAAAGGAAGGGGTGCAAGGGCTTTCCCAATGCCCGAAGGGACAGGATATAATGCAGAAATATTAAAGTAAGGTTCTGCCCTCCCACTCCGTCCCTGCTTTCTGACTCCTGTCCCTTCCCTGGCCATTCAGCACTAGCAGGAGCTTTTACGTGCACTGAGTTTTGAGTAGGAAGGCCGCGCAGAAAGTCAAGAAAATTGCTGGCTTTCAGATTTCTAAGTAGAGCATCTCTCATGGATAGCGGTCTTATAATTACAGCTTCTCGCCCCTCACCCCTCCAACAAAACAAAACAGGCTTTTTGGCAATGTGTGTGTGTGCACACGTAGATGTCTGGTTTTTTCTGTTCCGTTCTTTTTTGAATGCCAAGAGCTTGGCTTTTATGTATCAGTGGCCAAGCCTCAGTGATTTAGAGCAAACAAACACTTTATACAAGTAAGTCCTTGCAGGTTTATAAGCACGGTTTTCCTGCCACAACAAAAGGGAGTAAAAATTGGACCAGCTGGCAAACTAGGGAGAAAGAGCGGGAAATGATGAGGATTAAATTATGATGGGTCCCCAAGAAGCCACCTAGCACCCACAGCCCAAACTAAGCCCCCGACAGGGGAGGAGACAACGGGCTGGTCAGTGTTGCTGGGTCTGGTACTAGAATCACGTTCCTCCAGCACCGGCTTGTCAGCTTTCCATGGAAACCACGGAAAAGTCCTCTGAATGTATTTTTTCACTTCGCCAGGACAAAGCAAAATGCAGCGAGTTCAACTTCAGTCAGTATCCCGCTTGGCGGACGAGTTGCTCTTCGTGAGTGATGGCAGCTGCAGAGGTGAGTTTTGCTTCTGGGTCTCACACTCCCCGCCTTGAACACAACAACTGGTTTTGTCAACTAAGTGTGCGAGAACACTTTACTTCTCTAATTTCCTCCTCGTGCCTGCTCCACACTCATGCCAGTCAACGTTCTCCCTATTTTTCAACACTGAGCGAGAGTTGAAGGCATTTACTGTAGTTTCCAACACACCTTGAACCCTGCAGGAACAGGTTAGAAAAGGGATCAAGGGCCCAGCCTGGTTTTTCTCCCCCGTGACCAAACTTGGCTGGAGCCCCAGTGCTCCTTCAAAGAAAATGATTTAAAAATTTTTGTTCTTGTTTCGTTGTTTGCTTTGTCATAATACAGAAAGGGGTGGCTGTAGAAAACACAAAAAAGCAAAAAGGAAACGGAAGAAGAAAAGTCGATTCCCCAAATGCAGCAGCTAGAGATGGCCTGTGTGTAAAAAGAATAATTGAAATGGAGTGCAGAGCGTATCCCGGGGGGTAGGGGTAACTGTTCTTTTGTGAAGCTTTTCTTTCAGCGACAAGTATATGCGTGTGTATAATTAGTTACAGCATCAAATGTATTTCTGACTGGCTGGCGGTAAAAAAAATTTCTTTCGATCGTCTTTGGAATCAATTTTTTTAATTCTATTTTCTACATATACTTAAAAAAATAAAAATGTAGACGTATAGTTGGTATTGTTTTATGAACTAGAGGGTATTATGCTAAGGGAAACGAAGTCAGAGAGAGACAGATATCGTGTGATTACACTCATGTGGAATTTGGGAAACTCAACAGATGAACATAGCGGAAGGGAAGGAAAAATAAGAAACAGAGAGGGAGGCAAACCATAAGAGTCTCTTAAATACAGAGAACACACTGAGGGTTGCTGGGTGGGGGAGGATGGGGGAAGGGTGAGGAGGGGCAAAAGGGGGATGGGTATTAAGGAGGACACTTTCGGGATGAGCACCGGGGTGTTGTATGTAAGCAGTGAATCACTGGGTCCTACTCCTGGGGCCAAGACTACACTGTATGTTAACTAACTTGAATTTAAAATTTTTCCTTTAATGTTTGTTTATTTTTGAGAGAGAGAGAGACACACACACACACACAGAGCACAAGCAGGGGAAGGGCAGAGGGAGAGGGAGACACAGAATCCAAAGCAGGCTCCAGGCTCCGAGCTGTCGGCACAGAACCCGATGTGGGGCTCGAACCTACAAGCTGTGAGATCATGACCTGAGGTGAAGTCAGATACTCAACGGACTGAGCCACCCAGGCGCCCCTTAACTAACTTGAATATAAATATAAACAAACAATCAATAACAAATAAAAAATAATAAACATACACATTAAATAAATAAATAATAAATAAACAAATAAATAAGGCAAAACAAAACCCCTCCAAAACTGTAAAAAAAAAAAATGACTGTAGTAACATTTAAGAGCGCAGGCAGGCAGCGGCATGTGGACATGCGTGGCCAAGCCATTTACACCTTGAACGGGACGATCACGTTTCCAAATCACCCGGTGGCAAAATGGAAACGGAGAGTGGAGATTCCGAATAGATCTGTGGTCCAATCTGGAACAGTTTAATGCGCTGGAATTGCTCTCACGGCGGTGACTCGGGCCCCTCCGTGGGAGGACAGTTGCTAGAGGTCGCAGAAGTCCCTCGTTAATAATTTCCTCTTCTGCAAATGGGAAGGTAACTAATCCCCACATCACAAGGGTTTTTTCGTTTAAAATAATACAGAGGCGCCTGGGTGGCTTAGCCAGTTGAGCGTCTGACTTCGGCTCAGGTCGGGATCTCAGGGTTCATGGGTTTGAGCCCTGCCTCCGGATCTGTGCTCACAGCTGAGCCTGGAGCCTGTTTCCGATTCTGTGTCTCCCTCTCTCTCTGCTCCTCCCCTACTCACGCTCTGTTCCTCTCTCTCAAAAATAAATAAACATAAAAAAAAAAAAAAAAAAAAGGGCTGATGCTAGCCTGCCTACTTAAAAAAAAAAAATACATGTAAGGGGTAGTACTTACTGGCTGACGCCAGCAATCTATGGCATTAAATAGTCTCCTGTAAACTAGTTTAATATTACATCTTTTGACGGTATCTTGGTTTACTTAACACACTGCCTATTGTCGGTCATTTAGTTTATTCAGTTGTTCAGTATTGTCATATTGTAAACCCACAGATGAATTACTTTGTGCCTAGTACCGCACATTTCCTTAATCATTTCCTTACAAAAGGGATTGCTGGGCGAATGGATATGGGGGACGTTAGTTTTTGTTGCTTTGGGGATTATTTTGTTTGCCTTCATCCGCTGTCCCAATTTTCTTTCAAGAACAATCCACCCTCCCTTTCAGTCCACGTGGTTTTCCAGTCCAGCTCTAAGTGCGAGCACGTGACCAAGCGCATCCGAATAGCGCGTCCCCTGGGTCACCGGGATTGGCTGTGGCGTGTGCCTGCGAGCGAGGACAGACCAATCAGAGGCAAGGAACTCAATACCTTGCTTTTCTTACAACTGCTCGGCGGCGAGAGAAGCTCTCTTGGTGCTGGCCCCGTGGCCAGTAGGGTACAAACCTTGAGATGCCGGGGCCCTCTGGCCACCACGTGAGAAGTGCAGGGAATCACACCAGACGGGAGGAAGCAGGACTGAGAAATGGAAAGAAAACAGGTCGTGGTGAAATCGATTGCCCGGATCCTGCTGTGCGCGAGGTCTAGCGGGCTCTCCGCTGGGGGCAGCTGTGGTTTCTGTTTCTCGTTTTACCGAGGGTTCTGATAGAGAAGAGAGTGTGGCATCGTAAGGTTTTGGCTCGGGTTTGCCACACCGCCTTCGGCACAGGATCGTGTGATGGCCATCCTAGCAGGGTGTGTGTGAGCGCCCTTTCATGCACGCTCTCCGGGACCGGCTGGCATTAACACCAACAAAACAAAACCTTTCCCGTTTGCGTCTTCAGTTGTCATTCACAGAAGGCAGAGTTTTTCAAAAGTTTCTGGGCTGTTTATGTTTTTTCTTCTGCTTTCTTTCGTTTTTTCTGTTCTTCAGGAAAGTAAAGTCTAAATGGAAATTTCTGCCTCAATAGAGACAGAGGCCCTGAGCTGTCACATTATGTTTCCGTTGTAATTCTTACATTAAATTCGACGAGCAAAATTAAAAGGACCCGCCTCCACTTAATTTTATGACTGTCTCCTATTGGTATAAGGGAGAAAAATTGTTTCTCTTAAAAAAAGAGTCAAGGGGGGCGCCTGGGTGGCTCATTCGGTTGAGTGTCCGACTTCGGCTCAGGTCATGATCTCACAGTTTGTGGGTTCGAGCCCTGCGTCGGGCTCTGTGCTGACAGCTCAGAGCCCGGAGCCTGCTTCCGATTCCGTGTCTCCCTCTCTCTCTCTGCCCCTCCCCCAGTCACACTCTGTCTCTCTCTCCTTCAAAAGTGAATAAACATTGAAAAAAAATTAAAAAAAAAGTCAAGGGACTCAAAAATGTATGAAAGTTGCTGTACGTGAAATTAGCAGGGAAAATTAGGGAAAGAGAAGGTGTCCAATTGAATGAAGCAAAGTATTGCCCTATCGATGATGATAAAATCCTATCAAGTTTGTGTCCCCAAACTTACAAATAATTATAGCCTCTAACTGAAGACAGATGAGCATGTAGCTTTGGGCTTGTGCTAATATTATATTTTCACAGCAGAGACACGGGAACAGGAGACAGCAGACCTTAGAGCCAGAGGGGTTTTAGTGACTAGTGGATCCCATTTCTTTCTAAATACGGACTTAAGGCATATTAGTTACTCTTCCAGAGCCTCAGTTGTCTCCTCTGTAGAATGGGCTGGTAATAGGGCCCCTCTCTTAAGGTTGCAAGGATTAAAAGAGAGAACATTCAGCAAATGTTGCTATTCTTTTCAAATACTATTTGCATAAATCATCTTTCTCCACCTTGAGCTTTTGTTTTAATACCTGTTTTTATCCAAGGTCACGGCTAGTTAGTGATATGTACACCCACCTTTATGAATGTGAAAAATAATATGACAAATATAATTACATCCTCTTGCATTTTAACAATGGGAAGAGATTCTGGCCAAGCAGCGTGTTCCGTTCCGTTCCTTTCCTTTCCTTTCCTGTCCCGTCCTTTCCTTTCTTTTTTTCTTTCTTTCTTTCTTTCTTTCTTTCTTTCTTTCTTTCTTTCTTCTTTCTTTCTTTCTTTCTTTCTTTTCTTTCTTTCTTTCTTTCTTTCTTCTTTCTTTCTTTCCTTTCAGCACCAAACCCACAACATTATTCTATTTTATTTTTTATTATTTTTTAAAAATATAATTTATTGTCACATTGGCTAACATATAGTGTGTAAAGTGTGCTCTTGGTTTTTGGGGTAGATTCCTGTGGTTCATCGCTTCCATACAACACCCAGTGCTCATCCCAACAAGTGCCCCCCTCCATGCCCACCACCTGTTTTCCCCTCTCCCCCAGCCCCCCGTGCACCCTCGGTTTGTTTTCCGTATTTAAGAGTCTCTTATGGTTTGCCTCCCAACCTCTCTGTTCGTAACTATTTTCCTCCTTCCCCTCCCCTATGGTCTTCTGTTAAGTTTCTCAAGATCCGCATATGCGTGAAAACATATGATATCTGTCCTTCTCTGCCTGACTTATTTCACTCAGCATAAGACCTTCCAGTTCCACCCATGTTGCTGCAAATGGCATGATTTCATTCTCTGTCATTGCTGAGTAGTATTCCCTTGTATATATACACCGCATCTTTAACCATCTTCGTCAGTTGATGGACATTTAGGCTCTTTCCATACTTTGGCTATTGTTGAAAGCGCTCAAGCTCCTTGTTTCGATGCAGTGGACAGTATTTCTCGATGAAGAGAAGAGTTAACTGGTAAAGAAAGGATGCAACTCATTTATTGGGGCAACTTCTCCTTACAACTCAAAATATCTGCTGAAGGTGGGTTTCTGCCTAATTCTTAATTTTCTTTCATTTTATAAACATTAAATCTCCTTCGAAAAAGGATTGTGTCGCACTTTGCTGTCTGCAGTGACCATAGTTAATTATGATTACCTGAGCGCCTTGCACATACCTGGTTCGGTCCTAAACTCAATGCTGTCTGGGATTTAAACCCAGACCTTACTCCAGGGAGGAGAACTTGAGTCACGAAACCACACAGCCACCTGCCCCAGTCAGTGATGAGGTCGGGGAACGCGGATGGTCCTGAGGCACACTTTGCAGAGCACTTGGCTGGTGGCATTTGGTTGTAACACACACCTGTGAGGTTGACTTTTTTATTCCTGTTTCACAAATGAGGAGACCGAGGTTTGAAGACCGAAATGATTGGTCCACGTCCCCGAGCTAGGAAGAGGCATTGGACAGCCTGAGGCCAAAAAGCAGCTGTGTGTGTGCATGCACATACGTGTGTAAGAGAGCAATCCAGAGAAAGTAAATCAGTTCAGAGCCACAGAAAACAGAGTAGCAGGCCCTTGTACCTAAGGCAAGTTCACCTTCAGAGCCATGAAGCCTTTCCATTATTTGGCTCAAAACAAAACACTTGGCATCATCTAAGTTAGAAAATGAACGCTTTTTCCTACAAAAAAAACAAAAACGAAAACAAACAAACAAAAAAAACAATGAGAAAAGGAAACTCCTGTTTCCAGCTTAAAGAGAAAAACCAGAGGGCAGGGCCACGTGCCCAGGTCCTTCCTGCGGGTCTGCACGGAATGGAAGCAGTGGGCTTCTGGCCTTGTCACCTGCCACTGCCGGGGTGGGGGGTGGGGGGCGGGGGGGCCGGCGGGTCCAGGCAGCAGCCCCTGCAAGTGAGAGGAGGCTGTCACCTGTGATCCTCCTGCGGTCAAAAGGACATTGAACTCTCGGGTTGGGAAGAGATATCAATGTCACTGCCTGTGGGAGGTGCTTAATATTTTAGAAGCATATTTAAATATTCAGAGGCGTTTCTTTTCTCGGTGCAGGTGACAAAATGTGCTGTGAATCACTCGCAGCTTAAAAAATGCACTTATTCCGTTCAAGTGTTTGGTGACCTTTCCAGGTTGTGGTTGGTGTTATGGGTGGACTGGGTCTCATTCCCCTGTTGAGTGATGTCAAGTTTGAACACATGTGTAGTGTTTTCACAGAGACTTGTTTTATCCTGTTTTCTCTGCTCTTGAAATATTTCTATGCCTAGTAGGATGGCAAGTGTCTCAGCGCTGGCCCATTAAAAAAAAAGTTTATTTATTTTTGAGGGGAGGAGGGGCAGAGTGAGAGGGGGACAGAGGATCCCAAGCAGGCTCCGCGCTGACAGCAGACAGCCTGATGCAGGGCTCGAACTCACAAACCATGAGATCATGAGCTGAGCCTAAGTTGCACGCTTAACCGACTGAGCCACCCAGACGCCCCTGTTGGCCCATTTTAATTGTTAAATGGATGCAGAAGTGTGTGGAACAGACATCTATTGGTAACTCTCTCTGAATCCCACCTACCAGTCAGAGCAAGTGAAGTTCTCAGCAATCATCTGGTCCAGCTTTCTCCTGTTTCAGATGAAAAAAAAAAGGGTCAAGAAAGGTCCGGGAATTTGATCATGTAGACAAGCTGAAGACAAGCCCAGACTGAGCCTAGAGAGCTGTGGCTCCAGGGGCATTAGAGCTGTCCCCCGCCCCTCCCACCCAACGTGACATGTTTCCCCATGTCCTCAACCAGGACCCTGTTCTTCACCCCTTGACCCCTCCTGCTTTCCGTCCCATTCGTTAAGAGCTCTAATTATTAGGGGTGCCCTGGGGGCTCAGTCATTTAAGCATCCAAATTTGGCTCAGGTCATTTTCTCAGGGTTTGTGAGTTTGAACCCCACATCGGGCTCTCGCTGTCAGCACGGAGCCCACTTTGGATCCTCTGTCCCCCTCTCTCTCTGCTCTTTGCCTGCTTGCTCTCTCTCTCTCTCTCTCTCTCTCTCTCTCTCAGAAATAAACATTAAAATTTTCTCTTTTAATAAAAGCTCTAATTATTAAAAGATTTTTCCAATTCTTTTTGCTGGAGAGGCATTTTATATTTATTTCCATAGCTGATTTTTTGAACCCAGTGACAAAAACATTTAATAGAAGTCTTTGTTCTTTATTTATATTTTCTTTGGACAAAATGGATGGTTTATAGTCAATGAGTCTTTTTCTCTGCTCTCCCATTTTTTCCTGGGTTTATTACTGGTAATTTTACAGAAATCTCTCTTAAGATAATATCCAAGGGAATAGCAAACCTTGCTTTTGCTTATCTAAACAGCCTTCAATTACTGCTGAGACTAAATTCAAACAAAAGGAGGAAGATGTTTCCAGGTAGAAAAACTCATCTTGATAGGAAATTGGAACCTCCCTCTTTTTTTCCTGGTGATTTTTCTCCCAGTCCAGTCTTTCAAGATCATTCTAGATAACATGTCATCCCCTTTTCCATGAGGTAGCCCTTAACGTATATAGAGTAGACTCTCATTTCTTCTGATTTCCCCATCCTGATACTTCTCTTCTCACAGAGGCACCTCACACGTTTCCTGACATTCCCAGCGACTTCCCACACTGTCCCTTGAACACAATGCCCGTGTCACTCTCTTCAGATATCTGACATCTTGTCATTTGTTCATGTCCCCTCTCCAAATGGTAGCACTTGCACTGAAAGGATAGTGAGGGGTCTGGCTGGCACAGTCCCATGTGAGATGCCTTCTCATTAGACCCTCGACTTGCATCCACGGAGCCCAGGCTTGCGTTTGCTCTCTCGGCCACCAGGTCATAGTGCAAATTGATATTGAACGTTGACGTCGATGTTGTCTTTCAATGTATTTCTTTCCAGCTTGATGTTTCTTTCCATCTATCCATGTCCTTTTCTAGACCCAGTCGCTGGACATATTAAGACCTTACATATTTAGAATAATTTTACAGACAGAAGTTAAAAAATTTTTTTAATGTCTATTTATTTTTTAGAGAGAAAGAGACAGAGCGTGATTTGGGGAGGGGCAGAGAGAGAGGGAGACCCAGAATCTGAAGCAGGTTCCAGGCTCCGAGCTATCAGCGCAGAGCCCGACGCGGGGCTCAAACTCACGAGCTGGGAGATCATGACTTAAGCGGAAGTCAGACGCTAAACTGACTGAGCCACCCAGGTGGCTCCCCCCCTCCTTTTTTCATTTTTATTTTTAGAGAAGAAGAGCACGTGAATGCGGGGAGAGGGGCGGAGGGGGAGAGAGAAAGAATCTTAAGCAGGCTCCCAGCTCATCGCAGAGCCCGATGTGGGGCTCGATCCCACAACCCTGGGATTGTGACCTGAGCCGAAATCAAGAGTTGGCTGCCCCAGTGACCGAGCCACTGAGGTGCTCCTACAGATGGAAGTGTATATTCTCTGTGACAGGCAGTATATCCTCACGGAGGGTCAGGAACTTCAGAGGCAGACGTGTGAGCTCAAAGCCTCGCTAATCCGTTAGTAGCTGTGTAGACGTGGGCAAGCTACTTCATCTCCCCTTTCCTCACCTGCACTAATAATGCACGCTTCCCCATTAAATGAGATTATTCAGATAGGTGATTTAGGCCAAATATGCATTCTTCAAACTTTTTAAAGGCCTCTCGTGACATCCTTGTGGATAAAATGGAGAAACATAGTTTCTATCAACACTGTATCACCTGTGATTAGGATATTTTGCCAGTTACGAACCCATCTAAATATACTAAAAGGGGCATCGAATAGTGTCTAGCTTATAGCAAGTGTTCATCAAATGTTAGCCCTTCTTATTTTCGGTTCACGTCTTGTTATGCATTCTCCCCCCCAACTTGTTGCTCTATTTCTCCCTCCACCTCCCTCCTCTTCTGTCTCCTTTCCTTCCCTTTACAGCGTCTTCATCATAACCCTATTCCCCATAAATCCCTAGAATACTAATGTTAAAAGCCTGCTGTGTTTTCTTATATACCTATACTTTCCCTAAGTCTTTTCACGCAGGTACAGCTGAGTTTGGGTCCCAACAAGACGTAACCTTGAAAATATTGATATGAATCCGTTCTACACAGATAGGAATCCAACAAAGTATAAACAATTATACAGACTAGTGGGATTTATTCCATATATGCAAGGCTGGTTCAACATTCAAAAATCAATGCGTCACATTATATTAATAATATAAAAAAATTATTATGTATTACATAATATATAGTATTACGATATGTAATATATAATATGTACTATTACTATTATGTAATACATACTTACTAATTAATAATCCATCACATCAAAAAACCCAAGAAGAAGTACCATATGATAGAAAAAACATTTGATAAGATCCTAAACCCTTTCATGATACAAACTCTCAAAAAATAAGCATGGGGTGGAATTTGCTCAACTTGATAAAGAACATCTACCAAAAATGTGCAGCTAACATACTTAATGGTAAGAGACTGGATGCTTTTACCCCTATGATCCTCTCCTATCACACTTATTCGACATAACACTGGAAGTCTTGGCCAGGGCCGTAAGACAAGAAAAAATTATAAAAGGTGCCCAGGTTGGAAAAGGAAGAAGTGAAAGCATTCTTCATTGTGTTTTGCTCATTTAGTAGCCTCAGCCCGGTCTACATCTTAATTCTTGTTTGATATTGCTCTAACTGGAAGGTTCTGGCCACCTTCTTATGTTCATTCTTGATTGTGAGAGTTTTTCTCTTCCTCTTTGGAGAATGTGCTCTTACAACGAAGCTCTGTGGGTAGAGTTCAGCATGGTCTTAGGGCACTGGAGGTAAAAGGTTGACAGGGTGAGAACATTACAGGTTTTGAGGGAAGCTGACCCTGAGTTTCCATCCCAGCCTGTCTCGTACTCCCTGTTACTGACACCTTCTGAGCCTCAACTACCTCGGTCAGAAAACGAGAGGAATGATATCTGTCTCATAGTTTTGTTGCGACGATTATCGCTGGTAAAATAATATAAATCACATTTACTAAAAGCACATCGAGGACATATGATTGCTGTAGTGATGGGACCTCAGCGAACAAACCCTAATGGGGGAATACGAGGAAGGACAATAAGATAGGTAATGTTGGTCTTGATGGGTGAATAACAGAGCAGCACTGAAGCTGGCCACTGCTGCTGGAGAAAAAATGTTCTAGAGTGTGCCTAAGTGGCCAGTGGGTGAGGTGGTCCTCAGCATAGCAATGAATCAGACGCATGTTTGTTTACCTTTGGTTTAGAGAGATTTGGGGTCATGCTCTGAGAGACAGAGTGTGCAGAATGGACTGTTTGAGCCTGGATCCCCTTGGTATGCAGAGCTAGAGACATTTCTGGCCACCTACCTCTTCTTTCTCATCCAGAGTCCTCCCTATTTTTAAATTAAATTAAATTAAATTAAATTAAATTAAATTAAATTAAATTTTATTGAGAGAGAGAGAAGGTGTGCCCAAGTTGGGGAGAGTGACAGAGGGAGAGAGAGAGAATCTTAAGCAGGCTCCATGCTCGGCACCGAGCCTGAAGTGGGGCTCGATCCCGCGACCCTGAGATCATGACCTGAACCGAAGTCGAGAGTCGGACACTCAACCGACTGAGCCACCCAGGGCCCCCTGCGGAGTTCTCCCTCTTATCCGCAGCATGCGCTCCTTGGATTCCTTGGCAACTTTTGCTGTTCCCCTTCAGGGGCAGAGATCTTTCCTGTCAAGGGTCTCCTCTCTTCTTGTCTCTGCCGATTCAGCCATTTGCTCGGTGGTTTACAGAGGGTGGGAGCATCTCTACAAGAGCCAAAAGGGAAAGTGGCCGAGGACGGGGGTGGGGAGAAGACAGGCAGGACAATCTGCGGCGTGAGGCTCATGGAGCTTTCAGGGCGTGGGGTCTGGACCTTGCCTCTGGGAACAGGAAATGCACAGCGTGGGTCTTTATCTCACATCACCTTCTGTCCTATCACTTGTCCAAGTACCTTCCTGACAAGGATACTCTGTGGAAACGTAACACCCCACGCTCGTGGCTCAGAAACAAGCTATCAATGGCCTGACACACTGCCTGTGCAGATGGTTGTCTCCTCTCATGGGCTCGCTTTCTCAGAGATAAGACGCAGAGACATTTCCATTCTAAGCTTTACTAGTTCCGTCCTTCTGCTTGCTTTGCATTTAGACTGCTTCCTCACCTGGCAGGTTGGGTTATTTATATGAGATCTTCCTTCTTTATTTAAACTGGTGTTGGGGCGCCTGGGTGGCTCAGTCGGTTGGGCGTCCGACTTCGGCTCAGGTCACGATCTCACGGTTCGCGAGTTCGAGCCCCGCGTCGGGCCCTGTGCTGACGGCTCAGAGCCTGGAGCCCGTTTCGGATTCTGTGTCTCCCTCTCTCTCTGCCCCTCCCCTGTTCACGCTCTGTCTCTGTCTCAAGAATAAATAAACATTAAAAACAATAAAAAATAACAAAATAAAGTAAACTGGTGTTCCAACTATGCATTTTCCTCTCAACACTCCCGTTCCTCCAACCTATAGCTTCTATTACGATGGGTAGGGCACAAATAAAGCATGTTGATAAATCGTCTTGCTTGAGAATCGATCACAAGTTCTGCTGAGACAAGGAGTTGAGGTTTTAATCCCACAGAATGTTGGCACATAATGTAAGCTGAAATTCACACTGATGATCTCAGGATCTCTTTTAGTTGCCCCTAATTTCCAGGAGGATTAATTCATCAGCTTCCCTTTTATCACCAAGGCTGGTTTTACCAGAAGCAAAATAGCGGTAGCAGCAAGTTTCCTGCGGTGTCTTAACCATTTTTTCTTAAAGCTCTAGCTCTGCATTGATTGTGTGCTTCCTGGTCTGCCCCTACCTCCAAATTGACTCTTAAGTTCCCATTCACGGCTGGAGGTAAATGACTGGTAATAGCTTCCAACTCTTCCCAAAGGTGTTTTCAATCGAAGAAGGACAAAGGTTTCAAAAGGCGGCGGCTATGATTCAGGAGGACCGGCAATATGGCGCCCTATGCCTTGACTCTCACTGTGTGGTCACGGTTGCCAGAGGTGCTGTTGCGGGGAGGACGGTGAGGCTGCATCACAGTCAGGGAGGAGAGCATATTCTGATTGATTAGCAAGGTCTGCTGTGGGTCAGCAGGAGTTACCACGGTAAACACGACACATCGCCAACCCTGGTGTACCGGGAAGACTGATTTTGAGCCCTGCCACGGACTTATAGACTGAGTTACTAGGAGAATTAAATGAGAGTGTGTGAATTAAATGATACGTGAGCTAAGTGTTCAGTGGAGTGTGGGATTAGAAAGCTGTTCTGCTTCCTAGGCTGTGCCCTGTGAACTCACAAACCTGTCTTATTTCTTCTTTGTATTCCTGCATAGTGCCCGGCCCATAATAGACCCTCTGCAAATATTTGTTGAATGCATATATGCCGTCTATAAAAACAGGTTATAGGACTAGATCTAGTGGTTGGATTTGATGACTCAGTTCAACAAAGAGGGCGGAATTGGGTCGGGGTGGGGGGTGGGGTCACTGGGGCTTTCTTACAGGCTCCAGAAAATCACCCTTTATGGATTTCCTCCTCCTCTTAAAACTTAAGAATTATTATTACAGTAAAACAAACACACAGAGAAGTGCACAAATCATAAGGGGACACACGACGTAAGAAGGATCTACATAAAAATCGGGACAATAATAGCACGCTACGGTGCAGGTACTGCCTTGTCTTTCGTCAGCTACTTCCTCCTCCCAAAGATACCCCTTCTTCTGACCTCTAACATCATGCATTAATTTTGTTCAATATTTAGGGAGAGTCCACAGTGTCGTTGTCTGCAGTTGTATTTTGTTCATTTTTATTGATGTATCATATTCCAGCGTAGGAAGACATCACGATTTGTTCATCTGTTCCCCTGTTGATGGACATTGGGTTGTTTCCAGTTTGGGGACTAGTACAAATAAGATTGTCACGAACATTTTAGTACGTGTCTTTTAGTGCTTTTGAAACCCACTCTTCTGTTGGATGTGAGCAAATCCTTGGAGTGAAATTGCCAAGTCGTGGGGCATGTCTATGTTTGACATTAGTAGATAGCACCGAAGGGTTGTCCAAAGTGGGGTACCGAGTTACATCACCACCGGCCTGTCCACAAGTCCCCACTGGTCTGTGTCCTTGTCAACACTTGTCATTGTCAGTCTTTTTAACTGTAGCCATTCTTGCAGATACATAATATTATTCATTTTGATTTTAATTTGCATTTGTCTGATGACCAATCCAGGAAAAGATGAACATCGTTTCATATATTAAAATCTATAATCTATAATCTATATCTATATCTATCTATCTATCTAGATATATGTGAATATTCTCTTTATTGAATCCTCCTCTTAATTTTCAAGACTGTGCCTTACTGTGGGGATTTTTATTTTTAGCAAATAAACAAATAAAACTGTACTTGCTAGAAATTATCAAGTTATTTCCATAAATTCAAGACCCCTACAGTAAACGTGTTGCTAATTTCTTTTCTTTACTGAGAAGGATCAGTATGTAGAAGTGTATTTTCTATACATTCACTACTCGCAAAGAGAGCTCGTACTTCTGGAATGACCATCAGGTGTGTTATATTGTGTATTTTGAAAACATATTTCAAATACAAAAAACCACATTTTACTGCCCAGCAAAGGCCCAAGTTTAGACCAGGGCTGCATTTTGTCCTTTCCAGGCCTCATTCTGCCAGACAGACTCAAAATGCCATGCGGGGTTTTGAACACTCAGAAGTGAGACAGAACCAGGCAATGAACAGCCTGCTCCGAAGCGCTTCGTCTGGCCTCCTCTGGTGTCCCTGGTTCCCATCCACTCTCTGCACCCGGGTTCTGCCTTCTGCCCAGTCTCTTTGAGCTGACCCCTCGGTTGGGCCGTTGGTCCCTGGGTGCTCTCTGTTGGCTCACCTTCAGCTTCTGGCTCTGTAGCCCCTCTTCTACCTCCAGGCCCCACTCAGACCCCAAAGTTCCAAAACGTTTGATTCCATCCATGGTCCTTTGAGATTTCATCCCAGAATGTAAGCATGAGTCAGCCTGAAAAAAATCTCTTCTTTCTGGAATTAAACAATTTCCTGTGGTCCCTGGATTGCGTGGGGGACATCCCTAAGTATCTAACTTCCCAAATCCATCACAGTGGCCGACCAGGACAATGATACAAAGCCCTGATAGCTTTGTCGTGCAACGGAGCAGAAGAGGCAGGGTTCCGAGTGTGCGTTTAGGCGGTTTTCAGTAGAAGAGGGGCAGGCTCACCTTGGGCTAATTTGTGCCTTCAGAAAAATGGCTAAGCACGAGCTGTGCCCCCCTGATGAGCCGTCACACGTACATAAATGTTGTCTGGCTTGTGTCTCTTAATTCTCGTCTCAGCAGCTGCCGCGATATTTGCCACTGAGTAGTCTTTAATCAGCCTGTGACGTCTGCATCTAAAGAAATTGGCTTAACGTTGGCATAAATGATCGCGGTTGGTCTGGCTCACAGACACACGGGTGGGCTTTGCTCTCCACAGCTGGCTCTTTGAGGGGTACTCCGACCTGATGCACAAAAGGTCAGCTGAGGCTGTGATGATGGTGACGTGGTCCCAAGGCTTCAGTGAATCCCAAGGCAGGGTGACCTGGCGGATCAGGAGAGCTGAGGGGCTCCAGACGCAGGGGCAACTCCTTCCTGTTACCCACTCCTTGGCTTCCCCTTGTTCGAGTCATTTTCCTCTGAAACACAGCTGCCGCTTTTGTGCGTTGTCAGCAAAAATGGAACGTGCACAGACTGGCTTCCGCGTTGCTGATTTCATTCGGAGAGCAGTTAAGCCCCACCTTTTCTAAATTTCTCTTTTGAATCAGCATCCTCCTATTTCATTAGTGTCTCTGGAAAGATTTATGACAAGTATACGAAGGGACACACTGTCCTTTCCGCAGGATCGCAAGGCTGGCTGTGGGAGCACACAAGCCCGAGCACTGGCATTGTTTTTGGAAATGCTTCATAGGGATGGACTACACGTTCCGCATAAAGTGATTTAGTGGGTTTACGATGACAATTTGGGTGTCAAACTTATCTTTCCTGACAAACTAAGGAAAAGCTAACAGCCACTTTATGTATGGACTTTAAAGTATGAGTCCATCTGTGGCCTCACCCCCATTTCTCTTGACTGGCTCTTCCCGCCCCTGTCTTGCCTAACCCTCTCACCTGGCCCTCACCCCTGCCTGTACAGGTGGCCCCACCACCCGCCTACTGCCTACAGAGCAGCTCCTCTACTCCACCACAAACGCGCCTGCCCCCCACTCTCCGCTCCCCCATCCCTCACCTTCTCAGGCAACGGCAGGTCCACGAATCTAGCCTTTCGAGACCCAGATCTAGGGGTCTGCTTTGACTCCACTTTCTCCAGTCATGGCTCGTGGCCAGTGCGTCCGTTGTTGCTTCCGTCCCCACTGTCCTGCACACGTGTCTGCTTCTCTCCACCTCTGGCCACACCACCCTGGTTTAAGCTGCTCGTTATCGCTTCCCTCCTCTCCGCTCCTTAGCACTCCGTCTGTTCCGGTGAGCCACAGTGATCTCACAGTAGGAATTCAGTCTGATCATTCCCTAGCTTCCTCACTGGAGATAAAAAAAAAACAACAACCCTCAAGTTCCACATGGTGGCCCCCAACCCTGCCTCTCCCTAGAAAGCTCCCTCTTGTGCGTGTTTCTGCAGCTGGGTTAGTTTTATTTCAGTTTCATGAACCGGTGCCTACAAATCAGTAAGAAAGCAACTAACAACACAATGGAAAAATGGGCAGTAGCTCCGAGGCTGAGTTGATCGCTCCCAACGTCACAGAGGGGGAAGGGCAGAGCTGGAGCCCGTTGTGAATCTCTAGCTCTGTTCAGGCAGGTCTTTCAGTGCACGGGTTCGAGGAGGATTGGGCACTAGGGTTTGGATTGGTGGAAGTGGCTAGACGAGTATTTTGAGGCCAAGGGGCTTAGGGATTAAATGGTTGGTGGTTTTCATTAAAGGGTTCATGAGTCTTTCCAAAGGTTTCTCTAATGAATAATCGAGTTATTTGCTTGGAATAGTAAAGTGATAGCAGGGAAGACAATGGAATAATGAAGTCATGTTAATAGTGAGTCGACATTGTAGACAGTAGGCTGTGCATGCGTGTGTGTGGGGGGGCGGGGGGGGGTGGATAGTTTCTATGTCAAGTCCAAGCAGTTGTATGAAGGGAGATGGTTTGGGTTTCCAGAACAATCAGTCCACAGGGACACCTGGGTGGCTCAGTCTATTAAACATCCAACTTCAGCTCAGGTCATGATCTTGAGGCTCATGGGTTTGAGCCCCGCATCTGGCTCTGTGCTGACAGCTCGGAGCCTGGAGCCTGCTTCGGATTCTGTGTCTCCCTCTCTCTCTGCCCCTCCCCTGCTCACGCTCTGTCTCTCTCTCAAAAATAAATAAACATTTAAAAAAATAAAAAAAATAAATAAAAACATTTAAACCCCCCCCAAAAAATAAAATAAAATTTAAGAACAATCAGTCCACAGAAAAGAAAATACAAATGTCTCCGATGTATATGGAAAAATGTTCAATTTGACTCATGATGAGAAATATACTTGAAAACTATACTGAGATATATTTTTTTTCACCTAGCAGATTTTCAGAGATCAAAAAGTTTGAGGATGTGAGGGCTATCTGGCAGTGACATCTCTCGCCCCATTGACCGCCAACGTTGATTCGGCTGATCTGGCTGGCTAGGCGTGTGTCCCCATCCTCCTTCCCCGCCTCATGTGTGTGTCTCTCGAAGCTGCACACTTGGTCGAAGAGGACAGCCTTGCCTGATAGACGAGGAGCGTTCATTGGTCAAGGGTCATCGGTCAAGGATATACCAGTGGCTGTGCTCCCCTACTGGAACTTGTAAACAGGTTCTTTTCTGGAAAAAGAAAACAAAAAAAAAGATTGATAAAACTTTATGATGAAGAGGAAATCAGGGACTCTTACATATTCCTGGTGAATTGGTAGAATCTGTAAGGAGGGCAATCTGACAAAATCTATCAAAATTATAAATGCACGTAACTGCACAATAAAACTGATCACTTATAAGGATTGATCCAACCAGTCTGCTAACATCCATACTAAAATCCAAAGGAGCCAATGTCCTTTTTTTTTTTTCCCTAGGATACATTTTAGGAGGTGATGCCTTAAGGGTTAGAAATCAGCCCTTTGATTTCGCGAAAGCTGCAAATGTTTTTCTCAGTGACTTTACTTTGCACATGGTGATTTTTGCCATTTTTTGGAAATTTTGTAATTTTATGTCGACAGATGTTTTGATCCATTTTTAAGGGCTTCTGGATATGTGTCATGCTCCAAGATTGTAAAAATATTCTGCTTTGGTTTCTTTTGGTATTTTTTTTGCCTCATTTTTGGGGTTACATTGAAATCTCTGGTCCATTTGGGACTCACTTAGGAGTAAGTTGTGAGTATGGATTTGATAATTCATATAGTAATTCAACGCTATTATTTTTCCATGCGGTGACTAAGTTGTTTCAGTATAATTTATTGAATAATTCATCTAGCTCTTTGCATATACTCAATTCTCACAAATATTAGTTCTGGACTCCCTAGTCTGTCCCATAAATGTGTCCATCTAATGTGCCACATTCTTTTCATTATTGTAGTTTTGTGTTGTTTTTTTTTAAATGTTTATTTTTGAGAAAGAGAGATGGAGCATGAGCAGGGGAGGGGCAGAGAGAGAGGGAGACACAGAATCGGAAGCAGGTTCCAGGTTCTGAGCCATCAGCATAGAGCCTGATGCAGGACTCCAACTCACAGACCTTGAGATCATGACCTGAGCTGAAGTTGGATGCCCAACTGACTGAGCCACTTAGGCACCCCAGTTTATGTATTTATTTTGAGAGAGAGAGAGAGTAAGCGCAGGGAAGGGGCAGAGAGAGAGGGAGAGACGGAATCCTAAGCAGACTCCACCCTATCAGTGCAGAGCCTGATGCAGGGCTGAAAAACACGAACTGTGAGATCAAGATCTGAACCAAAACTGAGAGTCAGACACTTAAGTGACTGAGCCACGCAGGCACCCTTCTCATTTTATTAAGAGTTTTACCAAGACATGATCTCACGGTTGGTGGGTTCAAACCCCACATTGGGCTCTGTGCTGCCGGCGTGGAGCCTGCTTGGGATTCTGTCTCTCCCTCTCTCTGCCCCTTCCCTGTTGCACTCTCTCTCTCAAAATAAATAAACTTAAAAAGAGAAAGTTTTACTAAGAATGTATGTCGAATTTTATCAAATGTTTTTTCAGCATTGGTGATGATCATAGGGTTTTTCCTTCTTAAATTTGGTAGTAGAGGTGAGTAGATTTTCTGATACTTAATTCTGATATTTAATTCTTATTTCTGATACTTCATTATTATTCTTCTGGGAATAAGCTCTACAAGTCATTACACATTAATTTTTAAATTGTTTGCTGGATTATTTTGCTAGTTTTTAAAGGATCTTTCCATCTATTCTTGTTTTGTAAATGTCTGCTAGCTTTGTGGAATTTTGCTGTCAGTGATTTATATATTTTATAAAAGCAACAAGAATGTGACTAGGGTCACATGCCCATCTCTGAAAGAATTTCTGTCACCAGGAGAATGTTCAGGCTTGGGTCACATGACCACTCTTGGGTCTGAGGGTGGGGTTAGTTTTTTATTTACTTATTAAACCACTTTATTGACATATGATTGACATCCAAAAAGCCATACATATTTAATGTATGCAATTTGATGAGTTTGGAGATCGGTATGCATACCTGAAACCGTCACCACAATCTATGCCATAAACGTATCCATCACCTTCAGAAGTGTTCTTCCATCTTCTTTTTACTATTATTATTTGTGTGTGTGTGTGTGTGTGTGTGTGTGTGCGTGTGATAAGAACGCTATCTACTCTCTTAGCAAATTTGTGAGTATACAATACAGTATTGTTAACTATAGACCCTATGTTGTACAGTAAATCTCTAGGACCTATTCATCTTTTGTAACTGACACTTTGCACTCTTTGACCAATACTCCATCCCCCTGAATCTGGCAACCACCATTCCACTTGCTGCTTCTAGGGGTTTGACTATTCTAGATTCTTTGTATGCACGATATCATGTCCTGCTATGTCTGGCTTATTTCACCAAGCATAATGTCCTTCAGGTTCATCTCCACTTGCAAATGGCAAAATTTCCTTCCTTTTGAAGAATGAGTAGTATTCCATTGTATGTATGTACTACAGTTTCTTTATCCATCAATCACTGATGGACATTTTGTCTGTTTGCACATCTTGGCTATTGTGAATAGGGCTGTAATGAACACTGGAGTACAAATATCTCTTCAATGTCTTGATTTCGGTTCATTTTTTTTTCAATTAATTTGGATATACCCCCAGAAAAAGGATTGCTGGATCAGATGGCAGTTCTATTTTAATTTTTGGAAGATCCTCCGTAGTATTTTCCAAATTGACTGCACCAATTTTCGTTCCCATCAATGCAATGCAAGGATTCCCTTTTCTCCATATCCTTGCTAACACTTGTTATCTTTTGTTTTTTTGTTTTTGTTTTTTTTTTGGGGGGGGGGTGCTTTTAAAAATAAAAAAAACATCCTAATAGGTGTGATGTGAAAACTCATTATAGTTGTGTGTTTTATTTTGTTTTTTAGTTTCAAGTTTTTATTTAAGTTCCAGTTAGTTAACATACAATGTACTATTATTTCAAGTATAGAATTTAGTGGTTCATCACTTACATATAACACCCAGTGCTGATCATAAGTGCCTTCCTTAATCCCCGTCACTCATTTAGCCCAACCCCTCACCCACCTCCCCCTCCAGCAAACCTCCCCTCTCCTCAGTTTGTTCTCTGTAGTTAAGAGTCTGTTTTATGGTTTGCCTCTTTCTTTTTAGCCCCCCTATGTTCATTGTTTTCTTTCTTTCCTTCTTTCTTTCTTTCTTTCTTTCTTTCTTTCTTTCTTTCTCTCTCTCTCTCTCTTTCTTTCTTTCTTTCTTCTTTTTTTTAAAGTTTATTTATTTATTTATTTATTTATTTATTTATTTATTTATTTATTTATTTTGAGAGAGAAAGAGACAGCATGAGTTGGGGTGGGCAGACAGCAAGGGAGAGAGAGAATCCTTAGCAGGCCCCATGCTGCAAGTGAAGAGCCCCATGCAGAGCTTGAGCCCACAAAACCGTGACTTCGTGACCTGAGCTGAAAACCGAGAGTCGGATGCTTAACTGACTGAGCCACCCAGGTGCCCCCATTGTTTTGTTTCTTAATCTCATTGTACTGTTGAGTTGCATTTTCCTGATGACTAGTGATGTTCATCACCTTTTCATATATCTGTTGGGCGTATGTATTCTTTGGAGAACTGTCTATTCAGTTCCT
This sequence comes from Panthera tigris, assembly GCF_018350195.1. NCBI lineage: Eukaryota > Metazoa > Chordata > Mammalia > Carnivora > Felidae > Panthera > Panthera tigris. The sequence goes on along the minus strand of NC_056667.1, from coordinate 210,391,401 downwards.
TTGTCTATTTTTTCATTGGGTCATTTTATTTTATTTCATGTTATTTTTTTGTTATTCAGTTGTATTTTGGATGTTAACCCTTTATCAGATATATGGCCTGCAAATATTTTCTTTTATTACATAAGTTGCTTTTTTCATTGTTGATTGTTTCCTTTGCTGGGCAGAAGCTCTTTAGTTTGATGTGGTTCCACTTGTTTATTTTTTCTTTTGTTTCCTGTGCTTTTGGTCTCGTATCAAGAAATGATGGCCAAGATCAATATCCAAAAGCTTTCGGCCTGTGATTTCTCCGGGTCTGTTTCACTGGAAGTACAAGGGCTGAGACGTGGGGCCAGTTACCTAAAGAGGGCTACTAGTGGAGAAAACAACCGACGCCCCATCATAGGCAGAATTGGTGATAATTCAGCTTGGATATTCCAAACTGCAGACAGGAAGCTTCTCTGCTGGTAATTGTGTGAGTCATCAGGAGAACTTTTATCAGCTCGGGACCAAAAACTTCCAGACTTCTTTGATGTGGGAGAATAAACTAATTTGTTTAAGCCATTAATGGAAACATTTTCCATATGGAAATAAAAACTAGACATTTTTCATGCTGGCAAAGCCAATGCAAGTATTTTCACTGCCACTGGAAAATCCAAGGACTAGAGTTATTTCGTGGTATTCTATTTCAAGGTCCCACTGTGAATTGAAGAGCAAAAGAGAGGCATTGAAATGAACCTCCTTATTTTTAAGTCAGTTGGTGTGGATTCCTTCCTGAAAACACTCCTATACTCCAGTATGGTGCCTTCTTCATGACAACAAAATGTTGGAAATAAAAACAATTACTAAGTTTAACACAGTTCTCATGTTCTCAGGAGTCTCTGTGAAAATATCTGATTTCCATTTGGTGGTAGTTCAAGTGCTCTGTGAACGATTCTTCCTTTCTGTCTTTTTATTCAAGACTTCTCATTTAAGCCTGTCCTAGATAAAATCAATATTAAGTGATGATGTAAAAGAATTTAGAACTGTTTGAACAGGTGCTAGAACAGTAGTTTAATTCAAATCAGAACAAGCCTGGGGGAGGAAGGTAAACGTGGACTTGTCTTAAACACAGGATTTAGGAAGCGTCCAATGATCATCCAGAGTAACATAACCTGGATGTAAATGCTAAAACACTAAAATAATAATTAAAAAAGGATACAACTGATTAAAGTAATAAGATAATAGTTCTGGTGCTTGTGGCTGGTACATGTGCAAGTCGTATTTATTCTTCCTGGAGACTCTTCAAAGACGCCTAAACTTCCATGAGTTAGTATTTATATTTTTACCCTGCATTGATCAGATTGTCCTTTAAATAGGAAATATTGGGAGTGGAGAAAAGGCACTGTGGGGAAGTGGAAAGAGCATCAGCTGTGGAATTTGGAGGACAGGGGTCTCTTTCAGCCCAGCCCTGAGTCATGGTTAACTTCCTCAATGCCTCGTCTTCCTCTTCAGAAAAGATCGTCAGAGTCCCATTCCATTTTCACATCCTGTCATTCTGCAAGTCAGTGGTAGTGCACCTTACAAAGGAAGCGCACGAGGGCCACCTGGGTGGCTCAGTTGGTTCAGTGTCCGACTGTGGCTCAGGTCATGATCTCACGGTTTGTGAGTTCGAGCCCCACATCCGGCAGCACGGAGCCTGCTTCAGATCCTCTGTCCCTGTCTCTCTCCTCCTCTCCAGCTCTTTCTCTCACTCTCTCAAAAATAAACATTAAAACAAAAAAAAAGGAAGCACGGGAGAAGTAAATAAAGTAAATATGCAAATAAATAAATATAATCTTCAAGTGCCTCCCCTGATAATAAACCAAAATCCACTAGGCACCATGCACCATATATTCAATTCATGTGTGTATACACGATATGTTATACATACACAGTGTATACACCATACACCCGAGACCTCACACACATATATGATACACATCTTAGATATGAAACGTATATATACATTCAATATGATGCATATATCACATATGTATAATGCACACTATCTACTAAGTACCAGACTGCACCATAGGAGATTCATATAGCAGATGCAGAGAAGAGGTTCAAATACAGAATCTTCAGCCAGACTCCTCTCTATGCTTGAGTCCTGACCACTCTACTTGCAAACTGGCTGACTTTATACCATTTATTTAACTACATTGCACCTCAGTTTTATTTCCTTTATTTTTTTTTTTAAATTTTTTTTAACGTTTATTTATTTTTGAGACAGAGAGAGACAGAGCATGAACAGGGGAGGGGTAGAGAGAGAGGGAGACACAGAATCTGAAACAGGCTCCAGGCTCTGAGCGGTCAGCACAGAGCCCGACGCGGGGCTCGAACTCACGGACCGTGAGATCATGACCTGAGCCGAAGTCGGACGCTTAACCGACCGAGCCACCCAGGCGCCCCAATTTTATTTCCTTTAATTGTGGTACAAGTTCGAAGTTTCTACCTCATGATTTGGGGTAGGATTAAATGAGATAATATGTTAAAAAATATACTTATATTAGCGCCTGGGGCAATGCACTTACTCCACACATTACCACTATCATCCTATTTAATTTTCCCAAGATCTCTATCAAGTAGAGTATTGGTTTGCAACCTTGGGAGCTTCCCAGGTGAAATCTGAAACTGGGTTCCATACACAGAGGCCAAGGACAGACTCAGGAAAGAGGCAGGCCATTCCAGACTGGTGGGTGGAAATTTTAATATACAAGGGAACTTACATACGACGTTTGTCTTGGGTGACCACAAGATGAGTAGATTGCCACACCTGCCCACCAGGATCTTATATGGAGACCTTAACTGGGTTCAGTCGCGTATTTAGTCCAGACGGTCTCAACAACACCTTATTCTCTGAGGCTATATCCTTGAATAGCTCTGGCTATGGGAACAGTGAGTGGAATGTATGTCCCCAGGACATGGATGGGGGTGAGGAGCCTATGATTGCCCAGGTCCAGCTTGCAGGAGGACCAACTGTCATATCCTTTTGATGACCTTTTCCAACATAGAGATTTATATCTCCATATTATGTGGCATCTGAAGGTGAAAAAGACTGAGTAACTTGCTCAACATCATCGTGGCTCTTGATACAACTGCTCCAGTCCTCATAGGCTGAGTAGGGGCTGATCTCCTGGGGGAAAATTGTCAGGCAATATGACAACATCCCTTCTCTCCAGGTTGTGTGGTTGGCTTTTTTTCCAAGCTGACTCCAGCTTCAATCCAGCATCCAGGCCCGCCCTCTGCAGGGGACAGGAATGTTCCCTTAGATCTTTAAAAAGTAACTGAAAGTGAGAAGAGGCAGAAATAAAGGCATTGCTGTCTACGGGCAACTCTGGGTGCAGAGAGAGACATAGGGAGCATCCTACCAATGGCTGCAGAAAACTTAAATACTCTAGGGAAGAAGGTGTGTGCTAAATCACCTGTGGAACTCCAGGTAAGTTGAACATGAGTTATCACACAATATAAGTGTTCCAATTTGGATCTTATTTCAATCCCTGGAGACTATACCAGGTAACCTCTGCAATTTGTTCTACGAGGTTCTAAGTGTATGGACCATCGCACTGTGTATCCAGACCGACATTCCCACAGGATGCTCTGGAGGTCATAGGATGTGAGAACTTCACCATGAAGAGGAATATTGTTCTCACTGAGGCCTGCAGTTCCCAAATGCCTATGAACCTGTGCGAACGTGGGAGCATGTCTTTCTCCTGTTGTGACAAAATGCAAAAAATAAAGACAACTACATTTGCATTGGTTTGTAATATTTCTATAACATCCTACAGTATAATGCAGTTGAGTTATAACTCTGGAATAGATCCATGAGAAGAAATGGACCAAATTGTTTCTTGACAGTTTTCTGTTCCGTCAGATCCAGAGACCTTGGAATCCCCAACTGGATCCAGCCTCTGTTCCATAGGAATAGCCCATCTGAGTTAGCTGGTCCTGCTGCATGGCTCACTGGGAATAACCAGTCCTGCCCAGCCATTTACAAGTATGTGACCTGGAGTTATTTAACACTGCTAATTCTTAGTGGCTTAAAACTACAATGACTTATGTCTTACACCATATGCTCATTGCAGGTTCCTACTGCATCACCACATTGTCCTCCCCGAGGGACACAGGCTGGCAGAACTTCCATCTCTTGGAATCTTGCTGGTCACCATGGTCACATGAGTCATACACTGTATTTTAAAGGCTTCTTGGGGCGCCTGGGTGGCTCAGTCGGCTAAACGTCTGACTTCAGCTCAGGTCACGATCTCGTGGTCCGTGAGTTCGAGCCCCGCGTCGGGCTCTGGGCTGATGGCTCAGAGCCTGGAGCCTGCTTCGGATTCTGTGTCTCCCTCTCTCTCTGCCCCTCCCCCATTCATGCTCTGTCTCTCTCTGTCTCAAAAATAAATAAACGTTAAAAAAAAAATAAAGGCTTCCACCTGTAAGTGACATATGCTACTTCCCCTCATGTTTCATTGGTCAAGGCAAGTCATATGACCACACCTAACTTCAAGGGATCAGGAAAGTATAGTCCTACAGAGCAGTTCTTGGAAGAAGGAGAGATAGAAATATTGGCAAATAGCCGTAAGGCCAAATATACCATCATTTACTTCATAATCCATTTTACTTAATGTAGCTTAGCATTTTTATTGGTTGGGACAATTTGACATCCTGATTCCGGAATGAATTGTATTAGCTGCCAAATTTTGAGATTCTATGGCATTTCCCTAAAAATTTCCTCCAGCCTGGTAGAGATCCACTGACTGGTATGTTCAGACTACATTTGCTCAATGGTTTCAAGTCCACTTTCTCCATAAGGTGATCATGAGAAATTCTATCACATTCTTTGCTGAAATTTAGACACGTTGTTTTGATATTTTGCCCTCAACTTGTTAATGTAGGGTCTCTATCAAGAAAGGAAATGAGATGGATTAGGGTGAAGATTTGATGTTCTGTAAGTTTGGGATAATATGAACCCAAGGACAGTTGGTTTTTTAGCTTTTATTTAAACATAGATCCAACATTGTTTTAATAACTTCTGTTAATAAGACAAGGTAATATATTAGTTGGACTCTTTAGCTGGGTATTTGCAGATGGTTGGAAACTGTCAGTCAAGTACTAAATCAGCCTTCAAAACCAAAAAAAAAAAAAAAAGACCCACTTTTTTGAGAATGAGAAGAGGACTACTAATAATATAGTTGCAAAGTATTTAGTATGTAGATGTCTTGGGGCCAGGGCACAAAACCCTATGTTCTATTGTTCAGAACTAATCACATGACTCCACCTATAAGCAAGGAGACTGGGAGATTTAGTCTTTCTTTTTAGCTTGGAGAAAAATGAAATGGTCTTGTATGGTCTCTGCTGTAATATGTTTTTTCACGATTAAAGGAAGAATACTTTTACAAAGCCAAACATCATCTGGAAAATTCAGAAATCAGCATCCAGAAAATAAAGCCAGTGTTAGTTCCTCCATTATTTCAAAGTCATACAAAATCCACACACAAAAATTTTGCTTTGGCAAAGATATCATAAGCTGAAGTGTGATTTTTAATTACCTTACAAACTTCTTTACGCTTCATTTGAGTGTGTGTGTTGATGGAAGGGAGTGAACCGCACCAGCACCAGCGTAGTTTTTCAGGATTTAAGATCAGAGAAGTGAGTTTCAGGAAAGAATGCATCTTCCAGGGGGCACAGAAAGTGGAAGAAACACCTGAATGGTGAGACTAGTTGCCAGCAGAGGGTGCTGGCGTGGTACAAAATTAAGATTTTTTTTTTTTTTTTTTTTGGAAGAGGAAGTCTCCGATAAAAGACTGCGGGTGTGAGGGAAAATGTAGTAACTGTTTGATCCACTTGGAGGTCTGAATTCCCGCTGCTGCAGGCAGCTCCATCTAGGTTTTAGTGATTTCCTGTAATGACCACATGAATTTTAGGCATCTTCCTCAGCATGAACCCCTGACATTTGCTCCCGAATCCGAGCAGGACGGGGAGAGACTGTCCGGGTAGACTCCTGGGTTAACTGGAGATTTTTAGCAGCTCCCGGTTGCTCATCTGTGGCACCTCCGTGCATGAATTCATGTGGATTCTTTACTTTCTTATTTGCCCAGCTTTTCACAGAACTATTTTCGTGTGCCCTAAAAGAAAAAAAAAATTGCCCAACTGTCAATCCAAGAGAGTCACATTTCTTTTCTCAGGAGGTTTCCGTGAGAACAAGGTAACAAGTGCCTCGGAGTCTATTCACAGAGGCTGTGAAAGGTCAGGTGGTGGAGACAAAGCCCGTTGCGTTTACTCAGTGGAAATGGGCCTTCTTGGCTGTCAAAACATGAGGCAGCCTAACCGGGACGTTTAGAAGAGCATCCTCCCCCAAGTAGGTCGCCGTGGATGTTCCTTTTACACAGAGCTCCCTAGTAAACACTGCCTGGCAGGGCCTTTGTGAACCTGCGCTTCTGAACTGCTCTTTCGGAAGACTGACAGCGTTCCGGGCTGGGAGTCAAGTGACCCACTGGGTTCCAGTCCAGCCTGTCTGGGCCTCAGTTTCCTCGTCGGCTCAACGACAGGGTTGGACACTGCTCCTGAGGTCTCTTCCAGCTCTCACACGCCACAGTCAGACGTTTCTGAGTGGCACGGCCGGCTCCGCCCTCGGGAAAGGGCCCGAGCGAAGGGACACTCCTCGGTCAGCACCAAGGACAAGGGCCGGGGCCCGCTGAGCCCACGCCCGGGCTGTTCCCAGCAAGCCCAGCGGTGGAGCTGGTGTTGGGGCTCTGGGGTTCGGGGGCGGCGCGGGGAGGGGGCTGTGCGTCCTGGGGGAGTGTTGTGGGAGGGGGAGGAGTAGCCCGGGGACTGAGCTAAGGCCGGGCACCGCAGCGGTCCCACCGATTCTGCGCCAAGAGGCCGCGGGCGGTTGCCGCGAGCCTCCGCCGCCTCGCCCTCCGCTCGGCCGCTGGGCCCCTGGGGGCCCGTGAAGTCCTCCCCACGCCGGCGTTGACCCCTCCACCCCCCCCCCCTTCCCCAGCACAGCCTAGCTCCCCGCCGGGCCCGCGCCGCCGCCGCTTCCCTCGGGGCTCTTTGGACACGCCCGCGACTCCGATCGCACCCCTCAGGCTTGGGGGCCCGGGGCGACCTTTGCGCGCCTCCTGCCCCAACTCCCCGCGGGGCGAAGGGTCCCCACGCCCCTTTCCTCCCCCGCCCTCGCCCGCCCGGAGCCCCGCCCCTGTTTGCCCCGCCCCTCAGGCCCCGCCCGCCGTTGCCCCGGGAACCGCGGATCCCAGCAGCTGCAGGAGGCGCCCGGCCCAGCGGAGCAGCCCTCGCCGGAACCGCCGTCGCTCCAGCCGCCGCCGTCGCTCCAGCCGCCGCCGCCGCCGCCGCCGCCGCCGCCGCCGCGCCCCAGCTCCGGCTCCCGCTCCCGCGCCCACTCGGTCGGCCATGCCGCCCCGCCGCGCCTCGGCGCCCGGTGCGCAGCTGCTGCCCGCGTCGGCCCTGCTGCTCCTGCTCCTCGGCGCGGGGCCCCGCGGCGGCTGCCTGGCCAGCCCGGTTCCCTCCGCGCCCCTGCCCGCGCTGGGGCCGTGCGCCGCGCAGCCCTGCCGGAACGGGGGCGTGTGCACCCCGGGCCCCGCGGGCGAGCCCGGCTACAGCTGCACCTGCCCCGCCGGGGTCTCCGGGGCCAACTGCCAGGTGAGTGGAGTCGGCGGGCGTGGGGCGGGGCGCCGGCCGGGGACCAGCGGCTTCTCCCCGCCGGCCGCTGCGCGCTGCCCCGAGCGGGGCTCCGGCGTGCTCGACCCCAGCTTCTCCTGCTTCCCGGAGGGGATGGATCCGGCCTCTCGGCCCGCGTGGGCGCGGACCGCTGGCCGACCTTGCAAGCGCCTCTTCCCTGCCCACCCCAGTGCTCCTGCCGTGCCGCCTGGGGCTCTCAGGGCGTGCCGCTCCAGGGCCTGGCAGCTACCCCAGCCTCGGTACTCCTGGCGCTACCATTGGCCACCAAGTGGCGCGCCCCTCCTGGGCCAAGCCGAGCCACGCTCCGCTCGAGCGGGGTCTCGGTGCTTGCCTGGCAGCTCCGAGCGCCCCCCCCCCCCCCCGCAAGGTGTTCAGTGCCCGGGTGGCCCCTGCCGCCAGTCCCGCTGGACCCTGCGCGTGTCGAGGGTGCGCGGTATGGGAGTCGGGTGATGGCGGGCTCCGTGCCAGGTGGTCGGACACTTTTCTTTCCTTTCCTCCAGCCTTGAGGGCTCTGACAAGGCAGCTGGAGGCCGAGAGGGCAGCTGCCTTCCCGCGGCCTGCGCCTTCTGGGCTTAGGGGGGAATGTTGCAACTGTCGGACGGGTTGGAGGGGACATTGTGCGAGCGGCCCGGGGTGTCGCCCTCCGGGCCGGACGCTTGGGGCGGGCAGCCGGGGCATGAGCAGGGCACTGGGAAGCTTCGAGGAAGCGCGGGGCGGCGCGAGGGATGGGAGGTGGCCAGCGGCCGCGCGTGGATTTGGGATTCACGAGAGAATTTGGTAGAAAATAATAAATGAGGCTGGGTGTATGCTAAAGCTCGGTGACAGCTATTGACCTAAACATCAACATTTCCGAATAGGCCTTTGGGTAATGTGTTGGCAGTAGAAAGAAAATGCCCAAGGCTCCACTCCAGGGCGGGGGCAAATAACAAACTTCTCTGGAATTCTTCAGTTAAACCAGGTGAATGTGGAACATACTTGGGAGCAAATGCTTTCTTTCATACATTTGGAGTGCAGGAGTTTGTTTTCATGAAAATTTTATAAAATGCTCCAAGAGTTACTTTGAGAATGCCCAAATGGACTCTTCTGTCTGTGGGGAAGAAAGACCACAGATGAGATGAGATGAGATGAGCTTGGATTTTTTTTTTTTTAAATAGAGGTTAACGGGATTGAGACGCTTGACCTTGACAGCCAGAATTTTTGCTATTCCCTAGATTTTTTTTCTTTGGTAGCAAATTATCGGTGAATCTGTCTCTTCAGTGTTGTGTCCTTTGTTAACTGGTTCCAATAAGCTTTAATTCCCTCGCAGAGATGCTGCTGCTGGGTGTGTGTGGTATGGCCATCCGGAGTGGATCGGGGACATGACGACCCTTTGGGGAATTTGCTGTTGGAGCCTTTCTAACCATCAGGACACAATCTTGCCGGCTAATTCCCCCTGTTGTTTGATGATTCATGTGACTTTTGTGAAGAAATGAGTTGCCTGAATGCTTCTATCAAACTGCTGATATATTTACATGTCTGAATTCCATCCTTGAAGGAAATAGTTGATTTGGACTCAGAGTATAGCAGGGATGGACAGGAGAAGATAGGTTAGTGTGTACTCGAGTTTAAGTAAAGGGGAAGAAAAGCTGGGCGTTGGGAATTTAACCCAACTCTGAGATTTGTGTGTGTGTGTGTGTGTGTGTGTGTGTGTGCATAACTCAAAAATTATAAGAAATCTTCAAGAAAGGCTAAGACCCCTGCAGTGTTTCCTAGATGACTAACAGAGAAGCACAAATATATATATATATTTTTTGTGTTACGTAGTGGTGTGATATATAATGTAATTCATTCAGAAAAGAGTCACAGATACATAAATACTGCAGAACCAACTGGTTCAAGACGGATTTGGGTTTCTTGTAGAGCTCCCATTCCAGGCAGTGTCAGCTACAGAGTGCTGCCCACCTGAGGAGAAGCAACGCTGGGTGTTCTGAGCTCCCCGTTGGAGAGAGAGCCAAAATAACTGTAATTCTAACAGGAGAGATGGCAAATTTGGAACCCGATCTGCCTTGGTTATCCGGAAGAACTTCACTGAGATGACTCAGAGCCTTATCACCCTTACAAAATTGATTCCTGACCATTTTAACTTCATCTTTCATGATCTTGCAATAGTACTCAAGACTCATTTTCAAAGGCAGTCTCAACAGAGAAGATAAACAGAAGGAAAAAAACCCCACCAAACCCTTACACATACTCAATTACAGATAAGGGAAGTGGATGTTGGCCACTGCAGCCTGGTGGTTGCTGAAATAGAGGCTGGTACTCCCTGGATACCTTGGAAATGGAATTTTACCTGTATGTGAAGAGAAGCCTTTAAACAGAGAGTGTCACCCCCACCCCCAGTCGCAAAGACAGTGTTAGCAATGGAAACAATAGAACCTAACTCTGAAGTTTTGTTTCTTTCTTTCTTTCTTTCTTTCTTTCTTTCTTTCTTTTTTTCTTTCTTTCTTTGTCCTTTTTTTTCCAAGAAAATTAAGAAAGTCCTAAACCACTAGTCAGGATTAAAATGGATTAAGGCTGTTTTCAGCGTCCCTGTGGTCTGCTGACTGACTGTGCAAGCCCATGGATCCAGGCAGTGCTTCCGGCGTCAGCCGGTGACAGGAACTCATGGGATCTGGGAACTGTGTGATGTGAAGGCAGGATGTGTGGGCCACAGATAAACCTGCTGTGACAGGTGATCTAAACTGGCTGAGCCTCAGTTTCCTCATCTTTGGGAATGAGACCTACCTCACAGGGTTTGTGATAAAGAGTCTGATTTGGCTTTTTGACGTGTGACTGCTGACAGCTTTTCAGTATCACCCCACTTTCTTTCCTTCTGCACCACATCAGGGCAAGCTGAGAAAGCCTGGGTGCTTGGGAGGGGTTCACACCCTGCAAGACCCGCCCAGGCTCTACTGGCCCTCCCCTGTCTGCAGTTACCGCCCCCCCCCACCTCGTTTCCTTTCCCTTTTTTATAAATTAAAAATTTTAAATGTTTATTTATTTTTGAGACAGAGACAGAGCGTGAGTGGGGGAGGGGCAGAGAGAGAGGGAGACACAGAATCCAAAGCAGGCTCCAGGCTCTGAGCTGTCAACACAGAGCGCCACGCAGGGCTCGAACTCACCAACTGTAAGATCATGACCGGAGCCGAAGTCCATTGCTTAACCAACTGAGCTACCCTCCTTTCCCTTTTTTCTTAAGCAACCGGTGATCAATTTGGGAGCTGCGTGATCTCCCCAGAAAGACCCGTTATGTGAGCAAGAACCTGTTCATACCCTGCTGGTGTGTGTGTGGCATTTTCAGTCTTGACATTCAAACCAAATTTTGAGTGGGTGACCATCCTGTCTGTGGGATATCCACAACAGCGTTTTGGGGAAGATTAAATTAATTATATGTTGTAAATCACCAAGCACCCATAGTTCCTCCATAAATTCCACCTCCTTCCCATCTTTTTGAACTTTTGCACACATTTTATATACTTATTACCTAACTGTATGAGGTAGATAGAACAGGTGTCGTCATCTCTTGTCAGATGTAGAAATTGAAGCTCATTTTGACTGAATGACCAATCTAAGATCTAACATTTTGATTGCCCTGAAAATCATACAACATGTATGTATGTATTTTAAGAATACTTATTTTCTAAGTCCTCTATCGTACTTAAACATAGTCAATCATGAGGGTTCAATAGATTCTAAAAATATATATGGAAATCTACCCTACACAGACATGATGATGATGATTGATGATGACGATGGTGATGACGATATTGATGTTGGTGATGATGATGACGGTGATAATGACGACAATGATGGTGATGGTAGTGATTATAATGATGGCGATGATGGTGGTGGTGATGATGCTGATGGTGGTGGTGATGGTGGTGATGGTGATGGTAGTTGTGGTGGTGGTGATGATGGTGATGATGATGATGGTGATAATGATGACAATGGTGGTGATGGTAGTGATTATAATGATGGCAATGATGGTGGTGGTGATGATGCTGATGGTGATGATGGTGGTGGTGATGGTGGTGATGATGATGGTGATGATAATGAGGGTGATGGTAGTTGTGGTGATGATGATGGTGTGATGGTGAATATGGTGGTGATGATAGTGAGGGTGTTGATGGTGGTGGTGGTGATGGTGATGATGATGACGGTGATAATGTTGACAGTGGTGGTGATGGTAGTGATTATAATGATGGCGATGATGGTGGTGGTGATGATGCTGATGGTGATGATGGTGGTGGTGATGGTGGTGATGATGATGGTGATGATAGTGAGGGTGATGGTAGTTGTGGTGATGATGATGGTGCAATGGTGAATATGGTGGTGATGATAGTGAGGGTGTCGATGGTGGTGGTGGTGATGATGCTGATGGTGATGATGGTGATGATGGTGGTGGTGGTGATGGTGATGATACTGAGGGTGATGGTAGTTGTGGTGATGATGATGATGGTGTGATGGTGAATATGGTGGTGATGATAGTGAGGGTGTTGATGGTGGTGGTGGTGATGATGGTGATGATGATGACGGTGATAATGTTGACAATGGTGGTGATGGTAGTGATTATAATGATGGCAATGATGGTGGTGGTGATGATGCTGATGGTGATGATGGTGGTGGTGATGGTGGTGATGATGATGGTGATGATAGTGAGGGTGATGGTAGTTGTGGTGATGATGATGGTGCGATGGTGAATATGGTGGTGATGATAGTGAGGGTGTCGATGGTGGTGGTGGTGATGATGCTGATGGTGATGATGGTGATGATGGTGGTGGTGGTGATGGTGATGATACTGAGGGTGATGGTAGTTGTGGTGATGATGATGATGGTGTGATGGTGAATATGGTGGTGACGATAGTGAGGGTGGTGGTGGTGGTGATGATGGTGATGATGATGACGGTGATAATGACGACAATGGTGGTGATGGTGGTGGTGATGATAGTGAGGGTGATGATGGTGGTGGTGGTGATGATGGTGATGGTGATGGTGATGATGGTTGCTAAGTCTTTTCGCAAGCACTTTCCATGCACCGGCACTGTTTTGGGGGCTTTACAGATGTAACTCACCGGTCTTCACAGTGTCCTATGAGCTGGGTGCAGCTACTGTCTTTGTTATGTAGGTAAAGTGCAAACAAGTTACATGACCGGCCCAAGGTCACACAGCTGGCAAAGGGTAGAGCTGGCTTTTGAACCAGGTGGCTGGCTTGATGCAGAGCTGTGGAGTTTAAAGTCCAGCCTTGGTTCTGCCATTAAGCTGTGGGACCTGAAGCAAGGGCTATGACCTCTTGGAGTGTTGTCAGTAAAAAGAAGATAACATGATTTGAGTCCGGTTTTGCTCTAAAACACTGACCTTGAGTGGCTCTGTCCAGCTGGGGTAAAAGACCACAGGAATGACCACGACAGCAAATTTTTATGCCACATACAAAGTAGGACTTTCACCTCAGAGTTAGAATTCTGGGTCCTAGCTGAAGTTATTTTCCCACGATGACAAGCAAATGGGCACTAACTAAAAGAAATACAAATATTTCTGGTGGGTTTGAAAAAATCTCCAACTTCTAAAGGATTGAGACTGCTCTTCTCACCTTTCGGGTTCATTTGGCGAAGCAGGTAGGTATCAGAGGCACAGTGGCCGGGCCAGTGTTTCTTTTCTTCCGTTCTGTTGGGCCAAAGTAGGGATTATTTGAATTATTTTAATTTGTGTTCTTTTGTTTGTAAAACTTTTTTTTATTATCGTGAAATAATTCTTTGCCAAGTATTCAAGCTGTTAGACACCTGTTTGTTTCCTCCTTGCATGTTCCCTAGGAATCTTATCCTTTGGGATTATAAGGAAATGTGTCAATGTCTGCACTTGGAGAGAAAAGGGGCTTGCATAGCTGCTTTTTATGCAAGTTAATTTTACTCGCAAAGCTGATTCTAGGATCCTCTCTTCTGATTAAACATGCTGACTTGAAACAGTGGTTCTGTTTGTGATGAATCCATTTTTGATTGGAGGTTGCTAACGAACAAAAGAGAATTCTGGCTGTTTGCACAGCATTAGTTTTCTCTAGTGGACTTTTTGCACACACGTGCACACATAAGCTCACGTGCACGCATGCACACGACTCACGTGCACACAAACACATGCACACAAACTCACACATGCATGCTCACAAACTCACATGGCATTGTGTGCAACATGTCCAATATTAGCGGAGGGGTCAAGAGACATCGCTTCTTTCTCTGGCTTTTCTGTCAACCTTGAACCTCAGTGTTCATACCTCTATGATGGACTAATGGGTTTGCCTTCTTTTCTTTATAGAAAAGATGAAATTCACAAATGGGAATATGGGGAAGTTTTATCAATAAGTGGAAAGAACTATAGGAGAATGAATTTTAACACATTTTTTTAGAAAAGTAAAATGTTGCACAAATACAACTTATCCCAAGAAAAGGATTATAAAATTTCCATATAGAATAGGATTATATAGGATCACAGGCAGTTTATTCCGTGCCTATGATCATCTTCAGTGAACGGGCTCAGCTTTTTCTCCCTACTTGGATGCATTATGCTAAAATCTAAATATAAAAAAGGAACAATTTGTTATATTAAAATTTTGATAAATGTGTGCTTCTTTTTATTCTGAAATAAATGAATAATTTCTCAGAAAATTCTCAGTCACCTCATTTTCCTTTGGAACGAATGAGTTAAAATCCTATAACAATTTCACTAAAAGAAAAACAGTTGCTTTTCTTGGTGCTATTAAAATGAAGTTATTTTCCTATTGTGTTTATCTAGTGCATTCTTAGGAAACATCACTTTTGTCAGCTTGGCCACCTGACAAAAACACATTCTGTCTTTAGCTTCTTTGCTTAAGCTTCTCATGTGACATGGTACCATCCAAAATGGCCTTGTTTATGGCCACGTTTCACAAGTATCGAACAGGAAAGAAAACCTATCTGCAGCTGAAGGGCATTCGAGTCAGAAAGCAGAATGCCCGAGCTGTATTTTTAGATCTCCTTATGGATTCAGTAGGCAGCTGTGGTCAGAGCTGTTTAACCCAGTGGCAGGGACTACAGACTCTTGTCCCCCAAACAGAAAATCCAATAACACAGCAAAGTTTTGTGGACAGAATTTCTTTATATTTACCCCTTCCTCCTTCCCTGATGCTCCCCTCACCCACACAGCTGGCCCCCAACCCTGGCTGCCTCTAAGAATCCCCTGCGAGCTTTAACAAAGATGAATGCCTGTGTCCAACTGTCCCCTGTTCCCCCAGATTCTGACTGAACTGGTCTCAGGCGGAGCCCGGGCACTGGTGATTTTTAAATGCTGTCCAGGTGACTCTGTATGACCAGGAGTGAGAAGTGCCTGCTAGACCCTCATCATCTCCCCGCAACCTCCCCCGACCCCCTGCCTAGCATGTAGCACACGCAGAGAAAGCAAATACAGTCACGCCTGCTCTCGGTCATTCTCACCAGAAGAGCATCCAGTTGCGAAGTGCCTGGCATTCCTCGCCCACATTCTCCTCAAATGGCAGGGGTTTGCATCTCAAAGTAGACTGGAAGTCTCCGCGAAGGAGCCTGATGGATGATGTGTTCTGGAGTGGAAAGAGTCCGGTGTGCATTGGAATCCAGCTCTGAGTGCATTGGATAAGTAACTCATTGTCCTGTGGTTTGGTTTCCTCGTGGAATCCTGATGCCGACCTTACAGGCTGTCGTAGCTTGGAAACGTATCTGGCCCAGTAATAGCCCAGGAGGCACCCAATAAAAAGCTATTGTGCACACCTACAATAGGAAACTTATTTATTTCATGCCTTTCTTTACAAAAGTGGGGAGCTTAGAAAGCCCTTTCCCTTGGACCAAAAAAAAAAAAAAAAAAAATTCTTTCCTACCTGACTTCCAAAGAGACCGAAATTCCATCAGTAGAGATTCATTTCTTTGGTTCCGATGTATCAGATGCTAGAAGACTTGGAGTCTGGTGCTGACTCCGCACAGCATTCACTTCTGTTGGTCGGTTCCTCCTCTGTACTCCACTGACCAAGTGGGTGCCAAGCACAGAGAACAATGTGAACTGAGCATGTGCTCTGGCCTAGACTTGTATGGAATTGTTCATTGCTTTATTTGAACACTAACCTGTCTTCAGTCAACATTCATGATGTGAGTCTTAGGGAGTGTCTTCAAGAGAAGAGGCTTCCCTCATCACTCCTCCCTGCCCCCCAGGGCGAGTGAGGGCAGAACAGGACCCAAGACAGGGACGGGCAACTAGACGGCTGACAGGTATCCAGTGCACACAGTAGGTGCCCCACAAATACTGTTGAATACCCAGCTGGCTTCAGTGGGGTGCAACTGCGGGCACCCTCAGGGCACCGGGCACCATGGGGCAGATCTAGGCACACGGGGAGGGACACTGGTTAGGATTAGGAAAGCACATGAAGACAGATTTAGCCTGTTTAATAACTTCCCCTAGTTCCAGGTCTGTTCTGGGCAGTGCATGATAGTTTTCAGTAAATCCTTTGCAGTAGCCTTGGCTTCTAATCCTCTAATAAAGCTTTCTTTTCAAAATACTTTTCTTACGAATTAAATCAGGGGTGGGCAAAGGACAGTCCACGTCGTGTCTCTCCTTCCCCTCCACGCTAAGAGCTAACAATGGATTTTAACGTTTTTACATGGTTGGAAAAAAATCAACATGAGAATGATATTTTGCGATGCGTGAACATATGGGAAATTAAAATTTCAATGTCCATCAATAAGGTTTTATCGAACACAGCCACACCCGTGCTTTTAAGTATTGTCTGTGACTGCTTAGGAGCTCCAGTGACGAAGTTGAGTAGTTGTGACGATATGATGGCCCACAAAGCTGAAGATATTTATCTGGTCCTTGACAAAGGAAGATGTTTGCGGAATATTTCTGTAAATGTTGGAAAGAATTTACCTTTGCATTTTCATTTACAGTACAACCTTGGTTTGTGAGCATAATTCGTTCTGGAAACATGTAGGGGTGCGTGGGTGGCTCAGTCGGTTGAATGACTGACTTCGGCTCAGAGCATGATCTCGCAGCCGTGAGTTCGAGCCCTGCATCGGGCTCTGTGCCGACAGCTCAGAGCCTGGAGCCTGCTGCAGATTCTGTGTGTCTCTCTTTTTTTGCCCCTCCCCCACTCACACTCTGTCTCTCTCTCTCTCTCTCTCTCTCTCTCTCAAAAATAAACATTAAAAAAATTTTTTAAGAATAGAGCATTCTGGAAACATGCTTGTAACCCAAAGCACTTGTATATCGAAGTGAATTTCAAGAACCATGGGTTCAGTTGTGATCATGTGACTTTGGGGCATCACGTACTACTCGTATTACAGGATATCGCTCGTTCCTCAAATTAAAATTTATTAGAAATGTTTGCTCATCTTGCGGAACACACACAGAACAAGTTACTCACGCTGCAAGGTTTTACTGTATTTGACTTCGCTAAAGGCTGGTCCTCCTTGCTCCCCCTTTTTTCTTCCTCCCCCGGTCCCTTCTCTTTGAAGGGTGTCTACAGCCGGGTTCCAGGGCAGAGAGACACATGGACAGATAAACAAAACCCTTGTTGTCTTCAGATTGCTTTAATCCCAGGAATCATCCTCACAGACTTTAGCTTTTCATTGCCCTTCAGGCCTTGGTTTAACGTGTTTGGACGCTACGGTTATGGCCGGTCTGCAGGGAGGCAGGAGGCAAAGGAAATGGTAGCTGCCAGGAGCTGGGGTGTGAATTTAGAGATTAGAATCTATGCCCACTGATAAGCTTATTAGGTTTCTTTACCCTGGCTCCTTACTCATAAATAGGAAGGTTGGAAAGATTAAGGGGAGTAGCTCGTGAAGCCCTCCCACAAGCTCTGACCATACAAACTATACAAGTGGATGGCTAAGGAAACTTACCTGGGGGTCACACCGCTCGGTGACACCGGGCGATCTGGGCCCTGGCGCTGTGGCTTCGAGTAGAGTGTTTTATTACTACTGTACTGCACTTCCCTCAACCCGTGCCATGTTTATGACCTTGAACGTGAGTGCCCCAGGGGACCAGGAGAGGAAGCAGGGGTAATGCTCCCCATTCTGGCAGTTTTAGTTTCTATAAGGATGCTCTGCGTTTGTACAATGATACGGTTTTTCTTTCTTCAAGAGAGAGAAAAAGCATAAGGCTCTTAAAGAAGAGCGAGGATTTGAGACACGAAATAAGTGTATTTAAAAGAAATCGCCTCTTGAGAAGAGAAACGTGTCTGCTATCTTTGCTAGCAGTTCCTGAAAGCTAGCACATCCTTTAGAATTTCAATGCTGGCCTTTATCTGCTGCTTGTAGTTAATTTAAAGAAACATTTTGTCATCCCCTTTGGGTTTCAGAGGCAAATTGAAACTCCTTCACGGGAGGCATCCTGTGGCGGAAGTAATCACGAGCGATGAAAACGAGCTGGTACTTTTTTTCGCGGGAAATCAGAACCAGAGTCTGTAGTAAATGGGCCGATTTCCGCCCAGATGGAAGCACACCCAGTGAGGGGGATGGCCAGTCTCCGCGACATTCAGGTTAGATTGTTGACGTGTGTTCTTCATTAAAGAAAAACTGCGCGCTTCATTTTAAAAAAAATCTCTCTATTTAAATTCAAGTTAGTTAACATACAGTGTCGTATGGGTTTCAGGAGTAGAACCCAGGGATCCATCACTTGCACGAGACACCCAGTGCTCATCCCAACAAGTGCCCCTCCTTGGTGCCCGTCACTGATTTAACCCATCCTCCACCTTCCAGCGACCCTCAGTTTGTTCTCTGTATTGAAGGGTCTCTTATGGTTTGCCTTCCTCTCTCTTTTTATCTGATTTTCCTTCCCTCTCCCTGTGTTCATCTGTTGCGTTTCTTAAATTCCACATATGAGTGAAATCATGATATCTGACTTTCTCTGACTTATTTCCCTTAGCATAATACACTCTAGTTCCACCCGCGTTGTTGCAAATGGCAAGATTTCATTCTTTTTGATCTCACGTTGTGTATATATACCACATCTTCTTTATCATCAGTTGATGACATTTGGGCTCTTTCTATATATAATTTGGCTATCATGCTTAATTTTCAAGCAACGTGGAATGTATTAGAGCAGGCAAAGTGTTAAATATCTCCGCAGTATATTACCTTAGAAAGGGAAGGCTTTGCGCAGGAACCGCGAAAAGAAAAACAAAACCTCTAACTTCAGACTGACCTCCGTGTTGTTCCTTGTACAAAGGGTTTCCAGACTTTTTTCTTTCTTTTTTTCCCATTAAGTTGTAACTCACACACAGTGAGATTCACCCTTGTAAGCATTCAGTTCTATAACTACCACCGTAATCGAGGTATGGAACAGCTCATCACCCCCATACATTTCCTTATGCCCCTTTGTAGTGAACTCTGTCTCTAGCCTCATGCCTCTGGCCACCGTCGGTCTGATTTCTGCCCTTATGGTTTTACTTTTCCATAATATCATATAAATGAGATCATACAATATGTGTGCTTTTGAGATTGAGCCATGCGGTGGTATGTATCCAGCATTTGTTTCTTTTTATTACTGCATAGTATTCCATCGCATGGATATATTATTGTTTGTTCTTTCACCAACTGATGACATGTGGATTGTTTCCGGTTTTGGGTGATTGTGCAGAAAGCTGCCATAAACGTTCACGTGGAGGTCATTAAGCAGGCACACAATTTTCGTTTCAAGTAAATACCCAGGAGCAGGATTACTGGGTCGTGTGGTAAGTGCAAGTTCAATTTTATAGGAAGCTGCCAGACTGTTTTCCAGGATGGCTAGAGCATTGTGCATTTTTATCTGCAGCAAGTGAGAGTTTCAGTTGCTTACATCCTTACCAGTTCTTGGTATTGTGGGTGATTTAGATTTTAGCGGTTCTAACAGATGTGCAGTATTCTTACGTTGTGATGTTAATTTGTATTTTCCTAATGGTTAATGATTTTGAACATTAAAAAAATATGCATTTGCCATCTATGCTTCTCCTTTGATGGGTACAAAGTTCTTTCTATATTTTGAGTACAAATCCTTGATTTGATATGTGGCTTGCAAATATTTTCTCCTAATCTGTGGCTTGTCTTTTCATTTTCTTAACAGTGTCTTTCTTTTTTTTTTTTTCAATTTTTTTTTTTAACATTTATTTATTTTTGAGACAGAGAGAGACAGAGCATGAACGGGGGAGGGTCAGAGAGAGAGGGAGACACAGAATCTGAAACAGGCTGCAGGCTCTGAGCCGTCAGCACAGAGCCCGACGCGGGGCTCGAACTCACATACCACGAGATCGTGACCTGAGCCGAAGTCGGACGCCTAACCGACTGAGCCACCCAGGCGCCCCTTAACAGTGTCTTTCAAAGGGCTGTTTTTAAGTATTGATGAAGTCTAATTTATTAATTGTTTCCTTTTGTGGTTCGTGCTTTTCTGTGTTCTAAGAAATCTTTGACCTAAGGTCATGAAGATTTCCTTCTGTTTTCTCCTAGAATTGTATTGTTTGAAGTTTAGACTTGGGTCTCTGACCCAGTTTGAGATGATATTTGTATGTGGTGCAGTGTATTGGTAATTTGTATTCACTTTTGGCACATGCTATCCAGTTGTTCTAGAGACATTTGTTGACAAGACTATCTTCACTGAATTATCTTGGAAATTTTATTGGAATCGTTTGACCATAGTATGTGGATCTATTTCTAGACTCTATTCTATTCCATTGACTTTATTTGTTTTAAGTTTATTTATTTATTTTGAGACAGAGAGTGTGTGGCAGGGGCAGAGAAAGAGAGAGAAGACCAAGCAGGCTCCATACTGTCCGTGTGGGGCCCGATGTGGGGCTCAAACTTGCAAACCGTGAGATCATGACCTGAGCTGAAATCAAGAGTTGGGCTCTTAACTGACTGAGCCACCCTGGCGCCCCTCCGTTGACTATGTATTTATCTTTTTGCCAATTCCATACTGTCTTGGTTACTATAGTTTCACAGTAAGACTTGAAATCAGGTTGTGTGAGTCTTCTAAGTTTATTCTGCCTGCCTCCCAGATATTACACTTTGTTTCTCTGATATTCAAATTTAAGTGGGAGTCTATATTTTGAATTTACTAAATCTGGCAACCTTACCTCAAAGGCTTGACTAATCCCTACTCCAATTCCCAGAGATTTTTCTGAAGAGTACATCAATGGCACTTTAAATTCTTGCAGAACAATTATATAGGCAAATTTTATTAACTTGAATTAAAAACATTAATTTTGCTCATAGTTTTACATCTTCATGGGCCCTTTTAAGAACAACCGTCAAACTATGTCAGGGCATTAAAATCTGTGAAAATATAGTGAAAAAAGCCCATTGGTAAACTCACCTGATCTTCCTTCCAACCCTTCTGCTAATCTCACGCTTCTGCACCAATCACTGTCTGCATTTTGGTGTGTAGTTTTACACAGAAGCATACATGAAGCGTATGCAAATACTCATCTATACACGCAACTATAATGTATAGAAATAAAAGCATCCTATAAATCCTGTTCTGTGACTTTTTCTTTGTCTATTTTGAACATCTTACTTTGAATATGTCTTAAAACAGAAAGCGAACTCATTCTTTTTGATGGCTGAATAGTATTCCTTTGTGTGGTTGTGTGACTATGTTTTAGTCTTTACTGAAGTACATTGTTTCCATTTTTTCACTCATAAATAATGTTTAAGTGACTGTACACACACACACGGTGACATATATGTGTATAGATGTCAAAAGCCACATCATCAAATATTCTAATATTGCTAAATTACTATGCAAAAATGTTGGACAGTTTTGCAATTTACTAACAGCATATGAGAATGCCTATTTACCCACATTTTTGTCTTTAAGGGTTTTCCTATTTTTCTTTCTTCTTGTGTGTGTTGACTGATACACAGACTT
The DNA here is from genome assembly GCF_018350195.1 of Panthera tigris. Classification (NCBI taxonomy): domain Eukaryota; kingdom Metazoa; phylum Chordata; class Mammalia; order Carnivora; family Felidae; genus Panthera; species Panthera tigris. The sequence goes on along the minus strand of NC_056667.1, from coordinate 210,369,798 downwards.
GGCATCTCATTGGTTCTCTTTGCATTTTAAATATTATAAGTGAGGGAGAACACTTCTTAAGAATTGCCTGTTCTTATTTTTGCCTAATTTTCCTTTGGGTTACCTTTTTTTCCTCCCATTGATTTGCAATAGCTCTTTGTTATTGACGGAAATTAAGCCTTATCCTTTCTGTTTAAATCTCTTTTCCCTAATTTATCATTTTTTTTTTTGGCTCTGTTAATGCTCATTGTTTTTCTCTTTAGAGGCTTATAGTTTTTTGGTTCTTATTTAGCCAAACTTGTCAATGGTGTGGTTCATTAATTTTAATTACAACTCTCATGTTTGATACCAATACTACACTATATAATATTTTGAAAGTCACCTGATTTGAGCCAGGAGTTTGCTTTTAAGAATTCCATTTTGGCCTAGGTTTATATTGATAGGCTCATCCTATTGTCTTTTAGAATGTATAATCAAATATAGCCCCACTTTATGACTATTTTAAGAAGGGTTGGCATGGACTTCCTAAATCATATTTAAATACTTGTAATTTATCTTGACTTTTTCTTGAGCCTGAAACACTGCAACCATTTTATTAAGATCTTTCTTCTTCTTCTTCTTCTTCTTCTTCTTCTTCTTTTAAAAGACATACTCAGGGGCGCCTGGGTGGCTCAGTCGGTTAAGCGTCCGACTTCGGCTCAGGTCACGATCTCGCGGTCCGTGAGTTCGAGCCCCGTGTCAGGCTCTGGGCTGATGGCTCAGAGCCTGGAACCTGCTTCCGATTCTGTGTCTCCCTCTCTCTCTGCCCCTCCCCCGTTCATGCTCTGTCTCTCTCTGTCTCAAAAATAAATAAACGTTAAAAAAAAATTAAAAAAAAAAAAAGACATACTCAGTGCATTGTTCCTTTAATAATTGGCATGGGTTCCTTAGTATTTTGTTAAAATCACCAAATTAATTTTAATGGCATTATGGGATAATAGAGTATTTCTTAAAAGTTCTTGATTGTGTAATGGTCTGATTACAAAAAGTGTTGTTCATCCCGGCTTAGGCAGAAAAAGGTTCATCTTAATATTCAGCAAAATGCAAATTTCCCTTCTGCTTTAATCTCCATATAATATTTTTTAACATGCCCCCCCCACCCCCTGCCCTGAGAACAACCTCCTTTCTCCTGACCAGGAATTTTTGTGCTCCTCTAGCTTCATTTTCACTCTTTAAAACTGGCCATTGGTTTTTTTGGTTGTGCAAAAGGGAATTCTTTTACTTCTATAGAAAAGCCTCATAATGAGAAAATAATAGAGACAGAGAAATGAGAACTAATATTAGCATTTCTATGAGGCCTAAAATAAACTCTCAGTTGGAGAGAACTCAATTTAATGTTATTATTTTTGTCTTTTACAAAGGGAGGGTAGCACAGGGGTTGGGGTGGGGATTTGGGAGCTGTACTGACCCAAAGGGAAGCACTCTTTTGTTGTTGTTGTTTCCTAAGAAAAACAATTGTTATTATTCTGTTTGACCTTCATAGTGTTAAAAAATGCTGCTAAAAATGATGCTGACCCTTTTTAAACATCACAGTTGTCATTTATGTGAAGTTTCTCTTGCTTCCCTCACCTGCAAGGGTCTTTAGAGATGTTCTGTATGTTTAGAAGAGGTGTTTTTCAAGCCGAGCCTGTGGGAATTTGGGGAAAGTTGAGAGCCTACTTTCCTACTCTTGTATGTTTGTGATTCCCTTAAAAACAGCCTCCTCGGTAAAGCTGGGTCTTCTGTCCCAGAATGGAGACTCTTTCCTCTTGCCAGAGCTCACTCACCAAGAGACCTGCTTCTTCGTGGCTCCTCCAGATGACCGGTTGTTTGCCTCTTGACATAAACTCTTAACCTGAAACCTGGAAAAAAGCACCTCTTACTGGAGAATTCTAGCGTTCTATTCTAAAGGCTCTGACCGGGGCGCCTGGGTGGCTCAGTCCGTTAAGCGGCCGACTTCGGCTCAGGTCATGATCTCACGGTTCGTGGGTTCGAGCCCCACGTCGGGCTCTGTGCTGACAGCTCGGAGCCTGGAGGCTGTTTCAGATTCCGTGTCTCCCTCTCTCTCTCTGCCCCTCCCCCGCTTGCACTCTGTCTCTCTCTGTCTCAAAAATAAATAAACATTAAAAAAAAAAAAAAGGCTCTGACCACGGTGCATTGGGAAGAAGCTTAATGCATAGAAAGGAACACCGATGGATGTTGTGTGTATTACAGTAGAGAGACAATAAGGTCTTGAAATATCCCATGGTTTCTCATAATCCCAAGTGGCCTGAATTATATATCATCCCAGGTATATCCATGGGATCTGTATTCTCTAAAAAAAAATTTTTATTGAGGTACATTCACGTGATATAAAAGTAACCATTTTAAGGTGAACAATTCTGTGGCTTTTAGCACATTCACGATGTTGTGCAATCAACATCTCTGTCTAGTTCCAAAATGTTTTTATCACCCCGAAAGGAAATGCTACGCTTATTAAATAGTTGCTCCCCTTCTTCCCTTCCCCCCGGTGGCTGGCAACCACCAATCTACATTCTGTCTCTATGAATTTACCCGTTCTTGATATTGCATGCAAATGGAGTAATATAATTTGTGACCTTTTGTGTGTGGCTTCTTTCACTTAGCATAATTTGAGATTCATCCACATTATAGCATGTATCAGTAGCTCCTTCCTTTTTATGGCTGAATAATATTCCACTGTGTATACATATGACATTTTATTTATCCATTCATCCGTTCATTTGGGTTATTTCTACCTTTTGGCCATTGTGACTAATGCTGCTATGAACACGATTATATAACTAATTGTTTGAGTACCTGTTTTCAACTCTCGGGGGTATATAACTAGGAACAGAATTGCTGGGTCATATGGCAATTCTATGTTTGACTTTTTGAGGAACCTCCATATGGATTTCCATTTGTGTTATCTTCTGATACAGCCTGAGCCCCAAGATCCTCCCTTGGATGGCTACTTGCAGCTTCTACTCACAGGCCAGACTTACGTCTTCTCGTTACTGTCCCTGCCTGGGCACACAGCAGCCCAGATGTTCACTCCTGGCCTGCTTGTGGCCCTAATTCCCTTTGACACTCTGCTTGCCCAACTCTGTGGTCATTGCATGGAAGAACCCAGCTTCCTGTGGCTCTGGCTCTGGAGGGCCTGTCAACGGAGAGTTCTGTTCTCTGGCTCAGCCTGAGCACTGGCCCTCCAGTCCAGTGACTCATGCCTCGATCTAGTTCCTATTGTCTGCTGAGCTCCTTTGGGAGAAATAGAGAGATTGCCAGGGCACTTGTGCCACCATGAATAAGTGACCTTAGATGTCATTGGTCCAATTGCCTCATTTCACTGAGGAGGAAATGAGGCCAGAAAAAAGTATGCAAGGCCATCCGCGTCATTAGTGGCTGGATAGAGCTTGAGAAAGGGCTTTAACATCTGGTTGGGTGTCCTTCAAGATACCCTGTGTAGTCCCCTCTCCTAGGCGCAGGCACCCATCAGACACATTCGGTATGTTACAAGGAGAAACAGAGCCTCTCCAATGGTCATTGTGGGTTATAATATCATCTGAGCTCACTTGTTTGTTAAGGAACTAGCTGATGAGGGTTTATGTAGAGCACTTCTATTGTTAGTTTTAATGAGTTCAGTGTAAACGAGTTCAAGTGGGCTGTGGGGAGGGATCTCCTGCATCCAACGATGAGCCAAAGCATGGTGGGCGGGCCGGAGATCCCTTGTTGCCTAGCGGTCATCCCCAGGCAACTTGATTCCTACAACCTGAACCTGGTGAATGTCTGCAGGAATGGGGATGGGCAGTGCACTTGGGAAAGGAGTGGGAATGGAATGTTTTGCAGGCTTGATATGGCTCCTAAGGCACAGCACCCCCTTCTCCCCAATACTAAACAAATACAAACAAACCAACTTCAGGGAGATGGCAGTTCTGGAAATTCTGGAGAGTTTGTGGCTCACAGAAGCTCATAAAACAATTGAATCCTCAGGTCAAGAGTTCAGTGTGAACCTCTGCTTACCACGAATCCCTCTGTTCCCATGACGTGGGGTCATCCAGGCCTGTCCTACTCAGCCTGACAGCGAAGTGCTCTTTTTTGCAGAAAACTGGGAGCGGAGAGGAGATGGCATTCTTTGCTTTTCATTGCAAGGCTAACAATCTAGGGAACTCACCATTCCGATGGCCATTGATTAAAATGGTCAATGGGCGATGATTAAAATGGTATTGGAGGAGATAATCAAGAGGACATGACCGTGGGGTGACTCATTAGCTGAACCCAGGCAATCAAAGGCTCCCCAGTCCCTCCCCACCCTTGGAATATACATCATGCCCCCTGTTCCTGCAGTCAGAGCCATTTTCTAGGATGCAGCCTTGAGGGAGTAAAGAATTGTTCAGACCATTTGGACGGTGACTGGACCTAGTTAAAGCCTCTGTGTAAACTTGTAAGATTTCTCAGGTAGATACAGTGATCTACCACCCAAGACAAGCCTGGTATGTAAGTTCCCTTGCTTATTTACCTTCCCCCTGCATCTGGAGTGGCCTGCCTCATTCTTTGGTCTCTCCTTGCCCTTTGTGTATGGAGGCCAGTTTTCCTTTTCCTTTGGGAAGTTTCCAAGTTTTTGAACCAACAAATGGCACCATATTTCATAGACTTTCAGCACTTGGAGGGATTCTAGAATTCATCTTGGCCAGTTCTCCAATTTTGCAGAAGTAAGTGAAAGCCAATGAGATGAATGTCAGAGTCAGGAGTGGCCTATCCAGGGCTGTCTTCACCGAAGCCTTTAAGCTCAGAATCTCAAAACACCAGGAACAGTCTTCTGGGGATGGGCGTGGGTGGGGATTTATAATAAAAATGTTCTCATGGGCATTCAGATTCAAATGAAATATCCAGTTACTTACATGTCTAACCATGTGTGAGGTTTCTTCCCTCATGTTTTGTAATTATCACATTGTTTGGAGGAGGCATTTCCTCTACTTGATAGATGAGAAAACTGAAGTGGATAGAGATTCTTGGTGATGTGCCCAAGGTCACACAGCAGGTGTTGAGAATGGAGTCATCTGTCCTCAAATGCAGTGCTTTCTTCACATTATCACAGCTGTTTTCTCCTCCATATAATATATAATAAAAACTCTTTATACCAGGTGCTGAGCACAGCTCTCAAGTGCATACTACTTAGTTGAACACTATGTGGAATGAATCGGAAGGGTGCATTATTAACTGTAATCATCACATCATTTTATTTTTGGCAATCAAGAGCCATGCTAGATGGGCAGGCCATTGTTTTGAGATGAACGTGCAATGTAAAACCATTTTCATCTGGATTGGAGGCAGTTTTTCTGCATGGCTTAATACCTTTGCCCAACGCCATCAGAAATAACTATTGAAAGCATGATTTTATATTTTAACTTATAGAAAAAAAGCTCTAAAGATAAAATTAGTTTTATTAAAATCATTATTACCTTACACAGTCACTTATAAAGTTCAGTAATGTGATTAATGACAGCTAAAAGCCAATGGAAGTACTGATTTTAAGGTGGTTGTGATTTCTGTGTGTTTGCGGAAGTATGAACAGACCAGAAATACAACGAAGTGTTTGGGTTTTTAAGTAGAAATGTAGTTACTTAAATGTATTTACATTCCTATAAGGACTTGAGTGATTAAATGGTATCTAATTTTGTCATCTTATGGATGGGGAAAAATGAAGACCAGAGAGGTTTGAAGACCAGGAGAGATCAAAGGTTTTCCATGCTGTCTGTATTAACTAAAACTCTTTGGGTTGCAAGCAACAGAAAACTCAATTCAGATAGCTTAAGCAAGAAGGAAGTCGTACGTTCATGTGACTGAAAAGTAGAGGCATGGCAGTATCAGGGGGCTCAACTAATATCACATGGGCCGTGAGTCCCTCCACTTCTCAGCCCCACTTTCCTGTCTTGGCTTTATTCTCACATTCCAGATAGTGACCCCTGGCAGCTCTGGGGCAGCATTAAAGGAACAGAAAGCGTCTATTCTTTAGTTGCTCTAAAAAGTCCTGAGATTAGGTCTGGTTGGACTGACTTGGGTCATGTGTGCACATCTAATCCAATCATTGCGACTAGGGGGTTGGATTCTGCTGATTGGCCAAAGCCGGGGTCATGTGCCACAGCTAAACCGCATGGATCAAGATTGGAAAGAGGTCTTTTCTTAAGGAAATTGGGGTACTATTCTTAGAATGAGGGAAAATAGATATTGGGAATGAAGTCAACAGATTCCCAATATACCCTACTGCCTTTCTCTTTGTGTCTATTCATATTTGAATGGAATTTCACCAAAAATGAATTCCTCTGTCTGCTTCTTTGCAGCCACGATCTATCTCACTGAGACTTGTTGGTGGGGCACTTTTTGTGGTGTCTGAGTATAAATTTAATTACCCATGTTAATCTCTATTGTCTCATTTCTAGTGATGATATCTTATATTAGATAGCATATCAAGATAAGTTAGTTTCAAAATATTGCAATATATATTTTGGGAGGACTCTAAATAATCTCTGTCTTTCTCTGTGTCTTACACACACACACACACACACACACACACACACAGAGTTAAAAAAAATTTTTTTAACGTTTATTCATTTTTGAGAGACAGAGAGAGATGGAGCATGAGCAGGGAAGGAGCAGAGAGAGGGAGAAACAGAGTCTGAAACAGGCTCCCTGCTCTGAGCCATCAGCACAGAGCTCCATGTAGGGCTTGAACTCATGAACTGTGAGATCATGACCTGAGCCGAAGTCGGACACTCAACCGACTGAGCCACCCAGGCACTCCCCCCACCCCCAACAGAGTTTTAGAAAATGTGTATGTGTTTTAATATCTGGCATTCAGTAGTTGTTCACAATTGCTTGTCTAATACACATTTCATCTTGATTTCACAGACATATAAATTAATAAATGGCTTACAGGTGATAATCAGCTGAAGTTCCCTCATCAGTTAACATTCTCTGATGTGAAAGTGATTATTGCAGGGATTTAGTGGTTGATGTAGTAGGAGGCATGAGACTTGGAATCAGATGACCTAGATTCTGGCTTGGCCACTTCTTAGGATGGAGAAAGAATTTGTTTTGCAGGAGAGAAAGTCACAACTGACTAGAAATGAAGACTTCAAATCAATCAACCAATTAACAATGGGGGAAAACAGACAATTGTCCTGTGTAGGAGAATCCAAAGTAATATATAGATATAATGTTCCTTCAAGGAGGGGAGCCTAACTCCCACTCCTCAACTGTGGAGTGTGCATGGTGACATCTTTCTAAAGAATACAGTGTACAAAGGGAAGATAAAGGGCACTCTTACAGTGGAGACACCAGACAACTACCACCTCATCCAGGGGATCAAGGTCAACATCAACAGGGATAAATCATCTTAATAGTATGTACCCTTGACATGATTTGATGAAAATTGCACTTTGCTCCTGTGGTTTTCTCCCCCCAAACTCATATCCCATCTAATTATGAGAAAAACAGCAGACAAATTCTAATTGAGGGAGATTCTACAAAATACCTGACCGTTATGCCTCAAGACTGTTAGAGTCATTAAAAACAAGGAAACCCCAAGAAAAAAAGTCTCATAGCCAAGAAGAACTTGAGAAGCTGTGATGGCTACATGTAGTATGGGATCCAATAACAGAAAAGGGGACATTAGGGAAAAACTAAGGAAATCTGAATAAAGAATAGACTTTAATCAATAGTAATGTGTCAAATTGGTTCATTAATTGTGACAAATGTATCACACTGATGTAAGATGTTAATAACAAAGGAAACAAGGTTTAGAGTATATGGGAGCCCTCTGTACTATTTTTACAACTTTTCTTTAAATTTGAAACTATTTAAAATAAAAAAGTTTATTAAAAGAAAATGAGGGATTTGACCCATGCTTTGATAGTCTTGAGTTACTATGGATAATCCACAGTTGGCTTTTTAAAGAAAGAGAAATCAATTTAGTTTGCTAGATATCTATAGTATTCTTAAAATTATTATAGTAATAATAGCTAATATTTACTGTGTGCTGGGTCGTCTTCTAAGCACTTTACATATACTAATTTATGTCATCTTTTTAACCACACAACAAAGTATATGCTGTTATTATTGTCATCATCTCCATACCTCACTCTAATTTTACACAAGGTGAAAATGAAGAACAGAAAGGTGAGTAACTTGCTCAGATTCACACAGTAAGTGGAGGAACTGGGCTGTAAACTGTGTTCTTCACCAGCATGCTGTACTTTTTCTGTTTTGCTTTGGTGCTAGACATACTCTGTCTTAACTAGCTTAGATTTGTGACCCTTTTGTGTTCGAATATTAATAGTATATGTATATATAGGTGTGTGTGTGTGTGTGTGTGTGTGTGTGTAACAGGAGACTTGTAGGATTACCACTACCCAGCTTTCATTTTGTGAGATTCAACATAGCAGTAAGCCCTTCAGACTGACTAGGCATGCTTATGTTCTTTATAGATCCAGTACCCCAGAGCTCCCACTATGGCACTGATCTTTAATATATTCCATGTTTTGAGCCTAGGACAAATTGGCACTAGGAATTAGTTCAAAAGTACATTGGTTAAACAATTGGTGTTGGAAAAACTGAATATCCACATGTAAAAAAAATGAAGTTGGACACTTACCTTACACCATACAGAAAAATGAACTCAAACTGAATCAAAGACATGAATGTAAGTGCTAGTAAGTGCTAAAACTATAAAATTCTTAGAAGAAAACATAGAAGAAAAATTTCATGACATTGGGTTTGGCATTCGTTTCTTAAATATGACACCAAAAGCACAGACAACAAAAGAAAACATAAGTAAATTTGACTTCATCATAATTAAAAACTTTTGTGCATCAAAAGGTACTATTAACAAAGTGAAAAAGCAGCCATGGAATAGGAGACATATTTACAAATCTTATATTTACTAAGAGACTGATATTCAGAATATATAAAGAACTCCTAAAATTCAATGACAAAAAAGAAAACAATCAAATTAAAAAATGAGCAAAGGATTTGAATCAACATTTCTCCAAAGAAGATATACAAGTGGCTAATAATCACATGAAAATGTGCTCAACATCACAGGTCATTAGGAAAATGCAAATCAAAACCACAGTGAGATACCACTTCACATTTTAGTTATAAGAAATCCAAAATAGCAGGTATCAGGGAAATTGGAGCCCTTGTGCATTGCTGGTGGAAATGTAAAATGGTATATCTGCTGTGGGAAATGATATGGAAATTCTCCCCCCCCCCCCAAATTAAACATGAAATTACTATATAATCCAGCACTTCTACTTCTGAGTATATACTCAAAAGAGGTGAAAGCAAGAAACTGGAACAGATACTAGCACACTCGTGTTCATAGCAGCGTTATTCATAATAGCCAAAGTTAGAAACAACTGAATTGCCTGTTGATTCCTGGATCAATTAAGATCAAGCCTACATAAATATTAAATTGATGGATTTTTCTAGTAATTTGTCCAAATAATCTAAAATATCCAATTTATTGGCATAAATTATTCATAATCTCCTCCTGTAATTTTTAAAGGACCTATAGGATCTGTAGTGATGGCTCCAGTTTTGTTGTTGATATTTGCTATTTGTGCTTTCTCTCTCTTTTCTCACAGTCTTGCCAGGAGTTTATTGATTTTATTAGTCTTGTCAAAAATTCCATCTCTTTTTTTACCTATTTTATTAATCTCTGTTATCTTTATATTTTATATTTTCAACTTTCATTGGGTGTAATTGATGTATTTTGTTTTTTTAATTCTGGAGATGAATGCTTAACTTCTTGATTTTTAAGTCCTTCTTCTTTTATAATATATATATTTGTGGCTATACCTTTCCCCCTAATCTTGGCTATAGCTATGTCACACAAGTTTTGGCATATATTATTTTCATTATCATGATTTGAATTTGTTTCTAATTTACTTTGTAATTTTTCTTCTGCCATAGATTATTTAGATTTGATCATTTGGTTAATTTTCAAGAATTTTCGAGATTTTTCTAGTATAATTGATTTCTAATATAATTCCACCATTAATATTTTGATTGTGAACTTGTATAGTTACTTTTTTCTGTAAAATTTTTGCTATGTATTTTATGCATATAAATTCATAATTATTGCATTTTCCTAGCAAATTGAATATTTCATTCAATTTTATCATTTGAAATGTTTCTTTTTAGCTCTAGTATGTTTTTTCTTTTTTTAAGAAAATATATTTATTAATGTTTTATTTATTTTTGGGAGAGAGAGAGAACAATCAGGGGAGTGGCAGAGAGAGAGAGAGAGGGGCAGAGGACCCGAAGTGGGCCCTGCACTGACAGGAGAGAGACCGATGTGGGGCTTGTAAAGTTTACCATGTCTATATTGACACAGACATATCAGCTTTCTTTTGGTTAGTGTTTCCATAATGTATCTTTTTAAAAAGAGTTTTATTTTCTGTCTTTTTGTATTTGTACATTTAATGTGAGGCTCTTATAAGTAGCATATATTTGGGTTTTGATTTTTACGTAGTTTGATGATATTTGTCTTTTAATGGGAAAATTTGGTTCCTCTATATTTAGTTACTGATACAATTGGGTTTATTTATATCACATTATAGCTTTGGTTCACTTTTATTGGTAGAGTGTTACCCCTGGAGGTCTTAACCCCAAGTGAGGGGGATTTGTCAGATTAGGCATAAAAAAAATATTTTTTTTAATGTTTATTTAGTTTTGAGACAGAGAGAGAGAGAGACAGAACGTGAGCAGGGGAGGGACAAAGAGAGGGAGACACAGACTCTGAAGCAGGCTCCAGGTTCTGAGCTGTCAGCACAGAGCCTGATGTGGGGCTTGAACCCACGAGCTGTGAGATCATGACCTGAGCCGAAGTTGGATGCTTAACTGACTGAGCCACCCAGGCACCCACAAACTAACCATTTTTAGCAGCACCTGAACTCCATTTTTTTTGTCCCCCTAATTCAGTGAAGTTGTCATCACTCTCAGTTTTTCAGCATTTTAACAACCTCTTCTAGAAAATTCAGATGCTTCTGGAGGAAAAAGTCTTCCCAAGTGCTGAGTTCCTTTCTTGTTTTAGATCTTTCCCTGTAATTTTTCACAGCCTTGCTAGTCATTCCTTACTCCTTGTCAACTTCTACTCCTTTATTGGGAGCTTACTCCCTTTATTGGGATTTACTACTCCTTTATTGGGTCCATTGTTTATTTTTTTTTATGTAAAAAATTTTATTTTTTTATTTTTGAAAGACAGAAAGAGACAGAGCAGAAGTGGGGGAGGGGCACACAGAATCTGAAGCAGGCTGCAGGCTCTGAGCTGTCAGCACAGAGCCCGATGCAGGGCTTGAACCCACAAATCGTGAGATCATGACCTGAGCCAAAGTCAGATGCTTAACCAACTGAGCCACCCAGGCGCCCCTTGGGTTCATCGTTTATAGTCTATCTCTCTCCTGCTGGAACTGAATCTCCATGAGGGCAGGAGTCTTAATTTTTTCACAGATGTAATCCAAGCCCTTGGAACAGTGCCTGCATGTGGGTAATAAATAACTTACTATTAACATTTGTTGAGTGAATGAATGAGTAGTCCTGGAAAGACAGAGCTGGAAGGGAGATTGGATTCACTCAGTTCACTCACTTTGACAATAAACATTTTATCAAATGCTGGTCCCATCCAGGCCCTGGCACTGGGCAAACCAGGGTAAATTAGGTGTATTCCCTCTGCACTGTTGTTAGTAGGTAGATGAAAAAGCAGACTCAGGGAGGTTAAATGACTTGTCCAGTGCTACTCAGATTGAGACTCCAAGGTATAAATCTGCAAGACATATTTTGCTTTATACGAAAAAGAGGGGGAAAATATCCCTCCTGCCCGTTGGTGGTTCTCAACCCTGACTACATACTAGGCAAGATCCAGGAGTAGTTGCCTGGGCCTCATGCTAGAGTGATCACATCTGATTCTCTGGGGGTGGTGTTTGAGCAGCATATTAACAAAGAACCCTCCCCCCCACCCCACCCCACCCCCTGCTGCAGATGATTCTAATGGGTAGCTCTGGCTCAGGACCTCTGGCCTGGTTTATTCATCCAGATCACATAATATAGTTTTACGTTATTTGGAATACCACCTTTCTTGTGCTTTCTTGGTTAAAAGCTTGGCTTGGTTTCTTTCACTAATATTGGTCAGCTCCAAGAAAAAGTAAGCCTTACCTGAAGAGTGTGGAATGGTTATGCTGGGCAACTATCAAATTTAAATTGGTGGTTCTGTGTTATTTTCCTGTCCCTTACACTCATCCAGCCTATGGGATTCTATGTTAGCCATCCAGTCCCCTCCCTCTTTGCACTCAGGGATTTGGGTCTTGGTTCTGTGGCCTTAAAGAAGTTACTTAACATCTCTGGGCCTCATTGCTCTCCCCTCTAATAAAGTGTGTCTCTTCTGGTTGCTGGGAAGGCAACGGCAATGCAAGGAATGCTTTGACCAGTCGTTTGCCATCTCCTTTATGTCCACCAGGACTTTCTGTCTCTGCAGGGAAGAATTTCCCAAAGCTTTGGTTATTGTTATTTTTTATTATAAATCTCCCTGTGCCTTTTGTGCTAAAGCCTGTATGAAGTGGACTGAAGTGTTTGCAGAATCAGCTGATATACTTTCTACAAGGCATCTAAAGATGTACTTTTCTGGTTCTTTAGTCTGGGCCCCCTTAAGAGCAACAAAAGAAAAGAAGTTCATTTTTACTCCCTTTGCTTTGTGGGGGTCACTGGAATACATTAGTGAAGATGACTCATGTTTGTGTCTGTTACCCTCGCATTGATTACAAATGAGAATCATTATAGTGGGAAGTCAGTTGTCCTCAAATCCTGAATGTGTGCTTTGTGGTTCACTATTCCTGTTGATGAGACCAGTTCTGGCATCTAACTGGTGAATTAAGATATGTCATAAGGACCCATATTATAGTATAAACGAAGTATTTTATGAGGGCCGACATGACTTGTAATGATCTCCCTCAAGTTCATGGTCGGATCCTTTGCTTCATTGTATCCCAAATTTCAATTTTTGTTGCTCGAGAGAAAGCAGGGTATTTTTTATGTTTTCTGAATCAGATCAGTTGGGTTTTTTCCTGGTAATTCCATTTTTGCATTATTTTCTATAGAATTTGACAAATGATTAATAAACATGACACATTCTTGTCTTTTGTATGTTTCTTTGGGGAAATTACTGGGGTCAGTTGGCTGTACCTCTGACTACTTAGTTGATAATCTGAGCATGGAAAGGAAACTTTACCATGGGCTTGATCATTAGGAAGATTTATCCGTAAACACCCTGAGACCACAGTGAGGGAAATAATTGCAGGCTTCAAACATAATTACTCAAATTACACTTGCTAAGAGTTGTTTGATTTAGGAATCCTGCATTTGAATGGAAGAACAGACTGTTAAGTCTTGGGCAGTATGCTAGAAAGAGTTTTAGATGGGGAATTAGGAGGCCAGCTTCCATCATTAGCAGAACCTTGGGCAAATCGCCTAACCTTTCTGGGATTTAGTTACATCATCTCAATGATGGAAGATTGGCTTTCAGGTTCTGTGAGGTCCCTTTGAAGGCTGCGATCATTTCAATGGTAGGAGCTCTTAAATTTGTTCCATGGAGTGAGAGAGGGCTGTTGGTAGCGTCTGCCCCTTCCCACTCCCCCAGCACTCTGGATTCGAGGGAGTATGCATGTGTGTGCATATGTTTTTAGAATGCAGGAAGCACCAAGGGATTTTCACACTGGTAGGTGGTGGCATTTCCTCTTTATCCAATTTGAGTTCAATGGGTCCAACATATTTTTTTTCTGGCTTGCTATCCTGCCAGGCTCCGTCTCCAGTATTTTCTAGTATGCTGATGTGAATGCTGTCATCTTGCTTCTTTTCCTTCAGTACACTTTAAGGCTAAGATGAATTGTGTGAAGAAACACATTTTTAAATGGTTTTAAACTCTGCATATGTTTAAATCGGCTTCTAAAGGAGAAACACGTCTAAACTTTTGCATCATTAGAAGTCATGCCTCTGCCAATGATGCCTGCTCGGTGGCTTTGGTAGGAGCAAGGTAGGGATCGGCTAACTCTTTAGGTGGTGGAAAAAAACACCTTTCACCAGGGCCAAGGAGAGAGGGGCAAGGCAGGGAAGAAGGGTGACACAGGTTAAAAGTGTATATTAAACTTAGATTCTAGAATCTATCTTAAATATGTGTTCAGATGACACGTGCTTTCTGATGTGTCCCAGGAACGAGTCTTATAGATTAAATACTCTCTCATGCTATTAAAGATCATGGTCTCAGAAATATGACAGTTCATCAAGCTGCCTAGAGGGGCCGGGTCCTAAAGAGAATCAACTCTACCATCTAGTGGCGTCTCTCACAAACTACAGACATAGAATCCCAAGAACCCAAAGATGGTTCCTAGAGGATATGTCTGGCTGATCCAACAACCTACATTTTGTTGCACCTCAGTCTTCAATGCTGGGAAACTTCTCTTCCTATTCATAAATTTCCATAATTAAATGGGAGGAGCGTGGCTCGTTCAGTGTTGCTGAGGCTACAAAAATTCAAAGTTGAACGAATGCCATGAAGCCATCTGATGATTGCTTCAGAGAAGTCCAGGGTAAGTTAGATTAAGTGCCAGTAGACATCTATAATTATTTGAGAAGGTTGGGTTTCGTGGTGACATGACCATGCCTGTGTGGACAGGATCCAACTTTTCTAGGAAGGTCCATTTGGTATTTGAGAGGAGCTTGCAATCCCCAGATGGTACTATTCTGGTGAACTGTGTTAGGGGCAACTTATTTAAGAAAGTTTGATGAGAGAAGAAAGGTTTTCAGCCGATGTGTTTGCAGATGTGAATTTACCATAGCAGAAGAGTGGCACAGATTCTGCATCACAACTGAAACTTGCCAAGCTCTTGATGGCCAATTTTCATTACCAGTCAGACTAAGAGGACAGAAGAAAGGAAAGAAATGTTGACGGTTAAGATAAAGTTGACCAAGAATCCATCTGGAGATAGTGGTGGCCCAAAGCAGGGCCAGGTATACAAATAGTATGTGCAGTTATTCTGTTAGCCTTATGACTAAACTTGGCAGCTACTGATATTCAAATACCATGACAGATTAAAGTAACTTCAAATTGCATTAAAAATATATTCCTGCAAGTGAAATGGGCACTCGTATCAATGTTGGATGTGAAAATTGGTTTACTTTTAAGGAAAGCAATTGGACTCTATGGTTCAAGAACTATAAAATCTTTTGACTCTGTAATGCCCCTTTTAGGAGTTTGTCCTTAAAAAGTTGTTGGCAATCTGGACAAACTTTTATCAACAGACCTAGTCATCATAACGTTATTTACAATAGTCCCACATTGGAAACCACCTGAATATCAAGTTAATAGGAAATGTTTAAATAATGGCATAGATCTCTAATAGAATTTTATACAGCCATTATAAAAGATATATTTAATCTTTCTTTTTAAATGGTTATTTATTTATTTTGAGACAGACAGAACCGGAGAGGAGCAGACAGAAGGAAAGAGAGAATCCCAAGCAGGCTCTGCACTGTCAGTGCAGAGCCCAACTTGGGGCTCAATCCCAGGATCATGAGATCATGACCTGAGCCAAAATCAGGAGTCAGACGCTCAACCAACTGCACCACCCAGGCACCCCTAAAGGATATCTTTATTTTTTTTTTTTTAATTTTTTGATGTTTATTTTTTGAGAGAGAGAGAGACAGAGTGGGAACAGAGGAGGGACAGAGAGAGGGAGAGACACAGAACCTGAAGGAGGCTCTAGGCTCTTAGCTGTCAGCACAGAGCCCAGTGCGGGGCTCAGACTCACTGACCTTGAGATAATGACCTGAGCCAAAGTCAGACACTTAACTCATTTGAGCCACCCAGGCGCCTCCTTCAAAGATATCTTTAAATGAGCACTGGGTGTTGTATGTAAGTCAATTTGACAATCAGTTACATTAAAAAAAAAAAAAAAAGAAATACCTACTATCCTGAAATATATATATTAAAAAAAACCAAAGATATCTTTAAAGACAACTTTGTACTTATGATGTTAAAGGAAAAGAAAAGGACACAGATCCATTACCCTCTCCAAAAGGATGACTTGAACCAGTGCTACAATCACAATTAGGTTAAGGTGCAGAAAATAAAATCAGAAGGAAATAGACTCTGTCTTTTGACAGAGTGGCATTAAAAACAACTGGACCCTATGCCTTTTAATTATTTAAAAATTTTGACTTTCTTTGCAGTGCGTCTCTTCCTTTTATTGTGTTTCAAAGGGAGTCGATGATAAAATCCATGAAAGATGTCCCTCCCTAGCATGTTGGCATGATTAAAGTGACTTATTTGGATTAAGGTAGTAAGGACACCCAGAGGGTCCTTATCCAGACTGTCAGGGTGAGGCTATGGCCATCAGCAGTCCTCTTTCCCTTACCGGGGTTTTGTCGTCTAGCCGAGTGTGTGCTGGGAAGCAGGCTGAGCGGGCATCTCTGCAGCTTGGGGGAAGGCAGGAGAGGGCAGACCAGAGCCTACGTTTCTTGGTAGGTAGATTAGAGGGCGGGGTCTGGTGGTTCCTGAACAAACAGTGAGCGTGGGCCAAGCGAGGGTCAGGAGGAAATGCCAGTGCAGAGTGTCGCTGGGCTTTGCCTCGGTTGGTTTATTGAAATTTCTGGCATTTCTGTCTACTCCTGGCTCCCAGGCCAGGTTAAGCTGACCCAGACTTAAGTCTTCCATGGACCATTCCAGAGGATGCTGTCCTGCAGCCTGCCAGGACCCCACCTGTCTGTGCCCAGGTGGGGGTGTGGTAACGGTTGTGGAAGCTGGCTCAGAGCCTGGGTGGGGCGTCCCAGGTCGACTGGGTGGTGGTGAGACGGGGTGGGGTGGGCTGGTGTGTAAGGCGGTAGCCAGGTGAGTAATCAGCAGTAGTATCCCTACCAATAGGCCCTCCATTTTGTGGAGAGAGAAAATATGGGTGCATTTTCCTGATAAAATAAGGCTTTTGGAGGTCCCCGAACTTTCGGAATAGTTAGTAATTCTATAAGGACACAGATCGAGTGCCCGGTCTCCCATCTCCCTCTTACCCCTGGCTACCGTGTCTCCCATTCCAGGAGGGGCTCAAACACAAACAGAAAGGCTCTTTCCTGCATCAGGCTCTTTGCGTGTCAAGTTTCCTCCAGAAAGTTCCTCTTCCCTTGGCTCTGCCC
This sequence comes from Panthera tigris, assembly GCF_018350195.1. NCBI lineage: Eukaryota > Metazoa > Chordata > Mammalia > Carnivora > Felidae > Panthera > Panthera tigris. The sequence goes on along the minus strand of NC_056667.1, from coordinate 210,352,572 downwards.
ATGGCTTGCTCCCTTGCATCCTTCAGATACCCTTCGTTATCATGTCTGGAAAGAGTCCTCCTCTGACCCCGTCATACTGATCTCAGCCTCCTGCTTGCTTCCTTCCCAGTTCTTGTCGTGGCTTATAATGACGTGTTTGTTTACTTGTTTCCCGTCTCTGCACGTCCTGGAGAGCCCACGAGGATGGTCGCCATGTCTGCTAGGCTCCCAGTCGGTCGCTCTGTGCCTGGGAGAGCGTGTGACAACTGGAGCTGCTCAGTGGGCATTTGTGGAATGAGTAAATCATAAATGGATGAAAGAAGAGCCTACAACCTGACTTTTACATTTACGATCGCTGAAATGAACAGAAAGGTGTTTATGGTGGGGTGGATGTTATTTGCTGCATTCTCTGCACAAGCCAGTCCATCCTTTCCTCCTCCGTGAGGACGATAGTGACGGTGACCATGACAGCTAATGCTGGACAAGCGCCACAGGGTGGGCATTGTCCTTTGTAATTCGCATGCATTGTTTTCAAGGGCCCTCATACGGAAGGAACCACCTTTGAAGCATCTGTGGTGAATACTGTTCTCATTAGTGTTTTGTTCAAATTGACAAATTGATAATTAGTCCATTCAGTGAATTGAATCCAACATCAAGTTCAGGGTATGCCAGAAATGAAGATGGTGGCTGACACTGTGAAATACTCATTTGCATACGTGCACTTACACAGAATAATTTTAATAATTCTAAAACTTTTAAATAACTGTCGAATTGCAAACAGCGTTATTTCGCCAGTGGACCCTTTATCCTTCATTCTCTTCAAAGCCGTGTGTTGCTAAGCAACTGAAGACCACGGTCCTTTAAACTTACTGTGTTATTATACAACCTCAGTCCCGGTAGATAGGAACAAGTCAACAAAGATAAAAACATGCCCCAGAATGATTATAATAATTCAGTGATTACCCTGATTGCATTCTAGAGAATCGCATTTATTCCAAAGCATATGTTCAGTTCTTACTAGGTCATGAGAACAACTTTCATCTAAATTATCTTTAACTGCGGATTCTCATTATAATTCTTCAGAAAGTAAATTATTTTAAATTAGTTTCAGTTGGAAAATAGCCCGTGCTGCTTTGATTTGTGGTGAAGTAAGTAGGTCATAATTGTGAAGGCCAGATTTGGTAGGCGTTGTGTGTGTGTGTGTGTGTGTGGTGTGTGTGTGTGTTTAACCACAGATTGTGGGCCAGGAAAACTGGGTCAGGGGCAGTTTTCCTGGGGTCAGGCAGGTCGCAGGGCGGCTTGGTCGCTCCCTGGGCAACTTTGGCCAGGTTTCTTAGTGCCGACAGCCTCAGTTTTCTCATCCATAAAATAGAGCGGCAGCAGCATCTTCCTTGTAGGGGAAGTTTCTGAAATTGATACTATGAGAAAGATAGGATGTGGCCAGATGGCATAAGCTTTCTATGTTGTGATCAGTTTTTAAAAATTTCTAAGGACACTGGGGAGCTTTGGGAGCATTTACAGAGACCCCCTTTCTTTTCCTACGTCTGTCTCCACCCCCACCAATGAATGCAGGCTCACTCGGGTCCTGAGGCTCATTGACTATTGTGGTTATCTATGGGTGAGAAACAAACCACCCCAAATGTGGCTGAAGGAACAATCGTTTTATTTATTTGCCCAAGAATCCGTAACACAGGCAGGGCTCAAAGAGGCGCCCCTGGCGTCCCCTGGGACGACGTGACTGAGCAGAGTGGCTGGCATGGAAGGCAAGTTGGCTTTGGAAGGTGCTGGCTTTCTGCAGGGAGCTCAGCCGGGGCTGTGGGCCAGGACCTCTGTTTTCCTCCGCGTGACTTCTCCATGTGGCTGGACGGGGCTTCTCACAACCTGGCCGAGTCGGGTTAGTGGGGTTTTTTGCATGGCAGCTGGCTTCTCCAAGGGCAAAAAGGCAGAAGCCCCCAGAGATTCTCTCTCTCTCTCTCTTAAATGTAAGCATTAATTCATTGATTCACTAATTGAAGTAACTAATTGCTACAATTTATTTCATTTGTTTCTTTATTTTTTCAAATAAGTTTTTTAATGTTTATTTTAATTTTTGAGAGAGAGAGAGAGAGGGAGAGAGAGAGAGAGAACGAGTAGGGGAGGGGCAGAGAGAGAGGGAGACAGAGGATCCAAAGCAGGCTCTGCGCTGACAGCAGCAAGCCTGATGCGGGGCTCGAACTCACCAACCACAGGATCATGAGCTGAGCTGAAGTCAGCCACTTAACCAGCTGAGCCACCCAGGTGCCCCACCTCCAGAGCTTCTTAAAGTGTAAACCCAGAATGGGCACATCGTCACTCCTGCGACATGCTGTAGGTCAAGGCAGGCCAGAGCTCCTGTCTGGATTCAAGAAAGGGCTTGAACATGGAGGTTCAGTTCCCGAAGGAACAATTCCTGAACCAAACCATCCTGTGCATTATTAGAGTTCAGCTTCCCAGTCTCTGGGCATTAAATATCCCCATCCTTCTCCCAACACACACACACTGTGACAACTAAAAATCATACTTACACCTTACAGAATGCCTCTGGTTGAGAATCACTGGTCACGTATAGATGGGAAGGACTGAGAATAGGTGGGGTGGTTGTGCTGGGGGCTTAGCAGAGGTCCTGGCACAGGTGGGTGCCCATGCGTGCTTGGATGACCATCAGCATCACCATCATCATCAGGAATTTGGCTTTTGTGGACGGATCCTATAACTCAATTATTTTCCTTTCCTTTCCTGTCCTTTTCTTTTTTCTTCAGGAAAATGTGCTCTGATTTCTAAACAACCAATTTAACAGCATTTTAAGCACGGCCAATGTGCAAATTGAGGAAAAGGTAGACTTCTTTACCTCGGACCCTCTTTGACATTGATAATTTATGGATTTTATAATTTCTTGGCGAATGCTGGATAGCTATTAATGCTAAGGTCTCTAGAGAGGAGGCAGCAAAGCATCAAGGTTAAGAATACTCACTTTGGAATTCAGGCTTCAGAATTGCTTAGTTGCATGATTGTAGACAGAGGACTGCTGAGCCTCAGTTTCCTCATCCATAAAGTGGGGGTAACTATGTATCTGGCAGGGTGGTGCGAGGAGTCAGTAAATTATGTACAAAAGCCAACAACGGGACCACCTAGCACATAGTAGGTATTTGGTTGATGGAGGTCTTGTCATTGGTCTGGGTCTTTTGTTTTGTTTTGTTATCTGTTTACCCATGGTAAGAGTCCAGTTTCATGCTATTACATCTTATGCTTTAGATGTTAAATAATTAGCCACCTCACAAAACAGATTTATTTCTCAAGTCTGCCTGGACATTATTGCCCATCTTTTCAGCTTTGTGATTCAATCTTCTGGAAAGCAATAACATTCATAGCCACTCTCCCATCCTTGCTGAGAACCACGGTCTTGACCTTGCCTTGTGGTTGACTTTTGTTATCATCACCGTCTCCTTCCTTCCTGAGCTTCTCTATCCTGCTTCATGGTTTTGAGATGAAGTGATAGGTGTAACTTAAGATGCCATTTGCTTAGCTGATCATATCTGTAAGAAGTATTAAGAAATAGGATTAGTAGAATCTCTGTGAATATTTTAATAACCTCAGGGAAATATTTGACTAGGTAAGCAAACTTACCAGGCAAATGAAAGTCGCCCTTGGTTGTAGTAATTAGGAAATATTGAGTTTTATGCTGAAGTCCTCGAGAGCTCAATAAAAACAAACCAAGTTTTAATAAAGAAATTCCACATGTAAGATTTCTTAGGAAATTTCATTCTGAAATCTGCTGAATTTATACTGGGATTGGGGGAAAGAGTGTGGGATAAATTTATAAACTAGACTTGAAATATGTTCTCACCTGTTCAAATGTCATTTTGATTCTAAATGCAGTGGAGCCTTCAGCCGTGGCCTTTAGATTTGCAATTCTTGGAATGTTCTCCTTCCTTCTTTCGTGCTATCTCCCACCCTTCTTCATGCTTACATTTTGAATGATTTCTGTTCCCCTTTAATATGGTTTTCTCCGGAATATGTACATAGCATCTGGCAATCTGTCGTGCCTGTTTCTAATTTCTTGAGATGACATTTGCTAAACTTAAAAAATATATAATTATTTTTTTATAATCATAAATGTATTATGTGATGTACGATTTTTTGATGTACGATGTGATGATGTACGATGTAAGGTGCAGTATTCCTTAACCTGCTTCATGAACTCCACTGAACTTGAATGAGGATTTGGAGTAAGGATTCATAAAGTTTGTAAGAATAGTGCTTCCTAGTACTGATGCATAGAGGCACTTGTACCCCAATGTTTATAGCACCACTCTCAACAATAGCCAAATTGTGGAAAAAGCCTAAATGTCCATCAACTGATGAATGGATAAAGAAATTGTGGTTTATATACACAATGGAGTACTACGTGGCAATGAGGAAGAATGAAATATGGCCCTTTGTAGCAACGTGGATGGAACTGGAGAGTGTGATGCTAAGTGAAATAAGCCATACAGAGAAAGACAGATACCATATGGTTTCACTCTTATGTGGATCCTGAGAAACTTAACAGAAACCCATGGGGGAGGGGAAGGAAAAAAAAAAGAGGTTAGAGTGGGAGAGAGCCAAAGCATAAGAGACTCTTAAAAACTGAGAACAAACTGAGGGTTGATGGGGGGTGGGAGGGCGGGGAGGGTAGGTGATGGGCATTGAAGAGGGCATCTTTTGGGATGAGCACTGGGTGTTGTATGGAAACCAGTTTGACAATAAATTCCATATATTAAAAATAAAAAAATTAGAAAAAGGAAAAGGTAATAATAAAGTAATAAAAAAATAACAAAGCAAAAAAAGAAGAATAGTGCTTCGTAGAGAAACCTGGTTAAATCTCTTTTGTTCCCCTTGGATGGTGTTGTGTGGCTGCTCCAGGACTCAAACAACAGAATGTAGGATTTACTTTAAAAATGACAAAGCATGTTGCACCAAAAGCCATCATCAACATGTTTTGTCATAGATTACTAAGAAGGAATTTACCATTGGAGGGAAACTATAAATCATGTGTTCTATAGAATACTTGATTTTGTGAGTGTGGATTCTTTCCTCTAGGAGGGACCACGCTTCTTTTTCTAGAACCTGACTTAAGGGAGTAACGCCATGGTTGATAAAAGTGGCCTTGGCCTCTCGTTTTACCCCTTCCAGTAACTAGCTGTGTACATGAGAGTCAATAGTTCTGGTTTATTGCTAATTACCAGGTGCATCCAGTCTACCATTTTGTTATTATGGCGTCAAGGATGGGATGTTTGGAATATGTGACTCCGTGTTGGAACCTGGGTGTGGGCTGTTGTTTCTCAAGCATTCTGAATCCTTGTCTAGGTCAGTTTCCTCTTATAGTATTATCAGTGGTTTTCTGGGGCTAGCCAGTCTGTGAGGGTTGATTGTTAAATTTACAGGAATTCCGCAAGCCACTTGTCTTGTTGGTGACTTGAAATCAGCTAATGTGGGAACTAGCAGCGCAGAAATTAGCAGAGGCTTCAAATCAGAGATCCTTCCTCTCAGAGCGCTCGTGTCAAACTTTTATCAGCACACGACTACATATACCTCTCCTTTGGAGACCCTATCACATTGTGCCTTCATACATTTTTTTAATTGCTTGATAACTACCTGTCTTCTCCACTCCTGACCCCCTGCCAAAGCTAGCCTCTTCATGAAATTGGTCTTCATCAATACATCCTTAGCTACCAACACATTGCCCTAGCACGTAATAGGCGTTAAATCGATATTCATTGGCGCAACATATACGTGTCTTTTGGAGCTGTTCTCTGTTCTCTACACTCTCTCCAAGTTGAACATTTGTTGGAGAGAGAACTTATGTGACCATTACTTTCAAGAGAAATGATATTGCTAAGATCAGCTGTGTGAAAAGTTTAAATTGTGTCAAACAGTATAAAAAATAAATGAGTCTTCTGACTCTTTAATTTTGCAGCTACTACTAATACGTGCTATTGCCTCAAAGGGCACGTGGAGCTTGCTTGTGTGTCTTCGGTGAGGAGGTTGTAGGTGCCAGCCTGACATTAGCATTCCACTGTTGGGACCAACCTACCAGCTCATCAGGTTCTGAACTTGTGTGATAGCTGCACTTACAAGGAAGGACGGAATTGGCAATCCCATGGGCATCTGGGTGTCATTGGTTCTTCTCTGGTTATTACTGATTGCCAGGTGCATCTAGTCTGCTGTTCAGGACACAGGAATCACCAATAAGAGTGAGATCCTTGGTCCATTTAGCACAGGAGTCGGCCGGTGAGGGCCCCAAGGGATGCACGATGGGAGCGAAGCTTTCTTCCCTGATGCAGTTTTATGGGTTAGGTCTTTCTGAGAAGCTGTCCACGACTCAGTGGCATAGTAATGTGTCCAGACTCTTTCTGCACCCCATTCCCTTCCATACCTGGGACCTTATCTTGAGAGGAATGAATTTCATACTATCACTCTCTGTGAACATTTTGCTTCCTTTTATTTGTCTTATACTTGGGGTTGTAGAGGGTGCCCCCTTATTTTACTGTTTTAGGATTTGGCGAATGAATCCGTCATCACTTCATGATCGTGTAGGTTTGAATCAGACGCCTTCTGATTCTTTGCATTTGGGGGAGACCTAACTTTTGCAGCCTTTTCTCAAATGAGTCACATAACTTTCACTGCATATAGTTATAGGCAGTTGCACACTGTGACCCTCTGGAGTAGAAGTGAATCACTCCCCCTTATTTTAAAAGCTTATTTATTTATTTTGAGACAGAGAGAGAGAGAGAGGGAGAGAGAGAATGCCAAGCAGGCTCCACGCTGTCAGGTGCAGAGCCAGACACAGGGCTCGATCTCGTGAACCGTGAGGTCATGACCTGAGCTGAGATCAGGAGACAGACACTCAACTGACTGAGCCACCCAGGCGTGAATCACCCCGTTTTTTATGTGAGAGGGCCAGCTGTGCTCCGGAAGAATGATGTAACTGGCTTCAAGTGAAAGATGTTGAGACAGGGGGCCCATGCCCTTATTTGCCATGTTAATGAAGCTCAATTGAGAGTGACAGGTGGGTAGGCCAGTGTGGAAGAATCAAAAGTGAATGTGGAGACAGAATTGCAAACTGTTACCAGACCCCAAATGGACCACCAGACGTGTGGAATAAAGCATTAGAGGTTTTCGCGGATCTTGCCATTTCTGCCGAGAGGAGCAATTGGATGGTAAGGTCCTGTTGATGAAGCGTCTCTTATGTCTGTCGGGACTGCTGTGTTGAACTGTCAGACTATGCTAGGAGTGATGGCAAATGATTGTAATTCTGTTTCCAGAATTACGGAAAAAGGGGTGGCCTAGGGTAGTAGAGAGAGAGGTTCCAAAGATAGAGTTTGCACAAGTGAAGATGGAAATCTATGCAGTTCTTGTATAATAATATTTTCATAGTGAATATGTGTTTTTTTAAAAAATGTTCATTTATTTATTTTGAGAGAGAGAGCGAGCGAGCGTGCACGCCGGCTGGGCGAGGGGGCACAGAGAGAGGGAGAGAGAGAGAACCTTCAGCACAGAGCCTGATGCGGGGCTCTGTCTCATGAACCTTGAGATCACGACCTGAGCCAAGAATAAGTCAGATGCTTAACTGACTGAGCGTCCCAGGCACCCCGAATGTGTATCTTAAAATGTCATTCTGTACATTTTATAACCACTCTTCCCCCCGCCTCCTCTCACATGCCTTACTATTCAGACAAAAGGTGCAGGTTGATTCTTGGGCTATCTTGGAGAGAAACTATGGTTAAAAGTTATCTGGATCCTTAAATATTTTAGTAATTTTTTCCTCTCCTTTCTTCTCTGATATTCTTGCTCACGAATAAACTTTAGGCAGGTGTTCACCCGGTGGGCAGACCGTGACATAAGCGGTGTTTGTAGGACTGCTGTGGGTAGTGTGGGCAGGCGAGTATAAAGAGAGGGAGGTTCTCACATATGACACAATATTTCTAATGCTTGTGTGTGGTATCAGACTGAAATCCTGAGAGGCTCTGTAGGGAGCCCCTGGAACCTATAAAGCCATCACCTCCACTTGGGAATAAGCAGTGTGGTCTCCTGCTCTATGGATCCATCTTGAGAGAGATATAGATGCATTTTCATATCATTTCCCATCAAGCACTTTTTTTATTTTATTTTATTTTATTTTATTTTATTTTATTTTATTTTATTTTATTTTATTTTATAATTTAACTTTATTTTGGTTTAAATCCAAGTTATTTAACATATTGTGTAATAATGATTTCAGGAATAGAATTTAGTGATTCATCACTTACACATAACACCCAGTGCTCATCCCAGCAAGTGCCCTCCTTAGTGCCCATCCCCCACCCATCCATTCAGCCCATCCCCCACCCAACACCCTGCCAACAACACTCAGTTTGTTCTCTGTATTTAGAGTCTCTTATGATTTGTCCCCTCCCTGTTTTTAATTATTTTTGCTTTCCTTCCCTTTTGTTCATCTGTTTTGTTTCTTAAATTCCACATACGAGTAAAATCATGTGATATTTGTGTTTCTCTGACTGACTTATTTCGCTTAGCATAATAACATTCTAGTTCTATCCACGCTGTTGCAAATGGCAAAATTTCATTCTTTTTGATTGCTGAGTAATATTCCATCCTACATACATACCACGTCTTCTTCTTTTTTAAATTTTTAAAAAAATCTTTATCTACAGAGAGAGATAGAGTGCAAGGGGAGGAACAGAGAGAGAGAGGGAGACACAGAAGCCAAAGCAGGCTCTAGGCTCTGAGCTGTCATCACAGAGCCCAACGCAGGGCTCAAACCTACAAACCGTGAGATCATGACCTGAGCTGAGGTCGGACACCCAACCCACTGAGCCACCCAGGCACCCCGATATACCACATGTTCTTTATCCATTTGTAAGTCGATGGACATTTGGGCTCTTTCCATACTTTGGCCATTGTGGATAGTGCTGCTATAAACATGGGGGTGCATGTGCCCCTTTGAATCAGCACACCTGTATCCTTTGGGTAAATACCTAGTAGTGCAATTGCTGGGTCGTAGTTCCATTTTTAATTTTTTGAGGAACTTCCATACTGTTTTCCAGAGTGGCTGCACCAGTTTGCATCCCCACCAACAGTGCAAAAGTGTTCCTCTTTCTCTGCATCCTCGCCAACATGTGTTGTTGCCTGAGTTGTTAATGTTAGCCATTCTGACAGGTGTGAGGTGGTATCTTACTGTGGTTTTGATTTGTATTTTCCTGATCATGAATGATGTTGAGCATTTTTTCATGTGTCTGTTAGTCATCTAGATGCCTTCTTTGGAAAAGTGTCTATTCATATTTTTGCCCATTTCTTCACCAGATTATTTGTTTTTTGGATGTTGAGCTTGATAAGTTCTTTATAGATTTTGGATACTAACCCTTTATCTGATATGTCATCTGCAAATATCTTCTCCCATTCCTTCGGTTGCCTTTTACTGTTGTTGATTGTTTCCTTTGCCATGCAGAAGCTTTTTAGCTTGATGAGGTTCCCATCAAGCACTTTTAATGTCCTTCTAGCTGTGTCTGTTGGTATCTTTCTGTCTCACCTCCCCATTTTCTTAAGACTTTCCCACCCAATGTCAATCCAGAGCACTTGTGGGATATACTACTTGTAAGTGTTGACACACTTTTCTTCTGGGGCTCAGAATTCCAGAGGAAATGAGGTCTGGTTTAGTGGCACGGAGGTGTCAAGTCTGCATGTGATTGTCTAGGGGGTGTTGGGTGAATCTGACATCTCCTGACTGAAGAATGCTGGTCTGGCTTTTGTAACACACACATCGCTCATTAGTGTTTCCTGGCTTCCTCAGTCTCTGCTGCCATATCTTCTCGATTGTGTCTACCTGACTTCTCCAAATTTCCTTTAGTCACAGGACACTTTTTAAATGCACTCCCTCTATATGCAGCGAATGTCTATATTAAACAATATTTTTTATAAGGAAAGTTATCATGTGCAGTGACTTAGGGGTGTCCAGATTCAATGTGTCTTTCCTGAAGAAGTCATGGTGTGTGGGTTTTCTTCTGCAATCTGGCACATTAGAATCATGTCAGAATCCCATGGAGACTTTAGAATCTCAGACCAGTTAAATCTGAATCTTGGGGTAGGTCTGGACATTCTAATGTGCATCCATGACCCTCCTCTGGTGCTCAAGGATAGACCGACTGCCAGGTTGTCAACGATATTTTGCTTCTTAAATATTGGAACCAAATAAAAACCGAAATGAGAAACCTTCTGCATCAGCTTCCTAAGGCTGCTGTAGCAAAGTACTGCCAACCAGGTGGCTTAAAATATAGAAACAGTTCTGGAGTCCAGAAGTCAGAAATCTAAGTGTTGGCGGGCTTAGTTCCTTTATGAGGACAGTCTGGGTGAATTCCAGGCATTTCCTCTAGCTTCTGGTGGTTTGCAGGGCAACCTTTCTCATTCCATGGCTTGTAGATACATTGCTACGATCCTCTGCCTTCACGTGGCATTCTTCTTGTGACTTTTCACATGGCTTTCCCTCTGTGCATGTTTGTTTCTGTGTCCTGTGTCTTTCCTCCTTTTATAAGGACACCTGTCATATTGGATTGAGGCCTACTCTAGTTAATATGAAGTATTAACTCCATTCCCTCCGTACTGACCCTATTTCCAAATAAGGTCACATTCTTAGGTACTGGGGGTTAGCACTTAACATATATTTTGGGGAGAGAGAATTCATTCCCTAACATCTTCCCAGTTGTAGTAACATCAAGGCTAAAGGAACTATTGGAACATTTCCATTATGTGGTAGATGGAATCCAGGAGTCACCGGGAAGGCTGTGGGAAGGATGGAGTGACCACTTAACATGGGTTTTAAGGAAATAATTGGAGAGGAGTGAATGGCTGTCACTGTGTTGGCTGACACATGCCTCAAACCTGGTCATTGTCACGTGTGGCTTTGGATGAGGACTCCTGGCACGCGTGAGCTTTGACATACGCTATTTTGTGCACAAAGCTCATTATGAGGCGGTTTGAAACTCAGTTCTCAGACTGACCTGAGAACAAGAGTAAATGCGGGTGCAGCTGATGCCTGTTGGGGTCCATAAGCTCCTTTCTTACGTGCCACGAGCTGAGAAGGGGGACGGTAGCCATCAGTTAAATTAACCTTCTGAATTAAAATGAGAGTAAACGTTATGCCAAGCCTGCATAATAGCAAAGTCACAGTTACAACAATTTTTTGTTTTTCATCTGTCAGGGAACAGTCATGAGGAGACCACCGTACCTAGTTATCACTTTAATCCTTCTGAACATTTTAGGATATTTTTTTTTTAAATTTTTTTTTTTAATGTTTATTTATCTTTGAGACAGAGAGAGACAGAGCATGAACAGGGGAGGGGCAGAGAGAGAGGGAAACACAGAATCTGAAACAGGCTCCAGGCTTTGAGCTGTCAGCACAGAGCCCGACGTGGGGCTCGAACTCACTGACTGTGAGATCATGACCTGAGCCGAAGTCGGACGTTTAACTGACCAAGCCACCCAGGCGCCCCTGAACATTTTAGGATATTGATAGCATGAATGTGACGATGGCGTTGCTTCTGAAAGCAAAAAAGTACATCTTTGTCTTTCACCTGTGTATTGAAAATAATAAACACTTTGAAACGTCAGACTCTCTAGGCTTTTCGTTTAAATATTATAGCCAATGTAGATTTTAAAAAATCATTGTAATCACATATCTACTGTATTTAGGAAGAGAGCGGCTATACTCTTCAAAGTATAGCTTCCCCAAGCTGTGAGATATTCTACATGGCTTCTATTCCCTCCTGTGTTCAGTTCTGATTTTCTGTGTTGTGTATCAAATGAGAGTCGAGGGAAAGGTTTGGAATTAAAAAAAAAAAAAAGCCCTTGAAATCCGTTATATTGGCAGAACTTGAACGGACACCCCCTAACTCAGAATTTCTTGTACCAGAAGGATTTCGTTCCCAATATTTCAGGAAGAGAGGAGTGAAATGTGCTGTGGCGGGTGGAGAGGCAAGTCCCGGTGTACCAGCCGCGGAAGCTGTTCCTGGTCTGGTGAGCCGGACAGAAAGGCCTCAGATGCAAAAGACACCCGGGAAGGGAAGCAGTGCCAATGAAAGAAGTGCTCCCAGAGGGTAGAAGATCAACCTAATCAGGGGCTGACATTTCAAAGACAAGATTAGGCAGGTAAGGCGGTGAATCCGGAGAGGAGGTGGTAACGAGGGCCTTCAAGAGGAAGAGAAGAAGAAACCCCCCGCGCCGCGAAGCTCCCAGGAAGTAGAGTAGGGAGGAGCAAGGATTCTGTAGATCGCACCACATCCTAAGTGGGCCAGCACTGAGGTTTCAGTGAAAATCATGCTCCAGGAAGAGGGAAGCTCACACCCCTGAATCAAAGAGCAGGTACACCCAAAGGCTATAAACTATTGTGAATAAGGCAACCGACACTAGGCTGGGGGTCAGGGCAATGTGTAACCCTCCTTTCCCTTTTATACAGCTCCATGATCATTCACGAAATGGAGGGGGCAGCACCTTTACAGGAAAGTTGCAAGTCCATTCTGGCAGTGACTTCTGCAAAAAAAAAAAAAAAAAAAAAGACCCAGTCCTGCCTCCGGCCCCAGCCCCGGATGGTCTCGGCTGTTGACGTCCCCTAGTTCCTCATTAATCACACACACAGATGACTCAGGAATCCTTTTGGGACCATCTCAGTTCTCCCTGGGAGATAAATGTCTGCGGGTCCTCCGCAAAAACATCGCTCATCCGATTTTATTGTTTGGGGAAGAAGGCTCTGTTGAGGTGGCTAGAAGTGGGGAAGGGATGGTGTCCGAAAAGAACAATCCTTTGTCGGGGCAAACGCAGCCATGTGAGTGTAGGATCTAAAGTATTAGCATCACCCCACTGGGCACATGTACCGATGTGACTGTTTTTTCACGCGCATTTAGCCTTATTAGACTGTCGTTCACCGAACAAACGTCAGACGTATTTTCAGAGGCACTTCATCCCCACCACAGCTGTTCGGAGTGGGTCAGGATACCCGTGGAAAGGACCGTGGCCCAGAACGGTGAGCGCCTTGCCTGGGACCTCACGGAAGGTGCGTTTCAGCGGCGAGGTTGGGGCCCGGACCCCCGGAGCGCGGCTCCCCAGCTCTCCCCGCTCGCAGCTCAGCCCAGCTTCCAGCAGCCACGCCACTGGTTGTGAGGCCATCTGTGGGATGGTACCAGTGAGCCTGGGAAGTGGGCAATTCACAGCAGCAGCAGCAGCCGTGCTGCTGAGAGGACCCGTAGCAGCCTTCACTTTGTAAGTGTCCTGAGAGGCCCCTGATACCCAGCAGGGCAGCCCTGGGAGTCATGTTCCTTGGAGTTCTCAGCTCACCGACACGCCTCCCCTCCCCCTGGGCGCAGGCCTGGAGGAGCTGCCTCTGGTCCCTGAGCCCAGCCATGCTCCCCGCACCCCACTGATGCTGTCGGAGGGTAAAAGGGAGAAGGCCCATGGAGCCGTGGCCACAAGGGGGCTCGTTGGTCCCCTCCTCTCTGAAGCGTGGACTGAGGTGGCCCAGGGGGGGCTTGAGTGCCATTCCTTCAGCGAGACAAGAAGATCGCTTGCCCATGAGTAGCCTAGAGGGCCACGCTGAACATCGAGAAGTCAGGAGAGCCCGGGTCTGCAGGGCTCCACCTCTGCCGGTCCTTTGTGCTCGGGGCCATCTGTAAGTCTCTTCTGGACGGTAACGAGGCATAAACACGACAGCTCAGAAGAGCCTCCGGGCCACACATTGTTTGAACCCAAGAAAAATGCAGGTCCGGGATGAGAGCTGGCTGTCCTTGGTGGTTCATGGGCATCGAGGGTGGCAGAGAGTGGGGGCTGATGACAAGGAGGCAGGAAAGGGGTCCCCTTCAGCTCGTGCTGACCTCAGCTACAGCAGCCCAGAACGTCCCCCTCTGATTGGCCCTGTGAAGCCAAGTGGCTCCTTCCACGGGCTTTTTGACTTGTCCTCACGGGAAGAAGGTGGCTCACGCTGTGTGGTGTGGCCTGTGCCTTTCTCTACAGTGTACTTTCAGAGTTAGGACCATTAGCGGCTATCCCTGGCTCCTCCTCCCCCATCACCATGAACATGAACACATGTGCCAGCCTCTGTGTCAGCAACTCCAAGATGTGCTGACTGGGTTTTGAATTATGTAACCGGATCGACACCTTCCAGAGCAATGTGGCTTTTATATAAAAGATGACGTTTATGGGCAGGTGACTAATGCTGATGGCTTGCGAATGTCCTTCACTTCTTAGACGGCTTTCCTTCGGGAGCACTGTTAGCCTCGAGGTGGTGAGTGAAGACGGGACTCACCATCCGCAGTCTGCTTTACCTTTGGTCTCGGTGTTTCGGAAATAGACACTCCTGGTTTTTTGACAAATGTCGGCCAAATACAACTCAATAGAGCAGGTGGCCTGTAAGCTTTGTAAAAGCAAGGACCCTGGACGATTATCATCACCACCCCCAAATCCAGCCAGCTCTGTCACTGTTAAAGCTCATGGTTATTTGTGGATAAATTAATGAACGATGACCTGATCAAGACATAACTTGCGTGAACAGTCCTTCAGGGGAGCAAAGCACGAAAGAGGTAGATGGATTTGAGCCTCTTCTTAGTTCATAAGAGCAAGGGTTCTGGACCCATCCAGGTTGAATCCAGAAACAGATGACATTATCCAGTGTGTGTAATTTGAGAAAGGTTAGTAAAGGAACTATTTCAGTTGGCTCCCATGGAAGTGAGCAGGCACAGAAAAAACCAGCAAGGGACGCTACGCGACCCCAGAACAGCTCCTTTATTGGCACAAGCCTCAAGAGTGAGGGGACGGAGGAGCCGGAGCTGTTCTTGGAAGCCAGAGGCCAAGGAAAACGTGTTAGGGGACAGGAGCGGAACCCTTCGGCGGAGGGGTTCGGCCGGCCTGGGGTGACCTGCCGTGGGGCTCAGGGATGACAGATGCTTTTCCTCGCTCTGCTCCCTCCCTGTGGTCTCTGACCAGTGCACCCTTTGGCCAGACCCACCTAGTGGACAGAGGCGAGGGAGCTGGTGGGTGAGCCCTCCTGCCGGCCCGCAGCTGAGAGCAGGTGGGGGAGGTTGGAGACGGTGCCTGCACAGTCTGCCAGTGCTGTCAGTGTGTGCCCCGCTCTTCCGTCCATGATAGATTTGAGCGGCTGCCGCGTGGTGCCCCAGTCTCCTCTGGCATTGTGAGGCTAAGCGCTGCCCGGCGTTCTGAGCCAAGGAGTGGTCAGTGACACATGTCGCCAGAAGGCCCCCCTGCTCCCCAGGGCAGCATGGCACAGCTCCCAAAGCATGTGGCCGTCGGGTGAAGGAAGAATTAGCAAATTGTTGGTAGTTCTGTGAAAAGGTCTGTCCTCCGTTCCTCCTTCCCTCTCTCCCTCCCTCCCTCCCTCCCTTTCTCTTTTCCTCTCTCCCTTTTTCCTCCCTCCCTCCCTCTTCCTTCCTTGCTTCCTCCCTCCCTCCCTCCTTCCCTCTCTCCCTTCCCCATCCCTCCCTCCCTTTCTTTCTCTCTCCTTCTCTCCCTTTTTCCTCCTTCTCTCTCTCTCTTTCCTTCCTCCCTCCCCCTTCCTTCCTTCCTTCCTTCCTTCCTTCCTTCCTTCCTTCCTCCCTTTCTCTCTCCTCTTTCTTTCTTTCTTTCTTTCTTTCTTTCTTTCTTTCTTCAATTGGTCCTTCTGTTGTTTTTTTTTTTTTTAATTTTTATTAGTTAACATACAGTGTAATGTTAGTTTCAACACTTCCATATAACACCTGGTGCTCATCACGACAAGTGCCCTCCTTAATCCCTGTCGCCTATTTCACCCATCCCCCACCACCAAAATATATAAAGAACTTTTAAAACTCAACACCCCGAGACAAATAATCCAATTAAAAATTGGGCAGAAGACACGAACAAACATTTCTCCGAAGAAGACATCCAGATGGCTAAAAGACAGACACGTGAAAAGATGCTCAACACCACAAATCAGAACTACAATGAGAAAAGGTCTTTTCCAAGAGTGGCTGCGACAGTGTTTCCTGTCCCGTAGACTCTTCTAGAAAGTCACCACTGGTTCAGTCTGTGTTCCCTCCTCTTAAACTTGCACAAACCTTGTGGCTGCTTCCTGTGAAGAGAATACTGTGGACATGTCATGGCGTGACTTCTGAGGCTAGGTTAGAAGAGGTTGTACAACTTCCCTCTCTCAATCTCCCCCTCTCCCTCTGTTTCTCTCTCTGTGTCTCTCTCATAATGCCCCTTTAGGGTCTTCACCTGCCATCCCGACTCCTCCAAGCCTGCCGTACCAGAGAGACCACATACAGATAGAGAGAGATGTCCCAGGGCCAGCTGTCCTGGCTCCCAGTTCCTGGAATCTGCCCCAGCAGCCACAGACAGGACACTCAATGAACCTGTGTATGATTTCAGCCCCAGTGGACCACCCCTTGGATGCCAAGTGGAGCAGAGGCTAGCTCTTCCTGCTGAGCCCTGCCCAAAGGGCAAAAGCAACCTTGTCATTAAGCCTCCACGTTTGGCGCGGTTGGTTATGCAGTGATAGCTAACAGAAGGGGTAGCCTAAGAAGCTGCTAGTTGAAGTTTTGATTCCCTTTCCTCTTATCTCAGTGACACATATCTGCAAATTTGTCATGCTCTTCTTCCACAAACCAGAGAACTTCAAAGCCTAATAACCACTGATACTTTTTTTTAGCAGTTCTGTGGGCCAGGCACCGCACACAGGGCTTTACCTCCATTATTTCGTATGAACTCTCACGGCAACATGAGGTCTCTATTATGCCTTGCATCAAATAGCAAACAAGGGAGCTGATATAGAGAAGAGGGGAGTCATTTATGTATTATTATTTTTTACATTTTATTTAAATCCAAGTGAGTTAACATATAGTGTAATAATGATTTCAGGAGTAGAATTTCGTGATTCATCCCTTACATAGAACACCCAGTGCTCATCCCAACGAGTGCCCTCCCTCATGCCCACTCCCCATTGAGCCCATCCCCCACCCACGTCCCCTCCAGCAACCCTCAGTTTGTTCTCGGTATTTAAGAGTCTCTTATGGTTTGCCTCCTTTTCTCTATTTATCTCATTTTCCCTTCCTTTCTCCTATGTGTGTCTGTTTTGTTTCTTAAATTCCACATATGAGTGAAATCACGTGATATTTATCTTTCTCTGCCTGACTTATTTCACTTAGCGTCATACATCCACGTTGTTGCAAATGGCAAGATTTCATTCTTTTTGATTGCCAAATAATATTTCATTGTACATATATACCTCATCTTTATCCATTTGTCAGTAGATGGACATTTAGGCTCTTTCCATAATCTGGCTATTGTTTTTTTTTTTTTTTTAATTTTTTTTAACGTTTATTTATTTTTGGGACAGAGAAAGACAGAGCATGAACGGGGGAGGGACAGAGAGAGAGGGAGACACAGAATCGGAAGCAGTCTCCAGGCTCTGAGCCATCAGCCCAGAGCCCGACGCGGGGCTCGAACTCACGAACCGCGAGATCGTGACCTGAGCTGAAGTTGGCCGCTTAACCGACTGAGCCACCCAGGTGCCCCTAATCTGGCTATTGTTGATAGCACTGCTATAAATATTGGGGTGCGTGTGCCTGAGAAGAGGGTAGTTATTATCCACCCAGAGTGAACCTGGCAGCTTGACCCCAGAGCCCATCTATTTCTCACTTGGGGAACCTTAAAAAGCAGAGTTCTCTGTGAAGCTTGGAGACAGTAGCCATTGAATCAGTGGGTATTTACAGAACATCAGAGAACTTCAGACACTGTAATCACCGGTGGTGGGCATAGGGCAGTGTGAACAAAATAGACAAGATCCCTGCTGTCTCTGAGCTTGGATTGTGGTGCAGGGAAGACACATGATAAGTGAATAAACAAGAAAGTAACAGATAGTGAGAAGTGCTGTGTAAATAATTAAATGAAGTGACGACAGGGAAGGTGCCTGGTTGGCTACACTGGACAGAAGTGAATTCTGAGGAGCCAGAACATTCTGAGGAGCCAGGGCATAGGGCAGTGTGAACAAAACAGACAAGATCCCTGCTGTCTCTGAGCTTGGATTGTGGCGCAGGGAAGACACGTGATAAATGAATAAACAAGAAAGTAGCAGATAGTGAGAAGTGAAGTGATGACATGGAAGGTGCCTGGTTGGCCACACTGGACAGAAGTGAATTCTGAGGAGCCAGAGAGAGGAGCTTTGGAAAGATGGCTCAGAGAGGGAGGGAATGGCTTGGGGGTGGTGGTGTATGTGAGAACAAGCATGGCGTATTCAAGTACTCAAAGGAAAGCCAGTATGGCTGGAGCAGATTTGCACCTGCAGCCAATTGATGAGTGATGGGTGTTTGGACAGCAGTGGAGGCCTCATCCTTTGTTGGTTATCAGTCAGCCCGAGCAAGACCCAGCTTCACAGGAGCCTTCTCACCAAGAATGGTGGGCACTGGATACAGGAGCTGTGGAAACTGTCCTGTGTCTCGCCTTTCTGTTAACACTTTTAGCAGATGTTTATTTATTTTTTCTGATTATAAAAGTAAGACATGCTTAGTCTTAAAAACATTTGGAAATAGAGAAAAAGTATAAAACAGAAGAAAAAAGTCACCCACAGGCAACCACACATTTTGCCCATCTTTTTACTGTACTTTGTTTTCATAGTTGAGATCAGATGTGTGCTGTCTTATACGGGAGCCAGCAGCCACATATGATGATTTAAGTTAATATTAAACTCGTTGTAAAAAAGTAAAATAAAACATTCAGTCCCTTAGTCACGGGAGCCACATTTTGAGTGCTCAGTTACCACACTGGTTGGTGGCCACCACACAGATAGGGCAGAACAGAATATTTCCGTCATCACAGAAAGTCCTCTTGGACAGTGAGGTGCTAGGCAGAATCCACTTCTTCTGTGTGTGTGTTTTAATGTTTATTTATTTTTGAGAGATGGAGAGAGACAGAGCGTGAACAGGGGAGGGGCAGAGAGAGAGAGGGAGACACAGAATCCGAAGCAGGCTCCAGGCTCTGAGCTGCCAGCACAGAGCCTGACGTGGGGCTCAAACTCAGACTGTGAGATCATGCCTTGAACCAAAGTCAGATGCTCAACCAACTGAGCCACCCAGGTGCCCCTCACTTCTCTGGTTTTAAGTGTGTGTGTGTGTGTGTGTGTGTGTGTGTGTGTGTGTGTGTGTGTGTGTTCTTTAGTGCATTTGTGTTCTACAAAGTCTTAACACAGAATTGATGTTGCCTGCTGTATATTTAGATATCAGTGGCTTGTACAATAACATAAGCTGCCCTTTATTGGGTTCCAGTTCCTTGGAGAACCCCATGGAAATTCTGTTTTGCTCCTTATAGTCAAGCTCACTGGATGTCTGGAATGCCCCAGACATATTTTTTCCCGGGGGTGCAAGCCAGCTCCTTCCCCAGACTCTTTGTCACTTGGTCTAAGTGACCATGAATAGACTTGACTGGGATTCCTCTCATGGCATTGCCACATGCCGCCTCTGATAGCGTGAATCCCCAGTACACAGATAACCCGCGGACGCACAGAGGTCTCACCAACTTTGGCTTTGTAGGACACTTAGTGAGGGGCCCTCCCTGATAGTCCCAAGCTGGAGTCTGCTTGCACTCTGCACAAGTGGCCATTCACAGTGCCAGCTAGACCCTGCACCATGCCCGTGCATCTGACCTGGATTCTTTGAGTGACCTTGGTCTTGGCCGTCCATAAATAACCATGACTTCCTGATGCCTGGTGAGTATTACTGTGACACCAATTTTGAAACTGTAATAGTTTCTGTGTGAGGTGGGGTCTCCAGGGGCTCTTCCTTCACCTGAATCTGGCTTAGAAGCTTTGATCTGAAGGCAAACTGTTGAGGCAGCCCTCTGCAGCCTGATCAAGGATTGGTGTGCTTGTGATTATAACCGTTCTGGAATGGGCGCTGTCTGTGTCTCATGCTCATTTACTAAGAACTCTCCACCTGTGTGTGTTTTATGGACATTTAGCAGCCTCCAGAAAGGCCTCTATTTCGGAGGCCAGACCAGCAGCACCTCTGATGGGTTGTGGTGTCTGAATGGTGGTGGACATAGTCACGAGAGTGTGGCTTCAAACTCTGCTCAGTTCTGTAGAATGGGCCACATCTGGATGAAGCAAGAGAGATGCTGTTTGCATGTGTTTGAGCCTTAAAAACTTTCAGTGCCACAACACACCTATCTTGTTAACTATCATTTGGCGTAAGTTCTCTGAGTGCTTGAACCCCAGGAAGCATGGCTACTGACTTGTAAACCCCAATGGGCTCCTTCAGATGAACAAGCGGGGCTGTTCGCCTTCCCAAGTGGAGGCTGGAGTTGTTGTTACCATGACTGTTGGAGAGAAAATGATCAATTTCTGCTGTTGTCCAGACCTACCTCCCATCCTCCTTCCTTCTTTTTCTCTTCTTTCTCCCCTTCCTTTCTTACATTTTTAATTTTTATTTATTTATTTTTTTTTGAGAGAGAGAGACAGCAAGCTAGAGAGGGGCAGAGAGAGAAGGAGAGAGAATCCCAAGCAGGCTCCATACTCTCAGTGCAGAGCCCAGTGCGGGGCTTGAACTCATGAACTGTCAGATCACGACCTGAGCCAAAACCAACAGTCAGACACTTAACTGACAGAGCCACCCGGCACCCCTCTCCTTCCTTCCTTATTACATTAAATTTTTATTTTCTATTTTTCTTATCAATTTAACATAGTCCTGTTAAGTCACAGAGAACTATCTCAGCTTTCACTTTAGCAGACGACGCCCTTGTCAGAAAATGTATCAGGCACAGCGACAGGCGTAAGGGACACAGCTCGTAAATGGCTGTCAGTTACTGGGGCACGTGCTCTGGTAAAACTGTGCCTCCAATTCTTAATATAAAGAAAACCAAAGAAACTTAATAAGAATACTCGTGGTGAACATCAGCGCCCCAGGTACCCGTGACCCTAGGCAAGTTATATAATAGTCATTAAAGGTGCCAGTTTGCTCCCAATGACTTTTTGATTAAAATACTATGTTCAGCATTCCCAAAGGCAGTGGTTTGTCAGAAACTCTCTGCGGTCTCATACACTGTGCGCCCCCCCCCCCCCGCCCCCCGCTTTTCTGTGAATCACTTTGCAGAGTGGTCAGACCAAAATGCTATTTTGGGCATATGCCTTTCTGCATCTAGATGGATAGCCCTGGATAGTCCTTTCAACTCATTAGTTACCCCAGTGGGCATTTCATCACCGGTGAATACCGGTGGGCAGGAGCCATTATCTAGGCCATTTGTGACCGAGCGCTTGTTCCAGTGATCCTGCCTGCTGAAATTTTCCATGTCTTTGATGTAGAAGAGAAGTCACGGGCAGCAGGGTACTTGTTTGAGCCTTTGACGGGATACAGAGCTATTTTGGAAACGGTCTTCGTTTAACCTTCAGGCTTTTCTTAAGGTGCATCTCTCCAAGGATAGCCGGTGGCCGTCCATCAGGCCAACTCTTCTATTTTCCTGCCCGAACAAGACCTTTTGTTGGCCTCCTCCTCAGAGGAATAGCATTAGATTGGTTCCTTCCAGGTGCCTGCTGGTGGCCTCCATTTGGACTCATCGGACACATAGCTCCAGGCAGAACAACTGATATTAGAGGGAGCTATTCCTGTACCAAGTCATAGAAACACCAACTCCCGGACTGTATTTTTCTAGTTCCCAACAGAACCGTATTAATAGAGTGAGGTGAATATTATGCCCTCAGTTTTTATAGACGGTCATGGTAAGAAATGGCTTTGTACTTTGTACATAACATTTGTTGAAGATATATTATCCATTGTGTTAAATGTCTAATCTAATGATATGCATGGCAGTTCCCTTTCTGTTCTGATGAATTTGTATGATTAGAGCCAGGTAAAAACTACTTAACATATCGTGTTTCACCTTGTGCCTTGGTGGCTGTGAAGCTCAGAGACAATTTTTGTGTTCAACTGAAGAACCTTTAAGTTTAGTTTTTAAAAAATGTGGTTCCCACCCTTCTTTACCTTTTATTATTTGTGTCTTGGCTTTGAGTTACTGGTGAGATATTTTGGGGGGTTTGTTTTACTGCAGCCATACCTCTTTTTGGAAATGGGGATGGGAGAAATACCAGTGATTTGTTCTAGAGTTTCCCCAGTTGCTCATGATTTGTGATCGCCATTAGTTATGGAGGGAAAAGGGGGTAAAGGAGGAAGAGTATTGAGTGGGGAAGGGAAGAGGACACAGCATTATTTTTTTTTTAAATATGAAATTTATTGTCAAATTGGTTTCCATACAACATCCAGTGCTCATTCCAAAAGGAGGACACAACACTATTAAAGGAAATTATGAACCACATACTTCAGGCGGTCATGAGGTGAGCAGTTGGGCCATCATGGAGAGTAATGGGAAATGAGCTAGGAATCCTGTGCTATGATGAGATAGGGTGGGGTCTGGGAGTCTGGGTTTGAAGACCAAGTCCATGTAGGACTAGGTCAGGGGGGCTCTGAGAAATTTAGGTTTTTGAATAGAGGTTGGATAAGGGGAAAGTATGATGTAGAATATTTATCTGACATACATAATGATTGGAGTTGAGGTAAGAATGGACAGCTTGGCTAATAGGAGGTTGTTGAAATTTAGGACGCTTGATAAAGACCTAGGTTTGCAGAGCTGGAGGAGGAAAGAGCTCTGAGCTATGGTGTGAAAAAAGAAAGACCCAGAGCATTTTTGACTCTCATTCAACCATATGTCAAAGATGATCCCAGAGCTAGCAGTGCCTGAAATTTCTATTAGACCTTATTTTAGTCTGACTTCGAATCTTTGGTAGAATATTTACATCTAACACTGAGTAGGGAGAAAATATTAAACACCGACATTTTGGCATTCTTTGCTATTGCTACGCGTAATTATATATGTAAATATTTAAAACAATTACACTGCTGATTATATATCCCCTCAACATTATATTTCCTAATAGATGCCTTTAGAGAATCTTCTAAAAAATGTTGGTGTTAACGGCCATCTTAAATCTCTGGGTTTGGTTGCTTGCCCATTTCCTCAGTGATTGTGCGGCTCTGGGGCTGGCCAGCTCGCTCGGTCTGGTATCTGGCTCGAGTATGAGTGGAATTGGTGACCAACCCTTGGAACATCGACTGGCTTTCTTGGAATCACCTGGCACAACACTTTTCTTTCTTTTGGATGCTTCTTTAATTAGTGTCTTAAATCTGGCAAGATTTGCTGTGTGGAATTCATTTTCTTACCTTGATGACTTTTCTGAGGATCCCCACTTTGGTCATCTGGTGATAGATTCTTTCTTAGTTCTCACAGGCTTTCAGAGTCGGATCCTGCTTGGCATTGGCCTTAGCCATTAGTATTTCCTGCAAGTGAACTACATGGCATTCATATTGCTCAATAACACGTGACCCAATTAACTGGTTCTTAGGAGCTATTCCACAAGTTAAAGGGCCTGACCTGAAAAGGCTTGAGTGATCTGATTAAAGGGAGGTTGTTGCACTGTGTCTCCTGATAAAAAGGTCTAAGGTTTGCTCAGTGGAGTAGATAGATACACACAAGCGTATGTGTGTGTGTATATGTGTGTGTATATGTGTGTGTGTGTGTGCGTGGGTATTTTTTGCACAGGCTCCATTTTTTTTTTTTTCATTTATTTAGAAAGTTTCAATTCTATACTGCTAGGTGTTGAAGGGAAATCAGAGCCGGTTCAGCACATTATTCAACACATTATGAGAAAGAAATTCCTTAATGTCAAGAAGCTAGTAAGATGGAGTAAGAAGCCAGGTGCGCTGACCCGGGACCGGTGCCTCTTCATGGCATTGATTGTACCGTGGCCTCCGGCCAGTGTGATCTGAAAGTGCCCTTTCTTCTGCCCAGGTTAAGGAGTGTAGGAGTCTTTCCAGAGTGCCTTGCGTCACTTTGGATGCCAAGTTGTTTTGAAGGGAGGCAGTGCGAAAGCGATTTACCGTGGACTTTGTGATCAGATCCTAGTTCCTTGATTTAGCAACTTGAAGTTGAATCATTTGACTTTGTGCTTTAGTTTGCTCATCTGGGCTTTGGGGTGTAACTAACTGGTCTCTTTGGTCAGTTTTTCCTGTTGCTTCTAGAGTCGGGGCCTCGCCCGGAAGACTCACCTGCTGGCCTCAGTTCTTGGCCTTCACATTCTGGATGCCTTGGACCACGCTTGCATCCTACATGTACGCAGAATGGCCCTCAGGGCAAACTAAATTTGCTTTAGCCATTTTTCTTTGCTGACGTTCAGCATGCTGCCTGTTCAAAGTACACTTTAAGCGTAGACTGGGAGGAAATCCTTATTCAATTTGGAGTACATCAGTACTGAACAGAAGTCTTTTCAGTTGAAGAAAAAGACAAATGCCCAAGATTTTACAAATCCTCTCGAGATCAATGCAAGTGAGGAATGGAAACGAGAACAAGGGTAATGAAGCAATTACTTGTACAATGCCACTTAACTTCAAGGAGTTTTTGAATGTCAGGTTCATCTTGAATATAGAGGGCAAAAATAGAAAGACATCGTCATCTGATCCGAGACCTCTTGTAGAATCTCTTGCTAATTTGTTCTTTGAGGCTGCCTTATAGTTGGAGTTGTGTTTCAGATAGGCCCCAAATATCAACCCCCATGGCCACCTGTGCTGCCCATGAACTACAGGATGGATCCACCGTGGAGTTCAGGTAGCAGTAAATGGAAGCTGACCGTCACGTGTCACTAAAGAAATGTTGCACACTTATCTTTCTACTTCCTGTAGCGTGTAGGAGAAATTAAAAACCCAAGTGTATTCCCTAGTGTGCTAACACTCTCCTTAAATCTTATCTCTACAGTGAATGACTTATGACCCACTTCCACCTAATCTGCCGGGTGCATTAATAGAGATGTTAGATGACAGTGTAAGATGTAAACAGGTGGCATTTCTGCTTTTATGTAATACACGCAAGCTTTCATCTTATTGATGTTACTTCTTAAACTTTTATATAAAAATGAGACCGAACACTGAAATGTCTCTTTGAGAAATGGATGCTTGACTTTGTACTCATTTAGGTTGTCCGTGCAGGGTCCAACTATGTCAAATTATAATTCTCCCCAAGAATGCAACATGCAAACCATTTTGTTTATTACATTTTTAAAAAATGTTTATTCGCTTTTGAGAGACAGAGAGAGTCAGAGTGTGAGCAGGGGAGGGGCAGAGAGAGAGGGAGACACAGAGCAAACCATTTTGTTTAGGTAAATGATGACTTGGGTTTGGTCCTACACTCAGGAAGTGAATGCCATGACAGGTCATGGGATCGAATCAGGTAATGGAAAACAATTGACTTTTGAATGATTTGAGAGTGTTTGCTTTTAGCATTATGCACAAACTCTTTTTTGATTGACTTGGAGCAAAGAATGATGCTTTAATTGGGAGCGAGCTGGCTCTTACAAAATTCCAAATCTCTGTTACATTCTCTACGGCACTTTCTTTTCTAGTGGGTCAAATAAAGAGCTAAGAATTAAACTGTTGTGGGTTTTCCATTTTGCATTTTTCCTTGATCAAAGCTAAAAATTCTGATAGGAAAAGAGCCGTTGAAGGTTGCTTTCCAGTTCAGTCGATCAAGCGTCTACTTGGGGCAAAGTACCAGGGAGACCCAGTGTAGTTTTTCTCAGAAGGGTGCCAGAGCACAGAGTTCTAGAATTGGAGGGGATCTCATCAATTTTCTGGTCCAAGTCTCTCAAGCTATGAGCGAATAAACCAAGGTTGAGAACAGACAGATCTGACCTGTTCAAGACCCTGGGGGTGGGGGTCAGCCACAGAGACAACCCAGCTTTCTTAAGAGTAGTCCAGCTCAGCATTAGTCTTCTTTATTTTTCTCCCTCTCTGATGGATCTGTGTGATTTCTTGGGTTTCTTCACTTTGGATCTTAGCAGGTTTTAGAGCTCGGTTGCTTGAAGACTAGCTTGGTTTAACTCTGTTGACCTGACGTGTCTGGTGTGTCTGTTCTGAGGCCAGAGAGATCTGTATTGACCTTGGCTCTTCAGGAGGCTGGGCTGGTTCTAGATAATGAGGTAACCTTAGTTTGGAGGTAACCTCAGTTCTCTTCATTCCTAAGAGTCCATGTGAGAGCTTGGCCTTTGGACCCAGACCCCCTGCTTCCATGTGTTGGCTCTGACAGTCGCTAGCTGGGTGACCTTGAAGTTGTTCTGTTTCTTTATGCTTTGGTTTTCTCATCTGTAAAGTGGGAGTAACCCCATTAATAATTTATTATGTATAAAACCCTTGGAACAGTGCCTGACAGATAATGAGTAGTCCATTAGAGTTACTTATTATTCTCTTTGGGTCTGCCTTTGTCTGGCAAAAAGTGTGCCCTCTTCGATAGTGCTGCTCAGAGTTGCAGAGTCCGTGAACTAAGTATAGCCTGTATCTCCGCTGGGCCAGGTGGCCTTGGATGTCTTTTTGCTGTGCTGACTCCAGAAGTCCTGCCCTAGTTCCTCCAACAGCAGCGTGCTCATCTGTAACTGATGACACTATTGATTTTCTTTGTCAACCTAGCACTTTGGGGGAGAGCATACTTCTGCAAAATTGACACAAATCTGACTCAACTTAGTGCTATAGATGATTGTGAATCTTTGGCTATAACCACATGATGCTGGACCAAATACTAATTGAATTAGAACATCAGTCAAACTATTTGAGTCATGGTCAAGAACAGCCGGGGTTTTTCCATCTCTAGCTCTTGGTATGGACATCATGAGGACACAGCCATGGAGCTCCATTTCTGTCTTGATTGTGAATCATGAATCCTAACATCAATAAATCATGCAGTGGGATGGCATTTCCTCCATTTTTCTCAAAGAGGTCACTCTGGAATGACAGCATCTGAATGTTCCATGTAAACAATTAAAAAGCGTGTTTGTACTTCTATCTTATGTCCGTTGCTCTGATTTTAAAGTTACTTTCGGTAGGTTTGACTTTCTGCTGCATTATAAATCAAATATTTGTTTCCTCAACATTTGCTTCCCTTTCACAATTGTCTTTCTTTCTTTCTTTCTTTCTTTCTTTCTTTCTTTCTTTCTTTCTTTCTTTCTTTTTTATTTGAGAGAGAGAGAGAGAGAGAGAGTGAGAGAGAGAGACAGAGAATCCCAAGCAGGCTCCATGCTGAGCCTGACATGGGGCCAGATCCCATGACCCTGGGATCATGATCTGAGCTGAAATCAAGAGTCAGATGCTCAGCGCCCTGAGCCACCCAGGCTTTCTTATGAAGTCTTCTCTTTAGTCTCTCTGATGGTTTATGCTGGACCGAGGACCATGGTCCAGGCCATCTTTCTTGAGGAAGTCCATAAGTAACTTACTCCTGCATAGCCACTTAAACCCAGGCCTCATATTCTGCTTTGTTACCTCATGCTCTTGTGACTTTAAGGTTCAGTACGTGATGGCTCTTGGGCTCCACAGAAAGCCTCAACACATACTGTCCTGCTGCAGTGAACCCTGTACAGAACGATCAGGTTTTGGTTTTTCCCCCCAGGCTGATATATAGGAGACTTGGGGAGTCAGTTTTCCATTTTGTATCTGGCTATAAAATCTAGGTCACTATGGATATATAGATATTTATGAACCACCTTTACACCTTGTAACCACCTTTATAGCCACCATGATGTCTTCGGCATGAATAAAGGACTTTTTTCCACTCTTTCAAGAAGTAGACTGCAAGGCAATATTCTACATGCCTAGTATTGATCAACAAACACAACAGGTAAAAGTTCTTCCCCTGATGAAACTTCCATTTGGGCAGGGGGTGGGGGTTGGGGTGGTGAAGAGGTTGTGGGTTGGAGAAAAGCAATAAACAAAATAGCTAGAGTTGCCAGAAGCATCTGCAGGCTAGCACGTTACTCATTTTCTCTTAATTATTTCATTTAAAAAAAAATTTTTTTTTAACGTTTATTTATTTTTGAGCCAGAGAGAGACACAGCATGAATGGGGGAGGGGCAGAGAGAGAGGGAGACACAGAATCGGAAGCAGGCTCCAGGCTCTGAGCCATCAGCCCAGAGCCCGACGCGGGGCTCAAACTCGCAGACCGTGAGATCGTGACCTGAGCTGAAGTCGGACGCTCAACCGACTGAGCCACCCAGGCGCCCCAATTATTTCATTTTTTTAAAGTAGGCTTTGCCCCCAGCACGGAGGCCAACACGGGGCTTGAACTCACAACCCTGAAATCAAGACCTGAGCTGAGGTCAAGAGTCAGACGCTTAACCGACTGAGCCGCCCAGGCGCCCCCTCGTTTTCTCTTAATTTAAATTACCTTTATTTGCCATGGTCGTCTTTCTCCTGACAGGCTGCAATCTTCGATGAACGCTGCACGGGCAGTTTTAGGGCATATCTTCCTCTTTGGGACTGAGTTTCTGGAAATTGCTGAACCTAGGTATAGGGTTTTCTGAGGTCAAGGCTAATAAAATAATAAATATATTAGATCTGAAATAATAAAGAAAATCTATTAGATTTCCCACCCTCAACTCCCATTTCCGACCGAGTAGAGGATAGAACCAATCACCACATGTTGACTTTTTTGGTAATCATCTTGGGACACAGCTGCAGCTGGGTGTTGCAGACAACCGTGAGTGGCTGGTGGTGTTTTCACTAACTTCGTTTTCTGTGATGGGGCCACTGCTCCACCAGGCCTGGGGAACAGAAGCTTAGAAAAAACTGGGTGAATGAGAGGGATCAAATTCATAGTCACTTAAGGAGGGCATTTACGGTCCATTAAAATACGTCCCTTAAAAATGTCAGTTGTACTAAAAGATGGGTCATAGCGAAACCCTTTATTTGAGTTCTATCTGTGTCTGTGCCTAAGGCGCAAGCACAGGTATAAGAAATACAGTAAGGAGCAAGCATAGTATAGTCATTATATTATATTAAGGTAACATAACAGTATAGAACATGTTATATTGTATACATAATATGTAATATAGCGACAATGTATGTAATATGTAACATATAGCATAGGCAGTAACGTATAATACAGGTTGCCCTACTGCACAAAAACAAAATTCCAGCTCTGGAATGATTGTAGAGATGCTTTTTTTTGAGTTTATTTATTTATGTTGGAGAGAGAGAGACCAAGAGTGCACACGTGTGGGGCAAGGGGCAGACAAGGGAGAAAGAGCATCCCAAGCAGGGTCTGCACTGTCAGCACAGAGCCCAACATGGGGCTCGATTTCACCAACTAGGAGGTCATGATCTGAGCCAAAATCAAGAGTCGGACGCAACCGACTGAACTACCCAGGTGCCCCAGGATTGTAGAAGTTCTTTACGTCAGTCATTTTTAATCTAAGATCTGTGGCTGCTTTTGAACATCATCAAACTCATCATAAACTGCAGTGTTGATGAAGAGATGATCCGTAACTTACATCGGATTCTCAAACTGGTTGTTTTTTAAAAAACTGCTCATCGGGGGGCGTGCGGGTGGCTTTGTCAGTTAAGTGTCCGACTCTGGCTCAGGTCATGATCTTGCAGTTTGTGAGTTCGACGCCCCCATCGGGGTCTGTGGTGACAGCTCAGAGCCCGGAGCCTGCTTCAGATTCTGTGTCTCCCTCTCTCTCTGCTCCCCCCCCCCACTTGTTCTCTCTCTCTCTCTCTCTCTCTCTCTCTCTCTCTCAAAAATAAATAAAAATAAAACTACAGAAAAAAATAAAAATAAAATAAAAAATGCTCTTTGGGACCAGATCTCCGTGGGAGAACACTTGAGACTCAGAGACATACTGACTTGCTCAAGGTCGTGCGGGTTTTGCAGCCCAAGCCTGGGACCTACAGTTTAGATCTTGTGACCGAACTACAAATGAGAAATATTTATATCACAGTGAGGTGAAATTAGGTCAGCCGTTTCTGTCCTATATAAATATCAAATGCTCGTGAATGTGATTTGTGACGGAAAGGGGAGCTCTCCTTTCTGCAAGTATAAACCGTGAGCAGAGCTTTTCAGCATCTTTTTTTTGAAATTTTTAGTAATTTGTAGGTGTGACTATAGTGAATGTCGAAAGGTATAAACTTACTTTAAAAAAAAAACGTTAACAGCTTAAAAATCTAGTTCCTCTGTGTAGCCCCCTGTTTCTAACGTTTACTAAAATGTCGTTTCAGAGACCTTAAAAGAGCCACCCCATCCTTGTCTTAGGACAAAGAAACACACTCTTGTTTAGCTTTGAAACTGCAGGGCATCTCTGCAGCTGAAGCTTTTCTTCCTCAACGACTGTCAGTTCTGGGTGCTGCAGAGTTCCAATAATGAGAGTGTCATTCCTATATAGGTCACCACATCCTTCAGGACAAAATTCAGATGTAGAGAAATGATAAGTTAAAAAAAAAGTATCACATTTCTTTCAATAGAAAGATGGCTAATTTTGTAACCTCTATTTTTTTTTAAGGTTGACTTTTTAAACCTTCCATTATAGTTTTTTATTTTTAATGAGGTGTTGTATAAGTTGAACTACAAAAGTCACGTCCATTTTTTTTTTTTCCAACTTTGATGGCCTCAGAAGTTGGCCAGAATGTTTCTAATGGTTCTAGAAAGAAATGGTATCTAGAAAGATAAGGGGGTCAAGGCAAAATATTTTTCTGATTAGATTTTTGGTGTCTGGGAGCTGCTTTTTATTTGTTTTTAGAAGTTTATTTATTTTTGAGAGAGAGAGGGAGAGAGAGAGAGAATGGGAGGGGCAGAGAGAGGGAGAGACAGAATCTCAAGCAGGCTCCATGCCATCACAGAGCCCAATGCGGGGTTCGAACCCAAGAGCCATGAGATCACGACCTGAGCTGAAACCAAGAGTCGGAGGACGCTTAACCTACTGAGCCACCCAGGTGCCCCTGGGCACTGCTCCTTTGAATTGGTTGCCATTCAGATTCACGAGTAAAATACATTTATCCAAGGTCTTTCTGATGGGCAGTTGGAAAATGAAATCGCCAATCCTTAGGCCCCTCAAAAACAGGTACATTGTTACTACTTAATAAAGGCTTACTGAATGGATGAATTCATGTTGCATGAACAAGGGGTCTCCATTTGTAATTTGTACAGATCGCTGGAAGCACCATTCGAAGGTTCAGGCAGGATATTATTGTGGCGAGGTCCTGCTTGGGTCTCTCTGAGCTGTATAGGGATGCCACTTCTGCAGGGCCTGAAGGGTCTTCAGAAGGAAGGACATGTTCATTACCACCCAAATCCAAGGCACCAGGGCAAGTTGCATCCTCAACCAGAGTAAACGGGACCAACGGTGTCATTTGGCTGTAATTTTGGCTTCAGGCAAAGTGAAAACTTCTTCAGAAAGGTCCTACGGTCAGGTGGGAGATGAGAGTAGAGAAATCTTTTGAAGAGAGTCAGATACCTTTGTATCTGTAGCTGGTGTGCTTGTGAAGGCCAGGTGTACCGGACCGTTAAGGTAACCTGAACACGCCTCCCCCAACCATCAAGGTAGAGGTCTTTCTAGAACATCAACAGATTGGCTGCTTGTTTGCTTCTCTTTAATTCCAGCTTAATTCACTGCTTCCCTTTTTCTCTTCTTGTCCCCAAATCGTTGACTTAGGGAAATTTTAAATGCTTCTAAGGCCTATAAAGGAAGAGCCAGTTTTTTATCAATTCCCATGAAGTTCTCTTGAAATGCAAGTATGATGATTCATTTAATGTGTCCTCTCGACCAGGCTAAGAGATACCCAGACAGCTGGTAAAACATCATTTCTGGGGGGTGTCTGTGAGGGTGTTTCTGAGAGAGATTAGCATTTGAATTGGTGAACTTAGTAAAGAAGATGGCCCTCATCGGTGTGGGCACGCATTATCTCATCTGTTGAGGGCCCTAATAGAACAAAAATATAGGAAAGGGGAATTGCCTCTTGTTGAGTTGGGACATCACATCTGTCCCGCCCTAGGACGTCTGTGCTCTAGGTGCTTGGGCCTTTGGATTTGGAGCAGAATTTCTACCATTGTACATAGCCACTTTCCTACTTCTGCCCCATTCTTGGGCCTTTGGACCCAGACTTACACTCCTGGCTCTTTGGTTGTCTGGCCTTCAGACTCAGACTGAATGACACCATTGGCTTTCCTGGCTCTCTAGCTTGCCTGTGGCAGATCGTGGGCCCTCTCAGCCTTCATAAGTGCATAAGCCAATTCCCATCATAAATCTCTTCTTACATATCTATATATCTAGTCTATCAGTTCATTTTCTCTGGAGAACTCTAAGAGTGGGCATGCCTCAGAATTATAGAGTAGTAAGCCTGACCCCATCCCTGCACTCTTGAATTAATCTCTGCCCCTCTCCAAAGTTAGACAGGTGCTGGCTGGCCTGTGTATGACTTTTTCTACACCAGGCAGGTATTCCAGCTCTCGGGGATGAAGAAGCTTCTTTGAGGGTCTGGACACAGACCTAGGTTGAAAGAGGTCATGTTTCCAAATATAATGAGTTCTCTAGGTCTTAGATACTGTTACCTTGTCACATAGTAGGCACTAAGCAAACATCTGGGGACACCTGGGTGGCTCAGTAGGTTAAGCGTCCGACTTTGTTTTAGGTCATGGTTTCATGGCTCGTGAGTTCAAGCCCCACGTTGAGCTCGGTGCTGACAGCCCAGAGCCTGGAGCCTGCTTCAGATTCTGTGTCTCCCTCTCTCTCTACCCCTCTCCCACTTGTGCTCTGTCTCTCAAGAATAAATAACATTAAAAAAATTTTTTTTGAATGAATGCTGACTATTATTTAGCTAAGCGTGATAAAACATCATCAGAATAAATATCTTAGGACCATAATGACTTTTATTTTGTTACTTACCTCATGTAATGTTGAAATTGAAAAATTGTTGCCTTCATGTTTTTCAAAAAGTAAATGAATTGCACAGTATCATAGCCGCAGGACACCAAAATATCTGAGAAACACATTTGCTGAAATGATACTCCTCCTGGGAGAATTAATGAGTAAGTGCTTAGGTGTGATAGTGAGGATGAAATTGATAATTTTAAGTTTTATAAATAGAAGTGTGGCCCTCGAGACACTGGCGTTATTTTAATTATTGACAAGGCGTTTGCCGAGAAGAACAGGATCCAACATTTAGATGTCATTAGGAGTGAGATTTTCTTACTCATTCTCCAATCTCCACCCCTCACAGTGAGTTGGCGCTCAGGCCCTGCTTGGTTCTAAGGAACCAGTCTCGCCCTTTGTCCCCCACACCATGTCCTTTCACGGGGATGATCTCATTTATTTCCAACAGCACTGAGGTAGCGACTGTTTTTACCATATACCTTTTGGAGATGATGTTGAGGCCCAGAGAGGTTGAGAAACATGTCCACGGTCACACAGCGAGTAACTGACAGACTGTGGATGGATTCAGCCTAGGTCTTTTTAATTCAGAAGCTTCTGCTTCCAGCCAGTAGGGTACCTGCTTCCCACCAGACCCCAGGCCATACATAGTAATCCAGATACAGGATGACCTTCCACGATTAGTTCTTTAAATGGCCAAGGTGCCTGTATCAGTTTCCTGGGGCTGCAGTAACAAATCACCTGAAACTTGGTGGCTTAAAACAATAGAAATATTTTCCCTTGCAGTTCTAAATGCCAGAAGTTGGAAAGCAAGGTGTAGACAGGGTCATTCTTCCCCCAAACCCTCTGGATCACAGTCCTTTGCCTTTTCCAGTTTCTGGTGGTTCTCCGTGTTCCGTTCATGTGGGTCTTCATGTGGCCTTTCCTGTGTCTCTGTGTCTGTCTCCCCTTTCCTTTCCTTTCCTTTCCTTTCCTTTCCTTTCCTTTCCTTTCCTTTCCTTTCCTTTCCTTTCCTCTCCTCTCCTCTCCTCTCCTCTCCTCTCCTCTCCTCTCCTCTCCTCTCCTCTCCTCTCCTCTCCTCTCCTCTCCCCTCCCCTCCCCTCCCCTCCCCTCCCCTCCCCTCCCCTCCCCTCCTCCCCTCCCCTCCCCTGTTCTCCTCTCTCCGCCCCTCCCCTCTTCTCTCCTCTCCACCCCTCCCCTCCCTTCCCCTCCCCTCCCCTCCCCTCCCCTCCCCTCCCCTCCCCTCCCCTCCCCTCCCCTCCCCTCCCCTTCCCAGGATTTGTCATTGGATTTAGGACCCATCTTAATCCAGATTATCTCTTCTCCAGATCCTTAATTAATTAATTTTTAAAAATTTATTTATTTTTGAGAGAGAGAGAGCGCGAGAGAGAGGGAGCACACGTGAGTGGGGGAGGGACAGAGAGATAGGGAGAGAGAGCATTCCAAGTAGATTCTGCAATGTCAGCACAGGATCTGACATGGGGCTCGAACCCACGAACCGTGAGATCATGACCTGAGCGGAAATCAAGAGTCAGATGCTTAACCAACTGAGCCACCCAGGTACCACCTCCCCAGATTCTTAATTTAATTACATTTGCAAACATGTTTTTTTTTTTTTTTTTCCCAAATAAGGTGACAGTTTATAGATTCTGAGGGGCAGACATGGTCCTCATTTGGGGGGGCACCCTTCAATTCACTACAGTACACTTGGTCCTTTTTATATACCCCAAATTAAACCAAGTTTTTTTTTGTGTGTTTTTTTTTAAGGAACAAAAATGCTCGCCAAATGTGCTCTTTGCTGTGAAGGATATATTATTCATTTAGACCTTCTGTCTCCTATTTGCCTCTGTACCTCTGGATGTGAGGCTTGCAAAGACCTTCTGAAGTTTTTCTTTCCCTGGATCTGATGGTGTTTAAATGACCGTGCCTGCCCTCCCCCCACGACACTCTTTTAAGATGCTTTTCTGGGTCTAGTTATTAACATTTTATATCCTATTTTTACTAGTCCCTTCTTTGATTTCATTTCTCTTGCTTCCTTTTAAATGTTTAACTTAAAATTTTCATTATTTATTTGTATATTTGATTCCATTCTTTTTGATTATTCTTGATTATGTAGGGCTTTAATGTTTGAGTAAAGATATTGTGCAACTGATGGTTTTGATGCTGATAATGGGTCATGTTACATTTCATGTGTGCCATAGCATGATGAGGAAGGTTCTCGGGATTTGGGCAATGTTTTAAAAACTAGGTCAGTAAATTTTTCATTCTCCTAGATTTATCTCAGTACCAGTATCTGAAAGATGTTAATTGCCAGATGCTATCTTAATGATGCTCTGCTATTTTTTTTATGTACATTTTTTTTTCTCTTGCAGCATTTGAGACCATAAAGTCAAAACTTTTCTCTTGTGAAAAGTGACATGCTGGTATTTTGGTTAATGTGACCTCAGGTTAAATTTCAAGTGGCTTCCCAGGATATTCTGCCGTGACCTCAAAGATGCTAAATATATGAAGTTGTTGGTAGTTTCTATAGCTAAGAATTACTTGACCTTGTTGTAGGGATTGGAACCTTCTATTCCAATCCCAGATCTGAGCCCTCTCTGACATGTAAGCTTAGCAGTAATGGAGAGCCAGATAGCTGTTGGAATTTAGGACTGTCTCAGGCAAAGGTTCAACTACCACAGCCATTGGTAATAAACCAGATAGAATATGCCCTAGGGAAGAGATTTCCAAAATTGCTGTTTTTCTCCTTAGGCATTATTACCTTTGTAATAGACACACATTGAAATAAGACCAAACCTCTCCCACGCCCTTTGCCTAAACCTCCCTCCAAGTATGGATTTAAGACCACCAAAGCTTCCTTGTGACTTTTGTAACTGTCTTTGGCATTTTGCAGTATGGCTAATTGTGCACCAAGGTTTTCCACCGTTAGCCTGTCCTAACCCTCCATATTTTTCCTGTGTTGTGTACGTCCCCTTAGGATAACCAGATGGCGTGAAGCTTATGAAGCTCGTGTGTGACTCTGAATGTTCAGACCGTGGCATGAAAAGGGGGAAAAAAATCACAGTCTTAGATGGATTTGTGGAAGCTTAATAGCAGCTGGTCTTATCCCATTATCTCCTCTTGGCGATGGGGGTGGGGTTAACTAGCTAATTTAATGTGAAATGAGCTTCCCTGCTCAGATACAGCAGGAAAGGAGCAGAAATACGGGGGTTGGGCAGGGAGCTGTTGAAGGTAGGGGCAGTGATCACAATTGTCCAGAGTCTAGCTATGGCTCGGTTCGTATATTTGCAAAAAGAAAACACGGTGAGGAAGAAAAGATACTGGCCATCCACAGAGAAAAATAACTGTAGAATGGAGAATGCATTTACTTTTTATTTTTATGGCAAGTGGCTTAGGAGAAGCAGTGAGCTTTCAGCTGGCCTGGGGCCAGTGGTTCTCAACTCCACTAAAACAAAAACCTGGATTTGCTTCCATGGCTGACTCTGGGAGCCCCAGAGGGCTAACGCCTTCACCACTGCTCTTCTAAGGAGATGCTTCAGCCCCGCCTTTGCATCTCTGGCAGGACTGGGCGCTGCCTCCCAAAGCCAAAATGGCAGATGATTTTCCCTGCAAACCTCTGACCTAGGATCTAAGTGCTTCTGGGTGCTGTGTTACACGTGAAAAGAAACCTTGTGTTTGCGGAGTGTAATGGGAAAGACCACAGAAGCTAATGGAAACAGCCTAATGGAAACGCTCCCTGCCATGCCCAATGAAACGCAAGTCCAAATTAGCATGCTGGCAGCGGGGATAAATCCGCGTTCTAACAAATTCCAGGGAGAAGAAAGATCTTGTGTTACCATTTGAGCTAATCATCCCCGACCCCACTCATTAACATACTACCCTTGCTGCTGCCTCTTTGTCTCCCTTTGCACGGCCTGAACAGCCTCCAGCAGCTTCTTTTCTATCTGCTGAAACAAACAATAGCCTTTGTAACCGATGGAAAAAACAGCAGCAGGTGAAGAACTATTTTTAGGCACTGAAAGCCCAACATTGATTACTGTGTCTGCACACCTACAACACGCAAGATGCGAGGCTGGAAAAGAATGGATTTTTCACTGGCTTCTGGGCTCATGATATGTGCTGTCTTTCACACTCTGCTTCCTGCCTGATACTTTCTTGTGTCCCTGGTGATGCTGGAGGGACAGGGGTCAGGTCACCTCTTTTATGCTCAGCTACTCACATTTCGTAACAATTCCTGCCCTTCTTTTCTCCCACCTGCCTCTTTAACATAATATGGAAGAGATTTGTTTAGCGGGCCATGGTTCATTGCCACCCGTGATGTCCCCGATATGTGCATCGAGTGTGCTGGCTGTCTCATGTTGAGAATAATGTGTAAGTTATTTTTACATGCTCTCCCATTTAGCCTGCAGAATAAATCTGCAAGGTGGTGGTCTCATCCTTTTGTAGGTAAGGATGCGAGAAAGAGGTCTTGGAGAGGCAGAGAAGCCTGATCAGCCGACCTCACCAGTCATGGCGGAACTTGAGACAGAACCCAGGTTGTTTTGACTCAAGACCTCATGCTCCACTCACTTTTCCTGCTGCCTTTTTCACGGATTTAATTTTAAACCATTCTTGACTGCAGGGGGCAAGACTCCATTTTTCTTTTGATGTTTCTTCTAGCTCTTTGATTCTATAAGTCAATCTCCTTGACTACAGTTTTGTTTTTTGTTTTTTTTTTTTGAAATGCTACAGTAATGACCAGTAACAGCTAGGATGTCACATGTCCATCATTTTCCTTTTCTAATTGAGACAAATACATTATGTTCCCCACTGATTTCCTGTCTATCACCAGGGCACCTGATTTAATTGCCCCCACCACTGCTCTGTGGCTGTGATGCTGAATCTTGAAAGCGTCGTGATTGTTGGCACTTGGATGCTTGGATTGTTCTGCTGGATTGTGCTAACCTGCATGTTGCTCCTCGTCTAGCCTCCCTTTCATTGCCTGTCGCTGCCTCCTGATCCCTTTTGAAACTCGAGGACCTAACTCTGAGCTGTCAGCTACGGAAGGTCCTTGAGGTCCCCTTGGCTAATAGTGTGCTAAGGCATTGTTTGGGAATAAAAGAAACCTCTGTTTGTATCCTTTTAAAAATGTGCTGCCTTTTATCCTCATTTGCCCCATGCTGAGTTACCTAAACCAGACCCCACAGAGCAGCCAAGGGAGAGACTCTCAGCAGAAGAACCGACTAAGTCCTGGCCAGGTCCTTCTCCACCCCCTGGGTACCCGAAGACTACTTTTCCTCCTGCAAGTATGCTTTCTCTGAGATCCAGATAATGTCTTGAGATCCTGCAGAAGGGGAAAAAAAAGAGAGTGATTCCAGGGTTTGATCTGGGGAGAAGACACTCAGATGTTCTCTGAGAACTGGAGGAGAACACAGATCAAGACTCGACTCCCGTTTACCCTGTCTGTTTGCACATCATCCACAACTGTGTTTATGCCAATACGAGTCTTTCAGTTGCAAGCAACCGATGGACTCTTGTTAAATTTAAGCAAAAAATAAATTGATTGGGAGCTGCAGGGCGGCTCATAGAATTGAAGAGGAAGGTGAGCCACCCACCTTGGGCAGCAGCGGGGCCAGGGTGGGTCTGGGAGGCAGGAGAACTGTCCTTTCTGGAGCCACCCTCAGGGCAACCCAGCTTCTGTTCTCCAGTCGCTTGGGAGAGGCTGACCTTTGGGGCCAGGTTGACAGTTCCCCTAAGTCCTCCCAAGGGAACTCTTGGTGCTCATTCCAGATGAAGGGCAATGGAAGAGAGGAAAGCAAGACCAGCATGTGTCCCCTGCACTATATCCCAGGCTCCCGAGATCCTAGTGAAAGCATTACACAGCTCTGTGCAGCGAGGGGTCTAGAGCTCTTCAGAACTGGGGTACAGGGGCCCCCGCAGAGGAAGGGACTAGCAATGAGGCAAGCGCCAGCTTGGATGGTCGATGGTCCTTGGGTAACCCTGGGCAGGCAGGTAGAGCACATTCTGGAAGGTGAGGAGTACCAGGTGATGCATATACCAAGAGTGAAAGCAAGTGACGTTTAGGGGCTGGTGGGGTGATTGGTTCGCAGAACGTTGGTAGCAGGAGGGCAGGGATTTCAAGTGAAGATGCCGCACCTCAGGGAGGAGGACCCCGTATTGCAAGTCTGGTCTTTTCTCCAAGATGTTCTGTCCTGACAGTCTGCAGGCTGAAGGCTGCCTGTCACACCTAGCCCCGGGGCAAGGTTGCCAAAGAGGGGAAATGCAATTTCACTTGAAAAACCCTTTCCCTTTCCTTGTTGGTGGTTATTCCTACTGAAGCGTAGAGTAGAGGGTACTCCTTTGTCTTGTCTCCTCTGAGCTGCCTCAGAAACCTGGGCTCAGATGCTTCATTCACACTGTGGTATGAGTAAATGAGAAGAGCTTAGTGGGGGTGTGGTATATTCACTCTTCACTAGGAGTAGAAGAAGCCCGAGTGAAGAGTTGAATCTCCAGCTGATGGAATGTCCTTAGGATGCGTGAGAGAGGGGACGACATCTGAATTTGTCCCGTGTGGAGTAGGGTTCACCTGGGAGTTCGGTTCCTGGTTTTGATGCTATTCCTTAAGAGAAGAGGTGAGAGGAGCCAGCAGAAGGGAAGGGTTAAAGATAATTTTCTGTCACTCTATATGAAGTATAATGACCCCGAGTGCTGGGAATGTTCCGTCATCGTGGAGCAGGATATAAATATAACCTTCCTTGTGATGATCCCAATTGCTGTAGTTCTGGTATAATTCCATGATGCTCTTAGCTGAAATCAGTGGTAGGCTGGAGCTGGCTTGTACCGGCTTTCAGGAGTTGACCCGACGTACCTCTCCCCAACTCGGCATTCGGTGACATCACAGTGGTGGCTGAAGTTTGGACGTGATGGCAGTATTTATGTCACGAAAATTGGAAATGCTATAAAGCAAGATTTTGTTTTTTTCCGAGAGTTAGCTGTTCAGCATCTATCCGCTTATAACTGGATATAAGTCATTTTGAAGTAATGCTTTTACATACTTAATTCTCTCCCTCCTATGGAGAGAACATATTTTAATAAGTAATACTGATAAGCCTATAAATATGAAGTTAAACTTTCCAAAGCATCTTTGTAGTCAACCTTTGATATGAGCTTTTTTTTTTTTTTTACCTTGAAAAAAAGAAAGAAGATGCTATTTTCTGATTGCGGTAAGAACACGTCCTAGAACGGCTGTGGATTAGAAAAGTCGAGAGTGTCAGCCAAGATCCTTTTAACCTGCCTTTGCCTTCCAGCCTTTTGTCACCTCCTCCTCTCTCGTGCTCTCTGTCACCGGAAAGAATTACAAGTGTCAGCAACCTGTTAGATCTGATGAGTTCAGGACACCATATGCTCCATTCATGGATTTTGGCCTTCTGACATAGGTCAGCAGAAACACATTATCTCTGGGTGGGAGGAAGCCTACTGTAATTGCAAGCACATTTTCAGCAGAGGAAGATTTTGCAAATTACAAAAAAAAAAGTAGGATAGTGAGTATATAGGGGATGAATTATTCTGGGGCAAAGCGCACTCTTCAGAGAAATGTCTGCTTTTGTGTTTGAATCTGAGACAAACAATATATCAGGTCATAGATAATTGGAGCATATATGTAGAGACGTTTACCATTTAGTATCTGCCAAAAAACTTGCTTTTATCGTTGTGATGACTATTACGCATATGTTTAGAATTTCCAATGCAAGACCAGAGACTGAAAAAAAATTCTCTGGAAAACTAAATATTCTAAAACATGTAGCTCATTCAGCATCATTGAGGTGTAGTAATGCAAAAATAGGGAAAAGATAGCCACAGTGACTTTGGACAGGTTCAATACAGCACTACAGGTAGCACAAGTAAAGCTTACAGTTACTTCAAGCACTTGAAGATTTTTGCAAAGACAAAGTCCTAAATCTCGAATCAGAATTCAGAACCGTGTGTTACTTTAAGAATGGTATACGCTTCGATTTAAATAAAAAGCAATAATCTCCATTAACACAGATTCTAAATAGAAGGACTAATTGCTTTGACTTGTAATTTTACATGATTAAGTTGACATTTACTGAGCACCTACTATGCGCGGCCTACTGCACTAGACCCTCAGGATACACACGTGATTATGATACAGTCCTCTATCTGGGCTGATGGGAAAGCATCCGTGCTAATAAATGGGAAGGGGAAAACACAAACACAGGAATGAAGTTGAAGAACTCAGTGCCTTCCCGCTACACTAAAATTATACCCTAAATTTTCCTGAGAACATAATACATTTCTGACTGTAGACACCTCCTTGTTATATACAATGATATAAAGTTGAATAGTTTTTTTAAAAGCAGGGGTGCCTGGGTGGCTCAGTCGGTTGAGCGTCCAACTATGGCTCAGGCCATGATCTCATGGTTTGTGGGTTCAAGCCCCGTGTCGGGCTTTTTGCTGACATCTCAGAGCCTGGAGCCCGCTTTGGATTCTGTGTCTCCCTCTCTCTCTCTCTGCCCCTCCCCTGCTCTCTCTCTCTCTCTCTCTCAAAGATAATAAACATTAATAAAAAAGTTTATTTATTTTGAGAGAAAGAGAGAGAGCAAGCCGGGGAGAGGCAGAGACAGAGGGAGAGAGAGAATCCTAAGCAGGCTCCGCACTGTCAGCACAGAGCCCAATGCAGGGCTTGAACTGGTGAACGCGAGATCATGACCTGAGCCAAAACCAACAGTTGGGCGCTTAACCGACTGAGCCACCTGGGCATCCCTAAGTTGCATACTTTTAATTCTTTAATTGTTAATTTTTCTTATAAATGTAAATCCTACTCTTTGTGGAACAATGAGAACCTTTAGAGAAGTAAAAGAGAATAAGTCACTTGTAATCTCCCAACTCAGATAAATTTCTTTCAGTACCTTTATCTTCCAGAATATATTTTATAGGTATATGCAAATACATCATAGATTTCAAGTTGGAATTGTTTGTGTACACGATTTTATACTCTGCTTTTCCCCTTAAAATTCTCATGAGCATCTTTGCGTGTCATTAAATATTGTACAAAACTTGCTTTATAATTATTGGCTGTTACTTTATCATGCATACATATGTAATTCATTTCACATTCCTTCTGTCATTAGACTCTGAGGTCATTTCCAATTTCTTGCTGTTATAAGTTATAGGTATCTCTGATATTG
Source organism: Panthera tigris (assembly GCF_018350195.1). NCBI lineage: Eukaryota > Metazoa > Chordata > Mammalia > Carnivora > Felidae > Panthera > Panthera tigris. The sequence continues at coordinate 210,310,623 of NC_056667.1, read as the reverse complement.
ATATCCATAGATATCCCTATATAAAAATCTTTGTGCACATTTCTGAATACATCCTCACTGTACATTTTTAGGAATAGCATTACTGAGCCAAGCAATTATGATAATTATAATAGCTTTCGATACATGTTTTCAGACTGCATTCTCTAAGTGTTTCCTACTTTATAATCCCATTTCAGTGATATGAATAATCTCAAAATGCACGTTAATATTAGTGTAGGTGGACATAAGTGGGAAAATTGAGTTCTGAAAAAAATTTTGTAATGATTAGTTTTTATGGAAGTGAAATAAAGTCCTTGCTGCCTGATTTGCTTTCTCCCCAGATCAGTTCGTGACTTCCTCCCTCATTACATTCGGTCTCTCTCTTCACATAGAGCGGCCATTCTAGAACCCTCTGGCCGCCTCTTACCCTGTTTGATTTTTCTTCTACTACCAAGCATTACTTGGCATTAACTATTTACTATGTGCCTCTCTGTTGTTTCTGGCTTATTGCCAGAAGCTCTGTGAAGGCAGGGAGCTTGTCTGGTTGACCGTGGGCCGCGCCTGGCACAGAGTGTGCGTTCAGTAAGCAGGCGTTGAATGCACGTGCCAGAACACCTGTACAGTTCCGTTGCTTTCATGCTGTTTCTTTTTATTCCTTCAGAAAACCCAAGGGTGATGTTACATAACAAGCGACCGTCGGATGTTTAGTCCATCCTGTTAGTAACTCAAACGTGGCTGGCACAGCCTTTGCCTCCATAAATTATGTCATGTGCACAATCGCACGGATAAGCGTCGTGTACTCGGTCGGCATGAGCAAAACGTGAAAACGACTCCGTGGTTATATCATCGATCAGTTTTGGTATTTGGGATTCCGAAGTGAACTGGGATAGCACTATTTATTTCACACTGTAAAATCATAGTATTTGGGCGATTTTATTATTTGTAATAGACTTTTCCTGGCAATTCAAGCACTACACGAGTCCGCACTTGTAGAGGCTTGCTTCGTCATCACAGTTTCTGGTAAATGTCCTGAAATTAGGAGGTGAGAATAATCCTCACCCAGGGATGGTTGTTAGTACCCACGGTAGCTTTCACAGAAGGCATGGAAAGGAGGGAGGAAGTAGAGAGAGGAGGGCTGCCTGGTTACAGACTCGGGCAGCGGCAGAAAAAGGATTGGAATCCACATTGCCAAGGCTTTGGTCACCCCTTGGTCTCCCCATAAACTGGCTAAAAGATGGATTCTGGCTGATGGCCTTGGGGAGGACTAGCCCTCTTGGCCCCAGCCATGCCTTCCGGGACTGTGTCCACGCTTGTGCCGGCCTGGACTGCACTGGGTACGCTGTGCCCTGAATGCTTCATGATGGCTGTGTCTGCATGCTCAAAGAGGAGCTCTGCAGAATGAGGAGTGACTGCTCATTCGTCCCTGTGCTGTGCCTTGCCCAGGCCTGGCATGAGGTCAGCACTTAGAAGATGTTGGACTTGACTGAATGAGAGAAGCGCAAAATAACGGCAGGATTAGGTTAACTCTGCAGGGTGACCATGCTCCCTGATTTGCCTCCTGGTCGTGATTAATGGGACCTCTTTGGGGGCATCTGGGTGACTCAGTCAGCTGAGCATCCGACTTCGGCTCAGGTCAGGATCGCGCATTCATGGGTTCGAGCCCCGTGTCAGGAGCCTGCTTTGGATTCTGTGCCTCCCTCTCTCTGTGTCCCTCTCCCCACCCCCTCTCAAAAATAAATAAAACGTTAAAAAAAATTGGACCTCTTTCACTCTAAAAGGATCCTGGTTAAAAAAAAAAAAAAGTATCCTGGTTTAGATGATAAATTACATAGTTATCTACACTGCAGGTAAATATTGAGAGATTGGTGAATAGATTTGAACTAGCTAAAAACAAGTGTCATTCAATTGGTACAAGATGGATGGCCTCTTCCTAGGACCTTTAAGTGCTTGCGTGATCCCAGATGGACAGGTTGAAATGGACCTACAACGTCACTGGACACAACTCCCATCCTGTTCTTTAACTACAACTTACTATTTTAGTAGCAAATATCGTGGGCTTCTTGCCTTCTCAACGTCCAGTCCGATACAAAATGCTTTCAACATTTTTTTCCTGCTCTGGGCCCTAGTGTCATGGCTTCTTCAGCGCTGACACCATGAGCTGGTGCCACACAGAGTGTGTGGATTTAGCTCTGTTTATGTCGCTACCACATTCTGCAGATTCCGGCAATTACCGATCATTCTTCTTCATTTCACAAAACGGTATTTATAGCTGATAGGGAGTACAATAATGGTTATTATTAAAAGTCTATTACGTTTTAGATATTAGAATAGATTTAGCATAAGTGTGTTTTGATGACCCAAGTCATAGTCCATTCTTTGCTGTCAGACCAAACGGCCCCACAACCCTGCCCCTGTAGCTTCCCCGCTGATCGCTGAGTTTAGAAACACCTCAATACTGACAAAGAAGCTCCCCCTTCAGAAATCCAGACAGCCGTCATACTTGATGGGTATGGGTGTTTAGGCAAAGTGTGGTCATCAGTGACTTTTGGGAAACTTGAAGGCGAGTTCAGGGTCGATCCTCGGGTTGGCATTGTCTGGATTTTCACGAATCCCCATGATGAAAGGCGCTGAGGCTAACGCATGCTGGGGATGCCAGTCACGTAAGCATTTGCTGAGTGACCACTCTGTGCAAAGCCCTGAGCTAGATGTGGGAGCCATGCACGTGGCTGTTGCCCTTCAAGGGTCTTTGAGAGGAGACTGGGCTGCTGTCACCTGGGAAGGTACGAAGATAATTGACATCGAGAAATTGGGAAAAAGTCACAAAATGGAAGGACTAGTTTGGAAAGAAGGAGAGGAAAGAAAACAATGATATGGAGACAAAAAGGCAAACCGTGATGACTTAGCCGCCCACAGCTCCTGACCGTTTTCCAGACTCTTAGTCAACTTTCTGTGGGTTTAACTTAATTCTACAGAGTGGGCATTGTTACTCTCACTGTCACGATCCCCATTTTACCAGCGAGGAAACCGAGGCATGGGAACCTAAAGTGACCTGCGCAAGGTTAGACAGCTGGAAAGCCGCAGGACTGATTCACGCCTCGGCAGACCTGTCTGTAGGATCTGTGCTCCTGTCTGCCATGTTTCCCCCCTGCCCCGACCTCGCTGGATAGTCCTAGTGCATGAGGCTTCCCGGACTACAAAGGCTCCTTTACCCCCACTCCCCCTCATTCAGACAAACAGCCTCAGGACAGGTATTGTTATATTCCTCTCTAGGAAGTAGGCCCATTGGGGCTGTGACTTGCCCAAGACCACACAGCTAAGAAGTCTTGAGGCCACTCTCTGATTTCCTTATTTTTTTAAAGCTCCCATATTCTCTGTGCTCCCATGGCCTCTTATGGCCTCAGATGATGTGTAAGTAATGCCACTCAGACCACTATTGGAACACTCTATCCAGTTCACTTCTCTATACACACAGGGCTTCTTTGTGCCCTAAAGAGGACTTGGTGTGATGTTGGGAGAGACTTCCGATGTTATCGCAAAAATCTACTGAGGAAGACTGGAAGTTCTGTCTGCAGAGGAGCCCACATGGCTTGGGAAGTTTTTATATAGTCTGCTCATAGAAGGGGCCAGGCTCATGCCAAGGCCTGCCGCTTCTGTGCCCACACGGGCTTGAGGGGAGAGCTTTCCTGTTCTTCTTTGGTCAGAAGGTAAGGTCAGCCGCACGGCCACGGTAATGCTTTTCTGCCAGAGACTTTGCTATGTGTTGTGTTTTCTAAAGTCACTGATCTTGTTGAATCTTGACGTTGATGCCCAATGGGCCAATCTAAACTTTTCCCCCTTGCTTTTTGCCCACGGTATTTTCACCTGGAGTCTATTACTGTGCAGAGGGATTGACATACTTTGTAACACTTCGTGATAACTCTGTAAAAGGGCTTTCTCTTTGTCAGAGAAGAAGGATCCGTCCTTTGGTGAATTGTCCCTGAGGTAAATGTGCACAGGATTTTGCGAATTGGAAAAAACCAAAAAAACAGAATTGAAGGAAATGTTAGTGATTTCCATAAGAGCTACAGCAAATTGTTTCAGGTACCTTTCACCTTTGAATCCAAACTTATCCCCAATACTAGGAAAGTTCATGTATTTATTTAATTAAAAAAATTTTTTTTATTATGTTTTATTTTGAGAGAGAGAGTGAGAGAGAGAGTGAGAGAGAGAGCAAGTGGGGGAGGGTCAGAGAGAGAGGGAGACAAGAATCTGAAGCAGGCTCCAGGCTGGAACCCACGGTTCATGACCTGAACCGAAGTTGGACGCTCAACCAACTGAGCCACCCAGGCACCCCTAATTTTTTTTAATGTTTATTTATTTTAAGAGAGAGAGTGTGTGTGCACACAAGTGGGGGAGGGGCAGAGAGAGAGGGAGAGAGAGAATCCCAAGCAGTCTCCAGGGCTGTCAGCTCAGAGCCTGATGTGGGACTGAATCCCACTGTGAGGTCATGACCTGAGCCTAAATCAAGAGTTGGACACTTAATGGACTGAGCCACCCAGGCGCCCCTAGGAAAGTTTATTTAAAGATGAGTTCACAGTTTCATAGAGTTAGTATTTTAACATGAGGTAATAAACTGTGTTTAATACAATAAAAAATGATTAAAAAAACCTAAAAACAGTGATAAAAAGCCTAAGAAGCCATAAAAGTGAAATTTTTGTGATATTTCTTCATGTTTTCTGCCGCTTCTTTTTTTTTTTTCCCCTCCACGGTCTGTGCTCCCTTTTCCCCCTCACTTCTCCGATTACTTGCTTCCTCTTTCCTGTCCCGAGGCACCAACATCACGTTTCCCGTGTGTGGAGGTCCCCCAGGCCTCTGTGGTCCGTGGATCTCACAGGGCATGCCATGCCCGTCAGTATTCCACCAGAGGGAGCTGAGTAGCAAAGAGGAGACCAACCTTTTCCTTCACAGAAACGCAGGATTTTCCATTTCCCGATTTCCATTACAAGAAACATTCAGACGTCTCAGAAGAACATCTTCGTGGTTTTCCTTTTTGATTTTGTTTCTTTTCTCGGATGACCATTTATATAGCATTATCTTTCTGCCTTATTTTTCCCAGCCCGAGGGGTGCCATGTTGCTGATGGACCAGGGGACCAGCAGCGGGGTTCCCTGCTTCCCTGTCTGGTGGGGCGGTTTGATTTAAAAACTCTGACGCATATCTGAAAGTGAAAATGACCTAAGTGACTGTCGGTGGATCAATGGATAAAGAAGGTGTGGTACATATGATGGAATATTTTTCAGCCATACAAAAGAAGGGAATTTTGGGGTACCTGGGTGGCTCAGTTGGTTAAGCGTCTGACGTGGGCTCAGGTCGTGATCTCACGGTTCATGGGTTCGAGCCCCGCATTTGGCTCTGTGCTGACAGCTTAGAGCCAGGAGCCTGGTTCAGATTCTGTCTCCCTCTCTCTGCCCCTCCCCTCCTTGTGCTCTGTCTCTCTCAAAAAAAAAAAAATTAATTAAAAAAAATAAAGAAGGAAATTTTGCCATGTGTGACAATATGGATGAACAGGAGGGCATTATGCTAAGTGATATAAGCCAGAAAGAAACAGACAAAAGCTCTATGATCTCCTTTATTCGTGGAATCTAAAAACGCTGAACTCATAGAAACAGCGTGGAGTGGGGGTCACCAGGAGGGATTGGAGAAAAGGGGAGATGTTAGTCAAAGGGTACAAAGTTCCAGTTATAAGATGAATAAGTTCTGGAGATCTAATTGATGTACAGCGTGATGAGTAGAGTTGATAATACTGTACCGTATACTTGAAACGTGCTAAGAGATCTTATGAGCTCTCATAAGAAAAAGTGGTGGTGATGTGAAATGGTACTATGCTACTGCACTCAAGTGTCATGGTCATTTTGGAATTGGGACGTGTACCAGATTACTTCGTTGTATGCCTTAAACGTATACATTGTGGTATCATTTCATAGTGTATTCATCCTCAGATCATCATGGTGTACCCCTTAAATATATACAATTTTATTTGTGAATTGTACTTCAATAAAGCTGGGGGAAAAGCCCCGACGGTCACAGATCTGGGGCCTGATAATAACTTGGTAAATGAGTGAGAGTGTGTGCAGGTACACGTGTGTGAAAGGGAGAGGCGGGCACAGAAGGAGAGAGAACACTCTTTAAGCTGCCCGACGTGACTTGAAAAGATTTGCCCTTTCACATCTGTATACAAAATTGTATTCTTTGGAGGCTGATTGTGCCGTTAACCCTACTCTGTCACATACTGGATTCCTCAAAATCTTTCACGTCTGTGTAGTTTTCTTCTCCACTCAAATCACAGTATCACTGGATGTGATGTAACGTCCTTCTGGAAAGCCCGTCTAACTCTCCAGCCTCATTGTGTCTCCGTGTCTCCGGCGACATCTCCCTTCACACGTCCCCTGTTTCAGCCCTTCTCACCCAGGACCGTGTCCCAGACAGAGTCCACCCTGGAACCGTTGCCTTCCAGAATCTACAAGTCCAACACCCCCCATCCATTCTGTTGCTGTGCACCCCCAGCTCCCCACCCACTCTTCTCCAGCACATCTGTCCTTCACCTTAAGCCAGGACCTCCGGGGCCTTGAACGCTTTGTTTGTTCCCATTCAGCCCCTCTCAGACCTAAGACAACTCTTTCTTATCTTTCTTTCCTGCCTGCTGTTTCAACTCACACGATCCATCCCTTGAACCAGTCTCCTGCCTATCCTCTTGGCTCTTTTTCCCCTTTGGACATTGTGCTGCACCAGCTCAGTAAAACCACAACCCAAATCTGTCCAGATGCTGACTTTCCTCATTCAAAACCTGGGCTGTTGAGCTGTGCCACAGGAAATCACCCATCCTGGAGACTGCACGTTCATGGTCTCCGACTTCTGCTGGGTCCCCAGCCCTGCCTGGCGAGACGTTGAGGTTCCAGCGAACATCTGTGTCATTCACTTCCTAGTTTTGGCTCAGTTCCATTCTGTACAGATTGTTCTAAGAAAATTGCCACCTCGGATGCTTAGAGCATGTTTTGATGTCTTTATCTTTCTCTCCATGTTTGCCATGATTGAGAAGGACAGTGAAAATAAACTGACTTGAAATATTTCTTGATTTTAGAAATTCTCACAAATAATTGAGATTGCCTCCAATAAGCACTCTGCACGACGTGAACAGCGAAGAAGGTGTTTCTACGAAGGCTTTTACAGGACGTGCTCAGCTAACTTCTCTTCACGTATCAGCTGATGATAATGTTTTTCTCACTATTCACATATCTTTAAATAATTTGGCACAATTCTATATTAATCCTTTCCACAAAGCTGTGATTTTGTGAGTGGGAAGTGTCACATTGTAGTGTAATTTGGAAACATGCGAATCAGAGCTTGGGACTGCGGAGGCAAAGATCTGCCACAATAGGATCAGAGTTGTGTTGACCTTACCTCCTGAAAACACACCTCGGCTGATATTAGCCTTTTATGATGGGTTTGGTCTCGTAACCTTTCAAAGTAGCGTCCACACAGTGCTACAATTGAAGAGGTGCATTGCGGGAGTGCCCATATAAGCTGCAAAAAGAAATCAGTAGCTGGGGCTGTGGGAGAAGGCTTCTGCTGATGTTTCTCTTCGTGTAATTTTTCTTCAAGGCCTCTTTTATAAATATATGTGGGCAATTAAGATCCAATTTCAAATGGGGCCTGTCTCCCGGAGGAGGAAGCCAGAGCTTGCAAACCAGGTCGCCTAGTGAAAGTGTGCAGATGCTGTGCACTCCTGAGTCCAGGCTGGGGCGTCATCCGAGGACCTGCCCTTGAGTCCTGGCAGGTGTGAGCGCACCCCCGGACTTGCTTGCTCTAGCCTTTTCTGGCCAACTGCTTGGTTGTTGCGTAGATCGAGCCGAAGCCCCAGTCCGATCTGAGCTTTGCTTTTAGCCACTTTCCAGATGTAGAGACGAACCCTCAAAAACTTCCTTTTCGTTTTGTAATGTGTTTAGGAATTACCTTCCATGCTCTTATTTTTTTATTGAATGTCCTCGCGTGTTCAAACAAGACATTTCAAAATGGGAAAAAAAAACTGTCATAGCAAACACAGCGTAAGATAATTTGGCTGTAATTAAACTCTGCCTGTGTCACTTCCGAAGGCTGCTCTCATTGCCTTGTCTCGTTTCTGCGTGCTTCCTTGGGGCCTGCACGGTGGGGTCATGGAGGTTCCTAAATTCAGTGTGCATTAGTACCGCTTGGAGAGCATGTTCAGGGCTCTCCACTGCTGGGCCCACTTCTAGTACCTGATGTTTGGAAGGCTGGGATGGGGCCCAGGTTTCCACAATTCACAGGGATTCCCCAGGTGGCTCTGCTGCAGGGAGGTCATGGTGGTCACAGTCCTACTCTGCGAGGTCCACTAGAATCCATCCCTGGAGCAGAAGTCCGGAGACCTGGCCCTGAAACTTTAGGTTCTCTGGGTTAGTGACTTAATTGCTTTGGAATTTATTTTTTAAAACTGAAGTGGTGGGTTGAATTAGATTATTTAGACTGAATTAGGTTGAATCAGATTATTTAATTAGACTATTCTAGATAGTCTCTGACAGCTTGTTCCAAAGAAATGCCTATATGACTTAGTAGTGAAAGAATATCATTTTATTACATAACACTTTGAATTTTATTTTAGGCTTTTGGCCATAGGCATAGAAGGTCTCAGTTGATAAATAAGTCCTGCATTTGGTCAATTTATCTAAATAATTAGAACAGACAATATCTCAGTATAGTTGGATTGGAATTCAATTCATACCGCATAGGAAGATACACATTTAAAATTAAAAAACTTTTTTTTTTCTTTTAGAGAGATAGAGTGATTAGGGGGGAGGGGCAGAGGAGGAGAGAGAGAGAATCCTAACCAGGCTCCACGCTCAGCGCGGAGACTGACGCGGGGCTCCATCCCATGACTCTGGGATCGTGACCTGAGCCGGGATCAACAGCCAGATGCTCAACTGACTGACCCACCCAGATGCTCTGGAAGATACACATTTTTAAGCCTCTCTTTGTGCCCTTCCACTCATGCAGGTATAGTTTGAAGAGTTGGACATCCAGGAAATGTTTTCCATATGGATACCCAGTTGTCCTGCACCATTTCTGAAAAGAGTATTTTTTTCTCCATTAAATTCCTTTGCCAGAAATCAGTTGACCATATGTATGTGTATATTTCTGGACTCTGTCCTGTTGGTCTACTTGCCTGTCTTTAGGCCAATACTATATTGCCTTGATTACTCTAGGTGATTTGTACGATCCTATAGTTTTGAAATTAGGTAGTATAAATCCTGTTCATTCTTTTTTGAAATCAATTACTTCTTGTGGCCCTTTATACATGTCCATGTAAGTTTTAGAATCAGTTTTTTGTTTTTTTGTTTTTTTGTTTTTAGCTATAAAAAAAGCCTGCTAGGATTGTAACTAGGATTGCTTAGAATCTATAGATCAATTGGGAAAGAATTGACATATAAACCTCTGCACATTTTCCCCCTTTTCGTGTTAACTTCTGGTTTTAAAACGTTGCTCTTAATTTAAGGAAGAAGAATCCTCATTAGCAAATTATGTTCTGAATAGAAAATGGATAATGAGTTTAAATTTCAGGTAATATTCTCTATGTGGCATCTATCCTAGTTATTGCCTTGGTGATGAGAACGTTAGATAATTTTCTTACAGCATGTTAGTAATTTTTGAAAGAAACTAAATTAAGTAAAATGTACAAATTAAAAATGATGGTATGTCCATTTAAGATGGTGAGTCTTAAAGACACCAAGGCTTTTCTTTCCAGGAAGCAACTTTATTTGTGCCGGCACGGCTCAGTTGGGTTCGTACCTGAAGAACTGAGCCCCGAAGGCCATGCAGGGTAGTTTTTGTTTTTGTTTTGTTTTTTTATGTTTTCTATTTCTTTGTCTCCCATATATGGTAACACACAAATATGCAGTCTGATTAAGTGGTCTCATGTTACAAGGTCCTGAGGGATGGCAGATAGCCAGGTTGACTTGAGGGTTTTTTTTCCCCCCATTCCTCAGGGAGGGGACCCTGCCACAAGTTGACAACTGACTCCCCAGGAAAAAAAAAAAAAGGCCCTGATTTGTCAAATGTGCCAGTTTCTGTGGTGTAAATACTCCCACTACATCTACTCTCGGGCTACCAACTTGATGCAAAGTTGGGGAGAGATTGTAATCGAGTCCCATTCTACAGAATTTCCATCATACAAGACACAACAGATGTGAGTAGCTCCAGGGGCATAAATGATAATAAGATGTAGTAAAATAATCAGGAAGAGATGGGGCTTGAGCACTCATCAACTTTGCTTTTAATATAATTTACTCAATAGTAAGTCTGTCTAATTTAGTTTTTAGTGATCGCAGTGTTTAACAATTGGCTCACAAAATTTTTTAAGCTTATTTTCTTATTGAAAAGAATTTTTGAGGAGTAGTGCGTTTTTTTTTTTTTTTTTTTAACATTTATTTATTTTTGAGACAGAGAGAGACAGAGCATGAACAGGGGAGGGGCGGAGAGAGAGGGAGACACAGAATCCGAAACAGGCTCCAGGCTCTGAGCCATCAGCACAGAGCCCGATGCTGGGGGCTGGAACTCACAGACCGCCAGATCATGACCTGAGCCGAAGTTGGCCGCTTAACCGACTGAGCCACCCGGGTGCCCCAGAGGAGTAATGCGTTTTTAATATCAAACTGAACTAGTGGTTAAGGAGTTAAGTGTCAAATAAAACAAAAGTAGTTATGTTTTGTAACTTTAAATCCTTGATTCAACAATTCCAAACTGACGGGAGTTGGGTCGGGTGGACATCATATTAGCATTTTGTGAATTAAATGTTTGGTGCAACTGTGCACGTGTGTGTGTGAGTGAGTGAGAGAGAGAGAGAGAGAGAGAGAGAAGAGAGAAGAGAGAGAGGGATGGGTCAGGGAGGATCAGCTGGAACTTTTCCTTAATTACGGCGGGACGAGTGAGGTAACACCCTGGCCCACATGTGTAGTGGCTCCTCAGGCAAGTTTATTTCTCATTACACAGCAGTGGAACCAGGCGGGTTCCAGGTGATGATGGTAGACGGTGTTTTCTTTTAGGGGACAGGGGAGGTGTCAGCTGGACTCAGTCATGCAGGGAGCAGGTTAAAGACAGCTCTGCGCTTCACCCACGACGGCACAGGACTCTCGCTCTAGTCAGCGGGGAGGAAGAGCCGAGATTTGTAGGGTCCGCCTGGAAAATGGCGCCAGTGCCTTCCTCTTCCGTCCCATTGGCTGCACCCCGTCACATGACCACACCCAGCTGCAAGGGAGGCTGGGAAACAGTCTGCCCATGCGTGGGGGTTGGGGATGGGGGCAGAGGAACAAAACAGATCCGGGGGAACAGGAGTAGTTCCTGGCACCCTCTCCTTCATACTTTTTTTGTAGCCGTCCTGATGCAGCATCGTTTGGGGGAGTGTTGACCCAGAGATCCGGAGGCTTGACTGTAGGTAAGTTTTATCATTAACTGTGCTCTTGGACAGGCCCAGGGCCCGCTCTGGGTCTCCCGTTTCCTCGGCTGTAAGATTCAGGGCTTGAGCCAGGTCCTTGCTAGTTCCGAGAGTCCCTCTGCTCATTCACTCCCATCTCCTCGACCCAGCTGTCGCTGCTCTTCCTTTCCGCCCTCCTTGGTGGGGGGGAGGCTTTTGTTCATCCTTGGTCGTGATAGGAACCCCAGTGGAGACTGGTCTCTCCTATGACTTGTCAGCTCTGTCCACCTGCCTGGCTTGGGGCCAGTGCCGAGGAGCACAGGGCCCTTCTGACTCGGGTTCTGAGGGACCGAGCGCAGCTGTTCTGTCTTGGGAGAAGTGTGCGTCGTGCAGCGCAGGGCTTTGTCAGGAAGCTCTTCTCATTTCGCTCCACTCAGGAAAAGGCCAAGTTCAATATGCAGCTGCCAGCATTTTGCTCCAGCAAACTACATCTCTGAAGAATTACAGCGCGCCACAGAGGAACGTAACCTCTGCAATCAGCCAGCCCGGGGTGCAGACCCCGGCTCTGCCTTTCGGAGTTGTGTAACTGAGACCAAATTACGCCGGGCCTCAGTTTCCTGCTTTGCAAAGTGTTGTTTAACATTAAATAAACGTGGAATTTAAGAATATTTTTATATAAAATAAACTTCAGAGTGTTTTTTTGGAGGATTAAGTAAGGTAATACACGTAAAGGGCACAGAACAATGCCGGCTGTGTAGCAAATGCTATAAAAAGGATGGCTTTTTGTGTTGTTATAGTTAATCCTTTTTTTCAAACTTTATTTGTTTAGAGAGAGAGAGAGAGAGAGCACTTGCACACCCGCATGCAGGAGGGGCAGAGGGGTTGGGGAGAGAGAATCCCAAGCAGACTCTGCATTGTCAGTGTGGAGCCTGACACGGGGTTTGAGCTCACAACTGTGAGATTATGACCTGAGCTGAATTAAGAGGTGGCCACTTAACTGACTGAGCTACCCAGGCACCTCTAATTAATAGAATTCTGATTACACAGAGTATTTAAGGAAGTGATGCTTTTATGGGCATTGTGAATAGGAAATAAAAGGGCCTATATCTGGTTGTTTTAAAGGTTTTTTTTTTAATGTTTATTAATTTTTGAGAGAGAGAGAGAGAGAGACAGAGCGTGAGCAGGGGAGGGGCAGAGAGAGGGAGATACAGGATCTGAAACAGGCTCCCTGCTCTGAGCCATCAGTACAGAGCTCGATGTAGGGCTCGAACGCATGAACTGTGAGATTATGACCTGAGCCAAAGTCTGTTGCTCAACCGACTGAGCCCCCCCGGCGCCCCAAGATCTGGTTGTTTTAAAATTGGCAGTGGGTAAAATTGATTGTGCAGGCCAGCCTGTTCACCAAAACTACAGAACTGTCCCACTGTGCAGTGGGCTGCCTTCCTCTTCTTTTCCTTACTGCTTTGACTCTCCTCCGCCCTCCTTCTTCCAACCCCTTTTCCTCTGTGAGAAATAGATGGTGATACTTACGGTGGTGCTCATGTGCAGACTTTAATGTGCAGAGGCCTTAATCATATTGGCATCTTTCAGAGGAACCCTTTTACATTGCTGGTGGGAATGCAAACTGGTGCAGCCACTCTGGAAAACAGTACAGAGGTTCCTCAAAAAATTAAAAATAGAACTGCCCTGCGACCCATCAATTGCACTACAAGGTATTTATCCAAAGGATACAGGCGTGCTGATTCGAAGGGGCACATGCACCCCAGTGTTTATAGCCGTGCTATCGACAATAGCCAAAGTACGGAAAGAGCCCGCATGTCCATTGACTGATGGATGGATAAAGAAGATGTGGTGTATGTAGATACAGTGGAGTATTACTCGGCAATCAAAAAGAATGAAATCTTGCCACTCGCAACAACATGGATGGAACCGGAGGGTATTATGCTAAGCGAAATTAGTCATTCAGAGAAAGACAAATATATGATTTCACTCATATATGGAATTTAAGATACAAAACAGATGAACATAAAGGAAGGGAAGCAAAAATAATACAAAAACAGAGAGGAGGCAAACCAGAAGAGACTCTGAAATACAGAGAACAAAGCCAGGGTTGCTGGTGGGGCGAAGGGCTAGATGGGTGAGGGGTATTAAGGGGCACACTTGTTGGGATGAGCCCTGGGTGTTATGTGTAAGTGATGACTCACTAAATTCTGTTCCTGACACTGTGTGTTAACACTATATGTTAATTAATTTGGATTTAAATTAAAAAAAAAAAATTAGCATCTTTCAGCTTGTCGTCTTCGATTGTCCTGGCAGCCATTGCTAATCAATATGGGAGTATTTTCCTGCTGAACCTCAGTGCCTCCAAGAAAGGGAAGATAGTCAAAACACTTAACACTTAACATCTCGTTTGACCAATCAGAGCCGACCCAGGCAGGGAGGGGGGAAGTGGGGCTGGAGGTCCCCTGCTGCTCCCGACATTAACCCCTAGTTGCTAGGTTTGTGGGGAGATCAAGGGGCTCACAACGAACAGCCAGTACTTGTAGGGCAGTGGGGAGGTAGGGTGAGGGGAAGGGGTATTGGGGGTGAAGGGTGGGAGAGTGTTCGGAGAAGTATGGGAGAAAGGAAGTATGTCACTGTGTTAATAATTGGTGTAGCCGGCCTTGTATAATTGGACCAAGTATTGACCTTGCACATAATTGTTTTCAACCTCACCGCTGCACGGCCACATTGGAGCTTGAGATGAAACTCAGCTGACAATCAAGCGTTATAAGATGTGGTTGAAAGATACTACTGTTCTCGAAAGTTATGGAGAAGACCTTGCGGAAGAAGAAGGATTTGAGGTGGGCCCTGAAGGGTTTTCATTGGCAGAAGGGAAAGGGCATTTCAGGCGAGGGAACAGGGGGAACAGATGGGCCAGTGTGAGCCTGACAATGAGAGGCAGGCCCCTCCTCCCTGCCTCCTGGAGGATGCAGTGCCAGGTTGCCATGGTGATGACAGACTCCTTTGGGCAAGCAGTGTTGTGAAGCCATCAGAGCAGAAAAGACGGGCAATTCCCCGGTTCCCTTTTCTGCCCAGACTGTGAAATGGCAGTAGATGCCAGTCTGTTTTCTTCTAGAAAGAGTGGTTTGTCTTTGAGCTTTACATCATAACTTCTAAAAAGAAAATAATTTCCCCCAAACAAATGTATTATGTCATTATAAAACGTGTTGCTTTCCTGGGTACATGTTCTGGTATTCAAAAGTAAAATCGTTCTACTTCCAGAATTACCCTGAATACCACCTAACCTGCTTGAGAAAAATAATTTCTCCAAATTGATCAGGGAGGAAATCCTGGAGCCGTGTGGTGAGAGGCGCATAGAGCTTTTAGACCGAGAGTGAGCAGACTTGATTTCCGTTCTTGGTTCTACCTCTTTTCTAGTGCGTAACCAGGGACATTTTACCTCCTGTCTCTCAGTTTCCTCCTTGCAAAGTGAGATAACAGCACCATTTCAGTGAAAGCTTGGCGCGAAAGAAAAGGAGAAAGAAAAAAAAACCCCATAACCGAAACACAGCTATCATAATTTTTTGGATTATTCTCTATCCATATTTGTTCAATTTTTAGAAAACAAAGTTGTAATCACGGTCTACATTTAATTTTTTCCATCTTGCTTCCACACTTAGCCTACCATCGTTTACATTTTCCACAAGCTATATGTGTGTGTGTCATTGTCCCTTGTGAGAGAGCAGGCAAGGTCACAGCCTGCTGAGTGTTGGCATTTATAGTTTACTCCTTAAACTCAGAGTGTTCATGGCATTTTTACTTGGACAGATAGTCTAACGTCTCATTAAAATTTTTTTAATGTTTATTTTTGAGAGAGACACACACACAGAGTGTGAGCGGGGGAGGGGCAGAGAGAGAGGGAGACACAGAATTTGAAGCAGGCTCCAGGCTCCGAGCTGTCAGCACAGAGCCCAAAGTGGGGCTCGAACCCATGAACCTCGAGATCGTGACTTGAGCTGAAGTCAGACGCTTAACTGACTGAGCCACTCTAGAGCCCCCAGCCTCATGTCTCATTTTTAAAGGCAGCTGCTGATGCGCTTGGTGTCAGGCCTTTTTGCTTCAGGCACTCTGTTAGGTATGAGTAAGATATTGTCTTGGGCCTCCTGTGACCTGAGTTTAGTTTCCTGAGAGGAAGGGTCTAGGGGAGGACCAGCCTTGCCCAGAGCGGGCCATGTACCCTTGGATAGAGCACACTCTGTTGGATGTGGAGGCTTTCGCCCAGTAGGGCCGGAAAGTTGGGTGGCTCGGGTGCCCCTCCTCTGCTCTGCCCCTAGCAGGGGAGGAAGCGTCAGATGGCAGGCTGCTGAGAAAGTGCACTTGCCCGGGCTCGGAAGCAGCCCTGCTGGTTTTGGGACCAGTGTGCACAACTTTAGACTTTACACTATGCCTTTGTTTCAACTTTGGTATTTGGGACTTATGTTTAAATTCTGAAGTCTTAAATTATCGTTTATATTGCTTTAGCTTCATATTAGCTTTTCTAAAGAAATTTTATTCCTTCAGTTCAGTCCTTAAAAACTCTTTCATTTACTCAGTTTTGCATTACAAATGGGGGATAACGCCATTGCAAGAAAAAGAGAAAATTTTCTATAACCCAAATGCAACTCTTACAGTTTTTGTTTGTTCTCTGTTGATATTCAGTGTATTTAACAAAGTCATAAACATGGTGCATGAAGGATTTTATGTCCTGCTTCTTCACTTAACCTGTCATTATTCACATTTTTCCATGTTATTTTAGAGAATTTGACTTTTAATAGTTGCAGTGTTCTAGGTAGTGATTGTACCATAATTGGCCTAACCATTTCTCCTATGTCACACTTTTAGTTTTCCCCAAATTTACTATGAAAATATATGTATTTTTGATGTTCAGTGTTGAATTTCTAGCTTTTCCTGTTTTAAACCGCTTGTTTACTTATTGCCCGATAGGTTTCCCGAAAGATTTCACCAATTCACAGCGTCATAGATAGGCAACGCTGAAAACAGCTGTTTCATTGAACTCTTGCTGACATTTGATATAATAATAGCTATCAATTTATTTATTTTTGCTAATTAAGTAGGAAAAGAGAATACCTTGTTTCATTTTGCATTTTTTTTTTTTTTTTTTTTTGGAGATCATATGTTCATTTTGAGAGTAAGAGATAGCACACAAGCAGGGGAGGGCAGAGAGAAAGGGAGACAGAGAATCGCAAGCAGGCCTACACTGTCAGCACAGAGCTCAGTGTGGGGTTTGAACCCATGAACCACGAGATCATGACCTGAGCTGAAGTCAAGAGTCAGATGCTTAACCAACTGAGCCACCCAGGGGGTCCCTCAATTTGCATTTTTAATTACTGGTAGGCTTGTACTTTTGCCCATTCTAGAACTTTTTATTTTGTCTATGATCTTTTTAGATCCCTTGTATAACTGGGCCTAGTTTTTTTTTTTTTTTATTGTTTTTGAGAAGAAAAATGTAGCACGTTTGCTGCAAATGCTGGTTTGTTTCTTATTTAACATCCTTTTTGGACTGATATTTCTGTTTCAGTGATCTGACCTTCCTCTCTTGGTACCATAATGTCAATGGTGTGGCTTTGTAATTCTCCCAGAACTTTCTTTATGTCCTTGTCCTCCCCACTTCTCCTACAAAGACTGTAATTGTTCAGTGAGTTGCCCCTCCCCCCACACCCAAAAAAGTCCTGCTTGAGTCTTGATTTGTATATGAGTGAAATATGCACATTATTTTGGAACTAAAGACATGGGTTAGTCCTTTATTAGGGAGGCTTTGTGGAAATGAGTTCTTCAGATGCTTCACTCATTCAGTCTCCGTTCCAGATTTGTTTTGTGAGCTGCTGGAGTTCTTAGTATATAAGTGCTATCTTATTTATATTTTTTTATCGTTCAAAAAGTCCTTTGTTTATTTTTTTTTCAATATATGCAATTTATTGTCAAATTGGTTTCCATACAACACCCAGTGCTCATCCCAACAGGTGCCCTCCTCACTACCCATCCCCCACCCTCCCCTCCCTCCCACCCCCCATCAACCCTCAGTTTGTTCTCAGTTTTTAAGAGTCTCTCATGCTTTGGCTCTCTCCCACTCGGACCTCTTTTTTTTTTTCTTTCTTTCCTTCCCCTCCCCCACGGGTTTCTGTTAAGTTTCTCAGGATCCACATAAGAGTGAAAACGTATGGTGTCTGTCTTTCTCTGTATGGCTCATTTCACTTTATAAGTGCTATCTTACAGTCCGTGTTTATTTAGCTTTAGATGGTGTCTGTCAGAGTCTCCTATTCAATGTTTCGCAATATATTAATAGAAAACAGGAGTAGAGTGGCATCTGGGTGGCTCAGTCGGCTGGGCATCCGACTCCAGCTCAGGTCATGATCTCATGGTTCGTGAGTTTCAGCCCTGCATTGGGCTCTCGGCTTTCAGTACGGAGCCTGCTTTGGATCCTCTGTGCCCCTCTCTCTCTCTGCACCTCCCTCACTCGAGCTCATGCTCTCTCTCCCTCAAAAACAAATAAACATTAAAAAAAAACATGAGTACCTTTGCATTGCACAGTCTTCTTTAGGAAAGCTCTGTCTAGAACGTTGGGAAGCTTTCTTTCATATTACATTGGTATCAGAATGATACAGTGTTTAGCTTTTCATCCTTATCAACTGAAAATACTGTCTTGTGTTCAATGACATTGCCTTCAGTGCTAACATTTTAATCAAAGAGGTACGCTTAATCATAGCTATGTATTTGACAGAATAATTTATAGTAGCTCAGAATGTTCTACAGTGCTTATTTTAATAAGGTTTGGGAAAATCCTGGCAGAAGTATTTTATTGGTTGATACAGAATCAGTAATAATGACAATAATAAAAATAACCCTAGATAACTTCTGATGTCTTACAGGTGCCAGCTATTTGTGCTGGCTGATTCGAATCTTAAAACAACCCTATGAGGTAAATGCTGTCAGTATTCCCATTTTGCAGACGAGGAAGCTGAGTCGGTGAGAGATAAGGCGATTTACTTCTGTTTCTTCTCCTTTGCCCTTTCACTGAGATGTAGAAATGGAAGTGCCCGGGAGTAGCTGTGCAGGCAGCATTCCTGGTGTCCCAGAGTTTAAAAGCTGGAAGTGGTGTCTCTGTATCCTTTCGTTTACAGCCTGGTCTTGTCATTTTTTCGCGTGAGAAAATGGTACGAGTTTCATTAATCCCTTGAATTTATTTTTAGTTATGAAAACAAGAATGTTCATATGCAGAAGGTGCATAAAAGAAGAATTCCATTTTCCTTTCTTCTATTTTACTGGCCAGGAAACACCCATTAGCGTTTTGCAGAGGCTTGCTCGCTCCAGGCATTCGTTTGCACGTTTAAGTAGCATTTCTAGATTTCAGAGGGAGTTGGAGGCAGAACACAAGAGTAGAAGGCAAAGCTTATGACTCGAGGTCAGTATTCTTCTAGGTTCCCACCTTGGCTCCCAAAGATGCTCCCGCTCCAAGGAAGCACGGGGCGGGGAGGGGGACAGGGGGAAGGCACAAGGAGGTGGTTGGGACACTCCTGCGGCCACCACTACTGGCAGTGGGGGGAGCCTTGGTCATAAATTACCTGGTCTTTTCTAGGCAAGCCAGTGACTTTAAATGATTTTTCCCTGCAGATATGAAAATAAGAAATAAGGTGCTGTCAAGGAAAAGTCTTTGTCCAGTTATATATTAGCTTGCGATCTGTGTGCAACATGTACATGAGACTATTTTAAACATCTGGTCAGAAGATTTTATTTTCTGTGAGTCTCTAAGACTTCCAGGGTCCCCGGTCTAGTTGGCGTTTAATGAGTGACTAAGTCCTGTTTAAGTCCCATGGGGTTTTTGTGTGGTCATCTGTTAAGATAGAAGATGGGTAAACCTTGCCCAAATAGACATTGGGAAGTGAAGAGGGGTAATGGATTGTGCTCATACACAGGAGGGCTAAAAGAGGCACCAACTCTGTACTCTCTTGAGACCTGTTTTCTCCGACTGTAATAACCTTGTGATGTCATGTTTTATACTTTTTGGTCACCATTGCTAAAAACCCCCAAGGCTAGTACACATGACCCAGAAACAACAACAATAAATGTTGCTTTACAGATTGGCCTATCAGAGATAAGGGCACCTATAGGTGTGGTCACAGAGAGGTAGGCATTCGATTGCCACTTGCTGTGCTGCTGGGTGCTGTGTTGGAGAGACCCGCTCAGACTTGTCAACTATGAACTTCTCAGCTTTGCTATGAAACCGCACAAATGAATCAACACCGTGTCATTCCGCGGGCATTTTTCTTTGTCATCTTCCAAGTCTTCTTATCTAAAAAAAGAAAAGTTTCACCTTGAGAGGACTGGGAGCCTCATGGCTCTCCGTCTTCCTGACACAATGAACTCCATGTATTGCTTGAAGACCCTTTAAGGGTTGACTCATTCAGGTAGGTGCCCTGGAGTTGCTAACTTGGCTGACCCCAATGGGGGTGACAGTTCACAAAGCTCTCCTTAGCATTTCTGCCCAGTGAGGCCTCAGAATAGTGACCACAGTGCTGTGGAACCACTCTATGAAGTCCTCCTTGGTAAAATATAAAGAGAGCCTTTAGAAGGCTAATAATATGTAAAGAGGGCTGTACTTGAAATGAGCTCAAGTGTAATTATCTATGGTACATCTTAGGTACTGCCTCCTAAATTCCTCCTTTCTAGAATATGGGAAAGCTGTAAGTTTTAGTTCGGGCACTAATCATGACCTAACGTTTTTTGAGCCCTGACTATCACATGTGAATCAGGTAAGTATTACATCAGCTGTATGAACAGGGTTCTATTATTATTATACTCATTTCATAGCTTAGAAAAGAGAGGCACAGTTGCCCAGCTAGTGATTGAGAAAATTAGGGTAGAAATCTAGAGAGTTTGGATTCAGAGTCTATCCAACCACTGTGCAAAACCATGCAAAACAATTTCCTGTTTCTTCTCTTTCCTTCTTTCACTGGTAGCTAACCCCCACCCCACTCCCCCCCAAAAAAAATGAAAGAAGAAGGGGAAGGAAGAGGAAGGGGGAAGGAACAGGGTTTGGGATTGCTGGGTTCTTTTAGACACCTGTTAAGATTGTTTGAAAATATGTTGGGGGGGGGATGTAAAACAAGAGGTGAAAGTGTCAGTGGTCAGACGCTGTGATAGGGGAAGAAGCCGGTCTAAAGGCAATGCCTTTTTAAAAAATTTGTATTTATTGATTTTTATTTACTTATTTATTTTTTTAAATTTACATCCAACTTAGCATATAGTGTCAAAATGATTTCAGGAATAGGTTTCGGTGATTCATCCCCTGTGTATAACATCCAGTGCTCATCCCAACAAGTGTCCTCCCTAATGCCCCTGACTCATTTAGCCCGCCCCCCCCCCCCCCGCGACCCTTCCAGCAACCTCGGTTTGTTCTCTACATTTAAGAGTCTCTTCTGTTTTGTCCCCCTCCCTGTTTTTATACTATTTTTGCTTCCCTTCCCTTATGTTCATCTGTTTTGTCTCTTAAGTCTCTCGTATGAGTGAAGTCATGTGATACTCGTCTTTCTCTACTGGTTAATTTCGCTCAGCATAATACCCTCTCGTTCCATCCACGTAGTTGCAAATGGCAAGATTTCATTCTCTTTGATTAGAGGCAGTACCTTTTTTATGGCCAGAGTTCCAACTTCTCCCTAATGTTAGAAGCAGGTTACCTGTAGCTGTAGAGGCTAGGATCAGGAGCTTCCCACCTGCACCCAGATGCTGCCTTCACAAGTTGGGTCCCAGTCGGGACAGCCTGGGTGTGTCCTCTCTGCGGGGTTAACGTGTTCAGAACTCATTAGCTCTGGCATCACGCCGCATTACAGTACAGAGCTCCTGGGGGCTCCTGCCACCCTGTGCCGCTAAGTCAGAGCCGTTCTGGTTTCTTTCTGTTTCTTAGTTTTCGGTTCTGAATGAGATATCTTTTGGGCAAAAGATCCAGCAGTTCAAGGTCCGTTGAAAATTGCTTATGTATCTGACTTAACTTATTGCTATGGTGCTCTGTGGGTCTTGGGTATCAATTTCTGTGTAGCGAGTTACTCCAACATTTAGTTGCTTGAAAGTGCCGTTTTATTTTGCTCGGGATTTCATGGGTTGGGAATTCGGGAAAGGCTCCGCTGAGGTATCAGCTGCAGTGTCTGGGGCTGAGCATCCCCAGTTAAGACAGTTTTTCCCCCAAGGAGTCTGGTGCCCCCGTGTTCCTCGGCCTCTCTGTGTGGTTCCTCACAGTATGGTGGTTTCTGGATCGTCCCCTTCCCAACGCGGTGGTTGCCTTCCAAGATGCCGGAAGGTGTCTTGGTGCCGTTGGTTGAAGCAGCCACCAGTTCACAGGCATGGAGAAAAGTGTCCACCTCCTGATGGGAGAGAGGCGAGGTCACGTGGCAGAAGGGGTTGCGGGATGGGAGCTGTTGGAAAACCTTGGATCTTGGAAAATATTCTCTGCCTCATTTCACCGGTACTGAGGTGCGATTTGAGTTTCAACCTTACCCCTCCCTCACGCTGGTGGTCACTCCCTTCCACCCGCCTCTCTCCATTTGTCGATTCCTCTCCTGTACCTGCTGGTGAGAGTCTCCTTCTCCTTCCCTAGTCACGCTGCTTCCAACTTGCTGCTGGCCTGAGCACATTCATGACGTCCAGAATGGTCCTCCTTCTCGCCTCCTTTACATCTCTGTCTTCTGTCTGGTTGCAGCTTGTTTTCACTTTTCAGTGAAGCATCAGCTGTTAATCAGACCTCTCTCTCTTCCACATGGCATTCTAATCGATCCCGGTTTTATTCCTGCAATCCTTGTGTCTTCATTTCCTCCTTTCAGGTGGTTCATTGTTAATGGGTGGTAAGTACTGTTTATTTGCTTCAAATATTTAACAATTGATCTCCTGCAGAGCTGGTATTATAACAGATGTCTAGAAGGTTGGGTACCAAGTGGTCCAGCTTTCATTAAAATTAGGTAAGGTTTTATTAACTAAAACCTGTTAACGTACGGTGATAGATATTAACTAGACTTACTGGGGTGACCGTTTGACAATATGTGCAAATATCGAATGATGATGTCAAAACTAATATATCGAAATGTCGAGACTAATATGTTACATGTTAATTATACCTCAGTTTAAAAAATTAAGAAAAGAGTATATTTATTATTTTTTTTTTCAACGTTTTTTATTTATTTTTGGGACAGAGAGAGACAGAGCATGAACGGGGGAGGGGCAGAGAGAGAGGGAGACACAGAATCGGAAACAGGCTCCAGGCTCCGAGCCATCAGCCCAGAGCCTGACGCGGGGCTCGAACTCACGGACGGCGAGATCGTGACCTGGCTGAAGTCGGACGCTTAACCGACTGCGCCACCCAGGCGCCCCAAGAAAAGAGTATATTTAAGATTACTTCTAGGGGTGCCTCGGTGGCTCAGTCGGTTGAGTGATCCAACTTTTGATTTCAGCTCAGGTCATGATCCCAGAGTTTAGTGAGTTAGAGCCCCATGTCCAGCTGTAGGCCGACAGTGAGGAGCCTGCTTGGGATTCTCTTTCTCTGCCTCTCTTTCTGCGCCTCCCCCGCTTGCTGTCTCTGTCTCTTCAAAAGAAATAAATAACCTTTAGAAAAAAGATTACTTCTAGCTTATAGATTAGCATTGCTAACAGTTTTTAAAAAGTGAAAAAAAATCTTTAAAAGATTAAATTAATTTACACATAGTATTTTAAATTTAAATTAAATTTAGATTTACTTCTATATATTATCAATCTTCGATTTTCATCCCTGTTCCTACGAACCAAAATGATGAAAAGAATATGAAAATAGGAAACCCTTAATAGGCTCAGGGAACCAGGGAGAAACTTTGATCACATCCTGCAAGATACAGTAGAGATGGGAACACATTAAAGAAAGTCTGAGGCTTCTCAAAACCCCTCTCTTTAAAAAAAAAAAAACACATTTTTTTTAATGTTTATTTATTTTTGAGAGAGAGAGACTGAGACAGAGCACAAGCTGGGGAGGGACAGAGAGAGAGAGAGGAAGACACAGAATCCAAAGCAGGCTCCAGGCTCTGAGCTGTCAGCACAGAGCCCGACGCAGGGCTCGAACTCATGGACCGTGAGATCATGACCTGAGCCAAAGTCAGACGCTTAACCGACTGAGCCACCCAGGTGCCCCTCAAAACCCCTTTCTAAGAAAAGCACGTTGGTTATTTGGTGAGGAAAATACATACTGGCGAGTGGTATCACAGCTCTCAATTTGAAAAGTTCTCATCAATTCTCACCAGGTTTCTTTCCTATCAAATCATGACTGCATTGAGTGAGTTATTTCATTCAGATCACAGACTGGTGATTTCTCTCATCCTATCATTGGTCCTATTATTATTAGCAGGGATTTATCTGTATGGAACTTTGCCCCATAGGGTGCCTGGGTGGTTCAGTCAGTTAAGTGTCCAACTCTTGGTTTCGGCTCAGGTCATGATCTCGTGGTTCATGGGTTCGAGCCCCATGTCGGGTTCTTTGGTGTCAGCGTGAAGTCTGCTTGGAATTCTCTCTCTCAAAATGAATAAACTTAAAAAAAAAAAAAAAAGGAACTTTCCCTTGTTCACTAAAGCTATTGTTGACCCTGAATTATTTTTCATATAGTAGGTGCAGGATGAAGGATGTCCCTCTGATGGGGTCTGGGACACACTGCCCTTAAATATGTCACTTTGGCATATGGTATATTTTTAGCTGGAGGAGTTTTGAGAAAGTGGCAAAACAGGCTATAAAACGCTCATGTGAGGGGTTTCCTTCCTGCACCCAGAGGAAAGGAGCATCCTTATCTCCAAAGTCAAAGGGATGTCAAGGAGAATCCTGAGAAACAGGGCTTGCTGTCCCCCTCAGTTTGCTGTGCTCCCCTCACCTCCTTAACCCGTATTTCTACAGGGCTTCTCCCTCTTCGTCAAACCAAGCATAAAAATACTCAGGCAGAGCTGTTTCCCTGTGAAGCCTGCCATGTCACGTAAAACTTCTATTAGACAAATTTGTACGCTGTTCTCCTTTGGAAAGAAAAAAACTCTGTTGTGTCCAAAGTTGTGAAATAAATGGAACTGTTCGACTTTAGGAAGCCTGTTGTGATGTTTTGTTTTATTTTTTTAATTTCACTACTGGTCAGTCACATTTGTAAGATGCAGGGTAAAGTGTGTTTATTAAATCATAGATATTTGCAGTAAGCCCTCTCTAGATACATTTTGTGCAGAAAAGAATTGAAAGAGGGGAAGGGTTCATGTGGGTAATTACACGCCAGTTCCCTGTGTGAGGTTGGGACCAAGCCTCGTTTCTGGTAGTTACTTTGAAGGGGAAAATAAATCTGGGTTGAGGTTCCTCTGCATACAAAGAGACATTTTGATAAATTCAGCGGGACAGTGTGTGTGAGTGAGAAGAAACAGTGCCTTGCCTGCCATGGGATTTTGGGCGAGTCTTCAACCTCTTGTGACCTCATTTCCCAGCCTGACTGGTCATAGGGTTCATCCCAATGATCTTTGTGTTTCTCATCAGCTCTGAGATGCTCTCCTCTTTTCAAAAGGTGGCTTGATCTGTGCAGGCTTTCTTCTCAAATGGACATTTCTACATGATCTCTTCTTTCCTAATGTGGAGAAAACATATGTACGATACTCAGAGACAGTTTCGGTACTTGAATTTCTCAATATTTATGTAAAGTGAAAAGGCAACTTGGAACAAGTTCAGACATCGTTATGATTAAGCAATTAAAACATCTAGCAGCAACACATGCCTTTTTGTTGAATGTATGGATTTTCTGATTTCCCTTTGCACATGGAAAGCTGGTATTGTTTGCCTTTTTTTTTTTTTTTTTTTTTGTAGTTTCAACATGATCCTTCTCTGTCGTTAGGCTTTTACAATAAAAGTGACATTGATTCTCTGTAATTGCTTGATTCTTTGTAACTGCTTCTGGTAATGTATTTGAATTTTTTAAAAGGTCTAAAGAAAAGGCCTTAAATAATTGGCTATGCAAGCAAATAGGAAAAACTATTAAGTTTGTGCTTCGTCTAGCTCTCCCGCCCGTGATTTTAAAAACCAGCCCACGCATATTTTGCTTAGCTCTCGAAGTATATATTAGCTTCTGATCAGTTTTATGGAGCTAAATGTAATGGTTTGGGTAGCCGATGAGTTCGTCTGCCACTCAGTATTCCCCGAAGCCCTTGGATTGAGCAGCGACTCCAACCAATCCGGTTGCTGTTGCCAGGGCGACTAGTAGGGGGCGCGTCCACCCTTCCAATGCTCGGGAGCTTTTACCTCAGGTAATGTTTCATCTTCCTCCTTCCTGTGGAACCAAACTGGAGCTCTCTGGATGGTCTCCTGTGCTACTCTATGCATCCCTGTTTCCAAACCTCACCTGTTTTACGTACTTGGGGCAACTCTTTACCTGCTGAGCTCTGTCCTCTTGATCCAAACTGAGATTCATTTCTTCAGTAAGTTGTGTTTCCTACTCATAACACAGTGGTTTACAGCCTGTAGGCTTTTCGAGGCTCTGTGTTGGTTCTAGAGTTTGAGTCTTACATAGGCTGAAAAATGGACTTTTCCTCTGGCTCTTAAAACTTCTCTCTCTCCATTGTGTCCTTTGATGCAACCTCAGTGACCGTGGCCTTTGTACTCCATTCTGGCCATGACAGGAGAGGTCTGTTTTGTCTGTGCTGTGTGTGTGTGGGGGGGGGGGGGGGCACCTGGCAGCAAGGAAGGAAGTGGGGTGGGGGGCAGGGTGCCAGGAGAGACAGTATAAGATTAGAAGGACAGAGGGACCCTTGGGAGGGTGAAGAGCTGATCTTAGCCCGCACTCAATTATTCATAATCCGTCCGCCCTCACTTCACTCTCTGCCCCTTCCCAGCTCTCATTGATTTTCCATGAAAATAAAATAAAAGAGAACCACACTGGAGAAGCAGATTTTTCTGAATTTGCTTTATATGATTTTTCTTTGGTGTGGTTGCAATTTCTATTTAGCCTTGGGCTTAGGGGTCTATTGTAAAGAAATGTTATCATCTAGTCAGTGTCTCCAATAGTCTTATTTATCCTCAATATAATAAAATAAAATAACAGTGGATTTCTCACCCTCACATAGAAGACCTTAAGAGATTTGATTACATATTGGAAGTCTGAGGCGATCGACAAAAAAGAAGTAATCGGAACTGGAGTCCCCGAGTATAGGGAGGGAAGCTCGGCAGGAATAAAATTACG
This sequence comes from Panthera tigris, assembly GCF_018350195.1. Taxonomy (NCBI): domain Eukaryota; kingdom Metazoa; phylum Chordata; class Mammalia; order Carnivora; family Felidae; genus Panthera; species Panthera tigris. The sequence continues at coordinate 210,283,952 of NC_056667.1, read as the reverse complement.
GGGCATGATTTAAAATGCCGATTTTGTGAGGCCTCCGGAAATGAATACAAATACAAAGGTGCTCTGTCAACTCTGGCTCTATCAAGACTGCCTGGAAGGGAGGGCTGATTGTCACGGCCTAAAAAATGCAGAGAGAAAAATGATTTCGGCTATTTTAGTATGGTAGAAACTGCTGATCTCATGCAGGCAGACATACCTGATCTCGTTGAAATCAGGACACTTGGCTATATTTAAGATGGGGGCTGTCTTGTGCTCTGTTACTTTGCTAGAGGTATGGGAAGACATGTTGCATTTTTTGTTCTCAGAAAAGTTTGGAGTCTCTTAAAGCCATTATTTAACTTTTTATTTTGTTTTAGTTTATTGTATTATTCCAGAGACTCTTGGCTTTTTATTTTTTAGAGCAAAGAAGAAAATGTTATCAAATACTGTCGAAAAGAGCAATGACTTTGACTGCTGTGATATTTTTCTAGGATGGGACATCCTAGACAGGAAGTCCCTTGCTGCAGAATTTCTGACTTCCATCAATGAAAGATCAGAGCCACTACCATATGATTTAGGAGCTTTAAGTTCTCTCATTATTTAGCCATTTTTCTGCATTTTTTTCTTTTTTTTTTTTTTAAAGTTTACTTATTTGAGAGAGAGAGAGAGAGCGCGCGCGCAAGTGTGCAGGGGAGGGGCAGAGAGAGGGAGAGAGAGAATCCCAAGCCCCATGTACAGCTGGATCCCATGAACCATGAGATCACGACCTGAGCCGAGATCAAGAGTCAGACGCTTAATGGACTGAGCCACCCCGGTGCCCCCATATATACCGGTTCTGCCTGTTCCTTTGGAGGACACAAAATTGCCAGTGTGCGTTGGAGAGTGGAGGGTTTACAAGCACTGCCACTGGGTTGTACTTTTGGAAGCATTCTTGGCTTTGGCAGTTTTAGCAACTGGAGTGTGAATGTCCTGGCTTTACTCTGAGGCCTGGCTGGTGAAAGTGGGTGGGAGGACAGCAGGTTCGATTTCATCTCCCCGATAATAAAATATTGCAATCATCGAAATGAACTTACGGTAGTAGAGTCTCCCTACAATCCAGGTTGGGCCGTTACCAAAAAAGTAGCTAAGATGAATTTCCCTGAGGTAAATGTACTAGAACCCAAGTCCAATGGAGAGAGAGCTTGGGAGTTCCATCGCTGTCCTGGTGTGTGTGTGTGTGTGTGTGTGTGTGTGTGTGTGTGTGTGTGAGATGTCATGCTGGATTCCTTCAGCCTGCCTCGCCCAGGCCTCCTTTCTGCCTCCACCTCCCACCTGGTGTTGTGAGGGTCCCTCCTTCCATCCCTGGGATTGAGGGTGGGCGTTAGGAGGGGTCTGGGGCACTGAAAGTGGGGGGTGACTCCATGGGGCAAGCGAGATGGGGACCGTCATTTCCACTGGACAAAGGAGCTGGCTGCTGCCTGTGGGAGGTCCTGGACTCAGGGGAGGTGAAGGGGCAGCACACGAAGGCGGCACTTGCAGGAATGAACGAACGTGCCTGCGTCCTGAGTGGACCTCTGACACTGGGGACGGATGGTGCTCACTCAGGTGACTGCAGCTCTGCCCATGGCATCTTTCTGTGGCAGAGACAGTGTTGAGGACTTGCTCAGTGTTCCCTGCCTTCTTGAGTGTCAGGCTTCCTGATTCGGTGCCTCTCCGGCTCCCAACAGTGTGCCACCCTCCCTGGGGCAGGGATCTTGGAAGTTAAGGAGGTGTGGGGGAGGAGCACCCACTGGCTAATACTTTAACGTTATTTCACTGTCAGGGTCAATTTGGAAGACCTGCCTTCCTGTGATGGGGAGAGGAGGCAGCAGGTGAAGGTTGGTTCGTGGGGAATGACGTTCGGGATGGCCGGAGCTGAGGCGAGTTGCAGGGAGAAGGGATAGAGATTGGTCCAGAAGGAGCCCTGGTTCTTTACCATTTACAGCTGCCTGTGGAGCTTGTCAAGTGAGAACCAGACCCAGAGAAGCTTGACTGCACTGGGGGAGGGAGCCCTTGCCTTCCCAGGAGGGGCTGCTGCGTTAGGCAGAAAGCCCCCCAGGCTTCTCAGAGGTCAGGCAGAAAGCTGGGTAAGTTAAAACTAGGAAGACTGTGTGAGCAGGAAGGACAAGCAGTTGAGCAGAACCTTCCTTGCTGCGTTAGGCTGCTGGGGCTGCCGTGACAAAGTGCCACCGCCAGTGCCACCGACTAGGGCCGTGAAACAACAGAAATGCCAAGTAGTGTTCAATTGTATATATAAACCACATGTTCTTTAAATACAGAGAATAGACTGAAGGTCGATGGGGAGGGGGCTGGAGAGAGGGGAAAATGGGAGGAGGGCACTTGCTGGGATGAGCACTGGGTGTTGTATGTAAACGATCAACCATGGGAATCTACCCCCGAAACCAAGAGCACACTGTATACGCTGTACGTTAGCCAACTTGACAATAAGTTATGTTAAAAAAAAAAAAAAAGACAACAGAAATGTATTTGCTCATCGTTTAGGAGGCTAGGAGCCCCAAATCAAGGTGACGTCAGGGTTGGATCCTTCTGGAGGCTCTGAGGGAGAATCTGTTCTAGGCCCCTCTCCTACTTTCGTTGATGATCCTAGGTGTTCCCCAGCATGTAGGCGCATCCCCCCATCTTGGCCTCTGTCTTCCCATGGTGTCCCCCCTGTGTGTCGTTGTCTCCTCTCTTCTGCTTGCAAGGATGCCAGTCATACTGGATCAGGGCCCACACCAATTAGTGTGACCTCATTTTATCTAATTACATCCACAAACACCCTATTTCCAATTAAGATCACATTCTGAGGTACTGGGGATTTGAAGGTCACCATTATCTTTTTAAGGGAACACAGTTCAACCCATAACCTTTGCAGTCAGGGGCCCTTAAGGAGGCTGTTCTGTATCCCGATGCCAGCTCAGCCGTGGGTTGGAACAAGTTCAAAGGCCTGCAGGGGAGAAAAGCCTGACTAAAGTTTGGTCAAGTCGAGTTAAGCAGATGGGTCAGTAGAGACCATTCAGTTCCTCAAATCCCTTATGAGACACACAGTTGGGGTTTGGAGGGTCCGTGTCTGGTCTTGCTGTAGGTAAATAAGGGTGTCATTAATGAGTGTTAGATTTAAGTCTTCTTCGGAAGGTGGTTGGTTCTCTGTGGGAAGCCATTTCCCAGAACAGGAAAGGGTGGGGCATTTTCTCAGCCCTCACTATTTTCCAAGACCATACATAGGGCTTGGGTAGAATTCAACATTGTCAAGCTGTTTGAAAGTCTGATGGGAATTACAAGCGCTCTTTCTGGAAAAAACTCATGCGTAGAGAGAGAGAGAAGTATTTGCCTCCTATTTCAGTGGATTCTTAGACCCTTTGGAAGCCTTTTGAGCTCTAGAGGCCCATGGGTTCCGGGTTAAGGATAAAAACAAAAATAAAAACGAAGAAAGGGAAGGAGTGAGGGAAAGTCCAGGGCAGGCAGTCCTGGTGAACTCTACGGGAAGGACATGGGTATTGCAGTAGTTGTGGCTGGAAACGTGGTGTTGGAGGCCAAATCCCCAGGGCCTGCACCATTTTCAGTACATCAGCAATGAGGAGCCTACAGAAGTTGCTGGGTCTGGGAGTACAATGTCCAAGATTTTATTTTGACAGTGGTATGTGGGATTTATTGAAACAGGGGAAAGATCAACTGTGGGCAGACAGAAAGTTATTACGACAGATTCTGATGTCACGTAGTTATGTTATTTATCACTTCTGTTTAATATCTGTAATATTGAAACAGTAAAAACGGTTATGTGGTCATGAAAGGACTTGGTTTGTCTTTGGAAACTTTATTTTTATTGATTGATTGCTTTATAAAGTTTATTTATCTGGAGACAGAGAGTGGCACGGGGCAGAGCATGAGGGAGAGAGAATCCTAAGCAGGATCCACACTGTGGAGCTCGAACTCATGAAGCACGAGATCATGACCTGAGCCAAAGTCGGATGCTCAACAGACTGAGCCACCCAGGTGCCCCTATCGTTAGAAACTTTAGAAACTTACCATATTAGTCAGCTAGGACTGCCATAACAGAACACTACAGACTGGATAGCTTACGAGTCAGAAACTTATTTCTTGTTTCTGGAGGTCAGAGGTCCAAGATTAAGGTGTTGGGAGGTCTGTTTTCTGTGGACACCTCTTTTCCTGCAGACAGCCACCTTCTGGCTGTGTCCTCACAGGACCTTTCCTCTGTGTGCACACCTCCCTGGTGTCTCTTCCTCTTCTTGTAAGCACCCTGATCCTACTGAATTAAGGTCCACCCTACTGATCTCATTGAAACTTCATCCCCTTCCTAAAGACCGTATCTTAAATATGGTTACATTCTGAGGTATTGTGGGTTGGGACTTCAACATCCAAGTGTTGGGGGAGCACAGTTCAACCCATCATGCTTCTCAAGAAACTGATGCCCCGTTATAGCACGAGGCTAGTGTTTTTCCCATGATTATGCAGAGATCTCTGCCAGGAGAGCTGAAGAGAACTGTATAAGTCTGCAGATGACACTAAGCCCCTAGCTGGATTCTGCTTGGATTCTGTGTCTCATTTCATCGCGCACAGTAAGGTGACTGACTTCTAACAGGGATGCCGAAGGTTCAAGCTGAACGGATGACATTTAATTAATCGTGGTAGGAAGAGTGGCACCTGTGAGGTCAATGTGTGCATTGCAGTGATACCCGTAGTTACTATTCTGGTATGAAAGTACTCTGAGCCAAAAGATACACGAAAAAGAATTAAATGATAATGCGAGTCTCTGGTTTTGTTCAACCCTTCCTATTGATAGCCCCTTCATTGCTTTCTGGATTTATTCCTCTTCCATTATATTTCCATTCGTTACATCTCTTGGAAGCAACGCCCTTGTTACCCCTCCATTCATGCCCAGGATGTGCTGGTGAGCCTGTTCTTCAGCAACAAGCACAGGCTGGCATGTGCCTGCCCGAGTCACCTCAGTTCAGAAAAAAGTTCCCATGAATTCCATGCTGGCTCCATCTATGTGCTTCTTCGAGTGTGAGGAAACTTCCCCCTGGTGAATGTTCTCTTCTTCTCAGTTTCATACTAATAAAAGAACCCTTAATTACTGGATCTCACAAGGCGTTTCCTTATTCAAACACAGTGGTGATGATGGAGTAGGAGTCCAGGTTGGGAATGACCCACCGGACAAAAGAATAGGAAAGAAAGTTGATTTACTTATCCATAACCTCATTGCCATTGAACCAGGGATTCTTAGTTTTCAGAATAATGTCAGGGCCGGCTAGCACACTTGAGCGTTTACTCTCTTCCTGGCACTCTGCTAAGTGCCCTGTGTGCATTCTCTTATGCAATTCCAAACCACCTTATAAATTAAGTTCTGGAATTAGCTACATTTTAAAAACAATGTTTATTTTTGAGAGAGAGAGCGTGAGCGGGGAGGGGCAGAAAGAGAGGGAGACCCAGAATCCGAAGCAGGCTCCGGGGTCTGAGCTGTCAGCACAGAGCCCGATGGGGGACTCAAACCCACGAACCGTGAGATCGTGACCTGAGCCGAAGTCAGATGCTTAACCTACTGAGCCACCCAGCTGCCCCCAAGACTAGCAGGTTTTAAAACCAGGGCCACTTTTCCTGTTTAAAACCTGGTTCTGCTCTTTTGGACCAGATTATCCTATCAGGTGCAGACCGAGCAAACACGGTGTGCCCATCAGTGTTGCTGCCATTTCGAAGAAGCCTGCGAGGAAGGCCGCTTGGTGATCAGCCTGCTGAGAAGGAACTTTGTTAATTGCTAATAACTAATGTAAAATTGTCAATGATTCCGAGTTTGCAGGGCCCCTGGCTGGCTCAGGACGCGACTCTTGATCTTGGGGTCCTGAGTTTGAGCCCCACACTGGGCGGGTAGATTACTTTAAAAAAAAAAAGAAAAAAAATAATTTCCATTTTTTGTTACACTTCCCTGAAAGATGCGGAACGAGAGGGGGAGGTTCACAGCACACCACGTTGGAAACCATGGAAACCACAAGCACCGTAGAGTCTCCATCCTCCCATTCATTTGGTAAAATGAACGCACATGTTCCATCACCTGTCACTGTTTCAGTCCCAGCTCTTAGCAGCATCCACTACCACAGCTCCCACCAGTTGTGACCTTCGTGCCTTCGGAGAGCTGCATGGTATTGCTTTTGCCAGCCACCATTGAGGCTTTGATGGTGTCCAGTGGGGCTGCCCTTTGAGTGAGCACGAACCAGGCTTGTCCCTCGTGAGTGACGTCGTGCTGAAAGCCAACTCGTTAAAAACCCTACGAGCCTCCAAAGGCTGCACAGACAGATCCAGAAATGATCAACTGGGTGATTTCTGTGTAACGTTATTGCAAATCAAGGTATAGGAAGCTTGGTTATCTTTTTTTACCTAATTAAAATTTTAGCCAATCTCAGAGTCACTCTGATATTTATTTTGATGAAAACTTTTGGGGAAAGGATTTAAATATATTTGGGTATTTATGTGAAATACCAATTAGGTAGAAATCCCCTGAGTTTGATTCAGTTTTAATATTAGAGTATTGCGCCTGTGGATTATGTCATTATCACTAATGCTTTAATTGGAAAACTCACAGTTGTGCAAGATATTATGAAACCAATTAAAAGTGCACTTCTTTCCCTCATGACAATTAGAAACATCCTGTCTTAGGCCAGTCATTTCAGGGTGTAGAGACATTCCTTAAATGGTTAATGGACGTTTCAAGGTTTTTTCCCTATTTTTTCCCCCCAAGGTATTTTTAAAAAGTGTTGAGTTTATTTAGTTTTCTTAAAAAGTGCGTTTTGTATCTTCCAAAAGATGAAAACATTTGGGATTTCCAGGACAGTGGGGTAAAAAGGGGTTTGGGACTCAAACTCTAAAAAAGTGACCTAACAGTTCTGACAAAGGAGTATTTCTACGAAAGTGAAATTTCCAGATAAGTGAAGCTTGCCTCCTTAACAGTCATTACATACTTTGTCAGTATCTATTTATAAATTGTGTTCCACGCTTTTGTTGCCGTTGCATAACTAGTAATGACCATGTCAGCGTTGTACTTACAAACTCAAGCTCTGGACCAAGACTTCTTGGGTTGAAATTTTGTTTCACGCTCGTAGCCGTGTTCCACTTGGCCTCAGTTTCCTCATCTGTAAAATGGGGACAGTAATGATATCTCCTGTGTAGTTTGGGAGGATTACATGAGTTAATATATGTCAGTGCCTGGTCACACTAAGCACATAATAAATGTTAGCATAAAGTTAGTATTTACATTACACACACACACACACACACACACACACATATATGTATATGTATATATAAAATATGTATAATATTTCCAAGCTGAGGCAACCAGAGGTTTTACTAACAGACAATCCACTCATGCGTGTCATGTATTCCATAAGATAGTATAATGACATAATAGATGTAGAAATAATCAGACTAGAAGTCACTGTAGCAATTTTGTATCTACTATTATTAGTTAAACACACAGTATCAGCCTATTTACCTAGTTTGCAGTAAGTTACTTTAAATGAGTTTCCAGATACCTGAGTTTTTACTCTTAAATCTGTTATCTTTCTTTACAGTCATTTTTAAGAAACAGTCCCCAGTGTACTATAGATGTCAGTGGAGCATACAGACACAATGTAGCCGTTTTGTTGACTCAAGGGCATTGTTTTGAGCATTAATTATGGATTGTGCAGTAACTACAACAATCTCCAAGAGATCAGAAGGGATAGGACGTTGCCCCTCCATCTGGTGACCTCAGATGGTCAACTTGCGGATTCCCTGTTTCTTCCTTTTATATCCTTTCCTGCTTCTTCCCATTCTGTGGATCACTCCATGCCCATGTCACTGACCCAGGCTGTAGTAGGAACTTCTCTTTCCAATATGTTCCTTCTAATTTATTTTGGGTTGTGTAACCAGATAACTAATTTTGTTAGGTTTGTTTTCAAAACGAGAGTGAAAGAGCCTCATGAAAAGCCTTTTTTGTGAGTACAATGCATGATTGTTCACATGAATTTTAAATTATTTTAGGATTTTCAGCTCTGTTCATGGCCTAGGCTGGGTAAGTGAATTATTCTATAAAATTTTGATTGGACCATGAGACCATTAAGAGGTGTTAAAACAAAAACACAAGAGAATTTAAAGAGAGGAATATCATTTTATTTAGCTTATAGGACGTTTACTGACTTGGCATACCCCCGAATTACTAAAGTAAACAAATTTGCTAATTTTGTTTATCTTAGTCTCACAAAGAGAGACTATACTCACAAAGAGACTATAGAGTATGCAACATAAAATTTGATGGGGCGCCTGGGTGGCTTAGTCGGTTGGGCATCTGCCGCTTGATTTTGGCTCAGGTCATGATCTCATGGTTCTCAAGTTGGAGCCCGGCATGAATCTCTGTGCTGATACACCTTAGAATTCTCTCTCGCCCTCTCCCTTCCCCTACCCCACTCAGGTGTGCATGTGCTCTCTCTCTCTTTCTCTTTTTCAAAGTAAACAAATAAACTTAAAAAAAATTTGAAAGGCAAATGGAGCATGGTGCCAGGGTGGAAGAAACTAAACCTTGTCAAGTCAGAATTCAATGAGGTGGGCTGCATGCCCTGTTCTGTGCTGCTTTGTGATACCCATAGGTGGTGAGCTACGTTTTTGTGCCATGTGTGTCTTTGGAAATGGGTCTTCGTGAAAAGACAACAGAGGTTGTGTTGAGAATTACAGAGCTGATATTCTGGGAGCGCATATAAAATACACACAAAAACAATTTAGTGTGTTTCCGTTTTTCATTACTGTGTTTTTTTTTTGTTTGTTTTGTTTTTTTCAGGGAGGATTTGGTAAGAATTCTTGCCCAAGTTTATAGTTTCGGCCTCATGGTTTTTCCTTTCTAGACTGAACATTTTTTTCCCTTGGGTCTTTCCCACCATGAAACTTCTTATATAACAACCACCTGCAGAGGGTTTGGAGAATTTTGGGTCCACTGTTTTCGGGTCCATAGTTTGTGTGATAAAAAATAGAGAAGAGTTGTCATGACTTTTTTGCCTATTTGTGTGTAGGGCCGGTGAGCTCTGATGGCCATTGGGTACAGCCCTGCTTCCCACAGGAAAAGTAGCGTTTTCTCCGTTCAACGGATGGCAGAAACCCAGCCTAGGAGTCAGCGACTTGTCTAAAATCAGGGGATTGGGGCCTGGATTTGTGATACGGGATCCCTTTTTTGGCTTAAAACATACTCTTTTTCTCTGGCATCTTTACGAAGTCTATAAATAAATTACTTAAAATACGAGAGAAAATTCAGGTGATTTTTGTAATTACAAAATTGGAGTGTCAAGGGATACAACCAGTATGTTTGATGGATTTGGCTTTAATAGCCCTTTTGAGAGGGCTGTGAGCTGTCGAGAGCAGCATATCTACGTCCATCTAATTTTAAAAATCATAATTAATTTTTCATTGTCTAAATTATGGGGAACTTACTTGGCATAATAGCCACTAGTGACAATTTTCATTCAAATGGGAGAGAAGTCAGTGTCTTAAATAGGTCAGTGTAATTAGGTTGTAGCATTTGAATCAACTGGATCTAAATTTTGGAAACTGTAGATGTGTCATACTCTGTATCCTAGAACGCAGACGTATTGTCACAGAATCAAGAAAGGAAGCTGTTTCTTTCTTTTCTTGTTAACCATTCTCCCTGTCCTGATTTTTATTTGTCATAAAGCTACTGCTGGGCGTTGATAAATACGATCCAGTTGGTAAAGGATTTGCTATTTATTGAATTTGATTTGCATATTTTGAAATTAGCGTGAGGTTAAATGCCTGCGTTTCACGTTTTGACATCTCTATGGTGGATGTGCTCTGGGGCTGCAAGCATCAGTCGTGTTTGGACCTTTCTGTGGCAGGTTATCACACCATGGCTACAGCAACCTGAACCCTGTCTTTCCGTCCACATAACCATACCAAAGTCCTCTGCCCAAAGACCAGGATGGGCCATGTGTCCAGGTAAACACCATGATTTAAGGAACATTAGGAGTGCTCACTTGGTCCTGGTATCACCCAGGGTATCAGAGATTAATAGCATCATAGGTGGCAGATTTTCCGAGGGCCCTAGACGTTCTCTAGATTCTAGGCAGCTTTCTCAGTTTTATCCATGACACCCACAGAGGAGGATGACTCCCACACGTGGATGGAGAGCACCGTGGTTATTCTGATTCCCTGGTTAGCGTTCTCTCTTTTACAACAGTGTTTCTGGGCACAGGGAAGGGCAAGAGGGACACACACACTGTCTGTGAATGTATTTTCAGGAAGATCTGTGCATTGACTGAAACGACATGTATGAGTGTTTGTGTTCTTCCATACCAGCACCCTAGATCATATAATTGAGTGTCACTGTAAGAATCAGGGTTTGTTTGTGTTCACCATAGAGTTGGCTAATTAGAAAAAAAAATCAGTAATAAATAGATGATGTGTTTGCTTCAAGTGAGGTCAAAAGTCACTATGGCTCCATATGACAAAGGTTTTAAGATGGGTTGCACACGAAGATGTGGGAAGAGTTTGTCATGAATGTTACTGCTGGTCCTGATCGTAGTAGATAAAGTCTTAAGCACCTGTATATTCAGAATGTTTGACTTCAAGTGACTGTGTTTGGGTATTCTAAGTACAGCTTCATTATAACTGCTTAAAAATCACATTGTACTACACATTGCATTTCCCCGACCAGCCATGAAGAAAGTAGGGAATGTTCTTTCCATTTTGTATAAGAGGAGACTGTAATTGGGAGTCTCTGTCCAGTTAAGCAGAGGAGGTTAAGCGGGGGCGGAATCCAGGCCCCCGAGACCAGGCTCTAAGCTCTGAGTTTTGCCTCATTCTGTAGCTTAGAGATAACCTTGGTCTGGCCCCAGAGCAATCTCAAGAAAATCTTTTGTGCCTACAGAGCTACCTCTCTGGCCCAGGAAGTTGTGACTCTGCCAATGAAATACCATGTGAGAGAGCCTAGAAAAAGGTGGGGAAGGAAGACTGAGTTAAGGCCCAGAGTCGACAGCAGCGAGGTGCCCTCGCGGCTTTGGGGAGACCGGGTAGGTTGGGAAACCACGAACGTTCTGTCTAGTCGTGTTTCATGTTGTTTGCAGCTCTATCCTGAATTGCAAGATACTCCCCTTCACTTACAAATTTCAAACTCCTTTTAGTGCCAAACATCATAGTATTTTAGCTTGACTCCTAGCTTGCTTGGTCTATGCCATAAAGTCCTTCAATTAGCATGAATAATTAGGAATTAAGGCTCAGAAGTGGTGAAGAGTGGCTCAAACCAAGACTCATGATTTTCGGACTTAATAGTGTATGTAGCCGCTTATTTCTGGGTGTGTGCTCAGATTCACCTGGGTCAAACTGTCCTTCCTTAGAGGTGAAAGTTGTAAAAGAACAAGACAGGGGTGCCTGGGTGGCTCAGTGGGTTGAGCGTCCGACTTCAGCTCAGGTCATGATCTCACAGTTTGGGAGTTTGAGCCCCACGGCAGGCTTGTAATTGTCAGCACAGAGCCCGCTTTGGATCCTCTGTCCCCTTTTCTCTCTGTCCCTCCCTTGCTCACGCTCACTCTTTCTCTCTCTCTTTCAAAAATAAACATTAAAAGAAAAAGAACAAGACACCCAGAAAACGAGGTAGCTCTTTATTTCTTTTGGAAAGGCAAAATACAGTAAAAACGACCTGAGTTTGATCCTTCACTGCACGTATATTATGTTTGTGATACGGGTTAACTTCTCCAAGTCTCAGATTCCTCACCTAGAAAATGGAATTGCTAATACTGGCCTCACAGGATTATTTTTAGGTTTAGAAATAATGGTTTGTAACGCTTATAGCACTGTGACAGAGCACAGATGTAGACGAGAACTTACATCATCAATTTGATTTTCTGCACAACACACCGAATGTGTCGTGGCTCATAAGGTGCATGTGTTGTGACTATGATTCGGGTTATCTGCCTCTTTTGCAGTCAGATGCTTGAATACTTGATTTTGCTTTTTGCCAGGAGCATGCACTGACTGCCAAACTCCTAAAAATGCTACCGTAGTCATTGGTAGTGCTGTTTGGATTTTATTTCTTCCTAATACCGGCAAAACTTCTGTTTTTGGAGGTGATGTTTATGGAATAAACTGGCCATTAATCTATATTGTACTCAGCAAAATTAGATTTTCTAAAGGCTTTGTTTGCCAAAAATCTTCCCTGCAGATTTGGATACAATAGAGATACTGATAACTAGATCTCTCGTCAGACATTTTGCAATGCAAATGCTGTAATGAGGACGGACATAAATGTGATTGAATTTTAAACAGAGCTAAGGCATTGTTTTATTTTAGCAAGTCATTTGTACTTTTGCCTTAAATATGCAAACATATTTTGGTATACAATAATTTTATATATTGAACTAGATTCTTGCTTTATCACACGTAGTAATACAGCTTTCTCATTCATTCACTCAGTTTTCCCTCCTTATGTACATAGGCGTGATGATGAGAATAAATTACCAGAGTCCTCCCTAGAATTACTCACGGGATCTAGAGATGCGCACAGAAGAACAAAGATAACTCGTTTAGAGCTCATTGTGCCTAATATCGATCAAAACAGAATCTGGGCTGAGCACAGAGGTGCTGGCAACCCCCATTTCCAGGCCATGCCTGCAAAGTGCAGAGGAGAGCTAGCAAGCCCAGAATCTTCCAGTCAGCTCTGGATTCCCAGGGAAGTCGCTGGAGCTGTGGTGTTGCAGCCCTTAGGGACCCACTCTCTCAGTGGACCTCCCTCATAGACAGCTGGCTCGCCCTTTGTCCAGGATCTGCTGAAGCTTTGTGCTTGGGACCCCGATGTCCTTGACCTGAGGTGCTTTCACTGGCGGTGGCAGCAAGGCCCGGCCAGACACCTTCTCCTCTAGGATAAATCTCCAGGACGTTTTTTTTTCCTTTTCGCAATCAGGCCTCCACGAGGGTCCCCTGGTACATCTAAAATGCCAGTAAGGTCTAAATCCGACTGTGGGAACAGTTCATAACTTCCTAACCTGCCAGATAGCTGTGTCTATATCATCTGTATCTATATCTGTGTCTACATCTGTACCTATATTTATAGGCAACCAGGGCTCCCAGCTGCTCTGACCAGAGTTCTGTATCCAAGACTCCGATTCTCCTTGAGAATCCTCAGCAGTCAGTCCCTCAAAGAAATTTCTATCTTCGTTTCAAATATGGAAAAAGTGAGGCGTTGTGAAGTTACTTTAACCCCCCAGGGACTAAGTAAGGGGCGTCACGTGGCTGTGCTGGAATCTGAATCTGGTTGTGCAGTGGACTTCATTTTGCAACTGACGTGTGACTGATCCACACTGTTGCTCAGCTGCCAAACCGTGAGGACGGTAGGATAACAAAACCACGGCAGGCTAATAGGGCAGGTGTCCCACGTCTTTCCCTGCATCTTCAAGAAAAGAGCTTCCAAGAGACCGGTCAGTCTGGGGACTTTGTGACATGCTACCCACGTTATGAACCGTTTCTGTCAACACGTCTCGGAGAAGGGTGGGTGGAGACAGGTTCAGGGGACTGGGTTCGAGTTGACTTCGGGACCCTGCACACTCGTGTAACCACATAGGACCTTGGTTTCCTTCTGCATGAAGTGGGCGTGGAGATTTCTAGCCTGCCTGCTTCTCGAGGTGCTTGTGGGATCTCGCAGGGCTGTGTTAATTGCTTGCATTATTGACCTCCTTGATTTCAGTCACTGATCAATAAGCAGGTCCTGTCTGTGGTCAGTATACTATTCCCTTGACATTTCAGCTGTTTGGCCTTAGAGGAAGACCGAGAGGGCAGCCGAACTTCCAGACTGTTGAGCTTTCTACAACTTGAAGTGGCAGAACTTTAGAAATTTGCTTTTTATGGAAGCCATTTATAAAGTGACATGTGTGATGAGGAACATTTTATTACCCCCATGACAACCCTTTTGATATAAGCCAGAGGTCCCCAGAGTTTCTTGGTTCGTGGTGGGCTCAGCATCACAGCAAATTTTTTTTACAGCACCCGAGGCCAAAAGAAATAGCTAACGTTCCAGTTATGAAGTGCTATTAAAGAAACATCAGAGCCAGGCAGCAGTGAAAGTGGTAAAAACAGATTTTATTCGGGACAAGTGCAGTGGCGAAAGGAAGCCTCAGTGTAGCACCGGGTACGACAGGAACAGATGGGGATTTGTAGCCCAGGGGCAGGTGGGAGTCTGTGGAAGGAGTTACCAAGAGAATACGCTGGGGTCGGGAGGGTTCTGGAAAGACTGACTTTGTGGGATTCCTGCTGAAAGCAGGCCAGGGTGATGAGACATCGCCTGGGGGATGGTGGAGGTCGAGGAACCCGATTAAATACTAGGGTGATCATGTAGGAAGTTTGGGGGGTTCTGGCTAAACTGATGTAGCAGGAGTCTTGCTACGTTGCATGATGCACAGATGAACACGGAAGTTCGAAAGTAGAAAGAGTCCTGGGGAGCTTGAGCAGAGTCCAGCTAAGGAGAGAATTTTTGTCAGTAGCTGTCACCCTAACAATCTTGTAGCTGTTTGAAAAAACTCATGCACATAAATAGAAAGAAGAAACACAATACCTTTGTTTCATTCTTTGAAACAATTTTGAAGTTTCTTTGTTTAAGAGAGAGAGAGAGCGAGTGAGCACACTTGTGCTGTGAGTTGGGCAAGGGCAGAGAGGAAAGAGAGAATCCCAAGCAGGCTCCAAGCTTTCAGTGCAGAGCCCAACGTGGGGCTCATTCCACAAACCGTGAGATCATGACCTGAGCTGAAGTCAGGAGTTGGATGCTTAACCGACTGAGCCACCCAGGCGCCCCACTTTTTGTTTCATTCTTTTTTAAAAAATTTTTTAAAAATGTTTGTTTATTTTGAGATGGAGACTTGAGCATGGGAGGGGCGGAGGCAGAGGGAGACACAGAGTCTGAACCAGGCTCCAGGCTCTGTGTGGTTAGCACAGAGCCCGACGTGGGGCTCGAACTCACGAACCGTGAGATCATGACCTGAGCAGAAGTCGGACGCTTAGCCGACTGAGCCACCCAGGTGCCCCTTGTTTCATTCTTGAAAAAGCACAGTTTATACACAGGGGGGCACGTGTCTGTTGGCTACTGCACAGCTGTCCGAATGGATCACCGCCACCCTCATTCCCTATCCATGTTGACTTCCGTGGAGTACTTACTTTTTACCACAGCAACTGCTGAAAACCCAGCTTTGGCAAGACGTGATATCATTAAAAAAAAAAAAATTACAGTGGGGTCTAACGTTGGAACCAGGAACTACCTCTCGCTAGTAGTTTGTGATGTTTGGCAGAAATGCATATCCCGTGTTTGCCTTGAAGAATTAAAACATCTCCGTAATCCTCCCTGTTCCCTTGCCTTCACTGCAGCACCCGTGACGTTTTGGCACACACTTTGGGAACCATGGATGCACACAATGTATGAATTGCTATTGCCATTTGATAGGCCTGGAAAGCAGACTCAGGGTTGCCCAGTGGGGACAAGTGTTAAGAAAGGACCCCAGTCCTGGAGAGTGGTCTTCCAGTGCACTGTTGGCGGTGGTCAGGGGCGTGATACTCTGTGCGTGGCCAAGTGAAACAAATAACAACCCATTTTTGGTGCTCTCCAAGACCCTGGGCCACCCTTACGAACTTTCCTCTCTGGATGGTGTGGTACACAGCACTGTCCTTCTGAAGGTGGATCCAGTTACAAACAGAGAACAAATGTCTTTCTAAGTGTCTAACGTTCTTTTGTTTTTTTTTAAATTTTTTTTCAATGTTTATTTTTGAGAGACAGAGAGAGACAGAGTATGAGTAGGGAAGGGGCAAAGAGAGAGGGAGACACAGAATTTGAAGCAGGCTCCAGGCTCCGAGCTGTCAGACAGAGCCCGATGCGGGGCTCGAACCCATGAACCGTGAGATCATGACCTGGGCCGAAGTCGGATGCCCAACCGACTGAGCCCCCCCAGGCGCCCCCTAACGTTCTTCTAAGTGAGCTTATTGCTTTCCAGGAAACACCGTCTTCTTCAGAGTTCACTGACTTTGAAGCTATTTTGAGTGTTTCCTATGATTTCTGCAGCAAAACCCAGGGGAGCACAAATACTGCCTTTTCTGTATTCACACTCTTCACTGACAAAGGGCACACATCCTTCATGTATATTTTCTGAACTGTACTTGGGTTTATTGGGCATGGCTTATTCCAAAGTCTGAGAACTTTTCATCATCAAAGCAAATGCCACCAGGTCACAGTTTTAATATTTTTACTCTGAACAGAACCAGAGGGACAAACAACACTAAGAGAATCCTCTATATAATGATACAGTTATTTTAATTCCTGTCATAGTTTTTGCATAATGGGTTGGTTTTTCTCATGAAATTTCTTGTGTGATGAAATTTCCTGCTCTGAATATTTCTACCCGATGAGTTGAATCTGCTATAACTCTGGGGAAGGAGAAGATAGGAAAAATATTTCCAGACATTCCTCTTGCCTCCGTGGAGGGGGCTCTACAATTGTTTAACTTTTTGTTGTTGTTGTTGTTTTGGGTTTTTTTGTTTGTTTCGAGAGCAAGAGGGAGAGAAAGAGAGAGACGCAGGGTGAGAGGGAGAGAGAGAATGCTAAGCAGGCCCCACTGTGGGGCTCGAGCTCGTGACTGTGACATCTTGACCTGAGCCCAAAAAATAAGAGCCAGATGCTTAACCAACTAGGCCACCGAGGCACCCCAGCTTTTATTTTGTATTGAAGTCACCAGAAGTGGATTGTATAATCCATGCAAGAAAATTACCTTTGTCTTTTCCTGCATTAGGTGATACTTACAAGCAACAATGTGTGACAGTGCCGATATGTCTTCGGTGTTTGTATCCGTGTTCCTCCCGTAACACTGTGGGAACAGAGGCTCTGTTCACTCCCAGGGCCTATGTCAGGGGTCAGCAGACTTCTGCGAAGGGCCAGATAGTAAATATTTTTGGCCTTGTGGGCCACACGCTCCCCATTTAGACTACTCACCTCTGCTGATGTGAGATGAAAGCAGCTAAATAAAGAATAAGGAAATGAATACCTCTGGTTGTGTTCCAGTAAAACTTCACCGATGGCCACTGAAATTTGAATCTTAAACAATTTTAACGTGATATGAGAGATTAATCTTCTTTGGATTTTTCCAACTTTTTAAAAGTGTAAAAGTCCTTCTTTACCTCCAGCTGTGCAGGCACAAGTGGTAGGTTTGGCCCGTGGGCCATAGTTTGCCGAGTTCTGTGCTAGAGCAATTTCTGGCACACAGAAGGTGCTCGATAAATATTTGCTCGCTGGTGAAGACCACATTTTAAGTCAAATTTTTATTATGAAATAAGCACATAAAAATAAATGAAATAAACACAGAGATAATATAATCAGCATCTAGCACTGAGATTCAGAAACTTCATTCTGTCATATTTGCTTCAGATAAAAAATTTTTTTTGATGTTTATTTTTGAGAGGGAGAGAGAGAGAGAGAGACAAATTGCAAGTGGGGGAGGGCAGAGAGAGAGGGAGACACACAGGATCCCAAGCAGGATCTAGGCTCTGGTCTGTCAGCACAGAGTCCGACGCGGGGCTCGAACCCATGAGCTGTGAGATCATGACCTGAGCCAAAGTTGGGCACTTAACCAACTCAGCCACCCAGGTGCCCCTGCTTCAGTTGTTTAAAAAAAGACAATAGGCAGATATATTAAAGCCCCTCCCCCTCACCCCTGTTCTAGTTCCCCCAACCCCGTTTCCCTCCTCTCTATCCAGAAACAATTGCTATCGTGAGTTGGTATGAAAGCCTTCTCTGTGTGTGTTTATATTTTTACAGCATAGGTCTAAAATGTACACAGAAGAGTCATATTGAATCTGTTCATCTGCAGTCAGCTTTTTTCCCCCTTCCACTCACCACTGTGCTTTGTCTGTAGTTCTCAGATGTTCATTCATTTAAATTTTCATGTAGTTTAATATATTCATCCTTTATGAGTCTTACTCAAGAGATTCTTTCCGAACTTGATGTCATAAATATTTTCTCCTATATTTCCAAATAGGGTAGGAATCTGCAAACTTTTTCTGCAGGGGGCCAGAGATTAAATATTTTAGGCTTTACTGCCTACTCTTCCTCTGTTGCAACTACTCATCTCTGTGGAAAGCAGCTATGCACAATACATATACTAATGGGTGTGACTGTGTTCTAATAAAACTTTATTGCTGAAATCAAGCAATGGGGCCAGATTTGGTCCATCACCGGTAATTTAGAGACCACTGACCTAAGTTTTAGTAATTATGTTTTTAACATTTTGATACAAAATCCATCCAAGATTCACTTAAGAAAAAAAAAAAAAGGTTTATTTTTGAGAGAGAGAGAGCACGATCAAGGGAGGGACAGAGAGAGAGGGAGACACAGAATCCAAAGCAGGCTCCAGGCTCTGAGCCGTCAGCACAGAGCCCAACCCAGGGCTTGAACTCACGAACCATGAGATCATGACCTGAGCTGAAGTTGGATGCTCAACTGACCGAGCCACCCAGGCTCCCCTGAGATTCACTTTTGTGTGAGGGTGTATGGCATGAGTTACATATTTATTTTAGCCACAGGGATTAGCAGTTTATTCAGGTACCACTTACTAAATAGTGTATCCTTTCTGCATTATTTTTTAATTCCTTCTTTGTTACATGCTGTTTCTTTGGTTTCTCTGGTATATCTCTGTGCTCTCTTTTCTGATACATAATTCTATTTGTCTATCCCTGTGCCAGTATTATACTGCTACAATGATTATAGCTTCATAATAAATTTTTATATCTGGTGGAGAAAATGTCCTCATTTTTCTTTAAATTATCCTGGAAATAAATACTTGATTTCTTCCTCTTCTGTTTGAGTTTTTGGATCAGTGTGACAAATGAGGAGAAAAAAAAGAACATGGGATTTTGGATGGAATTCTTTTTGCCTGGATTAGTATTCTCATTAAGTACTAGCCGATGACTGTGGACGAGTTATCCTAATTCTCTGAGCCTCAGAGATGATATGCAGATAATAGTACATACTGCATAGGCTTATAGGCCTGACATGGGGTTCAAACTCAGGAGCCCTGAGACGATGACCTGAACTGAAGTTGGACGTTTAACTGGCTGAGCCACCCAGGCGCCCCCAGCTATAAGTATTCTTTGGTAGAAGCCCTCTTATCAAAAGTACCAACAGTTAATCAGGTCAGTTAATCAAAGAAGTAAATTTAAGTGGGGAATCATAAAAAAGTTTCAAATATAGTTTAAGCGTCTTATTTTTAAAAAGATGTTTATTTATTTTGAGTGAGTGAGAGAGAGAGGGAGGGAGGGGGGAGGGGCAGAGAGAGGGAGAGAGGGAGAGAAGCCCAAGCAGGCTCTACACTGTCAGCGCAGAGCCTGAGGAGGGGAACTTAAGAACCATGAGATCATGACCTGAGCCGAAGTCAGGAGTCAAATGCTTAGCCAACTGAGCCGCCCAGATGCCCCTTAGGCATCTTATTGTATCTTAAAATGTATAAATGTATGTTTATGTAGTAGGGGAAGGGTTTTGTTGACTCTTTACCCACAGTTCCACATGCTGATGGTGGCTTGTTTTTCTGTGTGGTCTGTAATTTGTTATTGTGAGCTCATTTTGATAAGTGTGTGTGTGTGTGTGTGTGCACCTGCATGTGTGTGAGCCTCAGGAGCTCCGCCTTGTGAAAGAGGCGTCCTGTCACTTTGCTGGTCTTGGCTTAGGATTTCCATATCAAGGGGATGTTCATCACATGGGACATTCATATGAGAGGTTTTGATTACTCATGGGTAGTCTTTTTTCATCCAAAGACCCTGGAGAGATGTCAAGGTCTTTTGTTTTTATTTTTGGTTTTTAACTTGTTTTATTTTTTTAAATTTCTATCCAAATTAGTTAGCACATATGTTTTTGTTTTTTGTTTGTTCTTTAAAGTTTATTTATTTTGAGAGAGAGTGCGAGCAGGATGAGGAACAGAGAGAGAATCCCAAGTGGGTTCCGTGCTGTCAGCATGGAGCCTGATGTAGGGCTTGAAGTCACAAACCATGAGATTATGACCTGAGCCGAAATCAAGAGTTGGACACTTAATTGGTTGAGCCACTCAGGTGCCCCTTGCACTCCCCCGCTGCTGTAAAACAAAACAACACAAAACAAAAAAACCCCAAAAAACAAACCAGACAGGGTGGCTCAGAGGCTTTATGTGTGGGCTTGGTTGCAGACATCACAAACTCCCAGCCTTTAGGTCTTATTTCCACGTTTATAACCCTTGTGGTCGATGCACTATCTTCTGCCGATGGCTCTGGTTGTGAGTTCTCCTATCATGTCTGAAACTTAAGGATTCCCCTTCTTTCCTACCTCCTTTTAAAGCTCACCTTTGCATGAAAGCATTTTCTATTTTATCTAATATGTTAATATGGTTTTTAGCTGGAGAAGGGCCCGCGCGTCAGTTCAATCCTTATGATAATAGTCCTGAATACTGAAATTTTCCATCGATAAAGCTTTTTACTCCGTGGGTGCCTACAGCATTACATATGTAAGAAAAGTCACGATGTCTATAATCTTTATGCACTAAGGTAATTCACATAGTCCAGGTTGGCAAGCATTATTAAATGAGATCGGTTTTTATCAACATCCTCAAACAGTTCAGAGGACACTCTGTGCTCAAAAGTCAGTTTGCTGAAAAACCCTTAACTCTACATGGTGATGCTTTGCTAACGGTTTTCCAGTGGGTTTTACTTCCCTTCTAATTTCATGCCTTAATTGGAAATGCTACATATCTGTGTTTTTCGGGAGACAGTTGGGGTGAACAGTATTGTAGAGTTCCTCTAAGCTATCGTACCCTGTTGTACTGCTTCTGCGGATATAATAACATAGGCAGCAGCTCTCTGTTGACTTAAGGTGCACCTTGTCAGGGTGGGGGAAACCCCTCTGTGTCTTCAAAGACAACACACTCAAGTGTAGCTAGAAGGTTCTGTCTTCTGCTTCCCTGTAGAGCTGTCCTGTGTCCTCAGGGCTGCAAAATTAAGGTGAGGTGGGTTTTTCCTGATCCCCCCACTCCCTGCCCTAACTCCCTGGTGGCAGAGAGCCCGGTCTCTGCTTGGTTCTGTGCTTCACACCCCATGGCTGGGGCTTTTACGGAATGCCTCTTTCATTCTCCGTGCTGCTTTTCTTTTCCTTTATAATTTTTACTTTCATTTTTTTCTGCCTTTTTCTGCCTGAAAAATGCCTCCCAGCCTCCTCATGGAAAAAGCCCTGGCTTTTTTAGTAGATGTTGCTGGCCAATTCGAGAGTTCTTTGCAACCACGCCCTGAAATGACTAATCTGAGCACACATGCAGTTTGGGGGTCTTTGGCTTTTGTGGATTTAAAAATAGTCGCAGGGTGCCGGGGTGGCTCAGTCGGTCGAGCGTCCGACTCTTGATTTTGGCTCAGGTCATGATCTCATGGTTAGTGAGTTTGAGCCCCGCGTTGGGCTCTGCACTGACAGCAGGGCGTGGAGCCTACTTGGGATTCTCCCCCTCTCTCTGCCCCCCACCTTGCATGCTCTCTCTCCTCTCTCTCAAAATAAATAAACCATGAAAAAATAAATTAAAAACAATTGCTACTGGATATCTAGGGCCTGCTCTTTTGATGGCTTGAATTGCATTTTTTTCCTTTTTATCTCTCATTTCAGTGAAGCTGCTTATATGAAGCCTGCTGATTCTAGAAGGCTTATCCCCAGGTCAATGAGGGACACCATGAAGACTTGAGATTTATCCGCAGAGCCACTGATTCTTGTCCTCATCTCTGGGAGCAGATGGGTATTAAAATTAGAGCAGCTGTTTCCACTTAAGGTTAGAATAACTGAAAAGAGAGCAAAGGGAATTTTTGTGCCCGCAGAGAGAAAAAACACACATCAAAGTAGTTAAGAGGCCAGCAGGTACTCAGGCATGTGAAGCACTTTGCAGCTTAAAGCAAGAGCCTTTCCCAAATAAGGTGAGCCTGGTTTCCACTCTATCACCTGGTATCGTGGACATCCACAGGGTCTCTGCCAACTTTTCTGAAGGATCCTGGGCTACCAAGCCTAACAGGTATGGAGCGCTGTGCCCATTCAGAAAATGCTCTGACTGAAGGATGCTCTCAAGGAAGGCAATGCCCTTTCTTCCATTCAGGCAATAAGTATTAATTGAGTGCCTGCTATGTGCCTGGTTCCCCAGCTCCTTGCTATCCCACCTAGGTGGCATTTGTCATTTATGCCTGTTTTAAAAGTGGCGGAGTGAGCACATTTTAATATTTGGAGACTACCTTTGGGGTCCCCAACAAGAGTGAAAGGCTCTTTTGAAAATGGGGGACTGACTGGAGTCCCCACCCTGGATTAACTTACTTCCCTTGTTTCCTAAGGCTTCTAGAAAGGAGGTCACATCCAGGAGAAAAATACAGGCTGTTGCATTTCAATTCCTGCTGACATCCTGGCCCCTGTGGCCTCTTGTGGCCGCTGGGCTGGGGGAGAGTCTCTGTGGAATCTGGGAGCCCCTCCTCAGGGCCCAGCACCCGGGAGGAGAGCCCGGAAGGAGCCTTATACTTGCTTTTGGGCAAAGGCAGGTTCGATTCATCACCTCTGCCAGAGGCTCCAGGGTTCTTTCAGAAAGGGGAGCTCTGGGCACAGGAAACTGTCAATATGGGGGTGCACTGGACACCGCCCTTGACAAGACCATCTTCACAAGGGCCACCTGCCCCGGACGGTTACTTGCCTCTCCCACTCAGGTTGTCCCACTGGCCACAGAGTGGGCCGGCAGGTGGCAAGGACATGTCCTAGGACACTCGCCTCACATGTGGCCTGTTCTCCACTTGAGCAGAAGAACTTGTAGTTTTCTCCATATGCCACCTCGTTAACCCCTTAGGACTTTGGCAGTTGCTGCTGTCCCTAGAGGAAGCCCCCTTTCTTGCTCCTTCTTGACCCCTGAGGCTTACTTTACACGGGAAGATTTTCTGAGTTGCTATGGTAAGTTCAGTGCCCCACTGCCTGTTTCTCATAGCATCCTGTATGCACATCCCATGGCTCTGACTTCGCTGTGATAAAGTCATGGTTTGTTCATCTGTGACCCCATTAATCACTAACCTTAGGGTTCGTGCCCACATTGCCAAACCTTTTCCATAATGGCTACCCTGAGCCTATGAGATTGCCTCTTTCATCATGTCATTGCTAGATATAGAAATTACCATTAATTTAAAAATTTAACCTTGGGGTGCCTGGGTGGCACAGTCGGTTAAGCGTCCAACTCTTTGTTTCAGCTCAGGTCACGATCTCATGGTTCATGGGTTTGTGCCCCACCCCAGGGTCCATGCTGACAGTGCGAAGCCTGCTTGGGATTCTCTCCCTCTCTCTCTCTCTGCCCCTCCCCTGCTCACCCTCTATCTCTTTCTCTCAAAATAAACAAACATTTAAAAAATAAAAACTTAACCTTTATTTGAAGAAATAAAATTCTAAATTTCATAGTAGAATTCCTGTGATTGCTATGCTAAAATGTTAGGATCTGACTGTGCTGGGCACTGTTTTTAGGGTGTGTTAGATGCAGGCACAACGGACTGAACGGGAGAAGACGTCGTGAATTAAGGTTAAGTAGACTGCTAAAGATGGGGCCTACCCTTAACTGCTTGGTGGGTCAAAATAAGCCAGATAGGGATATACGGTAGGTCTTAATTTTTTTTTTAATTGTCAAGTGTAACACACATACGGAAAGGTGCAGAAATCAAACACGTACAGCTCAAAGCATTATAAACTTATCAGCTTTGTAACTACTGACCAGGTCAGGACTGAGAATGGTGCCCTCCAGCCTCTTTCTGACCCTCACCTGTCCCTTCTCCCTGGAGGTAACCACTGTCCTGACTTTTGCATCGTTCGGTTTCGCTGTTTGTCATCTTTACACAAATGGAAACAATGTTGTATTGGGCCACTTATTCATGTTGTCATGTAAGACTAGAGTTGTTTCTTTTTCATTGCTGGATAGTATTCTTTGGTCTGGGTATACCACAATTTATTTATACATTCTACTCGGTGAATATTTGAGTGGTTCCACTTTTTGGCAATTGTGAATGGGCATATGAGCATTTTGTGTATGTCTCTTGGTGCACATTTACTTGTTTTTCTATTAGGCATATACCTGGGGTGGATTTCTGGCTCAGAAGGTAAATATTCCCTCAACCTCAGGAGATAACACCCAGTAGTTTCCAAAGCAGTTGTACTAACATACACTCCATCGCTGATTTATTCTTCCTATTGTATTCTGTTCTCATCAACACTTGACTTGTCAGTCTTTTGATTTTTGTCCTTCTTGTAAATGTGTAGTGATCTCTTACTGTGATTTTAATTTGCATCTCTCTCATTACTAATAGTGTTGAGGAACTCTTCTTATATTTTTTGGCCATTTGGACATCATTTTCTGTGATGCGCGTGTTCAAGTCTCTTGCCCATTTTTCTATGGAATCTCCACCACACCGCCTTCATTAATGTAAAGAATTCTTTATTCTGGAGATGAGCCCTTTGTGGTTTACATGTATTGCAAATACCTTCATTCAATCTGTGGCTTGCAATTTTGCTCTTTTATTGGTGTGTTTTGATAAAAAGAAATTTGTTATCCTGGTGTAGTCCAATTCATTAATAATTTTTCCTTTATACTGAGTGCTCTTTGCGTCCTGTTTATTAAATATTTATTCATTCTAAAGTCATGAAGATATTCTCTGCTGTTAGCATTTTGAAGCTTTAATTTTTTGCTTTTCATTTTAGGTATGTAATGCACTTATAATTTAATTTTGTGGTGGATGATGTGAGGGAGGAGACAAGCTTAATGTTTTTACCCATATGGATATCAATTTATTGAAAGGACTATATTTATTGCTCTGCCCTGTTCCATAAATTAAGTGTTCATATGCGATCTTTCTAAGTCCTAACTCTATTCCAGTGTTCCAGTGACCATAGAAATTCCTGATTTGGGGGCACCTGGGTGGCTTAGTAGGTTGAGCATCTGACTTTGGCTCAGGTTATGATCTCACGGTTCGTGAGTTTGAGCCCTGCATTGGTCTCCCTGCTGTCAGCACAGAACCTGCTTTAGATTCTCTGTCCCCCACCCCCCGCCCCTTCCCCGCTCACACCCGCTCTCGCTCAAAAATAAGTAAACATAAAAAAGAAAAGAAATTCCTGATATAGAGCAAGCCCTCCTTTACCGTACTTATTCAAGAATGTTTGGACTATTTGAGGCCATTTTGTACAAGAACAGAAAAAAAACTGTTATGATTTTTGTTGCAATTTCATTGAATCTGTAGATCACTCTGGGGAAAATCTGAATCTTTGTAATACTGAGTTTTTAATCTATGACTATAATAGCCCCCCATTTACAAATTTTTGTCTCAATACTATTTTACTATTTTATAGTTCTCTTTGTTGAGGCCATACACGTCTTTCATTTGATTTATTCCTAGGTTTTTGGGGATTTTGGGGGGTATATTGTAAACAGAACCCTTAAAAATTAGTTTTTGTTCATTTCTGATAGAGATGCAGTTAAAAAAGTTTTTGACCCTGTATCCAGTGAACTTGCTGAAGTTCCGTATTTTAATAGTTTTTCTGCCTGCATAATCATACAGTCTGTGAATTACAACAGTATCTGTTCCTGTTCAATCCTTCGACTTTCTTTTCATTCTCACTTCCCAGTACTGCCTAGGACCTTTAGTGTGATGTTCCTTGGAAGCGGCCACAGCGAACGTCCTTGCCTCTTTTTCAGTTTCAGTGAGAAACTTTTCAACACTTTACCAGTTACATTTGTGGAAGGTTTTCCTGTAAATTAAAGAAGTACCCTTCTATTCCTAGTTGTCTAAAAGTCTTCACTCCAAGTGAACGTTGAGTTTAATAAAATGCTTTCCCTGCATCAGTTGTGATGATCCTGAGACCTTTATGGGAAGTTAAATTCCCAGTCTGCTGCAGGCTTCTTTCCCTGAGTCGGCCCGGAGATAAAAGTTGACATACTTCCTGTGTTCATGGCATTGTTGCTTTGTGAAAAGGGTTCGCCAGGATGTATGAGTATCTCTAAAGAGAGGCGGGACAAGAAATGTGGGCACTGTCCTTTAAGTTTCCGACTCAAGGAACTGGCCTGAATGATTAAAAGGAAAAGGGAAGAACAGTCATCTCGTGTGAGGCTGGCGTGCCTGTGCCAGAAACGAGGTTTTGTGTGATCCCTTAGGATTTAGTGGAATATGGGAACCAAGGAACAAAGGGTCTGCCAGGTTTTTGAAGAACGGTTATTTTAAATTGATACATCTGTGACTGAGCAGGGCTTAAGGAGTCATCAGTATGACTGTGGACTAAGTGTGTTAGCCAGACTAAAGCAAAAGCAGTACAATCTCAAGATCGTTTCTAAACAGAGCGTGTTTTAAAGAGACGCTATGAAAAAGTGGGAGAATAATTAGACATGTAGTAGTTTATTTTTAATGGATTCATTTCACAGTCAGAGATTTGAGTTCTGCTTGTAATTTCCTCTTAGCCTACTTACAAAATGTAACTGCACCCACATGTGAAAATCAGGACAGGCTGATTTCAAGAAAGTCAGCTCAGAATTGAGGGCAAAAAAAGGGACTGTTTAGATTAGTATTGGAATCATTTCTCAAGTCGCTCTAGAGTCCCTACTGCAGAGGTGAAGAAATACCAAAAGGTGAGAATGTGTGTTTTACTAAGACACATTCTTACTGTGTCTTGGTTCAGTAAAATGAATGAGCATTTTTATTATTTGGATTTGGGGGAAAAAAAATCATGGGATGCATTTCCTGGCAGAGTCTACTCCTGGCATAAGCACTGTAGTGGTTCTTTTTTTCCCACATCTTTACTCTAGTGGGTAAGCAGTTGGTGTTGGAATAGAATCGAGATCTTTATTGAACAAAGTGGGAAAAATTCCTTTTTAAGGCAAATATACTGTGAGAGTTGGATTCCAACAGTGTTCATTTGTCTTTCAGCATGAAGATGACATTTGTAACCAGCGCAATTGCTATTTTGGACAGAGAAACCTCATATTAAGAACGGAAAAGCCACTAAGGCTGTCTAGTTCCATCCTTTCCTTTTACAGTCGAGGACCCCAAGTCCCAGGGAACTTTGTTGCCTTGTCCATCCAGGATCATCCACAAGCGGGAGTAAAATCACCAGCTTTCTCTACTGCATCATAATGCAGATGCTTGATAGCATTTTTCCAGAAACCCTAAACTCCAAATTCTGGAATCGTCTTTCTCATGCCCCCCCCCCCCCACCCTTGCCCAGTGCGCACATGTAGACAGTCTTCTGCTATTTCAAGGCCCTTGGTCTGTGTCACTCTTCCCCACCCACCTTCCTCTGGAGCTCTGCCTGTTTCTGTATCTAGCCTGTGCAGTGGGCTGCCCATCACTCGTGTTCGTTTAGTTCAGTGGGTGGGTGGGAGGGGAGGGAGAGAATTCCCACATTTCTTCCCATGAAGGACAGGTGGGCGTGTGACCCTTTCCTGTGGTCTTGCTTGGTGGCGGACTGTCTAGAAATTATGCCTTTCATAACGCGGAGATTCATTCTGCCCGGTGCTTGCACAGAGTTATGATTGGAAGAGTATCTGGTGTCTGCTTTGCCCTGACTTGTATTGCAAGAGGTCCTTCTGTGATTTAAAGTTCGTGCATGCCAACCCAGTAAGAGAGTTGGGTGGGGAGAAGAAGTAGATGCAATCGCTATCAGCTTTATAAAGGCTCTGTTCAAGCTTTTCTTCTTCAAAGTCTTCCTAGACGGGTCCACGTACCCGCTTTTTCCCTTTTGTGAACCCCGAAGTCAGTATCGTCTAGATGAGGGACTGGCCACATAATAAAGACTGTAGAGGTTTCATGGGCCAGATCATCTCCTCGGCACTCTGTCCACTGCTGACGTGGTGCAAAGCGGTCAAACATAAACAGATGGCTGTGGCTGTATTCCAACAAAACTTTATTTCCAAAAACACGCTGAGTTTGGCCTGCAGTTATAGTGTGACAACCCTGCTTCATACCAGCAAATTCTCAATTTTGCGGTTTGGACCAGGTATGGCAGAATCATCGGGGGAATGCCGAGTGATACAGGTTTCTCGGCCTCACCCTTGGGGTTTTTGATAAGCAGCCTGTGGTGAGGGAATCTGTGGTTGGAAAAGTTACTTGGGGCGCCTGGGTGGCTCATTCGGTTCAGCATCCAACTCTAGGTTTTGGCTCAGGTCATGATCTTGCAGTTTGTGAGTTCGAGCCCCTCACTGGGCTCTGCACTGATAGCACGGAGCCTGTTTGGGATTTTTTTCTCCTTCTCTCTCTCTCTGCCCTCCCCTCCCTCCTCCAAAATAAATAAATAAAAACTTTACAAAATTTAAAGAGTTCTTTACTTGATTCTGCTGCTCACATTACTAAAATGATGGTCCATTCTGCTTGTAAAAATTTGTGTGTGCACTTATACAAATAAGTACATGAGATTGCATCTTGTGTTTAAAATATTTTTAAAAAGACACGATTTTTGTACACATCTTTCTGTGTATTATTTCTGTGCCCTTTTTATTGCGGTGTGGTCTTTTATTGATCTGTAAGAATCTATATAAGGGATTTAGTCCTTTGTAATATGTTGTACAGATTTTCCTCCATCGTGTCGTTGCCTTTTGACTTGATTTATAGAGTCAAATGGATTTTTAAAACATTTTGATGGAGTGAAATGCATCAATCTGTTCCTTCAGGGCAGTGGTTCTGAACTGGGTGTGATTTTCTTGCAGGGGGGACATTGGCAACATCTGGAGACATTTTTGGTTGTGACAACTGTCACTGTTGGCAAGAGGGGTTCTGGCTTCCAGTAAGTAGAGATCAGAGATGCTGCTAAAACACCCTGCAAGGTTCAGGGCAGCTCCTGCCAACCAAGAATTATCCAACCCAAAGAGTCAGTAGTGCTGAGGTTGAGAGATACCTCTTTCAGGCTTCTGGTTTTGTTCCTTGCTACGTAAGGAACCTTCTGCCTATGATCCCAATAACTACCTCAGAATCTGTATTTAAAAGTTCCATAACTGATTTTTCTGCTTAGAAAAATTATTAAAGCAATGGCCCAGAGGACTCTTCTTCTTTTTTCTTTTTTCTTTCTTTAAATATTTGTTTATTTTGAGAGAGAGAGACAGCGAGAGCACACAAGCAGGGGAGGGGCAGACAGAGAATCCCAAGCAGGCTCTGTGCTGATAGCAGGGCTCAAAGTCACAAACTTCAAAATCTTGACCTGAGCTGAAACCAAGAGTCGGATGCTTAACCGACTGAACCACCTGGGCGCCCCTCTACTTACTTCTTAATACCACCCACACGTGCCCCTGAGTTACTTCTCTTGTGTGCCTACATCTTCCTCCTCGCTCCTCTGTAAGTGCCACGAGCCCACCATGTCCCCTTAGCGACCTGTGTGGCCTGGGCCACGTCACAAGCTCCATCGGCGCGTATAGGCCCTCCTCCGGGGCCTTGTTGGGTTCGGGCTCCTCAGACGCCCTTCCCATTCCCCGGATGACTCTGCCCGCTGAGCAACGGGTATAAGTGAGAGAGAGGTGGCTTCAGGGGTACTTCTGTGGACCCTCTGAAAACCGCGTCAATGAAAACCACGCGGCCGTCAGCAGACCCCCAAATCCCAGAGCGGGAGGAGGCCTTGAGATGCTCTGCCCTCGGCCCTCACTTAACGCCAGAGGGACGTGTGTCCAGAGCAGGCAAGGGACTTGGCCGGAGCCTCTCAGCTGCCTGTGCCGACTGACGCCAGGACTGTTGCTCAGCCGGTCCTTTGTCGTCAGAAAACTCCTTTCTGCTGTCTTTGCTTTGCTGAGAGCCGCCACTGTCACCTCCGAGAAACGAGTTCTGAGACCCACTCATCATCTACTCATTTCAGACCTGCGGTCATCAAGCCCATCTTCCCTGTCAGCATTAGGGACTTGAACTCCTCGAACACACGATTGTTAATAGTGGACTTGCGTCCAGGCAGGGTATTGATTGCACATAGACTGCTCAGGGGAGTCCAAGTTCGTGTGCCTGGACCTTCTGTTGGACTGCAAGCTCTTGGGGCTTTTTCATCTCTCTGACCCCTCTTCCAGGTACCTTGTCTGGAAGGTAAACCCACCTGGTGCTGGATAAATGTCACATCAATCACTGATCAGCTGTACTGAGTAGGAACGAAGCTCATATTCTTGAAACTAGTGGGAAAGGGTCACCTGGGCGGGTGGTTCCATGGGCGCCTCCTCGGGTTCTGTCACCCAAGTGATGCAGATCCTCCATGTGGAGGCAATCCTGCTAGCCTTGACTTACTCATCTGATGACCCTGAAAATGGGCTGTTGTTATACCTGTTTTAAATTTGACCTTCCAACCTGTTTGTGTGCCGATGCGGGGGTGGAGGGTGGCATTAGAATTGCCAAAAACGGGACAGCAGACAGTGTGCGGAAGGAAAACAGGTCATGGCTAAAGTGCCACATGGGAGGTCCTGCAGATGACGAGTCCTCGGGTCGGCAGGCGCCTTCGCTCTGGTCTGGCCTCCCATCTCGCCCTGTGCACCCCATGCATCCCCATGAACGCTCCTGCTTGTAGTGTAAATGATCTGTAACAGGTGAAAAGTCTAAAATGAAATATGAAAAGAATAGTTTCAGATTAGTTCTGCGATGTGAAATATTTGGCTTAAATAGATGACTAATGATACAACAACAAACAGCACTTAATGAGCTTGCTGGTGAATTGTAGGCGGAAAACCATTAATCCGTGGGCTTTCTCTTTATTCTTTCTTATAGCCGGTATTACAAAGACTTAATCATTTACCCCCCATCATTAGAGGCTGGGAATTATAGCCAAGAAAACATTGCCTATTAAGTTTTGAGTATCCCCAAAGTCAAGTCTATTCATTATGATATTTTGGCCTCATTATACATTTCAGCAGTTTGGCTGTTTCCTGCTTAAGGTTCAAACTTAATGGGATTCCAGGGCATAGTGACCTCTACAACAGGTTCATAATTGCATTTTATCTTATATTTGCTGTTACGCAATTGAAACAGATTGGCTTTTTTTTTTGAAACGAAGCCATCCTGAAGTGTTAGAGTGAAGTGTTAGAGAATACAATGGCAGGTAGTTGTCATTGTTAGCAAAGCAATTAATACACAACCCAAGAAAGTAGTAGTAATATGAAATGATTATTTTTAAAGATTTTTTAAAATTTTATTTTGAGCGAGAGAGAAAGGGAGGGAAGGAGAGAGTATGAGTAGGGGAGGGACAGAGAAGGAGGGAGAGAGAATTCCAAGCAGGATCCATGTTGACACAGTGAAGAGCCCAACGCGGGGCTCGAACCCAGGAACGTTGAGATCATGACCTGAGCCGAAATCAAGAGTCAGACGCTCAACCGACTGAGCCACCAGGTGCCCCTGAAATGGTGACTTGAAACAAGGGACCAATGACCTTGTAGTGCATTCAGCTCTGTTTGGTATCCCAGTGTGCGTGTGTGTGTATGTGTGTGTGTGCGCATGCCTGTGCTCCCATCACATCAGTCACTGTTTTGAATCCCTGTGGAAATCTGTACAACTGACAGCTTCATTTTGAGCTTTTGTTGTCTTTACTAGGAGCATGTCTCCCGGCAGCTGTGAGTCAGGCTTCACTTCATCCCCATGCTGCTCCCGCATTCTGCTCATCTGTGAACACAGCATTTCTTAAACGACATCTTTAATTCTCTTCACGTTTTCCTTCTAGCTCTTTATTCCCGAGCTGGTGGAGCTGACTCCAGGGCACGGCGGGTTGGACACTGCTGTGGGTCCTGCCCTTTGCACCCAGATCTCTCCACCAGCACCCAGGGTGATGGGCTTCAGCAGTGGCTCACCTGGTGGACAGTCCCTGAGCACCAGAGGAAGGCGACTCGGTGTTGAGGGCCATCTGTGACCTCCACAGAGACTTGACTCTTTCTGCTCCCCTTCATCAAGGCAAAGGCGGGACATTATGCTGGCTCCGCCTTACCTCTCAGGTCATCAGAGACTTTCCCCCTTTTTAAAGCTGATTTAAAGTTATTTCATTGCTGGGGCACCTGGGTGGCTCAGTTGGTTAAGCATCTCTGACTCTTGATCTCGGTTTAGGTCACGGTCTCAGTTTGTGAGTTCGAGCCCTGCATCGGGCTGTGCGCTGACAATGCGGAGCCTGCTTGGGACTCTCTCTCTCCCTCTCTCTCTGACCCTCCCCTGCTTGTGCGTGTGCGCGCGCTCTGTCTCTCAGAATAAATAATGAACATTAAAAATTTTTTTATTATTTAATTGCGATGAAGCATTGTAGGGCAGATACACAAGGCATTCCTTGACTTTCATTCTGAAGAGCTGGGATGGGACCTTGGGAGAATCCTAATTCCATTTCACGTGGCAATACACGTCACAGGCTCTGGTGCTACCTGTATCTAGTATCATTCATTCATTCATTCATTCAGTTGTTCAGTCATAGTGTATTCGGCAGCTCCTGTGTGCCAGTTGCTGTTCTTGGGGCTGGGGGTGGGGGTGACCACTCAAGTAAACAAAACAGGGAAAAGAAACCTGATCTCACAGGGGTTTACAGTCTAGTGGGGCCAGATACAAAATCAATATAGAATAAATTGGTAATTTTTTCCCACATTGTATTAGAACATTAGCTGTTTTAGTTGAATTGTGTGTTCAGGGACGTCCTCATCAGAAGATGACATTTGAGCAAAGACTCAAAGGAGGCTTTGGGAAGAGACACAAGAAATGGGTGTTGTGGGCAGAGGAACAGCCAGTGCTAAGACCTTGAGGTCGGAGAGTGCTTGGAGAGTTGGAAGAACAGTGACGTCAGTGTGTTTAGGGCCAAGTGAGGCAGGGCAAGAGTGGGAGGTGAGGTCCGGAGCTGGGAGGAGGGCACATCACCTGTGGCCTAGTTAAGACTTTGTAAAGACGTTGGCTTTTATTCTGAGTAAGAGTTGGTCAGTTGCTCAACATCGCTAAGCCTCAATGGTAGTAAATGTACTTACCTTGGAAGGTTGTTGTGAGGAGGAAGTAAATTAAGAAATGTAAAATGCTAAGTGTAGTGGCAGGCACCCAGGGAGTACCCAGTGATTTGCAGGTCGAACTGGTTTTGCTGTTGTTGTTCTTAATGTGCGTAATAGGTTACTAGCTATAAACTCCTTAGGGGCGGACACTGTGTCTGTTTGTTTTCTCTTTTAGCATTTTATTCCCAGACCTGATACAATTCATGTCAAATAGTAAGACCTCAGTCAGTATTCATTGAGTGTGGGGCGCGTGGGTGGCTCAGTCAGTTGAGCGTCTGTTCAGCTCAGGTCATGATCTTGGCGGTTCGTGAGTTTGAGCCCTGCGTTGGGTTCTGTGCTGACAGGTCAGAGCCTGGAGCCTGCTTCGGATTCTGTCTCTTTTTCTCTCTCTCTCTGCCTCTCAAAAATAAATAAACTTTAAAAAAGTTTTAGAAAATATTCATTGAGTGATACCATTATACCTTTATTCTAAAGAAGCATCCTGAAATGATGGTCTAATTGGCTTATATTTAACCCTTAACTTATTTTCTGTTGCTTACAGAAAGAGAACCCTTACCTTTTGCCTTCTCCACAGGGATTGTTTTTTTTGGTGTCATAACCATCAAAGTTGCAGTGCTGTGGTGTGGACAGAACTCAGAAGATGCGATGTCGTTCTGGAATAGTTCTTTTGTAGTGGCTGTGATGGGTCACTCAACTCCTCTCTCCTTGTGTTTCTGAACAGTGATACGGGTTCAGAAAATTCCCTCCTTATTTCAGGGTTGTTGTGAGCACAAATGAGATACTAGATGGCAGTGTTCTTTGAAAACTCTAAATGGCCACCTTACAGGGAGCAGTAGGTATGATGCATGGCGGCCTCTGATGTCCAGGCGATGGCTGTGCTTTGAATTCTTTCTGGGGAGGACTTGCTGACGTGTGCCGTACCTCGGTGGTACCTCTGTGGGGTCTGGCTGTTGTCCGCAGTGGAGCAAAAGCCAGGGGGTGTCTCTGGTCACCAGACAGGTGGTCTTTGCCTTAGGAATGTTTTTTTTTTTTTTTTCTAAGCTTCACAGTGGAGGTTTAGGCTGCCAGAATTAATTCTTCTAACCATCTCTTCAATTTGTTTAAATGATTTAAATGTAGTTCTCTGCTTTCAGGCTTCTGCTAAAAGTCTTAATTTGTGACTAGGTCAACCTCAGATGTTATTATCAAAAGTCGATTTCAGAAACATGGCTTATATGTCCCCTTTATCAGAGCTAGTTAAATTCTCCTTCCTGTCAGATGATTCTTGAGGGGACACCCATTCCAGGAAGCATTCCTAAAAATAAATCAGAAACAAGGTAACAATATTGTGACCAAAAGGGCGGTTTACATATGTCTCTCATCATGCCTTGCTTTCCAGATACTAATTGAGCTCTTTATTTTTTGAACACTTAAAAAAAGAAGCCTCACCGTGTTTTCTGTGTTCCTTGACATGCTAGGAATAGTGCCATGAACATGGTAGATGAAGTCCCTACACTCTCAGAGCTCACCTGTTTGGGAGAGGGAAAAAAAGGGTTATTTCAGATTTTGTAGTGAGGGAAGCCTTCTCTGAGGAGGTGACGTTTGAGTACAGAACTTTGTGAAATGAAGCAGTGAGCCATGGAAAGCTTGGGAGAAAAGCATTCCGGCAGAGGGCCCAGCAGGTGCAAAGGCCCTCATGTGGAAATGATCTTGGCATAGTCCAGGGACATAAAGAAGGTGAGGAAGGGAGAGTGTAAGGGAGGAGGGAAGAGAGGACATCTCTGACATGGGAGGAAACTGGGTTTTACTTTAAGTTGATAAGGATTGTAAATATTTAAAATTATTTACAGCTTAAATATTTTCTTCTGATACCAACCCATCTCCTTTTAACTGAGATTCTATGAAGGAATCGCCCAGTGATAGGCAGAGAACGTGGTGGCATTTTTGGAGTTTCATTTTCATTCAATCCAAAATCCCTCCATATTCCTAAAGGAGTTTGTTGGAAATTGTCTGACAAGCGCAATTACCAGGGTGAGTAGCTGTTTTACCATGCAGAATTCTGTCCGCGTGTGTTTATGTGTGAGTTCATTTCCACAAGAGAAATTGAGGGCCTCGTTTCTCTGTAGTCTGATCTTTACCGAGTTCTATTTTATGATCAGCCCTCAGAAGCCAGAGGGACATCAGATAGAGGTCTAATTTTCTGTTCACAGGAGCAAATGATAATTGAAAAAGTGGGGAGAACATGTCTGAAGCCTTGAGCTGTCTCAGGAGAAGGCGCTGATCATTTCGCATTGTTTTGTACCGCATCTCCAAGCAGAAACGCATGGTGATTTACAGGTCAGCAAAGGGCACCAAGATAAACACTTTCCTTAGGAGCATTGTCACACTTTAAAGTCACGCAAATGAGGGGCGCCTGGGTGGCGCAGTCGGTTAAGCGTCTGACTTCAGCCAGGTCACAATCTCGCGGTCCGTGAGTTCGAGCCCCGCGTCGGGCTCTGGGCTGATGGCTCGGAGCCTGGAGCCTGTTTCCGATTCTGTGTCTCCCTCTCTCTCTGCCCCTCCCCCATTCATGCTCTGTCTCTCTCTGTCCCAAAAATAAATAAAAAACGTTGAAAAAAAAATTAAAAAAAAAAAATAAAGTCACGCAAATGAAATTGTATCTTCCGTATCTTGCAAGGTCACATGTCTCTGGGATCACCCTCCAAAATAATGAGGTAGAAACTTTCATAAAGTTCTGCTTACTGCTCTCTTCGGGCAGGATTACCATTGTCGTGTAAGCCGATCATTGTGGAAGCTTTTAATTAAATAACATCACTTTAAAAGGGGTTTTCCTCCAGTAGAAATTGGGAGACATAGGTAAGCACATCTTTAGGGGAGATAAGTTAGTTGGGCGGTCATTTCTCATGAGGAAACCTTGCAGTGGTCCATCCAGGATGTGGAAAAGGAGGTTCCAGTTTCGATCTCTAGTTGTTGTCATGGCTGCTAAAAATATTAAAGTTGATATCTTCCTAATGAGCCTCAGTTTTAAATGCTTTTGCCTTAGAAAATTCCTGTAAGTAAAGTGTTGCTGAAATCAACATTATTTCGGAGCTTGGGTTTGGGGCAGCTCTTCACTAGGTGTGTTCTTGCTGGTCACCTGTTACCTGTGGAGGGGTTAATGTCGGGGTGACCTTGGGAGGCTCCCCCACGACAGCACAAGCAGTTAGGAACTCTGATTCCGCAGGAACAGCATTTCCTAGAGCCACGGCTCTGAGACACGGAGCTCATTTCCCAGCGATGGCACCACTTTTCTTACGAGGGAATAATTGACCCATTTATGGTCTTGTTTCAGCTTGTTGCGGATTCCTGTGCCAGCAGCCCTTGTCACCATGGCAACTGCAGCAGCAGCAGCAGCGATGGCTACCTCTGCATTTGCAATGAAGGCTATGAAGGTCCCAACTGTGAACAGGCGCTTCCCAGCCTCCCCTCCTCTGGCTGGACCGAGTCCATGGCCCCCAGGCAGCTTCAGCCTGTCCCCGCCACCCAGGAGCCTGACATCATCCTGCCCCGCTCTCAGGCGACCGTGACTCTGCCCACCTGGCAGCCCAAAACAGGGCAGAAAGTTGTAGAAATGAAATGGGATCAAGTGGAGGTGAGAACGTTTGATTGCATATGTTTTTATGTAAGAAACCAGTGAGGTTAAGATAATGCCAGCGGTTGCAATATTGGCAGTAACAACGGAAGACCTTTAAGTTACCCTCTTGACAAAACAGGGAGTCTGAGGTTAGTCCCACCTTCACTTGTGTGTAGATCCCTTTTGGTTACGCAAAGGCGATTTTTCAATTATGACTGTTTTGTGGGCATCAAGAGTGTAAGCAATAAAAGGAAAAGGATGAAATTATTTTCTGGAACGATATCCATGTATATTTCTGTGAGATCGTTTTGGATTCGGCACAGAGAGCCCAAGGAAGGGCCATGTAAATGAACGTATCACGGACCCTCCACCGTTGACCTAATTTTCCTCAATATTATGCTTAACTCCTTGTTTATTTATTATGATTCTATTTCTGGTGACTTGCAGCCAATATCATTTTAAAAACAGCTGCTATCAGTGATTTCTAAAATATGTCGAGACTGCATTTGAGAATGAAATTTCCAAATTTTATTTATTTTGGCAATAACAAATTCCATTCATTGACTCTCGTCCAGTCTGGGTTTGGCTTGTGTTTCAAGCTCATCAGAAGTCTCATTTTGAGGAATTTTCAGCAGATCCTTGAAAGTTGACGTGTAACCTAAATTTGCTAGCTAGGAGAGTGGAGGAGCAAATCCAAATCATGACTTTGAGGTGATATCCATAGGGTATAATTCCGTTCCATATCTTGCATTTTATAGGACATCCCGTGATTGTATATTATTGCAGGTTTTATAGCTCAAACGACAAAACACATAGATCTTTGTGTAGCAGTTTTAGAGTCAAAGAATGTGTGTAGAAGTTTCTCTTATCATTGTCAAAGAGACAAGGTAGCATCTCTTCTTTCATTTTCTTGGGCAATTGTAACCAGTGACCCATTTTTTTTTTTCATTGCCACACAATTTATCAAGGCCCTCTTCAGACCGCAGGGCAGTGCTTGTAGCCTACCCAACAAAACCCTGGACGTGTTCTGATTTCAGACTTTTAACAAATGCTTTGAAGTTATGGTTTTAATTCCTCTTTGCTGAATGACTCACTTCTTGAATGTGAACTAGATTTGATTCTACATTTGTCAAGGAAGTGTCCTTTAAAGAAAATTTCTCCCCAACCACCCATTTCAATCTATTTATTTAAAGCCCTCCTGTCCTGTAGTTGGTAAACGTAAAAAGAAACGCCTCGTCTTCTTGTCATGCTGTAATTTCTTAGGCTGTTTCAAGAAGCGGGTTAAAAGTTGCCAGAGGAAGGTGTGAATATATTTGGGTTTCTCCTGTCGTGAAATAGTGATGCTTCAGAAATGTGACGCTATTTGAAGTCTTAAGGGACTAAAATTGTTGTAACAGTTGTCTGTTGACACAAATTTAACAAGTCGGGCTTCCATCTTTGAATATCCATGGTGGGCTTACTTTCTGGCATTTGACTGTCAGGCCTTCTGGGGCATATATTCTCAGCATTGGGTGTGGGTGGAGGTGCTGAGAATTTCTGTATTGTTCTCAGTTAATTCAGTGACGATGGACACATATAATACCACCCCCTTTAATGTTTCTTTATTTTTTTTGAGAGAGAGTGAGCACAAGCGGGGGAGGGTCAGAGAGAGAGAGAGAGAGGGAGAGAGAGAGAGAGAGAGAGAGAGAGAGAGAATCCCAAGCAGGCTCCACGCTGTCAGCACGGAGCCCCACGCAGGGCTAGATCCCATGAACTGTGGAGATTATGACCTGAGCCGAAATTAAGGGTCAGACACGTAACTGACTGAGCCACCCAGATGCCCCTAATACCCCTTTGTTTTGACTCTACTGGGTGAAGACAGTGCTCATGGCATGAGGAGTAAATGAATAAGTTGGTCAGAACCACCCCATTGGACGCAGCTCAAGCGTTCACAGTGTATTTTCTGACGAACACCATTATTCCCCCCCTTGAACTCCCTTTATGTACATATCAGCGAAGGTGTAGTCCATAGGGGAAAAAAAAAAATAGGCAGCTTCCCAGTCCCCTGGCCTTAACGCATGCTCCTGAGACCCACCTCTGCACAGGGCAGGGTCACCCAGACTTAGTGCTTCTTGCCTACTGTTCGTTTTAAGGCTCGCTCTCCTAGTTAATGCTTGCTGCATAGAAGCTAGTCCTTAAAGCCTGTCCTCTGGTTCTCCAAGCATTGAGTCCCAGACTGAGCATAGAGCAGAGGCCACTGACTGCTCGCTAAGTGGAAAACAGCGGGGAGTGGACCCCTGCAGCGTCCTGTTCATCAGTCATAGCGATCTGGGAATTGGTAGACGCTCTCAGGAAAGCTTTGGCATTTCAGGAAACCAAGTGGCAAAGCTTTCATTTTCTTTTGAGTCTGTACCATGTCACCTGTCTTCTCTCTGTCTCCACCTCAGCGTCACCCAAAGGTAGCTTCTGGAATTTTGCTTTGTAATATTATCCTGTGTGATGATCAACCCTGATAACTTGTTTCTTCCTTTTTTCCCCAGGTGGTCCCAGATATTGCCTGTGGGAATGCAAGTGCTAACAGCTCTGCCGGTGGCCGCCTGGTAACCTTTGAGGTGCCACAGAACACGTCGGTCAAGTAAGAAAACTCGCAGTTACAAACCATTAAGATCGATACTGTGACCCTATGCTGGGTTGTGTCTGTCCATGTAACTGGTCAGTCCAGTGAGAGTCATGAGCAGAGTTCCATGTGTAGATGTGGCCTAAGTGGCTCAAAATCCAGAAGGAGCTATTTCAGGAAAGAATATTGCAGTGGGGATCCTGTTGGGTGGAGATGTGGAACTGGATGGGGTGAGTAAGGTGCGAGATAAGAAACCTTCACTTCCCAAGTGACTTTTGCTTCCAGAATTCTTTGGTGTCTTACGATTTGAATGGGCTGTTGGTTAAATTCATGTGCATCATTTGCCCCAATTTAAAATCCAAACGTTACAATTTTATCTGAGAAGAAAGTGTTTTGTTTTGTTTCTATTTTTTTACTTTAATTAATTAATTTATTTCTGAGAGGGAGACAGAGGGAGAGGCAGACAGAGAGGGGGACAGAGGATCCAAAGTGGGGTCTGTGCTGACAGCAGAGAGCTTGATGTGGGGCTCGAACTCACAAACTGTGAGATCGTGACCTGAGCCGAAGTAGGACTCTTAACCGGCTGAGCCACCCAGGTGCCCCTTGTTTTGTTTTTAAACTTAAGCTCTTTCAAACTACATACTGCCCAGGGAGGTGGGCAGGGATGGGGAAGAGGCAAGGGGTCTGCCCCTGCCGTGTGTCAGGTGCTCTGTGTCACTAGGGAGTGGGGTGGAGCCAGCCCTGGAGTGACCCCGTCCCGTCTCCCACTACTCATTCTTCTCTGATGCTAATTACCTGCCAATCCCCCTGTCCCCATGTAGCCAAATGGGAGTTTGCTGTCCAGTCTTCAGGGACTTTAGAAGGCCGAGGGACATGTGACCCTGGTTAACTAGTGCTCTGTATCAACTCCCTAGTAGGGGGGCCGTGGGCACTTTGGGCCTCTTCTATTCATACAGAATTGTTTTTGCCCACCTTGCTTTCTTTTTTAAAATGTTTATTTTTGAGAGAGAGAAAGAGAGTCAGAGAGTGTGAGCAGGGGAGGAGCAGAGAGAGGGGGACAGAGGGTCTGAAGCAGGCTCTGCACTGTGATAGCAGCAAGCCCGACGCGGGGCTCGAACCCACGAACCGTGAGATCATGACCTGAGCCGAAGTCAGATGCTCAACTGACTGAGCCACCCAGGCGCCCCTGCCCACCTTGCTTTCTAAACAATGGGGTCCCTGAAATGTTTGGAAGGGGGACTTTGTTACGTTGCCCCTGCGTCCCTCCCCCCCCGGGGCCTTGAACTCAGTCTGGTGGCGGAAGAGTCAGAATGGGCAGTGAACTCCGCACCGGGAAGAAGTCCCCGCGGGGAGAAAGGTGTGGCATCTGAGGCAGCTTCCAGTGCTACCAGCAGGGGGACCCCGGTCCTAAGTGTTTCATTGCTCATAACACAGATGATCTGTGCTGGTCAGAGCTGGCTTTGGGGAGGATCAGTCGTTTCCTTTACGTGTATGAAACCGTCTCATAGTGCTTTCTTGTCTGGGTCATATTATCTTTCTTTCATAAGCCTTTCCAAATAGTTCTGATCCTCTATCCCTTTAAATACTCTACCCGCCCCCCGATCAGCTTGAAATTCTCCAGGCCCCTTCTGGGCTTCAGGACTGGGCAAAAATAGCAGGTTGACCCAGGCTGAGTCATCTCTGGGTGCCCTGAATTCACCTGCAAGAGTGGCTAGCCCCCGTGTACTTTCATTTATTCACGAATTCAACCTTTTACGAAACCCCGACTGAACACCCAGCCGCAAGCCAGGAGCTCAGCGCTTAGTACGCCGATCTTCTCCCGAAGGTGGAGACCTGGTTTTCTAGGAGCACAGAGGAAGCAAGGGACAGCTTCCGGGCGGTGGGAAGGTGGTCAGGGCAGGTCTCAGAGAAGAGATGACCCGTGGGCTAAGCCTTGCAGAATGTCACTTAACCAGGCATGCGAGGAGGCAGAGGTTGGGAGCTGGGAGGGAACCTGGTTGGGGAGGGACAGTGGGTCCATGTCGCCGGAACGCTGGGCTGCAGGATTTGAGGCTGAAAGGGGAACTGAGGCCGAGGCCGGTTTGCTTCCTAGCGTCTCATTCTTTGGACTTTACCCTGAAAATAAGAAGCCAGGAGAGGCCTGGAGCATGGGAGGTGACACACTTTTGCTTACGTTGGCAGCACAACTCAGGTGGCCATCTGGGGATGCAGGACACATTTGTAGTAAATTCAAGCAGGACTCATATCGTGTGGATGTGGAAAGATTTGTCTCTAGAAGAACTCAGTGTACTCTTTTATTTATTTATTTTTTAACGTTTATTTATTTTTGAGAGGAGGTGCAGAGGGGCAGAGGGAGAGGGAGACACAGAATCCGA
The DNA here is from genome assembly GCF_018350195.1 of Panthera tigris. Taxonomy (NCBI): domain Eukaryota; kingdom Metazoa; phylum Chordata; class Mammalia; order Carnivora; family Felidae; genus Panthera; species Panthera tigris. The sequence goes on along the minus strand of NC_056667.1, from coordinate 210,242,381 downwards.
AGCAGGCTCCAGGCTCTGAGCCGTCAGCACGGAGCCTGACGTGGGGCTCGAACCCACACACTGTGAGTTCATGACCTGAGCTGAAGTCAGACGTTCAACCGACGGAGCCACTCAGGCGCCCTAACCCTTTTATTCGCGATGAAAATTGTTATTCGAATGTGAGTTATCTATTGGTGTTTTCTGTGGTATATTTTGAAGCAAGTGGGAGACCTTTGTAATGATTTCCTGAGACCTTTGTGGATGTATGTATATGTCATTTTATTTTTATTTTCGACTTGGATGGACTGGTTCTAAGATGAATTTTTCTGAAAGGGACTTTTGGTTTACTTCACCCCCGTTTTCAGAATTCGGCAAGACGCTGCGGCCTCGCTGATTCTGCTGTGGAAGGTCACGGCCACGGGATTTCAGCAGTGCTCCCTCATAGACGGACGGAGTGTGACTCTTCTCCAGGCGCCTGGGGGTCTGGTCCTCTTGGAAGAGATGCTCGCCTTAGGGCACAATCACTTCATCGGTGAGTTACGGAAGTCTGCCCGTCAACACATCTGATTCCACCCAACCTTGGTTTGGGCGTTAGGGCGTTTTGCTCAGATAATCTGAGTTCTGGCCATCAACAAAATGTCCTCCATTTTCGAGGAGGTTTTGCTTAAACATCCAAATTGATTTATAAGGTAGCATCTCCTGTGTGGCTCGATATGGAAAAAGCGTGGGCTCTGCAATCCTGAGACTATTCGTATCCCAGCCCCGGACAGAGCATCATAGATGTGTGATCTTTGGCGCATAATGTTCTGAATCTGCTTTCTTTTTGACTCCAGTCTGCAAGATGCTGGACAGGGTACAGTGGGCAGGAATTGTGGGCAACTTCAGGCACCGAATGTTGGTGTCTCAGAAAAAACCCTGTTCTCCCTTGATTTACACCTGACCTAGAGCCCGGGGCACAGCACCTCGGAAGCGATTGGCTACATCTGAGCCTCTGACTCACAAATGACTTGAGGACTACATCTTCCCCCCGGGCTCCTCTTCTTCACCCACCCTTCCCTCCTGGGTCACTTTTGACTTTTCACTTTCTCGAATAGTGTCAGTCTGCAATTTCACCTGCCCTAAATGACCACATGCCCAATTAGCCCAATTTTCAAGTTCCTCTGCCCTAGAGTAGAAATGGCCCTCGTAAAGTGTGACCCCCCCCACTCACTGCCTCCTGCCCCTCCCAAGGGCGACATCTGGGCGGTTTCCAGAGGACCCTTCCCCTGGTAGGCATTCTGACTGTACCCTGTGTTGCCTTCACCCCTCACCCAGCGCAGAGTATCTTTGGGGTTGGAGCTTGTAACCCCAGCCCCTCTGCAGGCGGACATCGTCAGCTGCTTTATCAGAGCTCCTTGCATCCCGCCGCCTCTACTCAGACGGGAGCTCAAGTTCAGACTCCACCCATCCCAGTCCTATGCGCCCAAGAAGCCCTTTTGCATCCTGCTGTTTATACCGCTCCCTGTCTGATCATATATGCTAACAGTCCTCACCTGGAGAGGGGCAGTGACAGCGTCTCTCAGGGGTGTTGTAAGGGTTCAGTGGGATAATGGGTGTGAAAGTGTAAGTTACAAATGTTAGGGATGATTCTAGGTACCTTCTCTAGCTTGTTCTGAGAGACCCTAAATATTTTGCTAAATGAAATGGAAAAGTATATGAAAGACATATTCTCTAAGGTATATATTGGATCCAAGTTTCATAATGAAGACAAACTGGTGAAATGAAATGCTCGGCTCCATATAATTTTTGTCACTTTTTCATTTGGTCGACCCTCCTCTGGTAAGAAGGCCGTTTCCCAGTCTTTGGAAATCCAGCTGTGGAGTGGTTGGGGGATGTTACTGGGTGGAGAGCTTGGTGTGGGGACAGACATACTGGAAAAAGAGAGTAGGGTATTTCATTTCGGACTGATGTTTGTCTGTTCAGATAGCTGTTGGATTACAGCATGATGTAATATTGTCCAAGTCAAATCTGAATTTCACTCCCCAAAACATACTTCCCCGTCTGTTGTAACAGTTCATCTAAAAGGATATAGTTTGTGTATTTTGGTAAATAGTTTCAATTTTATTTCGTATTGATTTTGTGGGTTTTTCTTTTTAGTGGATTAAGCTGTCCTCTGACGTGGGGCTAACATTTCACAAAAACATATGTGCTGTCATCACTCTGGACAATGTCGTTAGTGTTACCAGAAACTATCCATTCGAAATGTTAGCTTACCTTTGATATTACATTTAGTTGTAGCATAACTATAACTTGAGACTGATGTTGGGGTTAAGGGTAGAGATTAGTAAAGAAGGATTTTCTAGCATTAGTATAATTTTATACCCTTAAGAGACACGGAATTATGTGAACTCTAACAGAATTCGTGCTCATTTTTCTAACAAACAATTGCATGGCAGTGTATTGCTCCTTACAGGAGTAATTTTTGAAAATTTAAGGTGGTATATTAATAACCAAGGAATTTTTTTCTCAAAAATTGTACTTGAGGTGCCAGACGATTTTGAGATGAGGTGATGGTGATTTTGAGGAACATGCTTTATTTCTCTAAGCTGCTATTTTCCTTTTGGAAAATTTGTGGTCTGATGTCTTTTTAAATTTCATAACTCGAACGCATTCTAAGTGCTTTGGGCGGCTTTGTATTGGAGCTCACAATCTTCTAGTGTTATTGTCTTTCAGGATGGGGCCAGTCTTGTCCCAAGCTTTTTCTGAGGAAGAATGGCTACCTTCCTCCCAATGGACCACAGGCTGCCACACATTGCCGGCTCCTTCCTTTACGAGGTCTTTTCATCTTAAAGGAGCAAGATTTACCTTTTGTAATCATCGTGGAAGTCTTATGTTTACTGCATTGATGTGTGTTTAATGTTCTTTTTAATTTTTTTAAGGCAGCTTCTTAAAATGATTTATTTTTACAATACTGGGCTCTCTAGACACGAATGCATTTTAGCTAAGAACCAAAAGACCATTCTAAAGAGTACAGAGCCTCCATTGACAGATAGACAAATGGGATGCCAGTGCGGGTGGGAGAAAACTTCTGCACCAAAGGGCCAGTAAACCTCCAGACTTGTGGTGCTATGTTCTAGTCACTACCACTCCTTTCTAGAAAGAGAGGCACTTGCAGGAATTGACTGTCCCCTCTCTGCCCTTCATTCTCAATAGGGTCCACTTACAGAATTGATGACCAAAGGTCTTTTAATATTTCTTTTTAATTAATAAATTTATTTTTGAGAGAGAGAGAGACAGAGAGACAGAGAGAGAGAGACAGAGACAGAGAGAGAGAACATGAGCAGGGGAGGGGCAGAGAGAGAGAGGGAGAGTGAGAATCCCAAGCAGGCTCCATGCTGTCAGCACAGAGCCTGACCTGGGGCTTGATCTCACGAATCATGAGATCATGACCTGAGCCGAAACCAGCAGTCAGATGCTTAACCAGCTGGGCCACCCAGGTGCCCCTGTTGCTCTGTGCAACAGTGTAGAAGAGTCCCTATGTGTTTTTGAGAGACAAACTTGGTCATCGTCACTGGCTTTACACAAATATCCTTTTTAAAAGTTTATTGCCAAGACCCTGTTAATGTTCTACACGGTCCAGATGATGATGTACTTATATTTGACCTATTTCAGTGACACTCCATTGAATTAAAAGAAATTTTTTTTGATGTTTATTTTTGAGAGAGAGAGTGCACAAGCAGGGGAGGGGCAGAGAGAGAAGGAGACACAGAATCAGAAGCAGGCTTCAGGCTCTGAGCTGTCTGCACAGAGCCCGATTCGGGGCTCAAACTCACGTACCGTGAGATCATGACCTTGAGCTGAAGCCAGACTGAGCCACTCAGGCACCCCCCACCCCCGCCACTGAATTTTTAAAACAGATTCCTTTCATTGACATTGCCTTATGAATACTTATACCCTTTGATCGAAAGAAAAAGATGATAAAACATTTCACAAAACATGTAGCTCTTCCTTCTGTGCCTCAGTGCATCACCTTTCCCTCCATGTTGTCACCCAGTTTCAATGCTTCTGCCCGCTCCTTAATCATCTCTTTGCTTTTCCTAAATGTGCTTCTTTCAACTATGTTATTTGCTTTAGGCACTGTTTTGAGGTCAGTCACTAACTTGACTTTTGTGTCGCATTGTCTGCTCCATGGCGAGCAGCCCTGGTGCTCAGGAGCTTACTGAGTGATTCATCCTCTCCCTGGTTCATGGCCCCAGATAGGAAGGGATTCATGGTTCCAGTTGTATTTCCACGATAAGCAGTTGTCGGTCTTGTGTAAGGTACTGTTTTTGTTTTTTCACTTGGGGTTGCTTGGACACATTGCTGGGGTAGACACTCTCAGGGATGAGGGCCCAGCCAGCTGTCTGGTGTGTGGGCTTCGTGTGAGAAAGCGGTTAGAGGTTGTTGCCATTTCCGCAGGGTAGAAGCCCCATTGGACTCCTTTTCTAGATTTTTCTTTCTCTGGTCACCTGCCCTTAGGCTTATCTCCCAGTACTTCTCCGTGGTCTCTGTCCATCCATTGCCTGTCCCGTCCCCACCTGGACCTCCCCCTGCTTCATCTTGTCCATGCCTCAGACCCCCCAGATCTGTTCTTCTTTGAGAACTCATTTAAACTCTCCTTATTTGGAGTGGTGTAGGAGGAAAATGGCCAACCCAAAATTCTACTCTACCTGGATTCTGAAATCCTCTGAAACTCTACTTATGAATTCTTATAAACACACAGGCAACCCTGGAGTATTCTCACAGTTAGTTCTTATTTTGATCAGAAAACCCAGGTGGCGAGGCATGTCTGCTTTACCTGTATTTCTGCTTACCTGCCTGTTCAGAGAAACCCCTACGTTTTCCTTCACACTTTTTTCTTTTATAATCCAGATCTGTTGTTAACTCAATCTGGCATTTTTCTTTCTTTCCCCTTCTTTGAAATTATTTTCATTTTGACCCATCTCATTCCCTTCTCATTCTTTCTTCTTCTTATTTTTTAATGTTTATTTATTTGAGAGAGAGAGAGAGAGAGAGAGAGAGAGAGAGAGAGAGAGAGAATGAATGAGCAGAAGAGGGGCAGAGAGAGAGGGAGACACAGAATCTGAAGTAGGCTCCAGGCTCCAAGCTGTCAGTGCAGAGCCTGACGCAGGGTTCGAACTCACAAACTGTGAGATCATGGGATCATCTTGACAGTGGTCTCACTACTCGTATTTGCCTCTCTGTCTTCCCTCATTCTCTTCTCCTGCCTGTAACCCACTGTTTTTCTCTATAACCTCTTACCATATTTATATCATTCTTAACAATGTGTAGTACATTTCTGACATCTAATTTATTTCATAAAAATGAGTGCATTTTTTTGTTTAATCCACACCAGTGGTATTTTGTTCATGACCTACTAAAAAGCCGCCCTTAGGACTTGAGATCTGCTTCACCTTCATAAAGAAGTGAGTAGTGCAAGCTGTAGCCCGTAGCAATGTCCTTGTAGGAGTTGGGCTCACTTCTTCAGGATTACAGCTGCGAAAGTAGCCACAGAACCCTTGAGATAATGACTTCCAGGTCTTTGTAGCTGATGTTCTAACTAGATGAGAAATTTTCCCATTCTGCCTGTGCCCCCTGGGAGGGAGTTATAACGCACTTTAGGTTTCCTTGATTCTAAATTTTCAGCTTAAAAAGATTCTTGTCCTGCAAAATGATTTCTAGAGCAATGTGTTCTCTTTAGTTTCTTCTCTTGACAAATAAGGGGGAGTAACACGGTACTTTAGCAGGTACAGTGAAAGTTGAGACTTTTCCTTTGGTCAGACTCCACTGGTGCAACAGCCCTTCACAGCCTCAGGGTTTACATCTTTATGGTCTTGACTGATAATTGATCCTTATTGGCATCATGACGTTTCCTTGGAGATACAATCTTTTGTAGGATGGCAGTTTATATACCGGCTTAAAAAATGTTTTTTAAATGCTTTAAACTTTTATTTTTTTGAGAGACAGAGCATGCAAAAGTGGGGGTGGGACAGAGAGAGGGAGAAGAGAGAATCCCAAGCAGGCTGCATCCCCAGCACAGAGCCCAACGCAGGGCTTGATCTCATGACTGGAAGATCATGACCCGAGCCAGAATCAAGAGTTGGATGCTTGACTGACTGAGCCACCCAGGCACCCTGACTTTTTTTTTTGTTAATGACAGAATTTTAAATATACAAGCAACTGATACTTTATTCTTAGCAGAAGTTCCTAATCTGGGCTCAGTTGGACCATGGTTCTGTGGCAGCCATGGGAGTCAAAGGTTACTTTTTGAGAATCCCATGAATCTCCTGAAAATACGCTGCAGATTTTTACGTGTTTGTGCATCCCTCTAAGACAGGGCTAAAAGTTCATTGGATTCTCAGAGATATCTGAGTGCAAACATTTTAGAGGTGCTCACTTTAAGCTATGTGTGTGATCCTTTGAGGATACATATGCTTTTCAACATTCTCTGTCTGTTTAGCGATGTTTCTTTTGACAGACTTACCTGCTTCCTGTGTCTCCATATCAAGGAACTTAACCAACGTTCATTTAGGGCAGCAGGGCTGTGGGAAATACTCAATTCTGTGTTAGTTTAGAAAGTACACCGTGCATGCCTCTCATTTCCCAAGCACTGTGCCAGCCTGGAAATGCAAACATGCTGTAGGTGGGGTCTCTGAGCGAATGGGGCAACAAAGGCAGAGACGGGTGCTGTGGACAAGGGACGTGCAAAGTGGCACAGGGTTCAGAGGAAGAAGCAGCTACCTGCCAGGGGAGGTAGGGCAGGCAAAGTGCTCTCCTTGGATGTACAAAGTGCAAGTGTATGGCATTTTGATGGCACAGGAGTCTGTGTCATTCAGATAATTTAACGATAGTGCTAGAAGTTGATGAATGGCCATCACAACTGGAAATAGAATTTAATTTCAGCAAGCATGCGATGGCAGATCCCATCCATTCCTCCAACTGCCTCTCGTGTTGGGTGTGAACAAATTTCTATAGAGTGAAGAGCTCCAGGTGTGAATTTTATTTCTTGGGCTCTCTGTTTATCTTCAACGGGCAAAGGAGGGACCGACCCTCTAGTCTTTGACAATGGATTTCCAGGTAGTCCTTTGGAATCCTTCACGAAAGCTCTATTTTCTTATTCCTGAACTCTCTCTCTTTCCTCCCTTTGGGTAAACTATTCCTGTGAACGTTGACCTTTAAAATATGTTTCCAAAGCAATTAGCTAGAGTTGGGATGCTTTATCCAGTGAGTTTGGTGAAGAGAACAGTTTGGGGGAATGTGCTCTGAAAAGACAGGGGACACCATAGGACATACCAGTTGGAGTAAAGGGTGGTGGGCAGTATTCACAGGGGAAGAGTTCAAAAGAAAAGTAGGGACAGGAGATTTCTTAACTTCATAGTTTGGCTGGAGAGCTTCCTGAAGCCATCCATGCATAGCGGCCAATATTATTATAATTTTTTTTTTTGCGTGTGCCTATCTTAGCAATTTCAACATCAGGTCTCTGGATAGAGGTCTTACTTTATTTCAGCCGTTTCTTGATGAATTCTTTTGTTTCTCTCTCAGGAGACAAATAGGCCAGAGACTCCCCCTCCCCACCTGCCATGCTTCTCCATCTTGTTACTGGCTGGTTTCCTGCTCTGTGTGACCTCCCCCCTGTGACCACCCGCCTGGCCGTGGCTCCCTGTGGAGGACACAGGGTGGCAGGGAAGGGGTGGGAAGGGAAAAAGGGCAGGTATAGACCAAGACTTGTCAGAAGGAAGGATTCCCATGCGGAGTAAAAGGTGCTTAGCATACGTTTTCCTCTTACTTGTTGGAAAAGGTCACTGGGAGACGCGGAACCAAATTGGTAATTCTTGCAACGGTGAAGATTTTATGGCCTGCTTATCTCTCCTCCACACACTCTTTAAGTTATATTTTTCCTGGCTCCGATGTCCATTTTAATTTGTATTTCACTATTTAATGGCATACATTTTCTGTGAGCTCCTCAGGTCTTATGGAATAAGTTCGGATATAAAGAAATAAGATAGAGGTTGGGGCACTTGAAATTTTAATATATTCTTTTACTATACCTTGATAATACCTTCATGATTATGAAGTGTTTTAGGACCATTAGGATATTTGCATCCTAGCTCTGACCCAGTAAAGTAGGGTTGATTTTTGGAAATGCTGTAACTCATCATTCCCGTGTGCAGGTTGCTATAGGACTAGTTTCTAAAATTACCCCCGCGTCCTGGCAGTGTGAGACCTTGCTCAGTTGCATGAAACCTTTGGGCTTCCTTTCTTTAGACCTTCTGCAGGTCATTCTCAAACAAGCAATATTTTATTAGCTTCTACTAGTGGAGGTGGATCGAGTACACAGCTTGCCATCCAAATCTGGGTTTCTGAGATCTCGGGCCCCTTGGCTATACAGTGAGCTGGAACTTTCCTGTCTAAGCCCACAGGTACTGAGCCTCCTCTAGCCTTCAGAGTGAAATCTGATTTCTTGCAATCATAAGATCCCACTGTCCCGAGTCCCCCCAGCTTCACGACTATCACCCTGTCTGACTACTCTCCCATGGTAGGTCTCGTCTCGTGGTAGGGACTCTGTCTTCATGAAATTCCCAGAAGTTCTGCTCAGCTCTTATGTACTGATGCCAGCCCAGAGTGGGGCTGTGTTTCCCCTGTGGTTTAAATGGCTGGTTACCCTTCGCTGATGTTCACCTCACCCAACCCTGCACATTCCCGTTTGTTCTTATCTCTGGCATCATTTTTTCCCCCAGCTCTGTCTCCTTCTGCTTCTTTTAGACTCATAAAAGTTTTGCTTTACCAGCTAAGTCTCACTTTTTCCTCTGATAATCGTAGTATCAGCGAGCATCACACAACGTAGCCTCTGAATGCTCTCTATCCTCTTTTTTATGTATGTGGATTTTATATCTTTTGATTAGACTGTAAATTTCTAGAGAGAATGGACCATATCACGGCTCCTTGTATCATCATGGCCATATGGTGGCCACCCGAGTGATTAAATTTTGTTCGCATGTAACAGTTACTCTGCTCAGTAAATGCCAGGGGAAGAAAATTTCTAGTTGCAAATGTCAATCTTAAGAATTCTTTGTAGATTTTTATAACCCTGTGTCCAGGGCATTTAGAGTTTCCCCCCTTTATTACATTAAAAGTATTTTAGAGGATCTAATACAAGAGAGAAAGAAGGAAAGAAAGAAAGAAAGAAAGAAAGAAAGAAAGAAAGAAAGAAAAAAGAAACTTCTTCATTTCCATCATTCTTTCTTCTTTCCATCATTCTTTAGGGAATACTACATTTTATATTTTGTCCTTTAAGGTGTCGTGCTCTGGGGGCCTGGGGGTAAAGTAGTCAAAGAAAATTGGGAAAGGATACTAGCTATAGAATCATTAACATCTTCTTTTGCTAAAACTGTAAGATTTAACAAAGAAAATGCAAATATCTCACCTTTTCATGGTCACCTTAAAACCACAGTTGAATATGGTCTATTGAACTCCCTGTAAAAGAAAGAAAAGAAACTTGAAAGTGTTCAAATAAAAAGCAATAGTTGGAACAAAAGTAGGGGATGGGTAAGGCTGCCCTGAACAGCATAATTTGGATAAAATTCTTATAGCTCCCATTTGCCTGATTGGAAGATTTCTATTAAATTAAATTTTACCTAGATTGAAACCACATTTCTGGATTATCAGCAATCATGATTATTCTTTTTTGATCTTTTTATTATTGGTATTGAATATTAGAATTTTTTTTTTTATTAGCTGTCCTTGCACTTCAATGCCTTGCTCTTATTTTCCTAAATACTGTCATGATCAGCATCATTTATTTATTGGTACCTATTGATCGTGGTGATAAACTAAGCATTGTAAACACAACCACATTCCATTATGGACGTGTGTGGTCCCTAGAGTTGACAGTCTAAGGTTCCCCGGGGCCCCACAGAGTGTTGGTGGTCCTGGCTATGGTGGCATGAGATGTTTCTCTTACCCCCCGGGACAGTCTGGAATTAGGCTCTGTGGAAAGCAGATTGCTGGTCGACCCACAGACCTGGCTGCTAAACATCAGATTCCTTTACAAGCTCTTCAGGTCGTGCTTTCACACACCGTAATTTGTGCGAATCCTAGGAACTAATCAGGAAGTAAAGGACAACCATGTGATAGAGTACTACGAATCCAGATCCGTGCCTCTGAGCACGACTGTCCATTATAAAGCTGCTTCTGTAGATTTCAAGCACCAGTTTCAGAATTTAAGGGAACAAAGAGTCTGCTGGTGATTCTCCTATTATGTGGGCCCGATGCCTCAGGTGGAACTGTTCGCCTGGTTTCGAGAGGCAAACTCAAGGTAATGTCTTCGTAACCATAAATTCTCCCTTTCTCCCTCTCCCTTCGGCCACATTGTCTCTCCTTCTCCCTCAGCCTTTTATTTTAAAAAATAAAAGTAGCACATTTTACTAGTGGATTACTTGGGAGAAATTAATTAGTAAGGAAAATTATCTTTATGTTTTAAAGAATTTCTTGTTAGCTCTGAAAATAAATACCTTATTACTTAACTGATAATAGTTTTAACCCAAATCTTATCCATAGAATTCGAACTGGTTTTTTTTTCCCTTTTAACTTAGGGACACACCTTCTCAGGGCTTTACCAGTTTACTGTCCAAGTTTTTCTTAGCTTCTGTCAGCGCAAATTTCAAGTTAGAAAGTAATTTAATTAATCGCTGTTTACAGCCAATTTCTGCCCCTCTATTGTACCTCTTTTTCTTCTTTCTAAGGGGGAGAGAGGGAGTATGGGAAAGAGTGGAAGAAAGAGGGAGGGAGAGAGAGATTGATTCTTAGGGCTAAACCCTGGAACTACGGTTTTCTCTCACCAAAAGATAATATACTCTCTTTTGAAAAACTTGAAGGCTCTATGACAATAGATAATCTAAACATAAATAGCATTCACACTATTTTTTGGTAAGAGGAACACATTGATACGCTGTTTGATTATTTGCCCATTTCACTTCATGTGTCACTGACATTGTTTTGTGTTAATAGGTCTTCTTCATGGCTGTATAGTGTTCCATCAGATCAATGTACTGTAATTTATTTAATCAATATGCTGCTGTTAAACAGTTGGCTCCTTGATATCTTTTGCCTTTTTATGTAGAATTTCGAGCACTGGTATAACCTTGCCTTTGGATCCTTTCTGATGATATATTTGGGTTAAATTTCCAGGTACAGAATTTGCTGGATCAAAGGGTTTATATATTTTAACAACTCTGATATGCATTATCAAACTGTCCTTAAGTTTCTTCCAATATTCACTCAGGTCAGCTAGTTTATCTTTGAAGGAGCATGGTGTCCCCTTTCCACCCACTTGTGGCTAGTGGCTGTTAACTCGATTCAACTTCACATTTACATACACCTCTTAGCAACTTCCTTAGCCATCTGAAATGTTCAGGGATCTCTGCAAGGTAGAAAAGTGGTAACAGTTTCCAGAGAAAGGACAGTACCCATCTCTTTAAGCAGAACGTATATAAAGTGGTTACACGTCGGAGTCATAGTAAACAGAATGGTTTCAGTGTATTATTGCATTTGCAAGTAGACATAAAATGGTGGGGGAGGGGAGATGGGGAACGAACAGTGGTCATGTTCCTTACCACACAGTCAGATTCTAGTGACATTTCTCCTGCTTAATGCTATACAAAGAACATTCATATTCCAGAAGGCTGCAACCCCAATTCCATTTCTATCTCCTCCTCTTAGATTCTTTTGCTTTCCCATTTCCATATCCTGAAGGTAGATCTTTAAGTTCCATCTATGGTAGACTTTTTATGGGTCAAAATTACTCTGTGAGAATGGGGCAAAGGATTTTCCAGAAAAGACAAATATTTTGAAAACCCACGAGGGCTGCTTTAGAGACGATCACTTGACTTTGACACAAGATCATGGTAGTCGTAATTGTTTTTTACAAAGCTCTCAGGTCGAAAACTCAGAGCAGCAAGTAAATGGACCAAAATAGGGCATGTCAGCAGGAAAAAATTGCCTAGCTTTTGGGTGAGGAATATAAATAATTAGGATTTCATTTCAACAAGACTCTTTTGCTTTCTTTTCTCTAATGCTCTCTCTGACATTTGGGTTTTGAATGCCAAGTTATTTTTGGTATTCACCTACATCCCTAACAAGCAGTGTGCTCACGGTTGTCCTGTTTTAATGCCATAATTGTGAGTTTGACCTGCAAAAGCTATATTTGCCTGGTAGACAAATGGGAAATCTCATTAAGTAAATACACGGAGAAATACTGTTTGGCTGCATCAGTAGTGATAGCAGCCTCTGGAACACTACCGTGTCAAAGAAACAGGATCTGTATCCTCTCCTCATCCATCCACCTCTCTGTTTACCATCAGTGAATGTTTGTTGATTAATTACCACATGTAGGACACTGTGCTCAGTACTGGGGATACAAAGAAATAGAAGGTTCCAGTTCCTGTATTTGAGAGATTTTTTAGGCTCCAGGCAGACGGGACAGACTCACGTAACCCAGGTAACTCTTACTGTCCCATGGTTCAGTCTTGTTCATCCAGTGACATCAAATAAACCCAGTCCAGTAGCCAATAATGGATGAAAACACTTGGAATCTTTATTCATCTTTTTGAGAGCACATGAACAGCAGTGGGAAGAATGCATTCTTCCCATGCAGCAACAATCTTACTGATCTTCTCTCCTCATTACTCTCTTAGCCGTCTCCATGTGTTTGGCACTGGCCTTGTGAAATTCTCTCCCCCACTCTCATGGCCTGCTCCCCCAAATCTCAGTCCAGCATCTAGCATTTGAGGCTTTTCTTGCCGTTTTCTTTTTGCACTTCTGGCTCTTTCTTCCATGTATCAGTGTGTAGTGTCTTGGGTCTGTTTGTTTGCTTTTAGTTCTTCTGTCTTGTCCCTTCTTGGGGTTCTCCACTACCAAGAATTTTCCTGGGAACTGACCCAGCACGCAAGCCCTTTCCCCTGAGAAGTGAAAGTAAGAGGAAGAGTATAGATACTCATAAAATAAGTAATTGCTGCTCTTGGTAGATACTAATGCTTTTGAGATGATAAGGAGCACATGAAGAGATAAATGAGAAGATAAAAGGGTGTGTATTAAATATTGGATGAATTTTAAGGGCTACATGAACTCACAAGGAAAGAATAACCACCCAGCAGAAAGTTCAGGCTTTGGACTTGCACATTTTGAGCTTGGCCTTGAACCGAGGAGTGGGTATAAGGGGGGAAAGACATTCAGGGTAGGAGGACTGGTATGGATCACAATGTTGGGGGGCGGGGATCAGTTAGGCTGGAGCAGGGGATCTCAATCAAGAAGTGAGCCGTGGAAGATTCAGAAGAGGATAGGAGGTAGGAGTGAGAGGCTCCGGTGAAGGAGAGAGAGCACGGGTAGGTGGGGGCAGTGGTGCTGGTACAGTATGCTGAGCGCCGTGGAGTAGATTTTGGCGGTGAGCAGGAAGAGCCAACATCGGGGGTGAGGGGGGGAGTGGCAGCAGACGGCAGGTCAGCGCCTCCCAGGGACATTGTGAAGTTGGATTCTCTAGACACGATTGTACGTCTTGGGAGCAAGGGGAGAGGCAGCGTCAAAAGTGACAGACATCGGAGTTGCAGAACGCAAGCGTGGTGAGGGCAGGGGACTGAGTGTGGCCTGCTCACTGTGATATCACCAGCACTTGCCACAGGGCCTGGGAGATGCAGGCGTTGAATAAACATTGATCAAATGAATAAGTTAAGTACATTTTGAATTCCTGGGAAGTAATCAGAGGGGGGTTATTTTGGAAGTGTGGAAACCCAGCTCAAACTGGGAAACAACCCCTCAAAAAAAAAAAAAAAATCAAGCAGAGGTGGTGGGTGAGAGTCTCCTGCAACTGAATGTCCAGGTGTGGCTCTGGAGTCACAGATCCAGTGTCTCAGAAAGTTTGATCAGACACATTTCTCCCAAGACCATTACAGCCTTCTGGAACACTTGGTTTAGGCTTGTTTTGGGTTTTGTGCCTCTGATTTTATTTTATAGGATACGTTGTTGAGACACAGAGATGCACATGCCTGCATCAGTCCACCCATCACACGTAAATACAGAGGTACGTGTGTGTACTTACGTGTCGACACACGGTTGCACCTGCACCCACAGATGCCCGTGCGTGTGTCTGCACATCCGTGGACGCGCATCCGTACGTACATTTGCACATGTAGAGACACAGGCGTGTATATTGCGCGTCTATGATTTAAAGGACTTGACGGATGCAGGACCGTAAAAGGGTAGACAGCTTGGAGTCTGTGAGTGAGAGCGTGTAAGGGCGTGTGAAATTGGACAATTAGTTTGGAAAGAAACAGAATCCTTAGAGTTGGAAACAATGCTAGTATATATGAGGAGGATATAGTACGTAGCTTAATATTCATGAATAAAAACAGTAAGCAAAAACATGAATTCATTGTCAACGTGATCGTTGTATTTTTCCCTCCTGAAAAGATTTTCATTATTTAAGTATAGTCGACAGATGGCGTGATCCTAGTTTCAAGTGGATGGCATGCTGATTCGACAGTTCTGTATATTATGCGGTGTTCACCATAAGCGTAGTTAGTATCCGTCACCATACAGCATTATTTCAGGTTTTTTTTTCATTTTGTTTTTGAGAGTGAGAGAGAGAGTGTACACACAAGCCAGGGAATGGGGCAGGAGGAGAGAAGGGGAGGGAGGAGAGAGCGAGCGAGCGAGCGAGAGAATCTCAAGCAAGTTCCGTGCTCAGCACGGAGCCCAACCCTGAGATCACGACCTGTGCCGAAATCAAGAGTCAGACCCTCAGTGGACTGAGTCACCCAGGCGCCCTTCAGTATTACTGACCCTACTCCCACAGTACTTCTCATCCCTGTGACGTCCTCATTTTGTAACTGGGATAGTTGTATTTCAAGGAGCATTTCCTTCAGAATATCAAAGTGTGATTGGCTTCGACTAACAGAGCCTCAGTCCAAAGCTTGCATTTTGTACGGGGAAGCCGGGTCTCTTGTGGTGGCAGGCAGCCCTTTTACCAAGGCAGGGACCCCCCCACCCCCCTATGAGCTTTGGATATGGAAGCCGGAGGGGATGAGCGAAGTAAGTGAAGGAGATTAAGAGGTACAAACTTCCAGTTATAAAGTAAATGAGTCACAGAGATGTAAAGTGTGGCACTGGGAATAGTCAAAAATGTTGTAATAATAGCGTATGGTGACGGATGGTGACCACACTCATGGTGAGCATAGTGTAACGTAGACAATTGTGGAATCGCTGTCTTGCACTCCTGAAGCTAATATATTCTATGCCAGCTATACGTCAGCGAAGAAAACTATATTCTATATCTTGACCTTGGTGGTAATTACTAGAGTTTTTATGTTTGGAAAACCTCATTGTATGTTATTGTATGTAAATTATACCTCAATAAAGTTCATTTATTTTTATTTAAAAATTTTTTTAATGTTAATTTTTTTTTTTTTTTTTGAGAGAGAGAGAGAGAGAGCTTGAGCGGGGAGGGGTCAGAGAGAGAGGGAGACACAGAATCCGAAGCAGGCTCCAGGCTCTGAGCTGTCAGAATAGAGCCCAACGCGAGGCTCGAACCCACGAACCGCGAGATCGTGATCTGAGCTGAGGTCAGACGCTTAACCGACTGAGCCACCCAGGTGCCCCTAAAGTTCATTTAAAAAAAGAAAAGGAAAGACCAGGCCCCACTTGCTGTGTTTGATCAGTTTTTCTTTGTTTCAGATAGGAACAGAGGTTCATTTTGTTTGTTTTGTTCTGGGGCCTCTGCCCTACACACTGTGATTCCCTTTTAGATTTTCCAGCAGTGAAGGCCGTCTATTCAAAGTCAGATTGGGATTTGGGGCAGTGCAAGGCTGTAAGGGAAGACGGACTGGATTTTTAATTTGCTACACTGAGTATCCCTAGAAAGAACTGACGATCAGATAGCATTCCCAGGACTTCCGTAAAGACTGAAGCATAAAGAAAATCTGCTCTGGACAGATAAAGGAAACCCTCTGCAGCCCACTCAACTGCCAGTCACACAGAATTCTAGAATTTAATTTTGAGAGAGAGCTGATTGGGAACAGGGACAGTCTGTAACTCACTCCTTCTTGGTGAGCCCTGGAGCAGGCTTGTGGTATTGTTTATGATCTGGGGCAGGGCACGGTTCATAATGGGGCTTGCCACCCAAATTGGCTTGGGACTCTGTGTTCAGGGCAGCTCCTGGCTGGAGCTGAAACTGCTCTGCTTTGTGGTCAGAGCTGCTACTGATTACTCTTTCCGCCAAGGCGGTTAGCGGACATGGGAGGTCAGGGGAGTGTTATGTCACTACCAGCTTTCTTTGCTGGGTTCCTGTTTCTCTTTGCCAGTTCATCCCTCTGGTGTCCTCATATTTGCCAACATGCCATTTGGGCACCAGGCCTGTCCTCCCTCACCACCTCCCTCTCTTCTTTCCTGCCCCAAATATTTATTTATTTTTATTTATTTAAATTTTTAGAAGTTTATTTATTTTGAGAGAGAGAGCGAGCAGGGGAGGGGCAGAGAGAGGGGGGAAGAGAGAGAATCCCAAGCAGACTCTGCACTGTGGGCACAGAGCCCAGTGCAGGGCTCCAAGTCACAAACCGAGATCATGACCTGAGCCGAAGCCAAGAGTCAGTCGCTTAATTGACTGAGCCACCCGGGAGCGCCCCCTCCCCAAAATATTTATTGAGCACCTACTGAGCTGGGTGCCTGCTTGGCACTGGCAGTAGAGCAATGAACAAAACAAATAAAAATCCTTGGCCTCGTGAATCTTATGTTTTAGTGGGGCCCCAGGTAATAAACGATTCCACAAATCAATAGAAAGTTACAACTGTGATAAGCACACCGTGCTAAGACTGTAGTTGATAATAAAAATCTGACATGAGTTTGGGGGATTGGGGATCACAATCTTGAAGAAAGGTAATTGGGCTGAAATATTAACTAGGCGATGGGGAGACCCTTCCAGGCAGAAGACTGGAACTGCATGTGCAAAGGCCCTATGGCAGGAGACAACGTGTAATATCGAAGAAACTGCAACAAGGCCACAAGGCTGGAGCTTAGAGAACAAGGGCGAGAGAGGTGGAGATGTGGTGAAGTCGGTTGGGTCAGGCACGCTGGGCTGTGGAGGCCACATTAAGATCTCGGCGGGGAGGAGCTGTCGAAGGGAAGGAGCTGGTAAGCACATTCATCCTGTGTATAGTTCCTGCCGAAGCATATGCGTTTTAACGTGGCAGGAAAGAAGTCATCCTTAAGATGATATACCGGGCATTTGGACATCAGGAGGAGCTGGCAAACCCACAGGTGTCTTTGGCCATATCCCGAGTCGTTCGGATTTACTAGGTCAGGCTGGAGCCGACGTAACAGTTAAATAAACTCTGTAGGTGATTCTAATGTTAAGTGTTTGTGAACCAGATAAGTGAGGGGCAGAGTGGTAGAGAACTTTCTGGAGCTCCAGAGAGTGGAGCAGATAGTCAAGGCTGCCTTTGAGCATCTCGAGGACTGAGGCCAAGGGCCTGACTGTTCTTATGGTGACAATGCTCATAGGAGCTAGAAATAGTCCAGCCAGACGGACTGAGTCTGAGTCAATGTCTCCCTCCCTCCCAGTCGTTTTTCTTTCAAACCCTGGCATACCACCGGGGCTTTACTGCAATACGTTGGCTAGTTTTATTTTTAGTACAATAATACATGCTCTGGAAGATGAAGTTGCTATGCATAATTCAAGAGGCAAACGCATCTCAAATTAGAACTCTGACCAAACACGTGTAAATTCAGGTAACTTCTTTCATGTGACCTCGAAGTTACCAGACCATCTAGTTGGTGCCCACTTAAATGTGAGGTTTTGAATCAAAGCAAGGCAAAGGAATGCGATAGAACAAAGGCAGTTGAAAGAAGGATCACGTCCACAATGCTTGCAACAGTTCAGAAGGTAAACACGTCAATCAATCGCTTTTTATGTTAGCTCCTCTGCAGGCCTGGTTCTCTAACGCCTTAACATTTATAAAGTCATCTGCAGCCCAATTAGCTGTGCATTTATAATCTCCTATTACCCTCACATCAACACAGAGAAGTGATTAATTATTTTGACGTTCATAGTAATGCCATTAATCAGAATACATTCATTGGGTATTAATGACTGGATGCGGTGGGTAATTGTATATGAGTTCTACAGTAATTTAGCAATTGATTTACTAGTATTTGATGAGTTGAAACTGTACGAATGGAAGATTAAGTGATACAATTCTAACTGATTATGAAAAGGCGATCAAATAGACATTGAAAAAGATTAAACAAATGAAGAATTTCAATTGTATATTCTGTGTGAGCCAACAAAATTTTAAAGGAAAGTGCAAATTAATTTTCATGTTCTACCAATGGGTATTCAGGAACTGGCTTAAAAAAATGTGTCCAATTAGGATGTGGTTTTCATAGGCAATGAATTTCTTTTTTCTAAATGGAGATTACTTAATGCCAGAAATAGGCACAGGAAGAGATTTGACAGGCTTTGTTGTAAATTTTGCTCCAAGAAAAGATTTTATAATTTTATTTTTTGTACCATCATGCCCATTATATTGGCCAGTGTTTCTTATATTAATTGCTGCATATACTTTTTTTCTTAAATGTTTTTCAATCCTATGAATTGTAGCCATACCTCATTTATTCACATATTTTTCTTTACAACTTTAAATGTAGCCTAGAGCCTGGCTTCTTGAAGTAGAATCTAGGTATGAATTATTCAAAATGGTAGATAGTAAAAGGCACATTATTATGTATGTGTGGTGTACTTTTATTTAGACATTATTTTTAAATTCTAGCAATAATCTTTAAAAGTGGAAATGATTAAAAGAATTCCATTTAAAAGGTTTGATATCAGAGAAACCGAGTTAGGGGACTCTCTAAATGACCTCCACGCGTATGAGCCAGCACTGCTGTTTTCTCAGGGGACCTGCTTTCCCAGAGCTATTTCCTCAGACCTACACAAGTCTAAGTTCCACTGAGGATCCCACTTTAAATAGACGTTGGGTTGTTGACGTTGCTGTGGATGATGGGGATGGTGGTGATGATGATGATGGTGATAATGGTAGTGATGATGGCAATGATGATGATGATGGGGGTGATGGTGATGATGGGGGTGATGGTGATGGTGATGATGGGGGTGATGGGGATGATGATGATGGTGATAATGGTTGTGATGATGGCAATGATGATGATGATGGGGGTGATGGTGATGATGGGGGTGATGGTGATGGTGATGATGATGGGGGTGATGATTATAATGGTGATGGTGGTGATGGGGGTGATGGTGGTGATGACAATGAAGATGGTGATGGTGGTGATGACCATGATTTATAGAGTCCTTTCTACATGCTTACACTGTACTAATAGCTTTGCCAATATTAAGACCTTTACTCATAATGACCATCTCAGGAAATAGGTAGTGTTATTATCTCTGTTAGAAATAACCCAAGGCATGAGTGGTGTAAATCGCTCTCCCAAATTCAGAGGTGGCGAGAACTCGACCTGGTGGTAGAGCCAACTATGACCTCCCGTTACCCTGATGTCGGCACTTGGGCCTGGTTAATCATGTTAGTCTAGATAGTAAAGCCACTCATTAGGTGGAACTGATTTGAAATTGATGAATAGATGTGGTGGGCAGTTACTTCTGCAGTGTGAAACGTACACTATCTACAGGATAAGTGAGGTGTTACAAATTATAGACTGAACCTGCAGGTGAATATGCACATTCAGTATATCCCTATATAATAAAAGGAATGACAACTAGGTGTTTTTCCTAAGCTTGTGTCTGGTTCTTCCCACTCCTCCCCTGTCTATAGGTGGGCCACTCTCATGGCCAACCCTGCTTGGTGAATACTAAGGACTACAGAGGAGAGGGGTGATGGAATTAGTATTTTGTGAGATTGCCACACTAAGGAATAGCTAAATAGTGCTTCCTTCTGAGTCAAAGGGCAGATGGTGGGTGTAGCCCAAGAGAAGGGGTTTTATATGATTCCTTTGCACACGTGTATTGGTTAGACTCCAGTCTCATCTGCTGTAATAGAGAGACCTCAGATACACTGGCCGAAGCAAGTTCCAGGTTCATCGCTCTCCTGTTACAGTGAGCAGGCGGCTGGTCCAGGACCGAGAGGGCAATTCTGAACCCTCACCACACAGGTTCCATCTCTGGATTCAGACCTGCTGTCCCCACTGCCATGGGACAGTGGGATGGGAGGGATGGGCAGGGCAACACCTGCTCAGTCTTGGTAGATGGACATCACAGAAGGGCCGCATATCCCATCCCTGAGTCGCTGAGGAGAGGCGTGTTCTTTAACTGGGTGGCCCCGTTCTCAGCAAAAACTCCTCTATTATTAAAGGGATGTGAGGAGAATAGATACCGTCGGGCAACTAGTAGTTACTCCTGTGCTTCAAATACTCAAGTCTTTACTTAGGACAAATAACTGAGTCTAATATTAGTAGAGGAAGGAGTGTGGGAGGGTGAACCTGTTCTTGAAAAAAAGAAAAAAGAAACAGAAATATAGCACTCCGGGCTAGTAACCCTTTACTGCGGGAATAGATATTTCTTTTGGAAAAGTGTAGAATGTCAGCCTGAGGAGCCTTGGCTCATGTTACAGTGTAGAGCCCGTGTTTCAGTGCTGACTTTTCATAGTCTTCTCTGCAGCATGAACAGACAGAAGGTGCTGTTGAGATCTGGACAAAGCCAGGAGGCGGTGGTTAAGAGCCGCTGCCTCTGACAGTAAGATTTACTGAGAGCCAGTCATTCTGTCTTCAGGGGATAGCACGGTGACTGTATTGTTTTCAACAGTCGCTCCCCATTATCCCTGCAATTTCTTTGTCTTTAGAGCAAATGATAGTACTCAATATGTACTTTTCATAGTCGTTCGGCCAGGTGTAACCCACCCGATGATTTCGATGTGTGGCCACAGTAGAAGTATTTGGTCTGCTGCTGTTAATGTGCCCTTGTGTCTCCTGATTCAGAAAGCATTTCTGGCCATACGTTACTCGGGAACCAGCAGAAAATGAGGTAATCCACATGAGTGAGTGTTCCCAACAGCAGTATCCTGCTTTAAGGATCGAAACTGGAAAGTAAGCAGGCAAACAAAGAACCCAGCCTTTCCGTGGAAATCTAGAGCAAGCCTTGTTTCCAAAAGACACAAAGACCTTGAATGAGGTCCTGGGGTGGTTGGTGTGGCCAGGCACTACACAGGTGTAGTGACAGCTTTTCTGGTGCGTCTTCACTTTCCACCGTAACTCTCGGTCTGCTGGCATTGTCACACCTGCAAAAGAAAAGACAGCTTCGCTCGGGTGGTAGAGGGTATGAGTAAGCCTTGCTTTCAGGATCACGGAGCCCTGGACTTGGTCTGGGTTCATGTTTGCTGCCTGCATCAAGCTCTCTTTTTTGCCTCTGGCCTGACATTGTCAAACGATGATTTATTTCTCCGGTTTTGCTTCTCAGTCCACAGGCACTGAGTCACAAATCCATGGGGATCCCAACCAGCTTATTAAGCTTTGCGCTAACCTCCATT
The DNA here is from genome assembly GCF_018350195.1 of Panthera tigris. Lineage (NCBI taxonomy): Eukaryota > Metazoa > Chordata > Mammalia > Carnivora > Felidae > Panthera > Panthera tigris. The sequence continues at coordinate 210,220,845 of NC_056667.1, read as the reverse complement.
CTACCTTCTTAAAAAAGTCGGTGCAGATACACCGTTTCATCCATGCTTCTGTGGCACGGGATGTGGGAACTGGGGGGGTTTGCCTTCCCAATGCCTATGTTAATACAAAAACCCTGGGTCTCCAGCTGGAGCTGAAACCCATAATATTTCAAGCCTTTCATGCCTGTCGGCTGCCAGCCATGGGACTTCCTGGACTGTGAACGGTTTTTATAGGTTATAGGTTTGTGCCAAATGACTCGCCAAGTCTTAATAGGAAAAGTCGGCAGTCTGTTTGCAACACCTACTGCTCAAGTATTTACGGCCAGAATTTTTATTTTGCACGTATGCTTTCCTTTAACAAGAAAGAAAATGGTCTTTAGTCAAACCACCGAGGTGAGAAATGCAAATTTCCTTTGCCACTAATCCCAATGAGGTATTAACTACAAAGTCCATTTAAGACCTTTAGTGTTAATATTAAAGAGGACAAGTGGTAAAATAAACAGTTAATGGCCCGGAGCCCGCCACCTCGCTTGCTCTCCCAATTGATGCTTGACTACTCCGCCCCAAAGATAATGACTGGACCCCCTTTCAGCTCCTCTCAGCTTCTCATTGGCACCAGGGGAGGCGAGTTTGGCAAAGTCACCGTTTTAAAAGGACTGTAGTGATGGCAGGACGTTTTATTACAGTGTTAATGAGCACAGTGTGGGGTTGTGAGCAGGGCAGAGTGTTTGCATGGTTTTGTGCAAGCTTAGGGGAGGAGGAGTAGGGAGAGGCAGAAGGAAACCCAACTTTTATTTGTCATCGGAACGAGTTACTTGAGGGTGTTAACAGATCTCTGGATAATCTTTGGAGAAAGTTTTCCTTCATTATCGTTTTCAAGCTCATTAGGGAAATCACCAGATGTGTAGCAAGTAGAAGGGGGCTCTCCAAGTGTAGCAGTAGCTTTTTCCTTCTTCCCTTCCTCCCTCCAACACCTCCTCCCTCTCCCCTCCCTCTCTTCCTCCCTCTCCTCTTCCTTTCCCAGCATCTGAATTCTAAGGTGAACTATGCAGCATCCTTGAAAGTTTTTGTCGGGGACCACAGTCTCCCCTTTCGATGCTGAAGTTGTCAAAGGCCTGCCATCATGTAGTTCCAGATGCCCTCCATGCTGCAGAAATCTTGTCTTTTCTTATCAACCCCACCGTGGAAATATCATGCAGCGACTTGTTTCAGGTAATTCTTCCAGTATGACTCTGCTGTGGTCTGATGTCAACACACAACTGAGTTTATACTGTGAATATTGTCCTGTAAAGCTTGGTTCTGGCTCCCTGTTCTCTCTCTCTGTTTCCTCTCCCTACGTGCCCTTCCCTGTCCCAAAAATGCAACACCATTTGTATTCAGATGAAGCCCCAATTTAAATATTCAGCCCTGATGTTTCTAACTACTCATGTCCTACGTCCAGCCACCAGCTTTTGACCACTTTGTTTGGAAAAGGGGTCTCATCACAATCTCAAATTTAGTCTGTTCGCAACAGAAATCTTGATTCAGTTGCCCAGTACGACCCCCACAAGGTTGCTTACTGTATGTATGATTTTGTCTTTTCACTCATATCCCACATCCAATGTACATGAAGTCTTATTGGTTCTTCCTCCAAAATGTGATCTTTGAAAAAGCATAAGTCATGTGCTTTTCCCCTGGTTAAAGCTCTTCAATGGATTCCCATTTTACTAAGTTTCACGAGATGCCCGCTGATCTGGCCCTTCCTGCCTCTCTGTCCTCATCAAGATGCGGGCCATTGACACACTGATGTCCTCATCCGTGGGTCACACTGACCTTCCCATCCGTGTGACACGTGACCTCCTCCTCCACGAGACACGTGACCTTCTCAGCTCTCTTTGCTGGCTCATTCTCAGCCTTTAGAGCTCATCCTGAATGCGGCTCCTACTTGGAGCTGGGTAAACGTCTGCTGCCTGGAGGACCAATGAATCCAGCTTCCTTCCGTCCCACACTGCAGCCCATCCCACCCATCCCCTGCGCCCGCTTGCTCACTGGAGCACATGGTCTGTCCACGTAAAGTGGCCCAATATTTCTGCCTCAGAGTCAGAATCGTAAACTTGGACCGTACACAGTGATGATTTAAATATATGTTTATTCATGAAAAGTTTGAAAGAACTCGAGTTTAGCATTTGTTGTGGTTGGAACGAAGACTGTATTTTCTCTTGAGACTGGGAGGGTGATAGAGTGTAATCAGAAGTGGGAGAATCCCTGAAACTTTTGCTGGAGGGCCTTCATTTTCTTTCTTTCTCTTTCTTTCTTTCTTTCTTTCTTTCTTTCTTTCTTTCTTTCTTTCTTTCTTTCCATTCTTCCTTCCTTCCTTCCTTCCTTCCTTCCTCTTTCTTTCTTTCTTTCTCTTTCTTTCTTTCTTTCTCTTTCTTTCTTTCTTTCTTTCTCTTTCTTTCTTTCTTTCTTTCTTTCATCTTTATTTTTGAGAGAGACAGACAGCAAGTTGGGGAGGGGCAGAGAGAGAGGGAGACACAGAATCCCAAGTAGGCTCCAGGCTCCCAGATATCAGCACAGAGCCCGACGTGGGGCTCGAACTCACAGATCACGAGATCATGACCTGATCTGAAGTCGGACGCTCAACCGACTAAGCCACCCAGGCGCCCCTGGAGGGCCTTCATTTTCTTTCTCCACTTCTGCTTTGTTTTCCTGTGTTGGTGTTTCCTTGGGTCTCATGCAGTTTCCGTCTCGAGCTTTGCTGTTCCTCCTCTGTCTTCCTCATCCTTTCCTCCTTCCTTCTTCTCTCCTTTCTTTCTAAATCTCCTTTCTTTTTCCTTTGCTTGTTGTTAAGTTAAACCAGGCATTAGTTAGCTAGAGCGACCCCCAAGCGACACCTGCTACACGGCATCATTCTGTAGTTTTTGGAAAGACCATCGAAGACGCAGGGGCTGACAAAAGGCAGTCGCAGGGCAGCTCCACAAACAGAAGCAGAATGCGGTCTTCATTCCTACTTTGCGGGGTTTTCTCCACTTAATTAGTTGGCCTGTGGATCTTAGAATTCTGAAGAGGAGGACAGGCTTCTCTCTGCAGGTCTGTATCAAGAATTATATTACGTGTATTGATTTCATGCTATGAAGGAAGAGTAAAGATAGTGACCATCTGCTCTTCATTTCTTGTAAGTATGCTGGAAGTGTCCCATCAGTTTGAGTGCAATGTCAAAGAAACCACACTGGCTTTTCAACAACTTTCAAATGATCACTTATAAAGCCCCAAAGAACTTCCTTTTTCTAAAAAAAAAAAAAGTGAATTCTATTTCATTTCAGATTCTTCCTGCTGCCCCTTTGTAAAGGGCACAGCTCCTGCTCTTGGCATGTGGGATTTCCTGAGGGCAGCTTTGCTCTAACCCAGCTGCAGTTTGATGAAAGTTAAATTGGACAGTATTACTTTTCATTATGAGCCGCTCTAAGCATTTTCCCTGAGACATGATCAAAGGGAGGTGCCAACAACTTACTGAAATTTCACTCTTACCTAGAAGGAGCTGGCAGGCACCGTTCTCGTGTGAGCCGTATATTGTTGAAAATAGCGTGCATATCCTTTTGACTCCCGGTGGGGGGTTAGGTGACATAATTAGGAATTACATAGTAATATGTGGCATGCTGTTGCAAAGATTGATTTCTTTAATAGTTTGCTAAAGTATTTTAGGGCCAGGATACTCCCGGTCTTATTAGGCAAATAAAGCCAATATAGAAACCTTTATCAGAGGTGTCTCTAAGAACTTCAGAGACTTACGATGAGCTAGAGAATAGAAATATTGCCTAAATAACAGAGTCACCTAGACTTTCAAAAACAGATGCGTAAAACGTGCTTTCAGAGGCTCAGTGCGTGCCTCTAATTCCAGGTGATTTACCTTAGTAATAATATTACTCGTGTTACTGAAATTAGTTTTTCTACCAGACCAGTGGTTCTTGACTAGAAGCAATGTTCGAATTACTTAGGGAGCCTTTTCCAAAAACATGCCTGCCAGAGGTCGCCCCCAGACCTGAACCTCCCAGATTCTGAGCCACTTATGTTGGAACGTTGGCAGCGTGTACTTGGAAAAAACCCATGCAAAATGATGAAGCTTCTGGTTTCAAAACTGGTTAGGGATCACTGCTCTTTTTTTTTTTTTTAATTTTTAAAATATTTACTTGTTTTTGAGAGAGAGAGAGAGAGAGAGAGAGAGAGAGCATGAGTGGGGGAGGGGCAAAGAGAGAGAGGGAGACCAGAACTCCAAGCAGGCTCCAGGCTCTGAACTGTCAGCACAGAGCCTGATGCAGGGCTGGAACTCACGAACCGTGAGGTCACGACCTGAGCCGAAGTCGGACGCTTAAGCGACTGAGCCACCCAGGCGCCCCGAGGATCACTACTCTTGACTAGAAGAAGATGAGCTCAGAACAAAGTAAATTGTAAGATGCTAACGTAGGGGTGGAATCGAGAGACCAGGTGGCCCCCAGAGGGGCACGGGCAGGCACAGGACAACAGCATCTAAGGCGATGACTCAGTGCCTGGTACTCCTCTTCCTTGGGCATCAAGTATTTTCCCATGACGCTTGGCCTTTCTTAACAGGCCAGAGGTCTGAATGGCCGCTAGTCACATGCTGTATTTGTTTGCCTAATATTCCATTTTGTTTTGCTTGTCAGACTCAAATGCTGAGTTAAATAAACTCATGGTCTTGTAGAAAGAATGTTGGTAGCGTTTTACTTTACATTTCCTATTGTCCCCTCCTTTTTCTTTTCTTTTTTTCCAGGTTTTGTGAATGATTCCATTACTAAATCTATTGTGGCTTTGCGCTTAACTCTGGTGGTGAAGGCCAGCACCTGCGTGCCGGGGGAGAGCCATGCAAATACCTTGGAGTGTTCAGGAAAAGGAAAGTGCAGCACGAAGCCGTCAGAGGTAAGGGGACGCCTGGTAGCTCTAAAGCCTATATTTACATAAATACGTATATCTATGCTCATATATTGCTACGTATCTATCTATGTGTCTATCAAGAATGACAGGGAGAGACCAAGTGCATTTGCTGAAAGAGTCCCTCAGATTTCTGGTTTTGATTGCACATTGGTATGTAACATATAGATCTTCAATCTCCACATAATTTTTATTTTTTTTTTTAAATTTTATTATTTTTTTTAATGTTTATTTTTGAGACAGAGAGAGACAGAGCATGGGCGAGGGAGGGTCAGAGAGAGGGAGACACAGAATCTGAAGCAGGCTCCAGGCTCTGAGCTGTCAGCACAGAGCCCGACGCGGGGCTCGAACTCACGGACCGCGAGATCGTGACCTGAGCTGAAGTCGGACGCTTAACCGACTGAGCCACCCAGGCGCCCCTCCACATAATTTTTAAAGTAGTGATAATAAATCTGTGCGGTGCCAGATTTTGCTTGGGTATAAAGTAGAGATTTTATGAGAAGAAATAGCCATCGTATCTGGTAGCAGAATCAAGAGAAACGGAAGACAGGAGAGGTGAGCAGGCTCATTAATTTCCCAGTGATCACAGAATCCCCTCCTTAAACATTGCATTTCTCCAGCGCCTATAGCAGAGTTACAAAAGCAAGAGAAAAGCACGAGAAGGAACAGAGAAGAGGCTGGGACGAGAAGCCTGACGTTACATTTGACCTCTGTGGGCCATTGTCATCAGTGCTACAGCAGACCTGAGTCCTGCTCTCCTTTTTCTTTAGTGGCTCGGGTCACATGGGCCTGGGGCAGGGGCAGGGGCAGGAGCTGAGTACAGTTCCTCCTCCTTGTTCTTGGGTGATTGACAGGATGTGGGAGGCAGACCCGTAAGGGACTGTGGCCACTGAGACCCACTCCATCACTAGAGAGCTCCATTAAAACAGGTGGACTGCGGTCTTTTGCAGGTGACCTGTGGGCTGTACCCCACGTCCCGGGAGAGGGAGACTCTGCCCTTTACGAGGGGGCCTGTTCCATTAGGGCACATGTGTTCCTCTCACCGCCTGCCTCCTTGCCCGTCTCCCCAGTTCTGCACATTTGCCCACTGGAATTCGTGCCAAGTGAAGTGGGTCCCCCAAGTCCCAAAAGAGCATGATTTGTTTTATTTATTTATTTGTTAATTTCATTTAATTTAAAAACACTTTTTTAACATTTTATCTTATTTTTTGAGAGACAGAGCACGTGCAGGGGAGGGGCAGAGAGAGAGGGAGACACAGAATCCGAAGCAGGCTCCGGGCTCCGAGCGGTCAGCACAGAGCCCGACGCGGGGCTCGAACCCACGGACCGCGAGATCGTGACCTGAGCCGAAGTCGGAGGCTCAACCGACTGAGCCACCCAGGCGCCCTGAGCATGATTTGTTTTAGACCAGTGTTAAGGGCAGCACGGGTAAACTTGGCCCCGTGACGCCTCCCGTGGGAATGCCAGTGCATTCGGCGGTAGCGGTGTGAACTGGGTGAAGGGAGCGGGGGGACCGGCAGGTGGGTGTTGGAGGACACTTTCACGTGTTGCTCGCGTCATCTCGGAGAACCCACGACTTTGATGTCTCGGGTGCGGTATTACAGTGGTGTCAATTTCCCGTTTCCTTGTAAGATCGTCCTCCGCAGAAGGCAGAAGGGCCTGAGAAAGTAGTGGGAGCAATAATTTCTGCTAAATGGTTGGAAAGGAACACGAATGTAAACCAAAGCCAAAATGAAATCCCTGGTGGAGGGGATGGTGCCCGGCATGAGTCCAGGAGGCAGAGTGGGATTTCGTTTACAAAGCCAAGCCTGCCCTGCGAATCCCGTTTTCTTCCATCTTGGCCAACTGGGATCATGTTTCTCTTCGTCTCTTTCCTGAGGGGAAGCTCCATTTATCAATTTTTTTTTTTTTTAACATGGTTGAAGGTGAAGTTTCAGCTTTAATTTTTTTTTTACATTTTTAAATGTTTATTCATTTTTGACAGAGAGAAAGAGAGAAAGAGGGAGAGGGAGAGAGAGAGAGAGAGAGAGAGAGAGAGAGAGAGAGAGAGAGAATGGGCGGGGGAGGGGCAGAGAGAGAGGGAGACACAGAATCTGAAGCAGGCTCCAGGCTCTGAGCCGTCAGCACAGAGCCCGACGTGGGGCTCGAACTCACGGACCGCGAGATCATGACCTGAGCCGAAGTCAGATGCCCAGCCGCCTGAGCCACCCAGGCGCCCCTATCAATTTATTTTATGGGGAAAGTGAAGCAGTAAAGGCTATTGAGAGTTCTGTGACAGTCGACGCTAAGAAGGGGTATAGAACCCGAGAAAAGATGAGGAAGCAGTGGACAGCTTATTTGCTGAAGATGTTCCAGAAGGGATGAAGCGTGAGAGACGGAGGAAAGCCAACCACTCCAGCTGGAAGAGTGTCAGACCTCCCACGCGCAAAGAGGAGACACAGCGGTGTTCCCCAAATTCATTCGTACTATTCCCAATGAACGGTTCTGAGGCCTGGTTAGCCCCCAAGAAGACAACAGTAGTGAAAGAGAAATGTCTTCAACGGGGAAGGGAAGGCTGTCCTTGGAAGTTGGGACCGACAGAGAGGTTGTTTCCTTGTGAGCTTTCTCTTATAATGGATGCCCCATCTGGGGAAACTTTTTACCCATAAAGCAGCCACCGTGTTTTCTGAAAACATGCATGTTGCCGGCTTGCAGCCCTCACCTGTAGAACTGATTCACCGAAAAGGCAGCAGAAGCATTTAGCACCTGGCAGGTAACTTGGCCGGCCTTGCCAAAGCGCTTCGTTTTTCCTACAAAAATGGCTCAGAAGCCTTCATGAAGAATCTGTGCTAATTTTAAGTAGCAGGCCATTTCAGGGGAAGTTCGGCTTCCTTATGGGGGCCGGCTCTTTTGAGGGGCTCTGGGTGCCCCCCCTCCCCCCTGTGCCCCCACCTCCTGGGTCCACACCAGGTGCTCATAAGGTGTGAGGCCTCTGCTGTTGTCCCTTCTGCCAGAGCCTGCATTTACCTTCAGGGAACTGAAGGAAATTGTGGCCAGCCTTCTTACCTGAGCCATTGTAATTATCCCTGGTGACTGTAAGCAAATGACTAGGCTGGAATTACCATATCCATTTATAGACCCACCACATTGTTCTCTTGGAGAGAGCCGTCTGGAAGCCAGTCTCCCCGTTCACAGAAAGATGGCAGGAGTGGGAATGGAGAGTTGACTCATCTTTTTTGAATCGACTTGAGTTCCCGTGGCTGTGCGTGTTTGTCTTCGTGACTTAAAACAATGACTGAAGAGTAGTTTGCTGGCCATAGAAGACTGTTGCTGTCAGGTTTCCTTCTTTGTGCTGTTTCCTAAAATTAGAAGCCATGTAGTCCAGTCTTCTACCTAGTGCAAGAATCCACTCCACAGTACAAAACAAAAAAGAGCTCTACTGGATGGTTTAAAGTGATTGTTGCTAATCACTTTTGTGTCTTTATTAGGTCATCCATCACAGTAAGAGCAATTCTGTTCTGTCCATGCCACTCTCATTTAGTAACGGACCTCGTTTCTTTTCTGTCAGATGCGCTTCAGCTGGAGGCCTTTGCACACTCCCAGTTGATGGGTGGTCTGCAATAAAACTGTGGCTCGCGGCTCTTAGATAGCACACCATCCTGGGAAAGTCTTTTTATGTGTTTCCTGTAGGATGGCCAGGAGCTCTCAGTGTTTGAGAACTGCTTTCTTTACAAGGGTTGATTCTGATCTTTTCTTCTCCTTATTAAAAAAAATGACTGTGGTCACTACTTCTCTTTGAACTCTATCACCAAGTTTGGCAGCTGCCGACTTGATAATTCCCCAATTATTTTAAAGGGGAGTATCAGGGATCTTCGCTGGTGTGGACCTTAAGCCTTCTTCAGATCCAGTCAGGTTCCATGGATCTTGTCTCTCAAGAGCAAGAGTTATGTATTAGGATTATCCAGAGAGACAGAACCAATGGGATATATTATATATGTATGGATGGCATATATGTTCTTATCGTATCATATCATATGTATACGAATTAGGGAGATTTATTTTAAGGAATAAGCTCACTTAGGAATAATCTCATTGTAGCTCCACTCATCGTAGAGTCTTGGTGAATCCAAAATCTGACCAGGGAAGGCCAGTGGGCTGGAGACTCAGGAAGGAGCTGCAGCTCTAAGGCAAGGTGTCTTCTGGTGAAACAGGAAGAGTGGATGTTGGGGATGAAGTCTGTAGGCTGACCATCTGTTGCAGAGTTTTCTCCTGCTTAGGGAAGGAAGGTCAGCCTCTTGTTCTATTCAAGCCTTCAACTGATTAGATGTGGCCCACTCTCGTGCTATGAGGATTAACTTCTTTCCTCAAAGTCCACTGATTTAAATGTAAATCTCATCCAAAGACGCTCTCACAGAAACATCAAGAATAATGTTTGACCAAATACCTAGGTGACATGGCTCAGCCAAGTTGATACATAAAATTCATCATCACAAAATTCTATTTTTTTTTCTCTCATTCGCTCTTGCCCCCTTTCTGTCCAGTCGTGTTCCTTGTCCACAAGTGAAAGGAGTTGTTTTAAAATTTTAGTTTGCCTAAGATTGGCTTAATATTTGAGGGTCTGACAAAAAAAGTCATATTCTAGGTCCCTCACTCAGGTTAGGATGCCTTTTATTGGGCAGCCAGATGATTCTGATGCAAAAGTAGATTGTGGAACATCATTCTGGAAGTAGGGGTCTCAGGTGCTTATCATTTTCGTGTTCTCACTGATTCCTTAAAGCGAGTATACAACATCTTTTTTATTCAAGGATTTCATTGTTAATAATGTTATGGTCACGTGGAATTAATAGAAAAAAGATAGATGTTGATAGGTGTTATAATGGTTCAATATCTATCTCAAAGTTTTCTTTTTGTTGGCCCTGGCTCTGGTCTGTATTGATAAGTAAATGGTGTCAGGCCTCCATTCTTAGAAGGTTCCTTAGGATTCTCTCTAGCTCTTGCCTTGGGAATCTATCATCCTTAGGCTGTTTGAGTTGGATACTGGAGCTGCCTACTCAGACTTTGTTTTGAGTGACAATTGAACTGGCATCATGTCTGGGAGCCATTCCCAATCCCTTCTGGAGCTGTGTCCTAATTCACTCTCCAGATGTGGGCCTGTTCATGAGAAAAGCACTGGCACGTTGGGCTCCTGAAAGTTCCCGACCTTCTGTTACCTCCCCCCCTACTCTTGGAAGTCAAAGTCTCCAACTCCAGGAAGCCTAATCCTTCTATAGCCGAGTTCTTCTGGCTAAGTTTGATATATTGGAAATAATCACTGACCTTAACTGGTTTCTTTGTCCCTGGCTTGATAACACCTGCTGTCCTTGTTCCACAGCCCATGTGGCCTGGGTAGGAGATACTATCCTTCCAGGAGTCTGTCTGCTGTATATCAAACTTTGCACTAAAGTACTTTGCACTAAAGTAAATAAATACCTCTTTATTTTTTTCTGTTTCCAAGGATGTGCCACTTTATCAGGGTTCCCAGTAAGTTCCCATTTCTGAGGTTTGTTTATTTGAGATCTCATTCCCAGGGCAAGGTGACAAGCCTGCCCTAAGCTGGGTGCATGGACATCCTTTCCAGCTTAAACCTCGGCTCCCTTCACTGTCCATTCATCCCGCTGCTGCTTCCCCTACATCCTCGTGATTTTGCTCATGCTGTTCCCTCCATCTGGAATGCTTATCTGTTGCACCACCCTACCCCAGCCCTCTGCTCCCTGCCCTCCCACCTTGCTAACTATATTTCAGGCTCTGTCCCAAACCTTCTTCCTTCTGGAAGCCATCCCTAACTCCTGCTGCAAACCCCCTCTTTCAAGCCTGGCAACATTTTATTTTTCTTATGAGACACACTGCCTTTGATTTGTGCTTATATTTCTTTATGTGCATTATCATTTGCATGCGTTTCCCTGCAGAGTTATTGCCTGTCTTGTACCTGCTCCTGCCTTAGGCTCTGGGGCAGACACATCTGGTTAGATAAGATGTGACCTCTGAGGAGGAGTTGGGAGGTTGTGGGGCGGGATGCCGAATGAATCGTGGATTAGAGGGTGGGGTGATGTGTGCCATGGGAGGGACCTGCGGGTACCTTTTGGAGAGAAATATCTGACTCAGTGGTGGGATCGCCGGGAGCTTCCCAGGGGAGGCTCCGATGGTGAGTTCCTTGACATTAGAACCTGTCTGGTTCCTTCTGTATCTACTGGAACAACTTAGCAGGGTGCTTTCTGCATGGGAGATGCTCAAAAACAGCCCGTGAACGGAACAAGTAAAATAAGCAAAAGCACAAAAACATGATGGAAAAATCAAAACTCCCGAGTTTTGAGTTAGATACGTAATTTGAATTATATGTTTGGTAACCATTAGGTCACGGGAAAGACACGGTGAATTTGAGTCGGAAAACATTCTGGGATCTGAAGCCCCCAGACGGCGTGACCCAGAACGTCACAGGAACTAACCCCTTAGGGACATTGTGAGCAGCGTTGCCCTTCCTTTCGTTTCAAGAAGAAATAGGTCAGAGTAAACCGAACCGGCCGAGCCTTTGATGACATCGTCCTGTCGGTGGGCACCTGTCAGCAGGCTCCTCTCTGGGTCAGGAAGGAGCGACGGACGCTGCAGAGGGCAGGAGGGGGTGTCGCACGCTTTCTTTCATCGCGTCTCCGAGAGCTAACGTCTCCACCGCCATTAGTGGCAAAGCCTAAAGGCCCTAAGGAGGCCTTGCAGAAAGAGGGACACGGTGGGCGTTTGAGGAAGAAGTGGGGAGGCGGGGAGAGGGTGGACAAGGAAGCCCGCCAAGGAATCCGAGGAAGGGCATTCGCTGTGTCCTCAGCATCCAAATAGCGCCTCGGCAAGCCTGCTGTGGCGCTCCTTTCTCCCGGCTGGGTCGAGTGTGTGGCGGGGTTAGGCCCCCACGGTCTGCCGGCGCTGTGGCGGAATTTCTCCTCTGAGTGGGGCACAGAACCCAGCAAGAAAGGGTCAAGGCAGAGCGGCGGGTGGAAGGCTACTTGATGAAGCTGTTGTAACGTATGGCATCGTATGACGATCTCCTGATGGCATTACAGAGAAAAGAGACGAATCGATTCTAAGACATTCTTCCAAGGAGGGGGGGACTTTCTCTTGACTGAGTAAACAGCTTATTGCCAGTGCTCATTAGACATCTTTGAACCGGAGAATAGAGGCTTTGGACTGAATGCCAAAGCGAAGGTGTCTGACATACGTTTAGTTGCTAATGAGGGTTGGGTGATCTGTCCAGCAGATTTTCCTTGCAGACGCTGCATTGCAGACCTCTGAGGGAGAAAGTACTTTTATGGATAATAAAAAAAAGAATAATAATTATTAGACACATATTAAGCACAGAGATCATAAAAGGGAGCGCAGTCCAGCCCAGCTGTCGCCTCGTCAGTGGTAAAGGATAAGCCGCTCTAGAATTTCATTGACTCATGTCTGAATTATAATTCTTGGTACTAATGTAATTAAAAAGCCATCGCTGCCTTTTATGTTATAAAACAGAAGGATGATCCTATCGTTGCCTACATAAGAAACAGGACAATGTACGTCATTCTATTATAACTTAAAGAAATAACTAAATTTGTGTCCCAAAGGATAGATGTTTCATCACATTTCTGTTTGGCATAAGCTTTTTCCAGAAGGTCGAAATGTATCTCTCCCTGACAGCAAACAGTTGTAGAGGCCTTGTTGGTGGCATCCAGATATATCAGGGCAAGGAGTATATCACCAGTGACATTTCCAGGGTCAAAGAATTGAGAGCGGAAGGTGATTTGTAAAGGACTGCACACGTATTTTATTTTTAACACCAGGTAGCAGAGGCCTAAGAGAGATTTACGATTTGTCGGAAGCCAAGAACTAGTTCTCGGGAGGGGCAGGACAATAATGGAGGGACATTGCTGGACGTCTGTCTGGGGCTCCTCCCACTGGGCAGCCCCGCGTCTCCTAGAACATCCAGCATTACCGTGAGCCTTATTGTTCGTGTCGTGTCTCCATGTAAAGGTTCACTGTCCACTACAGAGAAAGCCATGCATCGCCTGGTTTCAGACTTTCCAAATGATGTGACCTCAGGACCTTTTGGCGAAGCCCCCCGTCAGGTTTAACATATACAGAGATTGTGGGGGGATCTTGTTACAATGCGGATCCTGGCCCTGTGGGTCTGGGGCGGCCCCGAGATGGGATGGCATGCCATCAGAGATCAGACTTCAACATGGGAGGCCAGTGCACTCAAGACCTTTCAGAGAGGCTTGGAAGATTCAGAAACTTCCATTGCATGGTTTAGGGCAAACGCTGTACTAGGGGACTAAGCTCTTGGGGGCTTTCTTATTCTAGAGCAAACTTTGAGAAAATCACAGTACAGGTGAATCAGGTAACTCACGCAGGGAAAGAGAAAGTCCCTACAGGTATGGCATGTGGCCCTTTACACGTTGCCCAGGCACTAGTTTTTGCTTTAGATGCTTCCTCTGCACCGTTTTATTGAGATATTAACATACAACATTGCGTTAGTTTGAGGAGTACAACATAACGACTCGATACAGGTGTATTTTGTAAAACGACCACCACAGTGAGTTTGGTTACCATCCATCACCTCCCTTAGTCACAAAAGTTTTTCTCTCTTGTGATGACAACTTTTAAGATCTACTTTCTTACTGACTTTTGAATGTATGATACATGCTGTACATCTTAGATCCCCAGGAGTTACAAGCTTCTGGTTATAAGATGAATAAGTTCCAGCAGCAGGTTGTTTTTCTTTTTTTTTTTTTTTTCCAGCCCCTGAGGTTTGCATTCTTTTGGTTACAACTCTTGGTCTTTGCAAAGAGGAGAGAGAGTAATTTCTAACTCTGTATCGGAGACAGATGACTATCATTCTTAGATTTTAATTAAAGACTTTTTAGAACACAGAACTAAGGCTCTGACTAGCACTGTATGCCTGAGAGAAGAAAATCACCACTCTGGAGCCTGGTGGGCATGCTCTCCTCTCCCCTAAAATACTTATCTTCTTGTCCTATTTTACGGTCCGTAAGTCAGCGAGCTGAGCGTGACCTCCCGGAACGGGGCCGCTAACTGGCTGTGGCCGCCCACGGAGGGCCTCCCTGTGGGGCGGCACATTGTCACTCCTCTTTAGGAGTTGAAACCATCAGCTCTGCTCGTTTACAACAAAAGGAGTTTATTCCGCTTATCATTTACCTTCCCACGTTTTTGTTCCCTCATCCGTCATGAGCACCACTATGTGTCAGGCACGGAGCTGCACTCTAACAAAACAAGGATGAAAGACAGTGCCGGGGTCCCTGCCTTCCCGGTGCTGGAAGTCAGAAAACTGACTTTGGAAATCACTGAACTTGACCCTTACCCCATGCCCAAATCTTCCCCGAAACACCAACCTCCTCAGCCTTCCCCAGCTTCTAATTAAATACCTAGCCAGTGCCCATTTGAGGGGGTTGGCACTTCTTCCAGATTTTGAGGGAAAAAACAAAAACAGAACACCCTTTGATTGCTTCCTCACCATGATTTTCCGTCCGGGGCAGCTGCTCCAGATATAGCTTTCGTATAAATGTAGTCCTCTGCTGCCCTGTAGCCTGAGGAGAGCAGAGCTTTAGTTTGATTATGAAATTTGCCCCATTCCTTCTGTGACATCGTCTTAGGTTTTAAGAATCGATTCTGGCTTTGCAGCTTAACCTTCTGAGTTGGGGAGCGTTAACGTGGATTCAGAATGAACGTCGTGTGTTAGGGTTTATAGTACAGGACAGCTTTCCCAGACTGAACAGAGACCCCCAGCAGGCTTTGGGCATGCACCTAATGTCTCCATGGCAGGCACAGTTGGGGGGGTTTCTCCATGGTGTTAGTGGAGATCTCCTGGTCCTTCTGTCCAAAAATGGCTCCCTGCTGGCCTTCCCTGTGCTTTTTCTTCAGGGATTGGCCCCATTTTCTGCCTGCGCTGAGTTACAGACCCACTGGACAAATTTGCCCCCTGGATGCAGTGTTTGTGGTTTTATTTACAAAACAGTTTGGCTCAACCTAGCACAGTGGTTTTTGACTTTTTTGGTCTCAGGATTCCTTACAGTCTTAGGAAGTATGGAGGACCCCCAGAGTTTGTTTATTGCGTTTTATCTGTTGATATTTATCGCATTAAATTAAAACTGAGGAACTTAAAAATATTATTTCATTTAATTAGTAAACCCATCGTTTCGTGGTAACATAAATTAACACCTTTTAAATAAAAAGTAACTATATTTTCCAAAGCAGAAAAAATTCAGTGAAAAGAGAAGCATTGTTTTCGTTTTTACAAATGTCTTTAATATCTGGCTTAAAAGAAGACGGCTGGATTTTTTTTTACATTTGTTTTTACATCCAGTCTATTGCAATGTGTTGTTTTGGTTGAAGTGTGTGAAGAAAATTTAGCCTACTTAGTTGGAAAAAGGAGAAGTGTTTTAATAGCAGTTTCAGGTGATTTTGGATATTTTTCTTGAACATAACATTTGACAAGTGGCAAATTCTTAAAGGTTAATTGAATGCAGGAATCCGAAGTCGCATCAATGAACTCTTGTACTGTTAGACATCCATTGATACATCCTATGTTTTGGATCTTCTACCCATGAATGGTTTTGAGAACTTCACCCATTGGTTACTTGGAAAATACAGCAGTCCTACAGTTTCCAGATGTTGACACATTTCATTATACCACAGCACAAAAATCACATCGGTGATTAATTTCAACTCCCATCTCATCAGGGAAGGCTTGAAGTATTGGAAATCGATCAAGCTCATAATGGAGGATAAAAATTTTCCAAAATTCTAATTTTTCCTTAAAAGTTTGAACTTTATCCCTGATAGCAAAAACTATTGGTTGTTTTACTTGACAGGCTCATTTCATTTGAGAGAAAATATCTGCTGAGTGGCCAAGTTTGAATAGTTACAGTTCATCAGTCATTCTTTCGAGGAAAAAAGGTGTCCCACGGAAAGTGGGCTAGTTCACGACTCAAACTACTGCACAGGGAGTGTGTTTTCTTGAGGCAACCCCTGGCCTTGGGGGCCCCAGTGCAGCCAGAGGGCCTTATGCACACCTCCCATTTACCATTTTGTTACAGAGACCATCAAAAGGACATGCAGTCAAGGGTTGCGAGTTGATAAAATTTTAACTTTTTACTTCTTCGTCAAGGACATTCTGAGTGCAACTGGCATTTTTCCCCCTGCAAATGCTTGATGGCGGTGAAGAGGCATTGATTGCTGCCACAGAGTTCTGCTTTGATTTGTGTGAAGGCATCAACCTCTCTTCTCACTTTTGTTTTGCATCTTTAGTGCCAATTTCAACAGAGTGAAAAAGACACACATTTTAATGCTATCGTAAGATAGCGTTGGCCTCATGGAACCTCTCCCCAGAGGTCGGGGGAGTCCCGCCCTGGTCCAGGCCTTGCCTCTGACGTCTCTACTTTCTGCACATTTAACCTATTTTTCTGAACACCTCCAGGCTAGTTTTGAACAGTCAGCTCTTTCTGTCTTTGACCTTGAAAACCACTTTGCAACTTTCGTCTTTCCTCTGAGATGACTCTCTGAATGGCTTCTTTGTAAACAGCTCTGGGTCACTTTGCTGAAGGCCAGTTTGACAAGTCCTCATTTTTTGTGTGCCCCTTGACCTTCACCCTCAGGGTCTCAGACCGTTCCCACCCATACCTACGCCCACCTTGAGACCAGCAGCAACCGCCCCCCCCCCCCCCCCCCCCGGGAGTCCCCAAGGCAGAGCCTTGTCCTTGACTTTTTGTCCATTGTTCCATCCTTGCCAGCCTCTGGCAAAGAGCCAAATCAAAAAGAGAGCATTTCTTGAAATCCTGCTTAAAAGATAAAAGCGGGCCATTTACAATTGCAGAAACCTAAACTGGTTAAAACCAACCTTTCTTGTTACAAGCTCTTTAGGTAGTGAACAGTAATGAGGAAATGGAACAGATTGCTTTTCAGAAAATCAGCCTATTTCGCTGGGAGAAGAGCCAGGAATTTGCTCCTGGATCTTGCCACGAGGAGGGCAAGGACAGCGCTGGCATGGAGAGGAAGCCGGATTATAGGGAGCACGGAAGAGCTTGGGTAAGCAGTGTGCCTTGCCTTTTTGCTTAAGCTTGGCACTGACCAGAGGGAGAGAGCGTGATGGTACTCCCAAGCGGGAAACTGAGTCAAAAGGAAGATTTTTGCTTCTAGACCTAAGGACGCATCGCATTGATGTAGGCCAGAGCAAGAGACGGGCTGATGAGGCAGCGTGGTCGGTGGGGTATAATTAATGGATGAAGTTCCTGGAAGGGATAGTATCAGGAGAGGAGCAGGAGGGCTTTCGACAAGGGGAGGCAAGCTCCCGTCTCCGAGGCAAGTGATGTCAGGCGCAAGCAGTGAGAGAACTCTTAAAGTCATGTTCTTATTGAGGCGAAATTCTTCTAGTAGAGAATTAACCATTGGAAGGTGAACAGTTCAATGGCATTTCGTACATTCGCAGTGATGTGCGACCAGCATTTGTGAAAGCTGAAAGGAGAATAGGGTCACCTGTGTCCAGGGGTTTTAAAATGGAGTCAGGAGGCCCTGAAGGAGGTGGGCCTCGTGCACGTCCTCACCTGTGGAACCGGGAGCTTTTGACCTGGGCCAAACTGCAAATGTCCCAAGGACTCGACCTGAACACCTGAAGCCTGCTGCGGGAGAAGATTTCACTTAGCGATGGCCTTAGTAACCACTTACATTCAGTTAAGATTAGTTTTCTGCCAACATCCATCAACGTTCTTTGTAAACAACATGTACGGGCTTTCCCTTTTGTCTTTAATGTTTGTTTATTTTTGAGACAGAGACAGAGCATGAATGGGGGAGGGTCAGAGAGAGAGGGAGACACAGAATCCGAAACAGGCTCCAGGCTCTGAGCTGTCAGCACGGACACGGGGCTCGAACTCACGGACCGCAAGGTCATGACCTGAGCCGAAGTCGGACGCTGAACCGACCGAGCCACCCAGGCGTCCCCCCTTTTGTCTTTAAAAACCCCCTTGACTTTTGTTCCCTTAGTGGCGGGTGCAGTTTGGATTGCTGCCGGAATCTGGGCTCCCCGAACTGCAATTCTGAGAGCCCGAAGAAAAGTTTTTCTTTTATTTTAGCTCTGCCTCTTTTCTCGGTTGACACACCCTTATCTAGTTTCAGGGCATTTTCATCACCCCAAAAGGAAACGCTGTACCCATTAGGCAGTCACTCCCCACTCGTTCCGCCTGCCCTTGCTGACAACCAACCTGGATTCTCTCGCTATGGGTTTACCTGTTCTTGAGATTTCATAGAAGTGGAATCATACAGTATGACCTTTTAGGATGACCTTCTTGCTCTTGGTGTGTTTTCCAGCTCACCCATGCCATAGCCTGTACGAGTTCTTACTTTACACTGTTGAATAATATTCCATTGTATGGCCATGCCACGAGTTGACTACCCATTTACCATTGATGGAAATTTGGACTGTTTTTCAGTTTTGGGCTATTGTGATAGTGCAGCTATGAACGTGGGTGCCCAAGTATTGTGTTTGAGTCCCTGTTTTCAGTTCTTTTGAGTGTATAGCTAAGGAGTAGAATCGCTGGGTTGTATGGTAATTCTGGTCAAGGCAGGGTTGGGCGCAGGATATCTGCTCAATCCCAGGTTATCCTTTGCCACCTCGGTTTATTTCTAGGGAATATATGGTAGAGAGGTTTAGAGCAGATGGTCCCCTAATACTGCCTTGACTGGAAGCTGGCCAGGAACCTCTCACCTCTGTGACAAAGGGGCAAGACAGGCATCACCCCCCAGCTGTCACACCGTCATGAGCCATCCTATGGGTTTCTTCCTGCAGACTCTTTTCCTTGTCCTCCAGGAATAACCCCCAAGAAACTTGGCCCAAACCTGAATGTCTGTTACTCATCAGCAGCAGTGAACTCATCCTGTACTCAACTTCCTTTCACGTAATGGGCATTGGAGGCTAAGATCAGCATTTAATTGAGCCATAAGCATTGGTCTTCCCCAAGTTCACACTGGAGGAGAATTTCCAGTTTAATAGTTCTGCAGTTACAAAGGATACTTCCAAGTCAACAAGGGGCAGAGGCGCTGGCTTCAGAGGGAATGAGAAAGCTCTCCCTGGAACCCAGCAGGTGCTCAGTGATGGATACACAGAGGGAGGCTACCGCAGGCCCCCAAGGGCCATTGCTGTGAAGGCAAGGACCCTCCTCTATATGACTTTAGGTGGTTTGCACACGATTCTGGCCTGAAAATTCAAGCCGTGTCTTAACCTTAGACAGAGCTGACTATGTGATATGTGCACGGGGATCTCATTTAGGGCTTGAGGGTGGCGGGAAGGGCGCAGAGAGTGCTGGTGTGACAGTCTTCCAGGAGTCCGCAGAGGTCATAGCAAATGTGGAATGTTTCAGCATTTTCCAGAATATAAAGGTCATTCATTATGTAGGACATCAGAACCGTCGTTTATACATCTCGTTTTTGCAGTCCACAACATTCTGGCAGGAAAGGGCAGGAAGGGGAAGCACATGAACGCAGAAAATACTGGTGGCAGCTTACACAGTGCCATTTATCCATTCCATAAATAATTATGCATGTGTGTCTAGATGTATATCTATGGAAAAACTTAAAAAGTTTCACTTTTTCTCTCTTTATTTTATCTCTACATTGTAGTTTAATAGCTGCTCTCCTCCTAACTTTACTAAGATGATTTTGGTCTTTCTTTCCTACTTGCTTTTTTCATTTCTTCACATGCTTTCTTCATCACATTTTATTTACCTGTATCCATTTTCTTTAAAACTACCTGGTCTCGATTTAATTTGGTATATACTGAAGAGCTGGTGAGCAAAGTACAATAGGTAATCACCACCCAATAGTGCCAGTAACAAAGAGTCAAACAGAGCCATTACAAATCAAGCAAATTAACACAAGGGACATTAAAGGTCAGTGGAGACTGAAATATAACAGCAGTTGAAGTGGGGAGGAAGCCACCTGCTGAGGAAGTTTTGTAAGGGTCTGGTAGGGAAAGAGAGCCTACAACAAGATGAGTGGCAAATGCCACGGTTGGTTTGAACTTGGATTCGGTGAAGGGCAAGGCTGCCCCACGGGCCAAGGTCACAGACTGTGGGAACTCACAGTGTAATGTGATCACTTTTCTTCAAGTCGGAATTATCTTCGTTGATGTTTCAACCAAAGCTTGCTGCTCTATTTTGGGGGTTTCTTTACACATGGAAGATTTGGGGGATTACAAAAAAAACGGTACCATGTTGTGATAGGTAACATCGGAAGCAGCTGCCAGATTTGACTTTTGCCTGCAGGGCTTTTTCAGGTTGCTAAACTAAGTACAAATGTTAAGTATGAGCTTCCATATTTAGGTTAGTACAATATTATACGTTCCATTTTCTACTGAAAGAACAATTCATTTTGCAATTAATCAGATAGACTCCATTAAATTCAGCTTGGTTGAAATTCACAGGATGGAGACGTGAGTTGCATTGCTGTGTCCTGATAGAAAGGATCTTCCGCTCACCACAGCCCTGTGATGTGGACATTTTCTTCACCCAAATTATTGGATGTGGATATAGAGACTCTCGGGCATTAACTTACATGATTTCAGGAAAAGCTGAAATTTAGGAATTTTATAGTACTTCCAAAGACACTAACATTTAGCTTTGTTTAGAACGGTAAGGAGCATATGAAGGCATTATTTTTGTCATCTAGCTGGAGAGAGAATTCAAGGCTACAGCAAACACCCACGTGTTTAAAGAGAGCGGTTCCTGTATTGGGTCCAGACGATGTCAGTGTGGACTTGCACGCTTGTACAGACCATTCTGATGACGTATGAGGCTTTGTGGCTCTGTGGCAGCCAGTAGACATGGAGGCAGATCAGGGGGGTCAAGGTCCGACCCTGCTACTCCCTGATGTTGAGTCACTTAATCCCCCCAGAGCCTTCTAGTCACAATGATGTGCAACTGGCACCTGTGAAGCACCTGCGAAGCTGAAATTAAATGGTCATTTGTGTCCAGGGGTTTTCACATGGAGCCGGGAGGCCATTAAGGAGATGGGCCTTATCCCAATGATGGGGATGATGACAAGGCCCATGTCACAGGGCTGAGACACAAACAAGACCTGGCATTAGCACACATCCATATAGGAGCTGGAAGATGTCCTAATGGAAGGTGAAATGAGATCATTTATGTGGAAGCATTTTGTAAAGTTCTTTACAAATAAAAGGTGGCACATACAATATGCAAACCAATGAAAATGCCCTTCGTTGCCTCCCATCAGCAGCCATTTTCCTGTGGCCCTTGCTGCCCTTGGCGCTCCAACCCTATTATCCTTGGAAGTTTCTGCTTCCACTCAGCCTGTTTTGAACTACCCAGGAACACTTCTGGCCTGCACAACAGGTTTTAGTTCACTTTAGTGGAAGTCATTTGGGGCTAGGCTCACGTTTAATTTCCTTCTCAGGGATCCAATTCTAAAGGATAATTGTTGGGACAAAGTTGATGCTAGAATTTCTGAATCCAAAGTCCCTAGCATATGCTTTATACATTATCGTTTTTGTTTTGTTTTGTTTTGAAAACCGGTGCTATGGACAAATAAATGTTGGTGCAGTTGGCCGCAGAAATGGGCAATTGGCAGTTTGTTACTTTTTTCCCATTGTTTTGAAGTGCTGCTTATTACTTAAATTTTTTTTTTTTTTCAAATTTGTATTTAAATTCTAGCTAGGTAACATATAGTGTAACATTGGTTTCAGGGGTAGAATTTAGTGACTCTTCACTGTGGCTGAATGTATTTTTAATTTTGCAGTTAAAAACTAAAGCTGTTGAAAAATACCAATTTTCGCCAGAAATGCTCATGAATATGTAATTGCTCCCCAAGGAGAACCTTGCCAAAAGGGTCTTCTAAAAAATAAGCAAAACCATGGTTATCAGCCAGCAGTAGTCGGAAGAAATAGATTTATTTTTAATTTTTTCTTTTGGAGGTCTTTACTTTTGAACTGAAGGTTCTTTATTTTTTTTAAAATGTTTTTAAAAAATAAGAGTAACTTGACACTGGTTTCATCTCGTTGCCCATGCTGCTGGACAGAAGGCCGTGGTCTGGGGGTGCTGCGCTGGTGTAAGATCCAAGGCTACCTAGGGAGGTCTTTTCCTCTCCAATTCCCTTGACACACCATTCTGGAGGGATGCCTGCAATCCTGTTATTTGAGCTTGATTCCTGTGTAATAAAGGCATGATTTCCTATTTAAATGCAAATGTGCCTAAAATCGTATCAAGCTAAGGTTTTATCTATCATTAAAACTGAGTAACTTAGTTTAGTAAGGGGTTGGTTTTAGTAGGTGTGAGAATAGTAGATAATTCTAGGTGTTGGATATGAGAACAGGGAGCTAGGTTTGGGGAGGTGAGATTTGTCAGCAAATCTGAGCCCTGTGTTTGATTTTCATTTCTCCCCAGCTCTTAGACACAGGGAAGGCTGGTGGTATCTGAGCCAGTCATCTGAGACAGATGTTATGTTAAATAAACTGATCCGATGTCATAAATGACTTGGAGCCTTATTCCATAGCAAAAGCTCATTTATGCATCCCTTAGAGAAGACAGGAATTTGGGCCAGCTGATAGGACTTTTTTTTTCTTTCCAACATGAGCATCTAAAAATTATAATTTGAAAACATTAGTTGAGATTGATTCCCATACTGAGGACTGTCCTCTGTGGTAGCCAGAGGACAAGGCGTATCGCCCTGTGTCAGAGCCCTATTCACATGAAAGAGGAAATGAACTTAATGGTTTTTTTCCAGCACTTACATGGATCTGTGTTTAGCCCAGGGACTTCCACCTCCACATCCCCGTGACATGACATTTCATCATCCCCGTCTGATAATGGGGGGATGGAGGCTTTGGGGAATTAACTGTGCATTTTCTTTTTTTCTGAAGAAAGAACTTCAAACCAATATCCTGTTCTAAGAATCCTACATGAATCATGCCAGCATCAAAATGGTTAAAATATGATACATTAACCAAGAAAGTTTGAAAGGAAGATATGAGCAGTGTTAATGTTCCTCTACTCAAAATTTGTATGCAGACTTTTCTTTCTTACTCAGAATTGGAGGATTAAATTATTACATGGAAGAGATTATTTCATGTTAATATTACAGATTAATAAAAATAATTTGAAAGCAAGCAAGATTCATCCTGCTTGTGAACTTAACTAATTCTTTTGCCACCCTGAGTTAGATATTTTGATGAGTTTCTTCTGGAAATTATTAGAATGATTCTTTTCTAATTATCTTGGAGAAACACATTTATTAGATATAACCTGCCTTTTTTCTCAGTATTAAAATGATGAAAGCAACAAATGTTTAATGAGATAAGATTTAATTAAAATGAATGATAGGACCTTCCCATCTTTGCTGGTTTCACTTCAATTTGTGTGCCTTTAAATTCAATAAAGTGAGAAATGCATTTGTTAAATCAGGGACTCTACGTAAAATCTTTCACAATAAAATGAAAAGATAGTTGTCGGGTTGTTTTTTTTTTTTTCCTTTCTGAATACTGAGGAAATGTTTTTAGTCAAATTCCATGGTATCGGGGACAGAACTTTTGGAATTTAGGGTATGATACTTAATATTCAAGATTTACATGTTCTTTCCTTTCTTCCTTTCTCACTCCCTCCCTCCCTCCCTTCCTTTCCCTTCCTTCCTTTCTTTCTTTCTTTCTTTCTTTCTTTCTTTCTTTCTTTCTTTCTTTCTTTCTTATGAAATTTGTTGTCAAATTGGTTTTCATGTAACACCCAGTGTACATCCCAACAGGTGCCCTCCTCAAGCCCATCACCCACTTTCCCCTCCCTCCCACCCCCATCAACCCTCAGTTTATTCTCAGTTTTTAAGAGTCTCTTATGGTTTGCCTCCCTCCCTCTCTAACATTTTTTTCCCTTCCCCTCCCCCATGGTCTTCTGTTAAGTTTCTCAGGATCTGCATAAGAGTGAAAACATATGGTATCTGTCTTTCTCTGTATGACTTATTTCACTTAGCATCACACTCTCCAGTTCCATTCACATTCCTGCAAAAGGCCATATTTCATTCTTTCTCAGTGCCACGTAGTATTCCATTGTGTACATAAACCACAACTTCTTTATTCATTCATCAGTTGATGGACATTTAGGCTCTTTCCGTAATTTGGCTATCGTTGAAAGTGCTGCTTATAAACATTGGGGTACAAGTGCTCCTATGCATCAGCACTCCTGGATCCCTTGGGTAAATTCCTAGCAGTGCTATTGCTGGGTCATAGGGTAGATCTATTTTTAATTTTCTGAGGAACCTCCACACTGCTTTCCAGAGCGGCTGCACCAGTTTGCATTCCCACCAACAGTGCAAGAGGGTTCCCATTTCTCCACATCCTCTCCAGCATCTGTAGTCTCCTGATTTGTTCATTTTAACCACTCTGACTACATGTACATGTTCTTATTTCAATAGGAGAGCAGGGGGCTGAACAATCGCTTTCACCTTCCACAAGGAAGGCTGAACTGATGCTTTATATCAGCTCTGCTGTGTTTTGCTTATTTGTTCAACATCTCTCTCTTGGATTGGGTTTGAGCCTATCCACAAGAATACATAAACTACTAAACAGCTTTATAGAGGAGGAACACAGATGTGAGGATGGAGGCAAAGAAGAATTACAGGTCCCCTAAGAAAATAAAGCTAGGCTAGTCGTCCATGTACAGGGGAAGACCCGCGTACTGCTAAAGATTAGAACTGGGGCACACACGTATTTGTTAGCCATGGCCCATGAATGTAATCCACCACATATGTGAATGGCCCAACGGGAAGGAAGAGAAACAGGGAAACAGAAGGATAAAGAGAGAAGAAAGAAGGTTAAGAACCACACATCAGAGAGTATCCGACAGGAGCCCTGTCATTAAGGTGAATGTCACACAGGTGGACTATCTCCCCATCTCTGGACTTTGAGTGTCAGATGGTGACAAGGGTCTTGAGCCCTCCATGGCTCATCCCCAAAAGGACAAAAGCTGCCACTCAGGACCGACCTAAGGATAGACCCAGAGCAGTTGGAGTGTTTGAAACAGTCAGGACAGGGAACCAGGGTTTTCTCTGTACGGGAGCAGGTGTTGCACCTTTTACCTGGGCCGGATACAGGCAGCTCCTGTGTGGTCACCACATCCATTTGAGCACTTGACCTTCCCAAGACTTGTGAATGGTCAGTGTGATCTTAACGGGAAAAAAGAGACTGGGTGTTTTGATGATCTTACTTAAGCCTGATTTCTTCCTTCCTCCCTCCCTTTGAACATCTTGTAGTTTCTGCTTTGAGTAATGTTTATTTTTGAAAACGTTTTTTTTTTTCTTTCTGAAATTAAAAAAAAAATTACATCCAGGTTAGTTACCATATAGAGCAATAATGATTTCAGGAGTAGACTCCAGTGATTTGTCCCCTACATATAACACCCTGTGCTCATCCCAGCAAGTGTCCTCCTTAATTAATGTCCCTTGCCCATTTAGCCCATCCTCCACCCAGAACCCCTCCATCAACCTTCAGTTCTCTGTATTTAAGAATCTCTTATAGTTTGTCCCCCTCCCTGTTTTTATATTATTTTTGGTTCCCTTCCCTTATGTTCATCTGTTTTGTATTTTAAATTCCACATATGGGTGAAGCCATATGACATTTGTCTTTCTCTAATTTTGCTTAGCATAATACACTCTAGTTCCATCCACATTGTTGCAAATGGCAAGATTTCATTCCACATACATCTTCTTTATCCAGTCATCCATCGATGGACATTTGGGCTCTTTCCATACTTGGCTATTGTTGATAGTGCTGCTATAAACATGGGGGTGCATGTGTCCCTTCGAAACAGCACACCTGTATCCTTTGGATAAATACCTAGTATTGCAATTGCCAGGTCGTAGGGTAGTTCTATTTTTAGTTTCTTGAGGAACTTTCATTCTGTCTTCCAGAATGGCTGCACCAGTTTGCATTCCCACCAGCAGTACAAAAGAGATCCCCTTTCTCCGCATCCTCACCAACATCTGTTGTTGCCTGAGTTGTTAATTTTAGCCATTCTGACAGGTGTGAGATGGTACCTTATTGTGGTTTTGATTTGTATTTTCCTGATAAGGAGTGATGTTGAGCATCTTTTCATGTGTCTGTTGACCATCCGGATGTCTTCTTTGGAAAAGTGTCTATTCATGTCTTTTGCCCATTTCCTCAATGGATTATTTGTTTTCGAGTGTTGAGTTTGATAAGTTCTTTATAGATTTTGGATACTAACCCTTTATCTGATACGTCATTCGCAAATATCTTCTCCCATTCCATTGGTTGCCTTTTAGTTTTGCTGATTATTTCCTTTGCCATGCAGAAGCTTTTTATCTTGATGAGGTCCCAATAGTTCATTTTTGCTTTTCTTTCCCTTGCCTCTGGAGACATGTTGAGTAAGAAGTTGCTGTGGCTGAGGTCAAAGAGGTTTTGCCTGCCTAAGCCTGATTTCTAATCTCTGCTTATATCAAATCTCACTTGTGATTTTATTTGATTTTCATTACCTCAGACAGGAACAGGGAAGAGGGACAAGTCAACTACTTATTCATCCTGTTTTACGGATACAGTTAATTTTATTTGCAAGTCTTAGACTTCTCAGTTTTTAGAACCGGGAGATCGTAGATTTCTGTTGTCTAAGCCACCCAGTCTGTGGCCCTTTGTTATGGCAGCCCTGGCACATTCATGCCGTGAGAGTAGGAAAGAAACCCATGAGGTGGTTGTCAGCACCCCAGGGTGGCATGAAATCACCTGCAGGAAGATAATGGCAGTGAGGATTTGTGGCCTCATGGGACTGCAACCAAGGTGCATCAGATCTAAGATTTCAAGAGGCCTTGGGGGTCGTCCCCTTCAAATTCCCACCTGGTGCATAGATGCTTCCGTCATCCCCCTTTTCAGAATGGTGTTTGATCCTCGCCCCTCATACTTTGTAACTCGATTCCTTGCATTTATGAATATCTTAAATTGTAAGAATGTCTTTGCAGTGAGACCGAATCTGCCTCCCGTGGCCTCTGAGGGGCTGTGTGACCTTGAGCAAACTACTTACATTTTCTGAACTGTTTCTTATTGGTGAAATAGAAAAATTATTCTGATCTTACAAGACTGTTGGGAGGATTAAGTGGCTCTTCAGCATATGGTTCTTGGCATATAGTGGGGTCTTTTTTTCAATAGATGGTTGTTGGGTACCCTGCCCTGTCTCCATCGGCTTCCTATCTGCAGAAGTTACCACTGGTTGAACATCTTTGCTTTACATTTAAAAATGTAACTCAAAGTGGGTTTTCCATCTGAGGTAGCTTGAGGAAGATGTTACAGGATTGGTCTTTATTTTTCAATGAGTCCTTCTCATCAATAATTTATACCTCAAAATGTCCTTTTTATTAAAGCTTTTTCTTTACCATTTTCTTTTCATGTAACAAAAGAAATAACTAGAAGACTAGATGAAATTTTAAGATAAGAAAATTAGAATGGTATCTCATTTACTTGTGGGATCAGCCTGTTACCCCTCCCCCCCCCCAGGGAAATTCAATACAAGATGAATTTTCAGTGACTTTTTTTTAAAGTCAAACTTTACATTTGCTAATGGGTTAGAACTTTTCATCAAATAAATGCACAGATACTGATGAGCTGAAGATCCAGGCTGATTCCATTGAAATCTTATGCTTAATTACAGCCATGCTTAAAGTGCTGAGAACACAGAAGTTGCCAGGATATGGTTAGAAACTGCTTCTGAATGTCTCCATTCTGCCAATCCATATATCCACTTTTAGAGAGAAAGCCTTTTACAAAATTTCCTGAAAGACATTTACTTTCTTCTCCCTTGAGTAATAAAGTAAACTTCAGTGTCCTTTGGAAGGAAAGAGCAGGGCTCTCATTTATTATTGTTCCTATTTTTCAGAATTTAACATTTAAGCCAAAGAAATGAATTCTAGGAATTCATGAATGTCAAGTTTTGAATTTAATATTTATATGATCTTCAGATTTCCTCTTTCTTTCTTTCTTTCTTTCTTTCTTTCTTTCTTTTTCTTTCTTTCTTTCTTCCTCCCTCCCTCCCTCCCTCCCTCCCTCCCTCCCTCACTCCCTCACTCCCACCTTCCTTCCTTCCTTCCTTCCTTCCTTCCTTCCTTCCTTCCTTCCTTCCCATTCTTCCTCCCTCCCTCTCTCCCTTCCTTCCTCCCTCTCTCTTCTTTCTTCCTTCCTTCCTCCCTCCCATCTATCTTCCTTCCTTCCTTCCTTCCTTCCTTCCTTCCTTCCTTCCTTCCTTCTTACCTTCCTTCGAGAGAGAGAGAGAGAGAGAGAGAGAGCAGGGGAGGGGCAGAGAGAGGATCCCAAGCAGGCTTCTTGCCCAGTGCAGGGCCCAACTTGGGGCTCCATCTCATGACTATGAGATCATGACCAGAGCCTGAATTGAGTCAGACGCTTAAATAGCTGAGCCACAAAGGTGCCTCGATCTGCATGTTTTCCAAGCTTACTTTTTTTTTTTAAATAAGCTGCTGTGTTTGAGATGAATGAACCCAAATAGAAGAGCAATAGTATGTCTGAGGCTAATGACAAATAAGATTGTGAGCCATAAGCAAACTCAAGCATATTGTTTAAATTATATGTGTAATGAATGAGCAGTAAGACCCAGCCAATAGACAAAAATTTTAAAAATGTAATTCATAGTGAGTTCCCTTTGAGATAGCTTACTGTGTTCCCAGCAGGAGGCAACACTTTGTCTCTATGGCTGGGCTCCAGGGGTCTGTGTGTGGCCTGGGCTCAAAAAAAGGCATGTGTAGGGATTTTTATATCATAATAAGCATTCTCAGGTAGTCTCTTAAATTTTACATCCAGATAATCATTTCTGCCTCTTGAAATACCAAATCTGGGTTTAGTAAAAGGCTAATTCTACTTGTCTAAAAGAGCATGCTAGACTAGTGTTCTGAGCCTTCAGTTATAGCTCACCTATGCTTAACCAAACAAAAATGTGTGCTATGGTTAATCCTTCTTACCTAAGTTTTAGTGTTTGTCAGCTATGTGTTTTCAGACCCAAACGACCATCCAGTCAGATTCCTAGGAGCTGGAATAATAGGTCCTTGGCTGAGGACCACCAGGATGAGGCTTCTGTGGCTTCCATGTCCACAGATACGGAGTCAGTGCACTTTGGGGGTGATGGGACAGCTCAGGCTGGAATCTGAGCCCTCCTGTGTTATTACACTAGGCAGTGGGGACTCCCTGCCTCCTTTTCCTAAAGTCCACTCACGGCAGTGTAAGCTCTCTGCAAGAGGGTCTACAGCGATCCCCTACTCAGGGAATCATTTTCATGGACAGTTGCACTTGGGCTCCCTCATTAACTAGGAGCAGAAAGATTCCAGAGATTTCTCTTGCTAGGAAACAGACTCTACTTCCTGACCCTGCCAGCGTCTAGAGAACTGGTTTAGAGAGGTCTTCTCTAAGCAGGAATTGCTCTCCTGTTGGAGCCCTGGGCTGGGTGTGCCCTGCTCCTGACCTCTGTGTGCTGGGGAAAGCCGAGAGGCAGGCCCGCCTTCCCCCGCGCAGGATTGGCTGAGCTGCTCTTCCAGAAGACTCTGCTGTTTAGAGGGAATCTGTGACACGATTCATGTTGTCCACAGGAGGAAGCATGCGTGCCAGTCTAGGGCAAGGGGTGCTTCTCCTGGTGTTCTGGATAGGAAATCAGTTTCTAGAGTGGGACCTCACATGTGGAGGATTCAGTGATGTGCACACAATGTTCTCCACAGCATCCCTACTGTAGAGGCACGAGCAGATTGCACAGGGAGGATCCGGACACGTGATACGGAGTGTGATTCTCATTTGCCAAAGTTGTGTCTTTCCTTCCTGGAGACTCAGCCAGATGCTTACATAAAAACAACAGAAGTTCTTTTTTTTTCTTCCTAAATGTTTATTTATTTATTTTTGAGAGCGAGTGTGAGCAGGGGAGGGGCAGAGAGAGAAAGAGAGAATCTGAAGCAGGCTCTGTGCTATTAGCACAGCACAGAGCCTAATGTGGGGCTCAAACTCACAAACCATGAGATCATGCCCTGAGCTGAAGCTGGACGCTTAACCAACCAAGTCACCCAGGTGCCCCCAAAACAACAAAATTTCTTTTTTTTTTATTAAAAAAATTTTTTTTAATGTTTTTATTTATTTTTGAGACAGAGAGAGACAGAGCATGAACAGGGGAGGGGCAGAGAGAGAGGGAGACACAGAATCCCAAGCAGGCTCCAGGCTCTGAGCTGTCAGCACAGAGCCCGACGTGGGGCTCGAACTCATAGACTGTGAGATCATGACCTGAGCCGAAGTTGGATGCTTAACCGACTGAGCCACCTAGGCGCCCCCCCAACAAAATTTCTTACTGTGGAGATTTTTGAACATTTATAAAAGTGAGAGTAATTTGGCAAACCACCATGTCTGTGTCTCCTATTTCCAACAACTAGCGGTTCATTAGCTAGAGTTTTGACCTTGCAGATGTTCATACATTTCACTGCGAATAGCCCAGATGTTGTTTGCAACCAGACTGGCCCCTGATGGAAGTGGAAATTAGTCCAGGGAGTCTTTGGCCAGGAGTGGCTCAAATAATCTCCTTTCCATTTTCAGGGGTTTAGGGGCCCATTAGTCACCTTTTGGCTTGGGACTTATCCCCCAACTTCTGTCCCGGTATCCCCTGGAGTAAGAATGTGTGGATTATGGCTGTGATGCCATCTTAGCAGAGCGCAAGACCCTCAGAGATAGACAAGGAAGTAGAAGACCCCTTACTTGCACAGAAATGTCCTTCAAGGCTACCCTCAAACAGCCTGTTAGGAAGTCAGCTCAATTCAGTGAACACTCAGGCATCTATTATGTATGAGTAACTAAAGTTCTAGATGTCAAGGACCTCCAATTCTGGTGAAGAATTTTCTAATCAAAGTTTTCAAGTGTGTCCATGAGTGATGAGGCACTTTATGTACAAGAGATACTTTCAGCCCTCAGGATGGATATTTTTACTCTATTTTGAAACCTCATTTGAATAAATTTGACATTATTCTTAAGACTGAAAGAAATTAGAATCAGCGAATCAAAAGGACAATCATGCTGATAAGGAAGGCAGCCAGACGGCAAGAGAGGAGGTAGACAAACCAGACAATCTGGAGCAAGAACCAAAATACCACAGTTGTTGGGGTTATTTTTAGAGTCAGGGTGAAGGGTGCCCCACATGCGCTTGGGATACACAGGCCATCATGGTGATGATAGGACAATATCCAGCTATGAGTGGAAAAGGTTTGGAATCGATGATGCAGGTTTAAGCCTTGACCTTATACTTGCTGGCTGGGACACCTTCCAGAATGTATCTGTCCTCTCTGTTGAGTCTGTTAAGTTCCTAAAATAGGTTTGATAATAGCCACCTGACAGATGTGGTGAAGATTAATGAGGAAATTCAACGTAAGCAAGCTCTATACACAATGAGATTCACTGTCTAGTCAGCTGGGACTTTTATGTTCATGCTGATATCACTGGGGCACCAAAAAGAGATAAGTGTGTTTTCTGTGTACTTTGTTTAAGGGAGGGTAAAGTAGAATGATGAATTCCGGTTCCTGACAGAGAGAGAGAAAGCTCTTCGGAAAAAACGTGTCTCTGTGGGATCATTTGTTCGTGACAATTAGGCTTTACTGAGAAGTGAAAATTGCAGAGAATGAGACAGAAAAAGTAGATGGGGCTAGATTGCCAAGGGCGTTCTGTGCTGTGCTGGGGAATATGGGCTTATCAGCCATTTGACTCCATATTTCATAAAGTTGGAATATTAAAAAATACAAAAAAAATAAGTCAGAGTCAGTGAAGATCTAAGTTAGAATGCAGTATCCAAGTCAGGAAGAGGAAGTAGCCATATAGGTCACAGAACCCTAGGTGGGTGTTAAAGGTGAACTTGCGGTAGACAGAGCATACTACAGCCAAATCAAAAAGGAGGAAACCTGGGCAGTCACATGGTCCGTGTTGTTCACGAGGACAAAACATCAGCTCTCACCACTAGCATAACTTTTACTGGCACTTAAATGAGCGAATTTTCCTGGGCAGGACTTCATAAAGGAGGCACCAAGTGATGTATGGCACAAAATGTTCTCACCAGAGTCCTTACGGTAAATACAATAATAGGAGGTTTAAGAGGGATGTTTCTTATAGGGACCTTCTCTTCCCCTTCCCTACTTTATTTTTCCCCATGGCATTTATCACCTCATTCACTACATTGTTTACCTGTTTTTTTTTTTATTTATTGTCAGCCACAGTACACTAGATGATAATTTCTAAGAGATAGTCCTCTGCATGTTTATGCCTCCAGGACCAAGGACAGTGCCCGTGTGGATGAATAGATGAATGCAGGTGTGACAGAAGCTTTTTAAACCTGGACCTTTTCAAAGTGAGCTTCCTCCCACTTAGAAAGTTTCATTAATGCACAAATGGGATATTTGACTTCAAACTGTTGAGGAAAATTGAGACTCTGCACTGGGCTTTGAAATTAATCTCTTTTCATTTTGCTTGAAAAGTCCTTTTACGTAGAACTACACAATAACTTTGCAAGGAAATATCTTTCTGTAATTTCGCTAACCGACTAGTTTTAAGTAAGTCGGTTTTGTCTTTTGTGCTGGTTAAGTGAATTGGACCTAATTAGTGATATTATAGTGGGTGAAACTTCTCAAGGTTGGTGTAACAGTTTACAGCTTTCACTGATCACTGGTTTCCACGGCAAATATGCCAACAACGTAGTTTCCTAATACACATTCATGCTTCTTACAAATCAAGTCTTGCAAGTAGTAAAACAGACCTCTCAATATAGGAAAGCTGGTTGTTCTTAGAAGATAGACTTAGGAAGAAATCTAACGTTATGGACGATATGATACAGAATAACATAAAAACCTCACTAACACCTTGTGGTCATGGGTATGTAAACATTTCTTAATCTTCTTCCTGATCCATCAGCCAAAGTTTAAGAATCGATTCTGTGGTTTTTCTTGGTCAAAAACCATTGTTTCAACAGTTTCTTGAAGTTTCTTTCCAGCTTTCTGCTGAAAACAAAGCAAAACAAAATGTGCGGCTTCTGTTTTAGCTTTAGAGTCAATCAAAGATAACTTGAAGATATTTGATTTGGGGCTTTTAATAGCTTATTTCCACCAGCAACATATTTTGCATGGGACACAACAGAAGAATTATATGCAAACTACATCCCCCAGATAGCCAAGGAAATTGATCTGTAACGTGGAACTGCTGGATACAAACCAAGTAAATTTTAGAAGACAGCTGCCAGAAATAATGACACATAATAATTTATTATGAAGCTGAGACCCATTTCGGAATTGCACGAGCTGGACACGCACAGTGTTTACATTTCAAAGGCAGTCGTAGATCCACAGATGCACAAAGGGCTCGAGACACATCTCTGAAGATATCCAAGGTGCGTTGTGTTGCACATTTGGACAAGGACAAGATTTTCCTTAGCAGATAGTTCTAGAAAAAGAGTTTCCTATTTACAAGGCTGCCTTTCTAACAGTCCTTGATGCGACTTCTCCCAGCTTCCAACTATAGAGTCTGTGCAAACACACACAAAGGGAAGAAAACTCACAGTATCATGAGAAACCAGACAGGAAGTCAACTGTTGCTAGCAGGCAGAGGGAATTTTCCATTTGCCACAAAGAGGTGTGAGAGAGGATGGAAACAGAAGGCAGAAAATTTAACTCTAACTTAAGGAGAAAAGCCATTGCTTTTATTCTACTTGTTCTGGTTTCTAACATATAATTGAAGAATGCATTCTGAAACTTAAAAAGAGTTGATTATGCAGATTACAAGGATTTCTCATATCCCCTTAACGAAAACGCATTCAATTAACAAAAGAAACACACCTACATAAAACCTGGCAGTTTGGTCCAGCTAAATGTCATGTTTGACCGTCTGGCCTCTTGCTTGGTTGCTGAGGTCAGGGGTCCATCCACTCCTGGTTTGGTCACTTTTGGTGAGGAGTGTCCTGTTATGGTATAAACTATGATCTCACTGTGCACAGGACAGCCTTTCTTAGAAAAAGAGTCTGTTGGGATGGGGCAGGTTAAATGGAAAGCGCTCAATGTATAGCTCCAAGTAGAATGCATCCATAACACAAGTTTGCATAATGCCTCTGGGGTGTTCCTTCTAGGAATGCAAGGTGGGGTGAGGAGTAGGGCATTTGAACATTCACAGATTGCTAGGTCAAAGACCGAAAGAAAGAGATTATTGTTTTTTAAGAAGCTAAAATGGCATTTGATACAATTCAGTCATTGTTCCAGTTTTCTACTTAGTGGTAAATTCTGCAGACCTCCCTTCGAAATCAAGCTTATTCTAGAAGAGCCACCAATGCAACCATGAGGACTGGAGAAGGGAAGGGGGCATTATCATTATTTGCAACTGATATGCACTTTGGGGCAGGGTTGTTTTATCTAAAAAAAAAAAACCAAGAGAATCAAGTAAAGACTCTGATCTGTAGTGAGAGCTCAGCATGATGGCCAGTAATATAACTCTAGCATTTTATATGCCAGTAAAAACCGCTAAGAAGTATGATGGGTATTATCAGAAAAGGATGAGGAGAATGTTTTGTAGCTCATTAACGGTAGCTACAAAGAAATTTAAATATGCAGTAGTACATGTACCAAGAAATGGGCAAGAACTATTAAACTTGATTGAGAGGCAAATATATGCATATATATTAAAGAGAGGAATGGAGACGTTTCCTCCTTCAGGAGGAAGGAAGGCACCGTGGTGTGCTTGGGAGTCAGGGACCCGGGTGGGGATTCTGAGTTAACAACACCTGGAGAAGAAGGAAGAGTCTCTCTCTGAGATTGGAGGTAGAAGGCTGGGACTGGGGAGAAGGAGGTGAGAAGAAGGGCGGGCTTGGGAGAATCTGTGGGTGGGGCTTTGGATGGGTAGAGATTTGAACACCTGCCTCACGTAGGGGCTTGGGGAATGCTGGGAAAGTGCTTTTTTCTGTTTTGTTCTGATTTTTTGTAAGTAGTAAGCTTTGCTCATACATTATTCCTTTGTTTCCTCCATTCCCCTCTTCATGAATATCTGCAGTAACAACATGCGTTGCTTCACATGGGACTTGGGGCCAGATTAGTATTTCTTTTAGATGGTTGCCACCTTCAGGCACTAAGGCCTTAAGAAGAGAGCAGGAGGGCTCGGTTTTACTTGGATTTTACAACTCTCTCCGAAATGAAGCTCCCAACCAAATGTAGTGCTCTGAGTCAATGGTCTTGTTACCAAGATATCAGTGATATAAACCAAACAAAAAGTTTACTTGGATTATACTCCTTTTCTTTTCCCTTGCGCTCAGATCATCTGCATAGCTGTACGTTGAGGCTAATTTACAGGGTGATTCAGTAAATTCTTTCAGTGCTCTGGAAAGTGGTCAGAGTAGGACATTTGATGATGTTTTTGGTTTTGTTTTTTGTTGCAAGTGCTGACGGTGCTGAAGGATTTTAGCTGGTTGGCATGACATCTAATTTAATGGCTATAGCACAATGTATCTGCTCTAGCAAAACTGTCATTTCCATGTCAGGTCAGCAAACTTCATTTTTGCTTAAAATACAGTTATCTTTTCCACTTCTATTTTTAGTAAGATTGAAAATGGTTGGGATAAATATCAATAAAAAAGAATGAGAGGGGCACCTGGGTGGCTCAGTCGGTTGAGCTTCTGACTTCGGCTCAGGTCATGATCTCGCGGTTTGTGAGTTCGAGCCCAGCGTCGGGCTCTGTGCTGACAGCTCGGAGCCTGGAACCTGCTTCAGATTCTGTGTCTCCCTCTCTCTGCCTCTCCCCTGCTCATGCTCTCTCTCTGTCTCTCAATAATAAATAAATGTTAAAAAAATAAAAAAAAAAGAATGAGAAAAGTAAATGTTTGAAATTAAAATGTAAGGACATACATACAATATCTCTCAAAGCTATGATTGTAATCAGATCAAAATATAAGCGATGTGATGAAAACATTCAGTATTGGTGTAATTATAAAAAGAAGCCGTGGCTTTGAACTTCGAGTTACATTTTAGAGCCAAAGCATACATTTTAGAGGACTCAGGTAACACATATGATATGTTTGTGTTTCAGGCAACTTTTTCCTGTAGCTGTGATGATCAGTATGTGGGCACTTTCTGTGAAGAATTTGATGCTTGCCAGAGGGAGCCTTGCCAGAACAACGCCAGCTGCATAGATGCAAATGAAAAACAAGACGGGAGCAATTTCACCTGCGTCTGCCTTGCTGGTATGATTTCCATAGATAATAGTTACTACCTATCTCTCTGTAGAATATACACATTAATTAAGGACGCGTAAGCAACGCATTGTCCAGCTGTTAGACAAGGCAACTTGAAGATCTCATTTGATGCTATCGATGTGTGCTTCATTTGAAGAAGGATGGAAGAAGGAAATCCACATGGGGATAGACATTATTGTTCCTTGGCTCGCTTTCTGACATTAGGATGCTTCTGTCTTAGCGGTCCTCCATTTTTGTTCTGGGATAATGATATGCTTGGTCAAAGAGAGGTCTGGACATTTCAGAAACAATCCTGCAAATATGCACTGAGCGTAGAGTGGGACTGTGCTGGGTGATTATGCTTAGTAACAAGAAAAATCTAGAATAAACTGTGCGGGGTGCTGTGTAAAGCCACCCCATCCTCCCGTTTTTGTTCATTTCCTTTTGTTCATGTGTGTTCATTAAGCCGAGTTCTTGGTACACTGTTCTCCACAGTGGGGGAGGTCTCCAACGTTCTTTGATCAGTGTGAGGGATTCGTGGGTTTTACATGAGACTTTCGAATCCTTGGAGCACAATGGGTGACCAGTAGGAGAACACAGAAGCCAGTATGCCCACAGACTTCTGTGTTCCACAGTCATCTCAATTGACTTAACTGCTCAGCCAATTCGGTTATTAGCCCTCAAGGAGCAGGAATGGCATTACCGTGAACATTCTGATACGCTCTTTCGATACAGCTTAAAAGCAAACCCCAAATTTCTCCTTTTTCACTATAAGATAATGTGCAAAACTGGCATCACCTTTCCTTTTCCATCTCGTCCTGTTGCCAACATTGGCCCCTGGGTGGGGATTCAGGAAGAGGTGGGAGTTGGGGAAGGCCAGAGGGATAGAGAGAAGGGGCAGTTGGAGTGATGGAAGTGCTCACTGTCAGAAACGGGACCGAACGATGCTAAAGTTTGTGTGAATGTGTGAAAGTTCTTCACTCATCTCTTCCAACCGAAAGATCGATCACAGGGATAGGTAAATAACCTGATAAATTCTTTCCAGACCCAGTGTGTGTGTGTGTGTGTGTGTGTGTGTGTGTGTGCACGCGCATCTACATGTGAGTGTGTATATTTCTCTTGGACATCAGATGGTTATTTTTCTATACGCTTTTTAAAAAAAAGTGATTATAGTATGTGTATATTTGCCAGTACATCATAGACAACCTTTCACATCACTACGTATGGATTTGCCTCATTCGTTTTAACAATCACACAGCGTGTCTCCTAAATTTGTATCTCCAGGTCAGACTCCCTCCAGACCCCCTTATCTGCTGCTTACTTGACATCCCCCTTGAGATGTCCCGGGCCACCTTAAGCTCAGCCATTGCACAGTTGAGCTCATCATGCCCCAGCCCCGCTCTGCTCAGCTTCCAGTGTCCCATCTATTTCCATCAGCTGCACATGTATCTGCAAGTCGTCCTGGGTGCCTCCCTCTCCCTCACTGTCCACACCCCTTCTACCTCCAAGTAGTCTCCATTTTTACTGCCTAGAGACCTCTCAAGTCTACCACCCTCTCCGCAGCCCCACTAACGCTACCCCTAAGCTAGCTGCCTCTGCCCCTTGTCTGTGCTACTGGGGTACCTCCCACCGCTTCTCCATGTTCTCCTGAGCATGCTGTACACCGAACCAGAGTGATCCTGTTAGAGTGAGCACCGGCTTTTGTCCCCGTACCTTCCATTCTCCTCATGGTGGCAGGTGATCATTTTCCAGTGCCGATCTGATGTAGGTGCCTTCCTACTTAAACCCCTTCTTCCCATTGCTCTTTGGAAATAGACCGATATCCTCAGCCTCATCCTCCTCTGTGACCTGTTGCTCACCCGCCTTTCCAGCCCCATCTCACCGCACTGCCCACCGTGCTCTGGGTCTGACCACCTCGGCCTTTCATCTCCCTGACGGCCTGAGCTCCCTTCTGCTGCAGGCCTGTCTCGCTTCTTTGTTCCTACACGGCCCCTCTTCTGCCTTCCTTTCGCCTAGATGAATACCACCAAGTTTCTGTCTCAGATCTCTCTTAAATGCCCCCTGTCCCCGGGGAAGTGTCACTAAATGGTTTAAGCTAGTCTCCCTCCCTCTTTCCCTTCCATAACCCCAGGCTCCTTTCTTTGACAGCCCTCATCTGTTTTCAGGGCACATTTACACGTGTGATCTTTTGATTATAGCCTGTCTTCCCCACCAGAGTTAACCCCATGGGAGTGGGGCCCCAGTCGGTCTAGCTCATCACTGTGTCCCACAGTGTCTGACAAATTGTGGGCACTCTGTCAATGTGCTGATGAGGTGAATTAATGAAAGCATATGAACATGGCCTCATGTTTTAATCCATCTAGTGATGGATCTTTAAGATGTTTTCAATTTCCGCTTTGTAAGTCGTGTTAGAACAAATAACGAACCTTCTATAAATAGTCCCAGTCAGGGTTGGTGGGTGGAGCTTGTCACTGTCTGGACTGGAATGATTTCAGTTTGATATTTTACCTAAGTCTGTTCTCAAAGGGCATTTGTCCCTTTTATTAAAGGAGCTCATGTGCACAGAATTGGAACGGTCATAATGCTTGGCTGGTGACACTCTCTCATTTTGTCTGCAACCTGCTTTTGTATATTTTCTTAGCTGTTTTAATAATGTAATAATCCCTGGTGAAACCAACATCAAAACCAGAAGTTCAGGGGCTCCTGGGTGGCTCAGTCGGTTGAGTGTCCAACTTCGGCTCAGGTCATGATCTCACGGTCTGTGGGTTTGAGCCCCGCATCGGGCTCTATGCTGATGGCTCAGAGCCTGGAGCCTGCTTCCGATTCTGTGTCTCCCTCTCTCTCTGCCCCTCCCCTCTTCATGCTCTGTCTCTCTCTGTCTCAAAATAAATAAAAACATTAAGAAAAAAAATTTTTAAAAAAAACCAGAAGTTCAACCCCATAACTAGTCAAAGAGTTTCCTCATTAGCCCATTCCTTGACTTCCCCTTCCCATCTGCAGGGAATGATCACTCTGAATCTTGAGTTGATCTGTCCTTGGTTTTCCTTTTTGTAAAGTTAGACTATTTACATGTTTTCATAGAAGAATTTAATTTTACTTTGTTTTCATGTTTATAAAAACCGTGCCATGCATGAGTCATGTTATGGTATCATGCATGTAATTCTCTGGTGCTTTCTTTTTTCATGAGATGTGTCCATATCGTTTGAGCTCGTTCTTTTGGACTGCTGTATCAAATTCCATTCTCCTATTCCCCTGTGGACCGGGACCGACAGGCACATTTGGGTATGTGTCTTTGGTCGTCTGTGTGCTGGAGATTGTTTTAGGTATATACCTAGGACTGCAGTTGTTGGAATATAGGCTACGTAATTGATCGCTTTGGCGGGGGGGGTGTCATGTCAGAGGGTTTCCCAAAGTGGTCACGCTCTTATATACTCCCACGTGTGATGCATAATTGGTCTTGTGAATTCACACCCTCTTCAATGTTTTGTAGCATCAGAAGTTTTCATTTTTGCTGACTGAATGGGTGCGAAAAGGTGTCTCATTGTGGTTTCTGTATTTTGTGGCTCACTAGTGACCCTGAGCTCCTCTTCATATGTTTATTAGCCACTTGTGTGTCTTTCCTACGAAATACTGTTTTCCTATCTCTTGCTCGTGTGTGTGTGTGTGTGTGTGTGTGTGTGTGTTCTTCTTGTTGGTTGGTAAGTGTCCTTTGTTTCTTTTTGATCCTAGCCATTTGTCAGCTGTATGAACTGCACGTATTTTCTCCTTCGTAAGCTGTCTTTTCGCTTTGAGGGGTCTTTTGATGAATGGACATTTTTATTGTATTCTGCACACTTCTCTAGTTACTACATTTTATGTACTATTTAAGAAAGTATTTCTTTACCTGGAGAACTAAAAGATATTAACCTATATTTTCCAGTAAGCATTTAAAAATTCAATTTTGCCAGCCTTTATTTAGTATGAACTTTATTTTTGTATATGTTTGTTGAGATAGGGAGCTAATTTCATCTTTTACTATAATTTTATTTTTCTTCTTCTTTGAAAATACCCCATTTGTATAAATATGTAATATTTGAAACTTTATATTGTGTCCCACCTGCTACAAAACTACTGACAGAGTTAGGAATGACCGGATGCCTAATACATTTTTAATTGTGCTTACTCTCAGGCGTTTCTGCACTGTGATGATTTACCCATTGATTTGAAATTTTTCAGAAGCATATCTAATTATTTTTACTTATTAGTGGGGAAAAGGATTTCACCTTTGTCTAAGATGACTTAACATCTTCCATGTTAATAGCACATCCTGGCTATGAGGCACATACAGATATACAGGATTCTCCTTGGGGAATTGGGGAATTGGGACTTCGAATAACAGTAATAGCAATAACAATAAAAAATACTTTGACTCTCAATTGACATAGGGCTAGGGAGTTGCATTTTAAGAATATGAATTTTAATAATTCTACTTAGATAGACTCAGGGAGTTTGGTGATTGTCAGTAAGTTCATCAGGAACCCAAGAGATGGCAGGCAAATTGATCTTGATTTATAAACTGATCATCTTTTTTTTTCTTCCATTAAAACAACAAAACTATCTTATAACACCACATTATAAATTTGCCTTTCTTTCTCTCTTTCTTTCTTTCTTTCTTTCTTTCTTTCTTTCTTTCTTTCTTTCTTTCTTTTCTTCCTTTCTCTTTCTCTCTCCCTCCCTTCCCCTTCCTTTCTAGAGAGCGTAAGTGAGGGAGGGGCAGAGGGAGAGGGAGAATCGTAAGCAGGCTCCAACCCCAGTGCTGAGCCTGATGCAGAGCTCGATCTCAGGGTTCTGGGATTGTGACCTGAGCCGAAATCAAGAGTCGGATGCTTAACTGACTGAGCTACCGAGGTGCCCCTCTAATAAGCTATTTCTAACAGTTGTCCTGTTCCCTGAATATCACAGATTGAGGACTTCTCAATTTTCATGAAATAATACACATTTTTATTAAGGATATAGATGCCTTTGTGCATTGGTCACGGTTTAAACAACTTTATAAAATAGTGTAAATAATCTCCCCTGCATTTGGAATGTGTTGTTCTCTGAGCTTCTTCCTGAAAGGCGTGTGGTTTGCTTAGGGTTCTCCACTTGTGAGGAAATCCCTCCACATATGAGGAGCCCTTTCTTGTTTTGTACAAGTTTAAGGCAGTTGTAGAACCCCAGCAGCTATTTCTGTCTTCCCTGCTGGCCTTGAATCTATAGCG
Source organism: Panthera tigris (assembly GCF_018350195.1). Taxonomy (NCBI): domain Eukaryota; kingdom Metazoa; phylum Chordata; class Mammalia; order Carnivora; family Felidae; genus Panthera; species Panthera tigris. The sequence continues at coordinate 210,179,441 of NC_056667.1, read as the reverse complement.
TGTCTTTCACGTAAGGTGGCCTCGCACGGGCTGGGGTCTCTCATTTGCGCTGCCTCTGTCAGCGTCTCCCCGACTTCTCAAAGCTTTCTTTCCTTGCCGTTCACAGAGCTGGGCCGGTGTGGGTCTCTTCTCCATGGCCTCCATTCCTGCTATGCTCTAGAGCAGATCCTGATCAGAGCTAGATGAGATTTAGGAAATGTTACCCTGGTGCCCTCACTCTCTCTTTGCTTGTCTGCTTTCTGACGTCTTCCTGCTGTTTCCTTAAGTAGGGCTCTACCTTCTCAATTTGTGTTCCTTGCAGGATAAGCCCCTCCCACTTCTAGCTTCCAGCTCTGCCTCTCCATGAGCTTTTCAGGGCAGTCAAGGCAAGCGTGTGTGCATGCGTGCGCATACGGATAGCTAATGTGTATTTGCATGCTTGTCTGTGTGTCACACAAAATAGCTAATGCTTATTGTTTACCACATGCCAGGCCCATGCTAAGTGCTCTCCAAGGTTGCTCTTAGAACAATCTCTGAGTTAAGCAGTCTTAATTATAAGTACGAGGAAGTTCGTAACTTGGCCAAGAATATTAGGGTAACACTTGATCGTGCTGCAATAATGTATCAATCGCCAAACCTCAGTGGCTCCCAAGAAAAGGTTAATTTCTCCCGTGTCATAGTCTGATGAAGGCACTTCCCTCCAGGTGGCAACTCAGGGATCCAGGTCCCTTTGTGTCATGAAGGTGCCACCATCAAGAGGTGGCCTTCACAGTCACTGCTGAAGGATAGAGGGAGCTGATTGCGTGCGATGTTCTGCGAGCGGCACCTGGAAATATCTTATATCACCCCCAACACATGCCATTTGCCGTAATTCAGTCCCTTAGCCCCCAGAGGCTTTGACTAGGAAGAGGAGACGAGGTGAACATTCGCATGGTTTCTGTCATACCAGGTGCACATGCCAATAACTGTCGGGGCTGGGACTTGACCCAGGCCCTCTGCCTGCCTCCAAAGCCCATGTTCTTCAGCATCTTGCTGAGCACTTTCCTGGTACAGATATGTGGCCCAGGCCCATGTCATTTCCTTCAGCGTCCTCACGTCAAACAGGTGTCTTCCTAAGAGAAGCAATATTACACACTTTTGTCAAAAGAAAAAGGACTGGCTTCTCACAATGAGTTTTCTACTTAATTTAGTCCTGAACATCCTCAAGAAACTTATTTTTTATTGGAAAAGTACATTTTCTTTGTGGAAGAACTATTTACAGGTTAATTAACATCAATTAATTGACCACTGAAGCCCCAGGTAAATGCATAAGAACTCTCAAAGAATATGAAGTCTGCTTTCCTTTAAAACTGTTTTTCCTGCTTTGCTCCGGTTGTTGCAAGTTTGATCATGAGAAATTACCTTGTTTGATGAATGAATGAAATCGAACCAGATTCTTCTCACCAGAGAACAAAAACTCCCAACAAAGTCTCTCCTTGGAGACATTGCTTATTTCTCTTGATAGAGCATTTCTTGGTGAAAATATTATCAGTGAAGAAGCTTCAGATCCAAATTTGCTAATATTTTTATATTTTGCTTTCAGTTCTATGTCAAATGTCCATACAAATATAATTGTTTTGAGTCATGGTAAGTTAGAGATGTATGAATATGGCAGATTGGGTGTAGAGTTGATTAAGTAATCAACTCTACTTAAGTTGTCCTTTTGATTTTTATTACAATTTTTTGAGAGCAGGAGATGATTTTTTCAGTAGGAAAACATTGATAAGTGTCATATACATGTGTCTATGATGTAAAATGAGTTATAGATTATAGCCAATAAAATTTTCATTTGGGGCAGGGGATTTTTTTATCAAGTGTGATTGATATTTGTCTTGAAACTTTCTTGCGATAGTTTTCAAAAAGAAGGGGATTGTCAACAACGTCAAATAGTTCAGGAGAACCTAAGAGGAGGTTATTGACTTTGGCAACAGAGTTTGTTCAAGCCCTTGGTGGCCTTCTGTTTACGTTGATGTGGTGTGGATTTCATCAGAAGCTCTGAGACCTCTCTAAGAGAACACATACAGGGACAGAAGCAAGGGAGGTGCCAGAAGTTACCAGACACTCTGAAGGACAGCACCATATTTAGAAATAGTTGCGGCCACTTGGTTTTCTTGTGACAAAGAAGCTGTGAACTCCCCCAGCGACAGTGGTTGGCCATGATGAGGTGAACAGGATTTGGGCCAGATGTGAGAATTAATAAGTGGCAAACTCATGTGAAGGACAGAACCAGAAGGGGCTCTTCTTTTTTAAAATTATAGCATACTATTTAAGAGCACAGGCTCTGGAGGCAGAATGCCCAGATTGCAGTCATAAATCCCAGCCAATTAGACCTGAAATGTGGGCTGTTTTCCCTGTTTGTTTCCCATCTAGCTCCAGTGTCATACTGTCTGGTCCAGAATAAGCTTCCTGGAGACCCTCCTTGTTTCCTGAGGTTACATGAGCCCCAGGTGCTAGAGTCAGCCCTGTGGACTAGATGCCTACCCATCTACCTTGTGGACTAGACCCCTACCCATCTACCCTGTGGACTGGACCCCTAGTCGTCTGCCCTGTGGACTAGACTCCTACCCATCTACCTTGTGGACTAGACCCCTGCCCATCTACCTTGTGGACTAGACCCCTACCCATCTTCCCTGTGGTCTAGACTCCAACCCATCTGCCCTGTGGTCTAGACTCCTACCCATCAGCCCTGTGGTCTAGACTCCTACCCATCAGTGGTCTAGATCCCTATGCATCTACCCTGTGGACTAGACCCCTACCCATCTACCCTGTGGACTAGACCCCCACCCATCTACCCTGTGGACTAGACCCCTACCCGTCTACCCTGTGGACTAGACCTCCACCCATCTGCCCTGTGGACTAGACCCCTACCCATCTATCATGTGGACTAGACCCCCACCCATCTGCCCTGTAGACTAGACCTGTACCCATTTACCATGTGGACTAGACCCCTACCCATCTGCCCTGTGGTCTAGACTCCTACCCATCAGCCCTGTGGTCTAGATTCCTACCCGTCAGTGGACTAGACCCATAACCATCTACTGTATGGACTAGACACCCACCCATCTGCCCTGTGGACTAGATCCCCCCCCCCCCCCCATCTACCCTGTGGACTAGACACCACTCGTCTGCTCTGTGGTCTAGACTCCTACCTGTCAGTGGTCTAGACCCCTACCCATCTGCCCTGTGGACTAGACCCCCACCCATATACCCTGTGGACTAGACCCCCACCCATCTACCCTGTGGACTAGACCCCTACCCATCTGCCCTGTGGTCTAGACTCCTACCCATCAGTGGACTAGACCCCCACCCATCTACCCTGTGGACTAGACACCACTCATCTGCACTGTGGACTAGACCCCTACCCATCCCACTGGACTACAGTTCCACAGCCAGCAGTGCAAATCCTGCTGTGTCCTTACCATTTTCTAGTGGGACTCTTTGGGCAAGTCACACACCTTTCTGGGTCTGCTTCTCTGACTCTGCAAGATTATGGCAACCCTCATCATGACTTACGAATACCAAATGAGAACGTGAGCTCTTGGTCTGTTCTGTGGACTTGTATCTCCAGTATCTAGCCCAGGGCCTGGCACACAGTAGGGCTCAGTAAAGATCTGTTGAATGAATGAATGAATGAACAGAACAAGATGAAATTCTATATGAGGCGCACACAGATATGCAGTAGGGACTCAATTTTCTTGTCTCTCTTCATCGGGCTTCTCTGTGTAGCATATGTGTTTTTCACCTGCCCCACCAGATTGTGGCTGGCCTGAAATTCTTGATTTCTCCATCCCCTGTCAGTGTCAAACCCCATGGCTTACACATTAGTGAATGTGGAATGCCTGATTAAATTGAAATTTAACTTCCTTAATCAGGATTTATTTTAGAAAAGCCTTCTAATATTGAGAATATAATTTTTCCTCAGAGGAGCTATTTCTTTTTCTGAAAAGAATAGCTGCGATGCATGTTCCAAACTGCCACTGCCGAAATATTATTAGCATTTTGCACAAAGCATTTTTCAACTTCAGAGCCCTTCATTGTTCCAGCTTATTGGTGATTTCAGCCTATTTTTTTTTTTAAAGCTTGGCATTTCCAAGGCACAGAGAACATCTCATGTGTTCCCGTCCCAGCTCTACTCAGTGTCACTCAGATAGGTGTTCAGATGCCTTTGACTGGTGAGTCAGAAGCAGGTCACCTCCTCCTGGAGACAAGCCCTGAGTGGGATGGGCTGTAGGTCCTCACACCCAGCCTCACTCAGCTCAGGAAGTGAGTGTGTGGGCAGGTGAATGCGGGTTTTTGCACGTGGCTTAGTTCCGAGGTTCCGAGTGGAGGGCACCTCAGAGCTCGTCTCTGGTCGTGGGGCAGGGAGAGCAGGGGTGACCCCAGGAGACTGAAGGACTTGACCAAGGTCTGCAAGCTTGTGGGAGACAGGATTTCAGGCCTCTCCACTCTGTGTCCATCTTTGGGTCAGAGTACATTTCACTGCAACATATTCACAGGTTTGTGAATTTTCCATTAGTTACGAACAGGGCAGAGGGCATGGCCCTCTCCAACGGGCTGCGAATGCATGACCCATGATGGCTCTTCACCCACTCGCAGGACAAGAGATGGTGCCAGCTGGGACCGGGGGACAAACCAAACTGTAACCTGCTGCTCAGGGTTTCAATCCAGCGCCTTCCATTTACTAGTTAAATGACCTTGCGTGACCCTCCCAGCCTTTCAGCTCTCGGGTGTCCTTACCTTTAAAATAGTGAGGCTCACTCATTCATTCAACAATTGCTTATCAAGTATCTCCTACGTGCCAGGAATTTGCCAGGTGCCAGGACTACATCTGTGAAACAGTAATGTCCTCATGCTTATGGGGGCTGCATTGTAGTGACGGAGAGGAGTCAACAATGTGAGCATGTGTGTTTCTTGGTGTGTGTGTGTGTGTGTGTGTGTGTGTGTGTGTATGTAGTTAAGGGAGAGGGTCAGGAAGTGATAGGTGCAATGAAGAAAAATAAAACAGGTGAAGAGATCAAAAGAAATGGGAGCATGAGGGTGATCAGGTGAGGCTTCTCTGAAGGGAAACTACTTGTGTAGAGACCTGAATACAATGAGCTTGTGAGCTTGGGAACGATGTGACTGTTGGGGGGCATAGCATCCAGGCAGAGGGAATGGCACATGCAAAGGTCCTGAGGCAGGAGTACGTGCACAGTGTCTAAGAGCCAATGATGAGACTTGGTGCTGGGAAGGAAGCTGGACTGGGCCACGAAGGAAGGACAGGGATTCTATCATGAAAGCGACAGCCCTAGTGTGAGCTAGGGCAAGCCATCTGACTTCTCTCTTGAAAGGGTCATTCTGAAACCTGGTGAAGAAGAAACATAGGGAGGGGAAATTGGGAGACTACTCTCCAGGCAAGAGAGAACGGCGACTGGAGCACCGTGGTGCCGTCAGCCGTGGAAGTTTGGGTCTGGGACATGGTGACGGTGTTGCTGGTAACACTTGCTGGGGGTGTGTGTGGGGGGTGTGAGTGGCCGTGGGGAGATGTGGAAGGCTCCAGAGGTTTTCATTAACAACAGCTTCATTGAGATACGATCCACACCCCGCCGAAGGGTACAATCCAGTGATTTTCAGAATATTTACGGAGTTGCAACAGTCCATTTTAGAACACGGTCATGTCCCCAGAAAGCAGCCCTCTCGCCTTTGCCTGCTGCCCCCCGATTCTGCCACCTCCTCCCCCCAGCCCACGGCCACCACCGATCTACTTCCGGTCTCTGTAGACTTGCCCATCCTGGACACTTCATGTAAGTTGAATTATTTGCTATGCGGCCCCTCGTGTCTGGCTTTTCAAGGTTCATCCATGTCGTAGCAAGTAGCTTCATTCCTTTTTCTGCCTGAATAATGTCCCATTGTCTGCAGACCCCTCACCGTGTTTATCCGTTCACCCACTGGCGCACGCTTGGGTTGTTTCCACCGTTTGGTGGTGGCGAATGGTGCTACTGTGAACCCTACCCTGGTTACGATCTCCCTTCGCTCCTCCTCCGGGTCTTATGCTTCCGCCCTCTTCGGTGTCTCTGTCTTTGCCATCCTTCATCTTCTAACTTCATCCTTGGCCTCTCATCAGCAGCGGTGCCGAGGTCTCATCCTAAATCCAGCCCCTTAACAGGCAGAAATTTAGGAAGTGCCTGCTGCTGCTTCCATATGTTGAGCTCTTCCTCCCCTCCCCCTCCCCCCTCCCCTCCCCTCCCCTCCCTTTCCCCCCTTCTCTCTCCCCCTCATCTTCTTCATCACTGCCACACCTCCATCTGTGGCCGTGTTGTGATTTCCTGCCCATTTAGTTACACTTCCTTTCTCTTTACATCAGGAAGCTTCTCTCCAAGGTTATTGGTGGAGTGTCCTCCCCACTAATTTCCAGGGCTCTTTCTTTGTCCTCATCCCCTTAGAAGCGTTTCTCGCCTGGCCTGCGTGGTGTCTGTTTTCCTGAAACCGGTCCAGCCCTCCTCCCCTCCTTCCTTTCCCCTTCCTCTCTCAGGAGCCACCGTCTTGCCCCTCTGCTGCCACCTCCCTCTGCCTTCGGCAGCAGTCACTCATTCTCAGCTGTCACCTCTAAGTGTCTGGCTTCCAGACCCTTCCTTCCAGCCTGTCGCCTCCAGCACCCCCAGTGGAATTGGGACCAAGGCGCCGCTAACGGCTCATGTCCTCCTCGGACTCGACCCCAGACCTGCGGGGCCCCCCTCCCTCTGCCTCTCACACACTTTCAAGCCTGACCTTTTCGAGAGCTCTGGTTTCTATCAACGGTGCCATCACCACCCTTGTCACTCAGCCTGGAAGCCCCTCGTCTTACCTTTGGACCAGTCACCAGGTTTGCTCGATTTACAGCGATTTCCCACCTGCCCCAGCTCTTCCCCTCCCATCCCCCATGCCCTGATCCAGGCTGTTGTCTCCTTCTGCCTGAACGATTGCGATAAGGCGGTCCTCCCTCTCCACGGTCCCCCCGCCCTGCTTCCAGAAGCCTCATTTCCCCTGGGACTTGAGGGAACTTGCTTCATCGCGCTGGGTCCAGCTTCCCGTCCGTGACCTGGGAAGGCTGACGGAATCCACGGCACCGCACTCCAGGGGTGCTGTGAGGTTTAGGGAACACGGTGCCTGTGCCGTGTTCACCCAGCAAATGTCCCTGCTGTCCCTGCTGCCATTCTTGTCGAGCCGCCGGTTCCACGCCCTGTGCCCCACCGCCGCTTCCCCGGCAAGTGACTTGGCCTAGGCTCCTCTGTGTCGCCCCTGTCTAGGGAGCCGCTGTGGACCACGTGAGACCCTCAGAAGGTCCTTTTCTCCTCTGCTAAGACCTGCTCCCTGCCCGCTCTTCCTTGCCTCCGTGCTGGCCTTGGCGCCTGGGTGGCTCAGTCGGTTAAGTGCCTGACTTCAGCTCAGGTCATGATCTCATGATTTGTGGGTTCGAGCCCCGTGTCGGGCTGTGTGCTGACAGCTCAGAGCCTGGAGCCTGCTTCGGATTCTCTCTCTCTCTCTCTCTGCCCCTCCCCTGCTCACTCTGTCTCTGTCTTTCGAAAATAAATGTTAAAAAAATAAAAAAGCCTCATGAAAAGGAAGTATAACACACACGAGGAGTAAAGAAATGTGGGGTTGGGAGTCTGTGGTCCTGGGTGCGATTGCAGGTTGAGCCACTCTCCAGCTCGACCTTGCTCTCTTGAGCCCAAATGTTCTCACCTGTGAAATGGAATAACAAGTCTCGACCTTGTAGGAGTTAGAACGCACACATCCACACATGCACATGCACACATCTACGCACGGCCACAGAATGGGGGATGCGCCAAGGGCACCTCTTTGAGCTTCTCAGTGCTAGTGCAAGGTCAGCGGATGGGTGCTTTCGTTCTCCTTGTTGTCTCCCCAGAGGCCGGGCCCGTGCCCCCCCACCCCGCCCCCGTTTTGCCCATCCACAGCGCCTATGCCCGAGGAAGGGACGAGAGTGAAGCCCTCCCCCTAAATTGAAGTGGGTGAGAACAGGAAGCGACCGGTCTCCGACCTGCCTTCCCCACGTCTGCACTCCGATCAGAAACCTCCACGGATGCTGCTTTGGTACCCCAGCTCCGCAGCATGTGGGTTTGAGGCCGCAGCCCCATCGTCCTCCCCGGGGCCTCAGCCAGTGCGTCCAAGAGTGCCTGTTTGGTACCGTGACCCTGCTTTGGCTCACGCTGTGTGTTTGCTTCGTGGGAACGCGTCTTCACTCCTCTGAACGTGTCTCAGATTCCCCAGCTGTGAATTTTCACTCATCAAAAATTCTTTCTCGGGGCGCCTGAGTGGCTCAGTCGGTTAAGCGGCCGACTTTGTCTCAGGTCATGATCTCATGGTCCGTGAGTTCGAGCCCCATGTTGGGCTCTGTGCCGACAGCTCAGAGCCTGGAGCCTGCTTCGCATTCTGTGTCTCCCTCTCTCTCTGCCCCTCCCCCATTCGCGCTCTGTCTCTCTCTGCCTTTCAAAAATGAATAAATGTTAAAAAAAATTAAAAATAAATAAATAAAAAAAATTCTTTCTCAGAGAACGAATACCTACCTTCCCTAGAGCTTGGTTTATTATACAAACCTACAATTCAGCTGATAAATATCTTGAAGTCAGTCCCTTAACCTGTCTGTCTCGTGGCATAAATTCTTAATGTAATACTTTTCTCCCTTTGGTTTCAGTTTTTCTTGGAGAGTCATCAGGACATCCTTCATGAAAGGAAATTTCTTGAAATCTCTCTCACTTTGTAATCAACAGATTAGACCCTATAGGTGTCACGTATAGTCTGGCCTCTACCAATATCACAGTTTCTTATTTGGGTTCTAGGAAAATGGAACGAAAGAGATTATTCTAAAAATAGCGATGCATGGTGCTACGTAGTCATTAATTACTTTATAATGAGTACTTCCAGAGTCCCTGGCTGTGTGGTAGGGGTTGGGGGACACAAATCCCCAACACCTGCTCTTAAATAATAGGAAAGCAGATCTGGAAACAATGCAGTGACAGGCACGGTCATCAAGCCTGGGGGCTCCCGGTCACAGAAAGAAAAAACATGTGCCCGCAGTGCAGTCAGTAAAGGCTTTTTAATGCAATATTTGACTTTCACTCTTCGGTCTTTTTCTTTTGTAATCTGTCACATGTGTAACTCTTAAATGAATAATATTAATATTTGATATTTTAAAAATTGCTGCTAGTGTCCTGGACCAGTGGTTCTCAGACTTTAGCATGGACCTTGAATCAGAATCACCTGGAGGGCTTCTTAAGGCCCAGATTGTAGCCTGTATTCTGCCCTCCGCTCGCCCCACCCCCTCCCAAGAGTCTCTGATTCTGTAGGTCTGGGATGATGCTGGTGAATTTACGTTTGTAGCGAGTTCCCAGGTGATGCTGATGCCTCTGGTCTAGGGACCACACTTGGAGAACTGCTGGTCTAAACTGCCTTTTAAAAACTGAGAGATCCAATAATATTGGCTTATTGCTTGGCAGTGTTAAAATCCGTAAATTAGCCATTCATTCAAAAACATTGAGCCGTCTGCGATGTAATCGGGCATGGTGCAAGCTATGTAGATTGATAGCAACGCCCATGCTGCTCAGAGTGGGTCTCATTCGGTCATTACAGCCACCCTGGAAGCCATGTATTGACATTTTCCATATTTCACTCAAGGGGGACGAGAAGGTCAAAGTCGGTCCTTTGATGTGCTACTCAGCTGAGCTTTGTATGGCCGTCCCTGACCTTTGACTGTGCAAGCCACTGTCCTTTCCACTGTGCCTCTTACCTATGTGTGCTAATTCGATCTGGTTACTTTCTAACTTTGAGATTAATTTTTCCTGATTTTGCTGGATGTCAGCTTTCTTCCATGCTTTTCTGTCTATTGCATATTCCGATTTTAATTACATTTTATTGACTGCCTTTCACAGATGGGCCTTCTATGTCTTCCTTCCTTTGCCCTTGGTTTTTAAATCATGTTTGCATTTGTTCAGATGTGTTTGTTTTTCCCCTGCCAGCAGATCTCACTACTTTTTTTCTGTTAAATAATTCCTGCCTTCTGACTTTGAAATTGGATGCCTCTGAGGTTGAATGTCTAGATGGCCCACAGATTCCTGCTATTTCTTTCTTGCCTAATATTAGGCCCTGCATCTCTGCAGCCCCAGCCCAGCTGCTCTGATCCCCCGAGGGCAGGAGCCGAGGCTGGTGGGTTCTCTCCCTGCCATCAGCTTTTCAGTACAAAACGAGTAGCTTCGCCTGACTGCACAGCCAGCTATTAAGAGACCAGGAATGTTAAAAATAGCTCCCGCCACCTTCCCAGCTTGGAAGCTTTCAGGATGGCTCTCCAAAGAAACAATTAGATCCTACCTCCCTGAATCAAAGCAACACAGAGGAATAGCTTTGTTTCCGTAAAGGAATCTCGAAGTAAACATGCACAGAAACAGTTGTGCAGGGAAGCAGGATGTTTAGAAAAGCAACTGATCTATGGCCTTGTTTTTTTAACAGCCTGACTCATTTAGCCAACTTTGCGTACTGGTGATTTATCATTGAACTCGAGAAGGTTTTTCTTCATTTCAAGAGCACAACCAGCAGAGACAGTGATTTGGGGGTGCTGTGGGGTACAGGTTTTTGGTTATGTTCCTTGCGATCAAAAGATACTGTTAGGATGTAGTTGTCTCCAAACCATTTGGATGCTCGCAGGAAAACCTAGCCATTTTTCTCTCTATACATGGATACATTTTAAGTTATGTTTTCTACTTAAGTACAAAATAGTATAAAATTAAAGACTCCAAGTATACATTAGACCAAATGTAATCTGGGAATGCATCCACTGAATGGATTATTCAGTTCAATGCATTTCCTACAAGGTATCTGGTTGCTTTGCCATCTGCCGGCCTTCACTTAGTACATGTGCTTTATTTCGTCCAACATCATTGCTCATGGTCAGGTGCTCTAAAAGCACTAAGCCTCCATTTGGAGTTGAGAGCTTTGCCAGTCGTCCCATATGTCCTTGAAAGGCATCCTTATTATATGTCCCAAGGCATAGCTTTTCTTAAATCTTCTTTGTTGCAGTAGAATGTTCTCCAAAGAAATGATGAAACCTCTGGGATTCCCTAAAAGGAGAGAGCGGTATTTCCAATAGTCTTCTATTTTGGAGCCAGTTATTACATTATTTATTCAATGAATGGATTTTGATTTCTAAAAATGTGCTGAAGGTTCGATATCCCTGGTTTGAAAGGACAGGTTTCTGTTTAAGGGAAGATAAAAGGCATTGGGATGAAGACAAGTGTTTGTAGTCCGAAGGACCAAGGTCTCATTGACCTAAACCAGGGTTTCTCAACTCTGGCATGAGAGGCACGTTGGGCTGGGTCATTCTTTGTTGTAGGGGACTGTCCTGTGCACTGTGGATGTTCAGCACCATCCTGACTCTTATCTACTAGATGCCAGTAGCACCCCCCAGTGGTGTAACAATAGACAGTGTCTCCGGACATCACCAAGTGTTCCCTGGGAGGGGAGCGGGTGTCGGAGGGTAGAGAGAATCATCCTGGTGGAGAATCAGTCTGACCTAGGGAATTAAACCTGGATGGACTGTTGCAGGGCAACGAGTCCTGCTTCAGGTCTGTTGATTTGCCGTGTCTTAGGCACCTATAGAAGGTGCCGAACGCTTCTTGGAGAAGTAAGACTGAAGCTCAGAAGGGGGTCAGCATAATTTTTCATCCATCCCAGTGTGGCTGGGGAGAAGGGGTCCTTTCGCAGAGCACTTGCTCCATTGTGGTGTCCCCCGCATTGGAAGCATAGACCGTGGCAGAACACAAGGTGATTTTAGATAGCACCTGTTTGAGAGAATACATGCGTAGTTTAATAGCCATGTATTTATTTTAATGTGCATTAGGGAAAAAACAGTCGCACATTTTGCCCATGCTGTTCTGGGTATTATTGCATAAGGAGAGAGGCTAAATCTAACTTGAGAGATGTGGTTGATGTTAGGGCAGAAGCTTGAAGCAACTTGATTGATTTGTGCTAGGAAATGTTTAAGTATCGAGGACTCAGAGATTACCGAGGAAGGTGAACTCCCAATTCTTAGGGAATTTGTTGTTGAAAGAAAACCAACAAAGAAAGGCCTTTTGGTTAATAAACATAATTGATGGAGCATGAAGGAACCCTGTGGGGGACAGCAGGAGACTCTAGGACAAAGCCCTGCTTCCATGGGTCACCTTCTAGGTGGGGAGGTAACAAGTCGACTTGTGTCTTGTCAAGTAGAGGTACGTGCTAAGAAGAAGAATAAAGAAGGGCTTGAGGCCTGAGGTCCGAGCAGGTGATTTCTGTGCAGAGACCCGGCTAATGGCAGGGGCGGCCGTGGAAGGGTGTAGGCTCAGAGGGAACACTTCATGCAAGGTGGCGATGGGGCTCCAGGGCTGAGGTTTCTGATGGCCACTCTAGGCTTTCCTGCGTAGGGAAGGTGATCTGAAATGATCTTTTGTGTTTGTTCCTTTGCAAGAATTAAACATAAATCATAGTGATTCTCAAGCTCCATTAAACTTCTCAGCATATACTGGCTTAGCCTTATCTTTCAACTTAAATTCATGCATCAAAAATCAATTATTCAGCTGAACATTTTAATTGAATCAAAGTCTGATAGACGCTCTCATGCACCAAATTATCCTAATCACGACACATTCTTTGCACACCAGTATGCACGGATTGGCCAAAGCAGACACCAGGGCTCAATCTCTGACATCACGTCACCATCTGTGTATGCGGTTCTTCCTCTTTCTGGGGTAAAAGACTCAGACCACTAAGGGGAGAGCTGTGTTATTCTCGGCTAATTGCAATTCTTGACCCAAACGAATTAGAACAGGCACTCAGGGGTTGGAGGTTGTTTCCGGGAGAGAGATTTTTGCCTGTCTCCCAAGACCCGGGCATCCGAGACAATTCTCAGGTCGGTGATGAACACACAGAGGCCACTCTTCTCCCTTATTGCCTCCAATGGCAGTAAACACTGGTTCACACTCTCCAAATGGGGTTGATTTCACAACACACAACCCCTTGGATTCATAAGACATCTTGACCTAACTGTTCTGGTTTTATCTGTCATCCCCCTCGAGTTTGTAGCCGACTTCCCACCCTGCATCGCTGGATTTCACGTCTCCCTACCTGGTGCTGGAGACGACTTTAATGTACTCTCTTGGGCCCTCTACTCCTTTATGAAATTCATTTTTAACACCCCCCCCCCCACCTCTGCTTCCTGCTCTTACAGATGAAACTCCCCTGCATTTCCTGTAGTCCCTTTCTCTAGGTTTATTGCTGACTTTCTTCTGGAGCTTTGTGTTACATGACAGTTTTTTTTTTTTTAATTTTTTTAAATGTTTATTTATTTTTGAGAGAGAGAGAAAGAGAGAGACAGAGTGCAAGTGGGGTAGGCAGAGAGAAAGGGAGACACAGAATCTGAAGCAGGCTCCAGGTTCTGAGCTGGTCAGCACATACCCCACGCGGGGCTCAAACCCATGAACTGCGAGATCATGACCTGAGCCGAAGTCAGACACTTAACTGACTGGGCCACCCAGGCGCCCCTTTGTTACGTGACGGTTTCAAATTCATGCCACACTTCTCTTTCTAGGGCAGGACCACAACTGCTTTCGTTGTATCCTGTGTCTCTGTCACATCTTTGTGTGGTCCTGAGGCCACAGCCTGAAAACACCATCAAAGACTGTGAGAAGAAGCTTGGTGACTTTAGGGACAGTTGGACTCCACGGTGGCCACAGTGCAGTGGTGGATGGGGAGAATGTGTGGGGATGAAGGAGGCAGGGGCCAGATCACGTTGTGCCTTTTACCCGTGGAGTCAAGTGTTTGGGTTTTGTTCCCAGCCCTTTGTAAAGCAAGCAGAAAGTTTTAAGAATAATAGGATATAAGCTATGTCTTAAAAAAATCTCTCCGGCTACTCCCACGTGGACTGTAGAACGGACTGTAGGAAAGCAAGAGTAGGGGTAAGGAGATGGGCTGAGGGGGCCTTGTCTTAGGTCCTGGTGAGAGGCAATGATGTCCCGACCTGGACAACGTGAAAGCACCATGTGGTGATAACACTAATTTGGAAGGGGGTCCATGAACGCTTCAGGTTTGGCTAAGAAGGGGCCATATCACTAGTTCTAAGGAAAGGAATGGAGACAGTTACTGCTATTTGCCTTGGTAGTTGGGTATAGACTTTGTCATTGGAAACCCGAATGAAGGAGATTTTCTCTGTTGTGCATTTTTAAGGACGTCTGAATGGCATCCACACCTTTCATGCATACTGCTGGGCCTTTACATGGGCTTTTCTTTGGGCCTTGCCAATATCCCATTGGGAACTTATGACCTAGGTCTTTAAGTCCTGAAATGCCCATTTGTGTGTGTGTGTGTGTGTGTGTGTGTGTGCGTGTGTGTGCATGTGTGAGTGTGTGTGTGTGTGTGTGTGTGTGTTAGAGAAAGTTCTCCTGTTAGCAACATGCACGAAATGACCACATAATACCTTTCTTATCCACTGTGTTGACACAATCATTGCTTTGCTTGAACATTCCACAAGGTCCTCTGAATGTGTGTCACTGCTTTGGTTGGGTGAGGAAATGTCCATGATCAGCATGGTTATTTTACTCCCCAGAGAAGATACCGGCTTCCCGCAAGATGGAAGAAAGAACCCAGACAAAGCCTTCATGGTCTTGTAAAATTTAAATTCCATTCACTCATTTAGTTTTAACACCTTGGTTATGATATCAAATGAAAAAACAACAGACATGGATAGGTAATTTGTGTATGCCTTAGATGTGCAGTTCAGAATATTATATATAGGTTAATATCAGGGATTTGTCTGACAACTGTAGATTTCTGCTTTCTGCGGGTCTAAGAAATGACTCACTGGTGTTTAAGAGTCCCTGAAACCAGCAACAGGACACTCGCAGTTCCTTGTCCTCTCCCAGATCTGGCTCCAGTTGGCTCAGTGCAGTCAGTGATGGCGCTCCTGGGACTTCCGACTAAATTGGAACTACCTTCTTTGACGTCAAGAATCATGCCTGGCCTGGTGTGGACAAGCGTCAGGCCCTGAATTACAGCCGGGCAGACACACAGGCTGGTTATTGCTAGTAACTGACCAGCTGGTCACCTGCAGCTAAGGATACTCAGTAATCCCATAATCCCATAATCCCAGCTGTGCTTCCCTGCCTCCCTCACTCCTCCATTGCTGTTTTTCTCTTCCAGTTATATCGAACCTGTAGACATGCCAATATATACGTACTTTATAGGTCTAAGTACACACTTTTGCTTATAGTTCCATGGTTCCCCTATTGAAAAAATCTTTGCGAGAAAGCTGTAAAGCTTGAGAGCCAAAAGCAATGATATAGTGACTGGTCCCTGACCTGTGTTCCTCATTAGAGAGGACTATTGGCATTTGAGTAAGAAAATTTTCTTGTACTGGGTCGTCTCGGGCAGTGCAAGACTTTAGAATCTCCACCACTAAGTACTGGTTGGACAATCCCAAACACCCCACACACTGCAATGTGGATTGACCTCTTAGGTTGAAATCCTACTACACATGAATGCGTAAATATTGGAGCATTTAACAGCACTTAAGGTTTAGTTTATTACATTTATTAGATAATAGTGAATTAAATGCATGGGAAGATTTGTGTCTTATTCGACAAATGGGGTTCTTAAAAAGAAATTGTTGAAATTAATAAATGTAGTTTAAAGTGTTTAATTCAGTTTGTAAATGGGACCGCACATTAAAGAGGCCATTAGAAGTGATCTTACAAAAAAAATCTCCATTAGTTCGGGATACATCTTGAAGTCTTTACAGGTGAAATGAAATTTGCTTTAAGATACCCCAACAGGGAAAATATAAAACTATGAGAGAGCTAGATGAAATTAAATGGACAGAATGCTAGCGATTGTTGAAGTTAGGTGATAGAGACATGAGGCTTGTATACTAGTCTCTCTATGTTTAGGTATGTTTAAAACTCCCAAATAAAAAGTTCAAAGAAAGTGAATGTTAAAATTTTCTCTAAAGAACTTCGCAGCTCATGGAATCCTGAATTTTGCTCATATTGTTTCTGTCTGGTAGGGACATATACATCCCTTACAGGTGTATGATATCTCATTGGCTTTTGGCTATTTTTAATGATTTTGTGTGATTCTGTGGTCACAGTTTTAAGATCTTCGTGATGACAGGGTTCATGACTCTATATCCTGTAACCACACTGCTTCTAAGAAGCCAGTATTTCTAATTGGCTGTCTTTTTCATGAAGGTACTTTTGTAGCCTGTTGTAGAAATGTTGAAAGCAGGGATTTAAAGAAAATTTTTGGTAAGCCCAAGAATAACCATGGTGTTTAGGCTGTGTCTATCTATATCTGTGCATTTCCTTATACATCATTTTCTGTTATTTTCCCTTCATGTTAAATACATGTTTTTGAGCATGTGATGCATGTTGCCTCAGGCATGATGATGCATTTAAGGGGTTGGGCTCAGGAGTTTGACTCCCCGTGTGCCATTGTGAAAATCACTTAAACTCCCCAGTTCTCAGTTTCCCCATTCGTGAAACGGACATGGTTATGATACTGACCTCATAGTTTGCAGTGAGGATGAGTTAATGCATAGAAGAAAAAGGAAGTGTTCTATTATAGGTATTAGCTATGATTTTTAGTCAGAAACTTATTTGTAGCACTGTTCTGAAAAACAGTTTGCTCTCCCTCATTCTGAATTTAGGGCCGTCATTTGAAGATCTATGAACATACTGTTATCATATTAAGATATTCTGTTCTGCAGTTTTGAAACAGCTTTTTGTCCTGGTGTTTGGATTTTTAGTTTATACAATTATTTTATTCATCTTATCACATTCACTAATAAACTACAATCTCCTGAGCTGTTTTCAAGCCTGTAGGGGAGAGTAAGGTTGTACATAAATGCCTCCACATTCACAGTCTGTAATTTATACTCGTTTTGCAGGTAATTGAAGCTCAGGCGAATCATCCCTCTTCTAATATCACCGATTTACTTTTGCAAATCTCAGATTCAACTGCTAATGACAGTCTTTCAAAACTAATAATTCAGAAAGACAAGTTTTTAAGTACTTAATGTACAGCCTAGCAAGGTATAAAATGCTACAGTATGATTATAATCATGTAGAAAATATCTGTGCATAAAAATTTCTGATAGGAATCATCTCCAAATTATTAAGAGTTCTGTCACTCAAATAACAGAACTAAGGGCAGAGCCTCTTTCTGTTTGACATCTTGTGTTCAAAGTTTCTTTCATAGCCATTTTCCACTTTAAAATGGATTTATTTCTCTGGAGGGCTTTGTTTTCAAAGTTACTAAGTAATGTGGAATTTATTCACTTAAAATTTTTTTGATGTTTATTTTTGAGAGAGAGAGAGAGAGAGAGAGAGAGAGAGAGAGAGAGAGACAGTGAGACAGTTCAAGCGGGGCAGGGGCAGAGAGAGAGAGGGAGACACAGAATCCGAAGCAGGCTCCAGGCTCTGAGCTGTCAGCACAGATCCCGACATGGGACTCAAACCCACAAACTGTGAGATCATGACCTGAGCTGAAGTCAGATGCTCAACCGACTGAGCCACCCAGACTCTCCTAATGTGGAATTTATTTAAAGCTTTTGGGTTGCATTCTCATAGATGGGAGTCCTTACTTCCGTATCACACATGTGTTTATGTTACTGTCCAATGAAATCCCCGCCAGAGTCTTGCTTCACAGAGAATTTACTAGGCTGGATGGGATTCAAATAAAACCAAGAATAATATATTCAGGTGCTTAACATTATGTGTGTCCTAATCTCTTTATCTTTAAAATGAAGGAATGGGGCATGGCATTAACACAGAACGGTTCTTCCAGCTGTAAAATATAAATTAAAGAAATTTTAATGACTAGCGTTTTTCCTTGTGCTTTTTAAAAATAGGTATTGGGATGACACTGACACAGGGAAAGTGGCCGTCCTCTCAGTTAGATGGCCTCTCAGTTAGATGGCCTCTCGTCTACAAACACATTGTAGACTGTGTTTTGTCCTGTGTCAGAAGGAAGCTGGGAACGCTCAGTTTCTGAAGGTTCTGACTCGTATTTCAAAGTAAAATGCAGGGCTAAGGC
This sequence comes from Panthera tigris, assembly GCF_018350195.1. Classification (NCBI taxonomy): domain Eukaryota; kingdom Metazoa; phylum Chordata; class Mammalia; order Carnivora; family Felidae; genus Panthera; species Panthera tigris. Next base: position 210,161,333 of record NC_056667.1, on the reverse strand, counting down.
TGAAGGAAAGTCTCTCCTTGCAGTAAAAGATTTTTGCAAAGTAAATGATTTTTGAGCTGTGATTCTAAACTGCTAAGACTGTTTCTCATTGCAAAACCAAAGCGGACCGAGGAGGAGTGGCTGGGTGGGGGGCTCTTTTGCTCAAAGCTGCTGCTTTTGGTGGGTGGGGTACTGATTAGACTCCATCAGTTCCTGGGGTAGTTTGAAATGGTTTTGGAATAACCCATTTTATAAAATATCTATCTCGTTTTATTCAGGTTATACTGGAGAGCTGTGCCAATCCAAGATTGATTACTGTATCCTAGACCCATGCAGAAATGCAGCAACATGCATTTCTAGTCTCAGTGGATTCACCTGCCAGTGTCCAGAAGGTAAGCATTATTGCCTAAGGATACCTGTTTTTTCTTCCCATTTTTAAACCATAAACTACTTTGATCAGCTTTGAATTTCTGAAAACCTCCGTGCGAGAGAACTTCCTCCATTTGTTCCATTTATAAAGCGAAATATAAGGTAGTCTTTTCTTAAAAAATTCTGTGCTAGAATAGCTTGAGAATTATGTTTGAATATTACACATAATCTAGGAATTTCTGTGATTTTACTTATACCTTGAAAATGAATAAATGTAACACAGTGATAACTATAAGTTTTTTCCTAAATTTTACGTGTTAAATTTTCAAAATTTTCAAAATTTTGTTGGTTTTAGATACCAGTACACATAAAAAATATTTCAACATGAGGCTCACCTGCTTTTATTTTATTTTATTTTATTTTATTTTATTTTATTTTATTCTTAAAAAATGTTTATTCCTTTTGGCAGGGAGAGGGTGTGAGCAGGGGAGGGGCAGAGAGAGAGGGCGAGAGAGCGAGAATCCCAAGCAGGCTCCGCGCTCTTAGCACAGAGCCGGATGCGGGATTCCATCTCCCGAACCTGGGAGGTCATGACCTGAGTGAAAATCAAGAGTTGGACGCTCGACGGACTGAGCCACTTCGGGTGCCCGTCACCTGCTTTTATTTTTAAGTCAACTTTCTAACACCTTAGAAACTTCAAGTTATCTGGAAAGTCACATCTTTTGAGCTACTTTTATTTTTATTTATTTATTTATTATTTATTTTAATGTTTATTTTTGAGAGAGAGAGAGAGAGAGAGAGAGCGCGAGCAGGGGAGGGGCAGAGAGAGAGGGAGACAGAATCCGAAGCAGGCTCCAGGCTCTGAGCTGTCAGCACAGAGCCCGGCGCGGGGCTGGAACTCGTGAAGCACGAGATCATGACCTGCGCCGAAGTGCCACCCAGGCACCCTTTTAGCTACTTTTAGTTAAAAAAAAGTTTTATTGTTAGAGTAGTTCGACCTGAAGGGGCAGGCAGGTGACCATAGTTAGCAAGCTGGTATTCAAGATACGATGTTGTACTCAGAGGAAGTTCTCATTTCCGCTTGGAGGGATGTTATGGAAGGGATTACTTTAAACACTAATGTTGTAAGAATAACCTGATGTTAGAGTTTTTTGTTCTTTATTTTTTTGAGTTTTATTTATTTATTTATTTATTTTTATTTTTTAACGTTTATTTATTATTGAGAGACAGAGCACGAGCAGAGGAGGAACAGAGAGGGAGACACAGAATCCGAAGCAGGCTCCAGGCTCTGGGTTGTCAGCAAAGAGCCTGACGTGGGACTCGAACTCACGAACTGTGAGATCATGACCTGAGCCGAAGCCGGTCTCTTAACCGACTGAGCCACCCGGGTGCCCCTAGAGGTTTTTGTGTTTGTTTGTTTGTTTTTACAACCGGCACGTCAGCTCCTGATCCGCAGAGGTACGCGGACAGCTGCATAAAGTATGAGGGCATCGTCTGCAGAGATGAAGTGTAGAGTCTGAGTGCGTACACTCTGGAACCGTCTCTGGGCTCCACATTACCCTACCCTGCCCCTGGCTGAGAGGCTGCAGGGCAGCAGTGGTTCGGCACGGCACTTGCTGAAAGGCCACCAACCTCCCAGGTGACCCAGGGGCTCAGGGTTGCAGCGCCTCCTCCTCCTCAGTGTTTTGAAGACCCGACGTGAAGAAGCGAGTCCTGTCCCCCAGCTTCCGCTCACCTGTGCAGGGGTGGGAGCTGCGCCCCCAGGTTGCTTGTGCTTGCGATGTGTGTGGTTACCATGGCAGTGGAGTAGCGTGTGTTTGAGAAAAGTGTGTTTCACCCTCCCCTTGGGTCTCTGAAGCGAATGGAAAACGCGGGCACGTTGAAAGGGGTTGAGGGCTGAGCAAGCGGCACACATTGTCCCTCACACATGGAGCTTTGCAGATTTTCAGGGCTTCGCTGCACCCTGGGTCAGGCGGTTGCTGACTAACTGGCTGTAGCCTGTGCTTGTGGTCAGGGGTGGGCGTCAGGGTCACCAGCCGATTGACTGCAGCGAATCACGAATCCCCCCCGCCGCCACCCGCTCCTCCTAAATGTGGGCTAGAATGAGACTGCATACTTCCCAGAACCGTTCCGGGTACAAATGGGATTCTTGCGAAAGAGCTTTGAAAACTCCAAATTGCTTATTTTTACAGTTTTGACTGTCACCGGAAGGTTAAAATGAGACCCCAGAGGCTCATAGAGGCAGTGACTTCCAAAATCACAGCAGCCATAAAGGATGGCCCTCGAAGCGGGACCCAGTGGTTTTACTTTCCCTCATACCGCCATTTTTCCTAGCGCCTAAAGATGGCCGAGCACTTCCTGTTTGCCAGGCGCTGCGCTGGCCGCTGGGACTTAAGGGCTAGTGGAGCTGAGATGGGGCCTCCCGTGGCACATCCACAGATAAATGTGTAATTACAGCAGGACCAGGGCCTTGAAGATGTCCAAAAGAGAGCTGTTTAGTCTCGGACAGCTGGGCGTGTTGCCCCCATGTGGAGACCCTGAGTGAGGACAGGGAGGAGAGCGGCGGAGTTGAGGGCATCACCGATGAGGGAAGACGGTGAGGAAGAAAGTGGGTGATGGGAAGCGGATGCATGCATGGCTTCACGGGGCTTTGTGTGCCCAGGTGGGACATTTCCTCTTCATCCTGAGGGGGAGACGGGGGCTTAGGTCTGGAGCCTGTTTCCACCACTGACTCACCAGCTCTGGCTCATGGGCAAGTGAGTTCATACCTCTCGCTCTCTGTCTCAGTTTACTAATCTGTAAATTGGGGAAATGCTAATGCCCACTTAATAGGGACAGTGAGGATTAAATGAGACGTCGCAGGTACAGTAGTTAGCACAGTGCCTGGATAAATGGCTGTTCGGTATTAGCTGCTTCATCGTTACTGTTTTCCTAGTAACAATTACTGTTGAACCATTGATGAATTTAAATGGGAATTTGTCATGTTCATTCCCGAACAGTGTGGAACATAGAGAGGGAGTAAGGAGGAGAGTTTGGAGATTGTTGTAGAAGTCCAGGGAACAGGTGTTGACTGTTAGAAGGGGAAGGGTGGGGGCTTAGAAAGGAGGGAAGCTGATGGATTTGGGAGAACTTGAGAGGTCAAGTGAGGGGGCCTGAGATGGGTGGGTGATGGGGGGGAGGGGCAAGCTTGTTCCCTCTGTCAGTCTGTGGCAGGCTGTGCCGTTCCTGGAGAAAAAGAAGTGCAGAGCACAAGTGTTCTATTTTGGACGTGTTGAGTTTGAGTGGCCTTTGTGACGTCCAAGTGGAGCTGTCAGCTGTGAATCTGGAAGCTGGTGGAGAAGTCTGGGCCAAGTCCAAATGCAGACCCATTAGCCCATAGATGGCAGTTTGAACCTTGGCATCCGGGGGATTGTCTAGGGAGCCTTTATTTTTATCCAGTGGCCTGTCAGTTCCTCCACGCTGTCTAGATAAAGCCTAGGGGAAATGTGACGCTCTGGAATGCAAACCATGAAGACCAATTTCCCGACAGTCTTTGTGTGAAGAGTTTTTTCAGAGGTTCACCTTCACTGAAGACAGACCAGGGAAAAGGGGCTTTACTTCCAGTTCTGAAGACTTCATTGCAGTGTTTTGGAGCCTCTGAGTAGGAGTGTGAGGCCGTGACCGGGTGGCTGGCGTTTTTGAACCAGCCCCTCCCACTGGCTTGTTCTCTGGGTGCTTGTGGTAGAAAATAATGTTTACAGAACACGTTGCGTCTCCAGGATCCCTCTCGTTTCCGGCACACTGCGAAGACAAGTTTGGAAAATGTCTCAAGTCCACAGAATGTTCTGGACTTCTGAGCTAGCATTAGGACCCTTCCTGCCTCCTTTTTTTCCTTTCTTTCCTTTCTTTTTTTTCTTTTTCTCCAGTGATGAACGTTTTCTTGTCATGTTTGCTTTATACACGTCCATTTACGTGTATAGTTTGTTTCTTTGCAAAGTAACTTGAAAGCAGACGAGAAACATCATGGCTCTTCATCCCCAAATAAATCAGTTTGTGTTTTCTGAGAATTAGCACAGTCTTCTTTAGATCTTACGGTGCACCTAGAACATTATCACACCTAAGAAATTTAGTAATTGTTTCCTCATATTACGTACTATGCGTCCTTTTTTCATTTGTTCCTTTATGTGTATTAATTCTGTCTGCCCTGGTTCCCTGTGTTCTCTTGAGAGGGAGGGAAAACCGCACGCCAGGAGCATTTAATGCCACATTTTATGTTAGGAGGAGGTTAATAAAAATGTGTTAAATGAACGAATTATAAAAGTCAGCACCTCAGTATCACTCTGTAGTCTGGCAGCACCTCTTATCCTCATGACAATTCTATGAAGCAGATGCTATTAATGTCTCCATTTAACATATTGGGAAACTGAGGCACAAGGGGATCAAATAACCTGCCGGTGATCACATAGATAGAAATTTAAACCCAGGCACCTTGGCACTGGCCTTCTTAATCATCGTCCTATAGTGTCTCTAAATAGATCCTTCAAAATACACTCGGTCTCATTTTTTTTTTTTTAAAGATGATCTCTGTAACAATAGTCACGAATAGAATAAATGCAAAGTTTGTTGGGTTCTAAAACTTTTAAATGTCCCTGCTAAAAATTTCTGAAGTCTGGGAAAAGCTGGAAAAAATTTTTTTCATATATATAAAAATTTACATAAATTTAAATATATATGTATTTCTTTTCTGTAAGAACGGTGAAATCCTTTTACAGCAATTCCCTCCCAGTCCGGAAAGCTGTTACAACTAGGTTTTCCCTCTGGAGAGTGCTTTCAACTCAGCACATTCACATCCTGGCTCTTTTCCATCCTTTTCCTCTTCATTCTGTTTCTTTCAAGGATCCTTCTGCATCCAACCTGGACCAGGTCCTTCGAGGTTGGAGTCCTTCCTAACTATCTGTCTCTTTGACTCTCGCCTCCTTTTTAACCTCTTTCCAAAAGTTCAAAGTCAGTGAGGCCTGCGAGACAGCTTGTGCTGTAATTATCATTTAAGCTCTCCTTCTGGAAGGTTTCTGCTTTCCTCCTACACTTAGGTTTTTATTCTTTGTCAACAGGTTCTGTCTTTTCTCTGAATTTCTGCTTAACGTTCACTGGGCCCACATTTGAAAAGTGCAGTTTTGGATTGTGGTTCCTGTGCAGGTGATAAGAAGCAAAAGTAAAAATGTCAGGAGCGTTTTCTTGCAGATACTTTACCAAACAACAGCAGCAAAGAGGAGAAATTAGAAGCTGATCTTTTTGCCTACGTGTTTACTCTGTACGCAGATACTGTCTTTATGTTTGGTTTAGAACTTTGAGATCCTTCAATTTTAAACCAAATGCATTTTAATTCTGAAGACATCTAATTATATATACTTACCATCACTGCCTATTGGTATTTAAATATGTAAATTTAAATATATGAATACATTTAAATACATACGTAAATAAAATCTGAATATAACTGTCTAGCCGTCCTCTCTGCTTCAGTACCTCTGAATTTTTATTTTTTCCGCCTCAGAATTTGAAGTAGACCACCACACGGACTAATAGGGAATAAAAAGAACTTGGTAGAGATGAAAACATTCAGCAATCAAGCACATTTGTGGGTCCTACAGGTATGCTGATCTGCATCATGCAGGGCACAGAATCACACTGCAGAGAACCTGATCGCTTGCCTGGTATCTACCTCGGCGTGTGGCGACCGGAGACTGACGTGAGAATATGGGGCTCCAGGCACTAGGTTTGAGCAGATATCATCGCATCCAATAGATTGTAAAAACATTAGTCACAGGTTATTTTCTGGTGTCACACTTGCTGATGGGAGTACAGACCCACAGAGTTTGTGTGAGCAGCTCTTGCCCTACAATTCTGAAGGCAGATACTGCAGCCAGGGAGGGGACCTGCTTCCACACCGGACTCCACTGTCAGCCATGCAGGTCTTGTAACTTGGAAACTCCCTAGCCACGTGTGGTTAGTGTCCTCCTCTGGCCCGGAGGTTAGTAGACCCGAGTCTGGGGCCAGAGAGGAGGCGGGGGAGTGGGGTGGTTACAAGTGTGGATTGAGGGTCCCATCGCTTGTGTTTGAATGCCAGACCCGTCCCCTGTGCAGCTAGCTCTGTGCTTCTCCGGGGCTCATTTTTCCACTTAGAAAATGGGGATGATATTAGGACATCCTTTATTAAGTCGGCGTGAGGAACAGAAAAGCCCTCAGCTCTGTGCTTGGCAAAGAGTAAGTACTGAATAGTGTTAGCGATGATGATGATGGTGGTGATGGTGGAGAATTTAGCCATATCACCTTGGGTGAGTCGTACAGTTTTCATCTCCTCCAGCCATTTTTTTTCTTGTTTTGATGATGAAGATTGACTATTACCTTTAAGGGACCCTATTCCTGATAGTCTCTGATTCACATACATCAGCCTAAGAGCCCCTTGCTGAGCCAATAAATCCAGCTTGTTGTTTCAAGTAATGTTTACAGAGAAAAGTTTCATAACCTCTAAACGACTCCCTAGAACTTAATGTCGGCCCTCGGGCCCTGTAAGTCAAATCCCATTGCAACAAGCTCCAAGGGTTTATCCAAACTATTTTTGTTTTTCTACATTTTATAGCCTTGAGTAATCTAGCCATATAAATCCTTTTGTCCAACTCAAATGTCAGTGGTAATGCTTTTCATCTTAGAGGGATTTACAGGCAATAGCCACACATGTCATAAAAATTATCCCTGAGATAATGTGTATTGTTCAGAAACCGGGCATGTTACCCAATAAGGATTTAGGAGTCATACAGTCCTAGGATTTGGTTGTTTTTCCCCAGTATCCTGATAGGTAGGATTTGGGTGAAAGCACTCTCTTAGGACCTTATTCAACTGCATGTATTTACATAAGAAATGTGCAACATGTCCTGGTAAAATTCCCAGGCCTGAATAAGGTACTGTTCTTATTTTTTTGAAAATTTGGCACTATCCCTAAATCACCACATCATTTAGGAACTGTAGCAGCTGAGATCCTCGGCGCTCCAAGTGCTATATAGTTTCACCTCTTGGAGACAGAGCAGGCTTTAAGACTTACCAAGTGTGAGTAAAACTTTATTTCTGCGCTTGGTGTATGCTGATTAATTTTTGATTTACAGCTAAGTTCATATTTCTTTTCTTTTTGTCCCCACATTGCACAGTTGCTCTGAGATTGTTTAACTAAAAATACCGCGAGGGATTTGCTTGCCCGCTTCCCCCATTCGCGGTGGGACCAGATGCACTCACCTTAGTCCATGACCAGGGTCCTGTCATCTTCGGCTCTGCCGCCCTCCTGGGAACCGTTCTGATGCCCAGGTTAGTGGTGGCAGATGACAGTAGGAACTTGCAACGTGACAAGTGAATGAAGAAATAAATCCTGATACCTTGGTGCTTTTCTTTTTAAGAAGAGGTAGGGGGTACCTCATAGGTAAATACAAATCCCGATTTCTTGAGGTGTGTGTCCAGATCTGCACGGGAAAGTTCTTTAGCGCTCTTAAAACTTTTTGGCTTTAAAAATTTGGGTAGACGGCCTAAATTTCAACTGTCATTTCTCTTGTGGCTTCAGGAATCACCACAGCATCGGCGGTAACCATGACAACGAGGACATCTGCCATTTGTTGAGTGCCTGCCATGCTTTTGGTGCTTGAAGTTAGTATTTGACTTGAAGTTAGCAGTTAGCTGCTGAGGCTCGGATAGATGTTGCTGCTTGAGTTTGAATCTGTGTATGATCACGTTTTACTTGGGGACCTTGGGCAAGTAAACCTAAATCCTCTGTGCCTCATTTTCTGCATCTGCGGAGTGGAGGTAGTATTAGTGCCAACCTAATGAGGTTGTCACAAGGATTAAATGGGTATACAGTACTAAGAACAGTGGGGTAAGTGATTAATATAAGTGTACAAGGTGTATACGTGTACAAGGTAGGTCCCAGGGCTCTAAGGTCCTGGTGGACCCGGGTGAAGACTAGGTTTGTCTAACTCTGGAGTCCGTGTTCACTCTGCTGAACTGAGCTCCTTCTCTGGTCAAGTTCACCTTTGTGACACCTAGCTGGTTGGGTACAGGTCTGCTTTCCCCCCTGGGACTCTAGGCTTGTCGAGGGCAGTGACGCTCAACTTTTTTTTCGTATTCCTTAGCACAACTGGCACTTAGGTACCTATGAGCCTTGTGTTGAATGTCTTGAGTGAGTAAATATCTCAAAACTGTTTTAGCAGTTCAACAGTGTCATTTAATATGGGAAGAGACTGGAGCCAAGATGAGTTAACCAGGGTCCACTGATGTAACCAGGTGACTGTCATTGGTTAGACTCATTGCAAACTCAAGCCAGCAGTGAGGCCGGTTGGGGGTGGAGGGGTGGGAAGGGAGGCTCTGATCTCATCCAGGATCCCATTCAGCATGATTTAAGGGTCATCAGAGACTTGGGCAGAGTTGATATACAGAATTGGGGGATCCCATCTCTGGCTGTCTTCTTTCCTAGGACCCTTTCCCATTCCTCATGGTGCGCCTGCCCCCGGCTGGTTCCTAGCAGGCTTAATGCTAGCGTCTTTGTGTCCTTGGGCCATAGTCACATCCAAGGCTGCCTGCGGGGTGGGACTCCCCAAACGTGAAACTACCCCCATGCCAGCTGCTGCCTCTATGTTCTGACTTTCCTCTAAAACCCTGTCCACTTTTGTTCACTTTCCAGAGCCAGGTAGTGGTGGGGTTATTTGGCCTGGAGCTAACTGTTGTTATTTGTGGGACAATCTGTTAAGAAAGCTTATTTCTTGGGGCGCCTGGGTGGCTCAGTCAGTTAAGCGGCCAACTTCGGCTCAGGTCGTGATCTCGCAGTCCGTGAGTTCGAGCCGGGCATCGGGCTCTGTGCTGACAGCTCGGAGCCTGGAGCCTGTTTCAGATTCTGTGTCTCCCTCTCTCTGACCCTCCCCAGTTCATGCTCTGTCTCTCCCTGTCTCAAAAATAAATAAACGTTAAAAAAAAATTAAAAAAAAAAAGAAAGCTTATTTCTCCATATAAGAAGCCGAATGCGCATATAATTGTTTTTAACAGCAACAAAGATCCTTTACAATGGAAATACAAATATTCTAGAGGCACCTGGGTGGCTCAGTCAGTTAAGTGTCAGACTTAGCTCAGGTCATGATCTCACAGCTCATGGGTTCAGCCCACGTTGGGCTCTGTGCTGACAGCTCAGAGCCTGGAAACTGCTTTAGATTCCTGTCTCCGTCTCTCTCTGCCCCTCCCCTGCTCACGCTTTGTCTGTCTCTCTCTCAAAAATAAATAAACATTTAAAGAAAATAAAAAGAAATACAAACATCCTAAAAGTAAGTATAATTTTTATTTTTCCCTGCAGTGGAATTTATCTCCATATACGTATATGCTCATATATATGTATATGCATATGCATAAGCATATGTATGTATGTGTATGTGTATACACACACACACACACACACACACACACACACACACACATACACACTCACTCTGTTTTAGATAATTGGAAGAGGCTGGAGACAAATTTTTGTCTGACTTGGACCAAAGTACCATGCGATGTGGTCCTGAGTCTTATTGTGAACAGTTCAGATCTGGGCTCAGAGTCCTATAAGCGTGTTAAGGTGGGGCTGACGGAGAGACTCGGCCTAAGAGAATTGAACACGCACAAGCTGTGAAAGTAGAAGAATGTTGGTTAATTACTTTATCATCTTCCATTTTTGGCTAAATAATCTTTCTTTGGCTTGGTTTTTCCAACCAAGTTCTCATGTCCTGAGACCTGATGTCATACTGATAAAAGGGCCCCAAAGATAGATGCTTAGGTTTCCCCTCCCATCACATAGCCCATTCTTGAAGCATTTTCCACTTGTCTTCTAACTGCCCCAAGTATGTTTGGTTGTAATTTATATGAAGACCTTATCCCTTCCTCACCTTCAGCTCCTGACTCTATACTTAGTAATGCATCTGGTCACTGTGCATCAGGGCATGCACGTGGGCTGATGTCACCACTGTCTCCTCTCACTGTATTTGACCATCACCCTCTGCTCTGTTACAGTCTGGGACTTCATATCACACTTTAAGTAATTTTATCATTTTTCCCTTCGCTATCAGAGAATCCAATGCTCAGATGAGCTCAAAGGAAAAGAAACACCCGTATGATTCCATCCCCATGAGAGACCACTTTGAATTTTAGGCAACTATCTTTGAAGTCTCTTTTTAATGTGCATTTTCAAAAACTAAAATTGGATCTTACTGTGCATTCTCTTTTGTAATGAGCTTCTTAAACTGAACAACGTGTTCCAAATGTTCTCCTGTATCGTTCATTATTTTCTTAAAGAACTGCTCTTAGTGGCTGCATTTTATACCATCATACGAATGTGGCATAATGGATTTAATGAACGACCTAATCATCCACATACTACTTATTGATCACCTACTTTGAGGCACTTACTGTGCTAATGATGAGGGATCTAGGAGTGAACAAGACAGATGGGGCTCTGGTTCGTGGTTTTTGAGACAGTGTAGACACTATGATCAGGGATGTGGCCGAGCTCTGCTGGGATGATCCAGTGTGCTTCAGAAGGGGGCCCCCCCACCCAGACCGGGGGCTAGAAGAAAAGTCAGGAAATGTTCCAAGGGAAGTGATGTTTCAGCAGAGACCTGAAGGGAAGGCAGCACCAAGATGAGTAAGTTAGGCCTGTGGGGAGAGGACAGTCTCCCAGGAAGGGAACATCGACAGCATGCGGGAAGGTGCAGCAGAGAGAGGGTGCCAGGTTTGAAGAACAAAATGGAGCTCAAAATGGAGTGTGGGCGGCATGGGTGAGGGACTGGCGTAGAAGCCAGCCCAGCAGGCCTTCAAACAACACACGACAAGGGGATCAGGCCTTCAAACACACGACAGAGGGATCAGACTCCACCCGACTGTGTTGTCGGGGCGGGGGGGGGCACCGTGATTAGTTTCAGCAGGCGAGGGGCAGAGCTTTAGCGTTTGGGAGAAATTACAGTGGCTGAAGGAGGAATAATGGATCAGAGGAGGACAAGAGTCAGAGAACCCTGTTTGGACCCTCACACGGTAATTTAGGTGAGCAGTCACGGTGGGATGAAATGGGGAGGTGACAGTGGAGATAGAAGTGGACAGACTGGCTGAAGAAGGAGAAGGAGGAGAGGGACCACAGGCACAAGCCAGGCTTCAGAAAGCTGTAGGCAGGTGCATGCAGGGGATGCTGCGGGGTGGCGAGCAGCTTTGAGGGGAGGATGGGAAGTTCCATATGGGACATGAATTGAACGAACCCATGAAGCATCCAGAGGAAGCATCGAGCAGTCAGCTAAGTACGTGAACCTGAAGCATGGAGCGAGTGCTGGTCTGGAGACGTTAAGTTTGAGAGGTTGAGTCCGGAGCCTAATCTGAGCCACGGGCTTGTGTGAAGCCACCCAGGGGAAGCACCCGGTGGGGAAGGAAAGACTGACCAGGACAAAATGAGGAACGCCACCTTTGGGATCCCTGAGGAAATGGAGTTTGTGAAGGGGACATTGAGGTTCCTTTTTTTGGCTATTTTTTTTTTTTTTTATCGTGTTGCGGAGAATATTTTGTACATGTATTTTTTATGCGTTGTTCGTCTGTTTCCTTAGGACAGAGGCTCACAAAGTTGTATGTAACTTTTGTAAACCTGGAAACCTTGTGGTCCAGTTGCAGAGGTGAGACCCTGTCGAAGAAATCCCAGGAAATTAGAAAAAAAAAAAAAAAAAAAGAAACAGCAACCCTCATCTTCTGTTTGAAGTCTTTGAGAATTCTCTCACTTGTGAAGGTGTCTTCTTTGTGTTTCCCCATCTCCTCAGACCATAGCTGCCCTTGAGTATCTGTCTTTCCCTTACTCTTACCATCCATTTATTATTTTTAATCAATTACTTTTTATCAGGAGGATTGACTAGGTAAATGCGGTAGTAGCCTTTTGTTTTCACACAGAGTAACTTTTACAGCACGTCTGTATCCATTAAAAATCTTGATTTTTCAACAATAGATAAATAGACCAGAAAATGTGAGGGGCGGGGGGCGGGGGGAGGAGCGTACTGGCTCTGTAGCAAATATGCAGGATGAATTCAGGCATGGCTTGATCCAGAAGCTCAAATAATGTCAGCAAGCCTGAATTTTTCTCTCTCTAGCAGTCTTCCTTCTGCTTTCCTGCGTTGGCTCCATTCTGAAGATGGGTGGGGAAGAGTTTGTCTTCTCCCAGCAAAAGCCACGGGGCTGACCTAGAGTGTTCTGAATTGAGACATTGGCTTACCACCGGCCAGGGAATGGACTGCTTTGGCTGGCCAAGTCTCAGACACAAAGTCACTCTTGGAGCTGGCATTTGGAGTCCATTCCCTCCAAACTCTTAGGGGCTGAGAAAAGAGGTATGTTGCTTCCCAGAGGGAAGTCAGTGTATAATTGTCACAATCAAGGATAATCAATGAAAGTTGGGAAGGTAAAATTAGTGAATTAAGGCCGTAGTGGTCGAATGTGATGGCACTGGGTACAAAGACAGATCTATATTGGTTCAGAGCAAAAAGACAGTTATGAAATGTAACAGTAGTTTATACATTTTCTTCCTCATGACTAAATACAAGAAACTCTGTGGCTACCAGCAGAAAAAATAAACCGTAGGAAGGAAAGGTACATTCTCCTTAAGAAAAATCCTGATGGCAGGCCCCACCCCCGACCAGTTAAGTCAGTATCCCCGAGGTGGGAACCAGGCATAATTTTCAAAGCTCTCCAGTGGTTCTAGCCTGCAGCCAGGGCTGAGAACCTCTGTGGCTGAAGAACACAGAGTTCTCCCGGGGGTCCGCTCCCTCGGTGTTCTCTGTGTGCAGGTGGAAACTGCTATGCCACGTATTGTCACGTATCCGCGTGTATGAAATTCATGAAAATGAGTGTCATTTTTGTTTAAGCGGATGAAGGAACTAAGGCTCAAAATCCGTGTCATTAGAGAAGGGCGTATTTGTGTGGAATTTCACTTCTGTCCATTTCCAGATGGCTTTGGACAAAATTACTTAACCCTCCGGGCTTCAGCGTCCTTATGTGTAAAGAATAACACCCATCTCCTGGAGCTGTTGGGTAGTACGGGGCAGGTGGGTATTCAGCACCTGTGTCTCCCTCCCATGTCCCATCTCTTAGTTTCTGCCTTTTTTTGTCTTTCGTTTTTCTCCGGTCTCAATTTCTACAAAGAGTGGAAACGTTTTTCTCGTATGCGGAAGGCAATCCCGTGGCTAGCTTTCAGGGCAAATTTCTTGTTGTTGTTCACGTCAGAGAGAATGGCTGTACGGTTTGTGCAGGATTCCCAGCCTCTTGGGGGTTTCCAGGTTCCTCTCTGGTCTCCTACAGTAGCTTCTGGAGTTTTCTTTCTGGTTGACTCTTGTCCTCTACAGTCTGATCTCCACACAGTAGGCAAAGTGGCCCTTCTAAAATGTAGATCCCACGCTTTCACTCCCTGCCTCTCAGATCTCAGGTAATTTCTCACCCAAAGTGTGGTGTAGGGCCAACACATCCCTGGCAACCTCTTGGACCTCATTTCTTACTACTCCCTGCTTTTCCCACTTCTTTCGAGCGTCATCTGCCTCCCACTGTTCTTCAAGCACAGCAGGGGCTTGGGGATTGTCCTCCAGGGGGCACCATTCACCTCAGAACACAAGGCTATTTGGGGCATTTGCACCTGATGCTGTTTTTGCTGGAAACCTTGCTCCAGACTTGACTATGGATCAGTCCCTCAGGCCATTGAGATCTCAATCCTCACCACCGTATTTAAGACAGCCCCAGTATTCTCTACCTCTTACCTGCCTCAGTAGCATGTGGCACTACTTAAGGATATCTCTTTACTTCTCTATTGTCTGTATTCCTCGCTGAAATCTAAGGTCTGAAGCAGCGCCTGGTACATGGCTGGGCTCTGTTACTGGAGGTTGGATGAGTAAGTGCCCAAAGAAAACCGCAAACCTTTCTGGCTAACCCCCTAAATTTCCAGTGTTAATGGCCAATTATTTTTGCTCATGTAACCCATCTGCCCTAAGTTTTATCTCTTTGGTCTCTTATCTATTTAGTCTAAACTGGGGAAAAGTTGATTTAACACTCCTCTGACCATTTCCTAGTTATTTTTCATTTTCCTCTCTCTTAGATCTAAATTTGTCTTTTTGTCCTGCCAAAGAAAAAGTCCTTAAGGTGATTTTTAGCCTCTCAGATGGATTCTCTTACGAATTAAAAGTCACATGGTAAATGCAATCATCTTGGGTCTGTTACATCGTAGGGGTTTGCTTTTCCTAGATGTTCTCCCTTTTCTCTTTATCTTGCATAACTGTCTGCTTTCCTAGGACCAGAACAAGTGTGGTCCTGATTAATGTTTTCCATAAACATTGGCCAAAACCTCCTCTCTCATTCTAATATCATTCGTCTTCCTTGTCTGCCCAGCCAAATCTCGGGCTTTCTCTGGGCCCAGTGCAACACCCAGCTCTCCCGTGAGGTTTTGCTGGCCCGCCCACCCCTGTCACAATCCGTCCTTCTTTTGAATCACTGACGTGCTTAGAGCCCGTACCACAGGCTCATCCCGGGCAGACAGCCTGGGCTGGTCCCTCCAACCTCACACCAGGCTGAGCCATTCCATACGTGTTTGGAGAAAGAAGAAACAGCCTCAGGTTGTCTGTTCATCATTCTAGATGTGTCCTCCTGGTCTCTTCTTTGAAGAATAAGCTCTCTGAGAGTCAAGATACTTCCTTCTCCTTGCTTCCCTTTGCTGCTCATCGAGGCACCGAGATGAGCTAAGTTTCATCCCTTCATCGTGATTCAGTGATTGCTCATTCGTGTATCTGTAATCAAAACCGCTGATGACTAACTAACATTTACCCTTTTCATAGTGCCTTGTAACAGATCTGTTAGAATATGTCCTCTGTCACTCATCTCTTCATTCATCTGTTCCTTCATTCTGTGATTATTTACTGAGTGGCCACTATGCCAGGTGCTGGGGCTCAAGGCTGAGGAATGAATGTGGCTCCTTCTCCAGGAAGCGTATGTTCTTGTTGGGGGTGGGGGACTGATGATAGACAAGTAAACCAACACAACCGTGTCATCACAAATTTGGCAAAGTGCTACGAAGGCAGTGATCGGGGTTCTGTGATCCAGAGTAAGAGAGGGATACGTCCCCAGAATGGGGTGGTCAGGGCAGACCCGCCTGTCTAACATGAAAGCCAGGAACCAAAAAGGTCAAGTGTAAGCAGGTGGGAGTGGCAACTTCCAGAGAGTAGAAGTGCCATGTGGCCAGGCTCTAGGTGGGGAATGGCTTGTCGTTTCTGGGAACTGAATGGAGGCCAGGCCGGTGGGGCCAGCTCCTAGAGAAGGCCGGGGCACAGTGTTCATGCCATAGTGTTACCCCAGCCGGGCTGTACAAATTTGATTCTAAGAGCGGTCGGAAGCACTGATAATATTTAATTGTGAGCAAATATTCTTACTGTTTGTAGGGGTAAAATAGACTTGGGACTCTCATCCAAGGAAACTGTTGTAAAGATGAGGAAATAATTGTGGCTTTGACTGGAGCGGTGGCAGCAGAGATGAAGCAGTGTTTGCGTTCAGGAAGCATTTTGAAGGTAGAATCTATTAATATCCACTGATTTGTTAGACATGGGGTTGGGGGAGAGGAGGCAACCAGGTACGTGGACCATTTGCCAAGACAGTGAAATCACGAGTTAATATTTAAGTGACAGCATCAGCAAGAATGCCAGTATTGTGTAATCCGTCTCCCCCTTATTAATACTGCAAACTTCTGACATCTCCATAGCTTTCTAGATCAAGTGACTTCATGGTCTAGCAGCTTGAAATGGTCCAGGCATGTTTCCTTTGGTTTCAAAGATCTGATTTGCATAATGTGTGTATATCAAGGGTGTGGATTTCTTTATTCACATGTAACAAATGCTCAGCAGGCATATTCATGTAAATACTGGTTCAGATCCAGAATTTGAAGCAACAGTCAACTAGCTAAATCACAGTGTTGCAGTAACCCCTCTTTCCTTAGATTTTTTTTTGCATAGTCCTGTCTTGCTTGTTTCCCATTTTAATCCTCTGATCTTTCACCCTTTTCTAAACTTTCCCCGTGTTGCTGTGAGTTGTTCTCAATCTCTCGACTGCTGGCATTGCTTCCGTGTGTTTGAGTTTTTCCCTGGGGCTATTGTGTTTTCTTTCCAAGGTTTTCTGATGTCTATCGTATGAAGTTTGTATGACTAGAAAGAGACCATCGCAAACAAGGAATATCACTGCTTCATTATCCTCTCTGCACCTGTTGATTAACATTATTAAATAACTTTTCTTTTTCCACCCTTCAAGTAGGATTGTAGACCCAAGTATATTTGCTCATTAGGTTCCAGTTGGGACCCCATGTTATTTCTCCAGTGTGGTTAATTTATTAATCTTTTAGTCATTTCAGAAACATTACTGTTATTATTTTTATTACCTGTAGTACCATATTCCACAAAGCAGTATTCCCTTTGTCCTCCATGTTGCGGAGTCTCAATGTGCCCGTGAAAGTCGTTGAATCCAAGAATGTCAAAGTTTGTTTTCCAGCTCTCTAGCCTTTGCCATCGTGACTCATTTGGTTTGCATATTCTGCGAGTGGAATTTTCAAGAAACATTTACCTTAAGAGATCATTATTGATAGATTGACTTGTCAAAGCTCTAAAAGAGTTATGTTAATAGAAAGTGAAACTTCACCACAGGCTATCTAAAATAATTGCTTTTAGAGTTATAGCATTTTGCAGGAACAGGCAAAAGCTGAGAGGTTCCTAGGATTGAATGTGGAGTTTGGAATTCTTTGTATGTAGTGTGTGTCTATGTGGAGAGACCGAGGGGGTGGAGGGGAAGGGAGAGGCAGAGGAGAAAACAGGGGAATGAAAATCTTGGCTCATTTTTAGAATGTTTCTTGGAAAGTTGATGTCTGTACTGGCTGGGGTCTCAGCCGAAGATGGGTCTTTTCTACCTTGTGGCGTAAGATACCTTTCTGCCAGCACTCACAGAACGGCATTGTGCTCTGTAAATTCACGCAGAAGTGCCCTTTCTAGTAATCTTTGTCTTAGCTTTGAGTCACAGACTTCTGTATTTTTACATAAGGAAATCAGACCCCTAAAACACTGTATCTGTTTTGGGATCACTTACATAGGAACTCATTTGTAGATCTAGAAATTGAATATACATTGTTTCTTTACCTGGACTACAGTTCAGTTTTTGACTACAGTTCAGGTAACATTCAAGCTTTCTGTAATCAGTATCCTGTTTACAAGCCAGATTTGATTCAAAATTTCAAGAACTTACATATTCACCTGTGTGTAACATGTATTATAGCAAGACCCATAAACCAGCCGACATCTGGCCTTGATGGGCCAGTTGGGAGGCCATGCCTGCATTGGTTGGCATGTTGGCTCCAAGTCTGGTATTTGGGTGATTTTAAAGATGACTTCTGGTTTTATAAGAAGTTGGTAGTACATGTGATATGTTTATTCCTTAGAACTCAAGTTTAATAACCATATTTAAAAAATATCCCTCACGTGGCACTGGCAATACTGAGAACCAGTTAGTCCCAGAACATTTCAAAAGCACAGAGTTCAAAATTTACAAGTGCTAAGTGACTTCCATTTTCTTTTCTTTTTCTTTAATTTTTTTAGGAAGAGAGAGAGAGAGTACAAGTGGGGGAGGGGGCAGAGAGAGGAAGAGAGAGAATCTTAAACAGGCTCTGCAAGGAGCCCAATGCAGGGTTCCATCTCACAACCCTCAGATCATGACCTGAGCCAGAATCAAGAGTTGGACGCTTAACCAACTGAGCCACCCAGGGGCCCATGATTTCCATTTTCCTTTTTGTGTGTGTGTGTGTATTTTTGAAGGAGAGAGAGAGAGAGACAGAGCGTGAGCTGGGGAGGGGCAGAGAGAGAAGGAGACACAGAATCCTAAGCAGGTTCCAGGATCTGAGCTGTCAGCACAGAGCTCGATGTGGGGCTTGAACCCACAAACCATGAGATCATGACCTGGGCCGAAGTTGGACGCTTAACCGACTGAGCCACCCTGGGGCCCCATGATTTCCATTTTCTAAAGCCATCTTAAATTAAAGAATTTAGGATACTGATGGGTTTAATCTGGCTGTAATTTCTTTTGCTAGCATAGCACCTTCAACTTTTCAAATGCTTTGAGACAAATTCTCTTCCTAGCATGAGGCTTAAGAGCACAGATGTGGAGTCATACAGACCTCAGTTTGAATTTTGCTTTTCTCACTTACTAATTGATGTCCCTGGACTAGTTCCCTGACATCTAGTCTCTAAGCCTTCTTCTGTCCAAGTGGATAATAGTAGACTCTGATTGAGCCAGTAGTTGTAATAGGTACGAATGGCTTAGCATAGTGTCTAGTATATAATAAGAACTCAATATTTGCTATTATCACTAATAATTATTCATCATAATAATATTAGTGGATACCACTTAATTAGTAATATACAATAAATTGATTATTATTAATAAAAAGATTCCTCTTCCTTTTCCTCTATTAGTATAACTATTTGGTTTACACAGCTGTCCTCTCATCTCCATTTTTAACAAATGAGGAAGCTAAGACCTGAAAGAAGAGTTATTTGATTTGCGCTGACCTGGTTTACGAATCAGAATTTGGTTTCGTGGCAAACAAGAGGCACTCCAGATAATTGTGGTTTGATTACTGTAGCTTTATCCTAAGCTTCGAATCAGCTAGAGTAATCCTCCCAGTTTTTCTCTTTTCCTCTTTCCAGCATTGTTTTGGGCTTTCTAGGTTCCTCGCATGGCGATACAAAGTATAGAGCCAATTTTGTCAATTTGTACAAAAAAATTATTTTCCTTTGGTTTGTTCTCTATCTTAGGGGAGACTGCTCATTATTTCACTGTTAAATGTGAAGGTTTTCGGGGCACCTGGGTGGCTCAGTCGGTTAAGCGTCCGACTTCCACTCAGGTATCTATTTCACGGTTCCTGAGTTCAAGCCCCGCGTCGGGCTCTGTGCTGACAGCTCGGAGCCTGGAGCCTGCTTCGCATTCTGTGTCTCCCTCTCTCTCTGCCCCTCCCCTGCTGACATTCTGTGTCTCTCTCTCTCTCTCTCTCTCTCTCTCTCTCTCTCAAAAATAAAATAAACATTAAAAAAAAAATAAATGTGAAGGTTTTCATTTATGCCCTGTCAGATGGAGGAAATGACCTTCTGTTTTCGTTTGCTGATAGTTTTTCCCCCTTTTAAAAGTATTGAATGGACATTGATTTTTTGTCAAATGATTTTTGACACATCTGTCGAGGTAACTGACTTGTTTCATGTGCATGTGTAAAGAATTTGCGATCTGGCTTGGGTATAGTTTTATATTAATATTCATTAGGTCAAGATGGTCCATAGTGTTTTGAAATATTGTAGACACGAGCTCATTTTGTCAGTTTATTCTATCAGGTAAGAAGAAAGAAGTCCTTCTCTGATGGGATCTGTTTCTCCCTCTGGCAGTTTTTTTTTTTTTTTTCTTTCATGTATTCTAGCGTTCTCTTATTAGGTCTGCACATTGAGGGTTGTTATATCTTCCTGAGGGATTGCCCATTTTTTCATGTTGAATGTCCCTCCTTATGAGTTTCTCTTAGCATGTAATTAGGTCCTGCTTTTTTTGTCAGTCTGACGATCTTTGCATTGTTAGTCATTTCTTTTCAATGCAGTTGTCAATAGGGTGGGATCTAAGTTTACCTTATTGCTATTTGTTTTCTATTCATCTCCTATGTTCTAGGTTTTATTCTTTCTTTGGGAAAATTGAGTATTTAGAAATTATTTTTTTCTCTCCAGTTGACTTTTTTAGCCGTATCTTTGTTTTTTGCTGTTGTGTTTGGTTTTGTTTTGTTTTTTCTTTCTTTTTAAAAACAATTTTTAATAACATTTATTCATTTTTGATAGAGACACAGAGTGAGAGTGGGAGAGGGGCAGAGAGAGAGGGAGACATAGAATCCGAAGGCTCCAGGCTCTGAGCTGTCAGCACAGAGCCTGATGGGGGGCTTGAACCCATGAACTATGAGATCATGACCTGGGCTGAAGTCAGATGCTCAACTGACTGAGCCACCCAGGAACCCCTTAATTTCTTATTTTTGTTTAGTGGTTGCTCTGGGCATTAAAGTAGCTAATGACAGTATAATTGTATCAACTTCCCTCCTCATTCTTTATTCTATTGTTGTTCTGTATTTTCCTGCTAAGTAGGTTATAACATCATAATTCAGCGTTGCTAATTTTGCTTTAAATAGCCAGTTGTTTTTAAATAAAGAAAAGAAAAAAAAGCTTATCTAGCCCCAAATGTACCATTTCCAGTGCTCTTTATTTCTTCCTATAAACTTGAGTTTCTATCTGTTATCATTTATATTCTGCTTTAATAACACTCTTTCATATTTTTATAGTAAGGTAGATATGTTGGCAACAGATTCTCTCAGCTGTTGTTTACTAGAAAATGTCTTAATTAACTCCCATTATTTGAAGTTATTTTCCCTGGACATAGAATTCTTGGAGATAGGTTTATTCTTTCAGTACCTTAACGAGATAATTTTATTGTCTTTTGCCTCCATAGATCCTAATAAAAAGTCATCTGTAATTCTTTTCATTGTTCAGTGTATGTATTTTGTCTTTTCTTCTGGATACTTTTAATATATTTTTTTTTAATCTAATTTTTGGTGATCAGTACTTTGACTATGACATACTTGCTTGTTTTCTTTGAATTTACCCTTCCTGGGGTTCGCTGAGCATTATTGTCTCTGGCTTATTTTTCTACCAAAGTGGGAAAAAACTCAGGCATCATATCTGCGGTCCAGACAGTAGAATGAATGAAGGGATAAAATGAAGTTGCATGCCAACTCTCTTCTAAGGACGTTTCTCAGAAGCAACCTCAAGAGATTTCCATGTATATCCCATTATCCAGAATGTAGGTGCAGGCTTACATCTAGCTGCAGAAGAGGCGGGTGGATGTAGCCATTATTCTGTGCAGCTTTGTGACCAGATACGCAATTGCAGTGAAAGCAGAGGAGACAGATATCGGAGACAGCAAGCCCTTTGTGCTGCACGTCCTCTGCTACAACAGGCCCTTTTCTGCCAGCCAGCAAGTGACAGAGGTCTGACAGATCCTGGATTACGTGTTTTCACATTCTCGGCCCTTCTGCTGCACCCCAGACCTCGAGCGTTACAGCAACAAGTACCAGTCAGAAGCTTGGATTTTGGAATCAGACTGCCTAAGCCCAATCTCATCCCTGCCATTTACTAGCTGTGTAATGTTGGCAAGTTACTTGGTCTTTCTGTGCCTCTGTTTACCCATTTGAAAAGCAAATAATAGTACTTAGCTCACAGAATTCGTACTAGGGTTAAATGAGTTATTTTCGCTAAAACACTTGGAACGGTGCCTGGTATGGACAAGTGTTTTCCATTAACAGACACTGTTTCGGTAGATTGCCCTTTTGAGCCTGTGCAGAAATGCTGCCAGAGCTGGCCCTGCCTCTCACCTCTTCCCTCAACTGTTTGCTCTAGGACCCCACCTCCACTTGTCAGCCTTACTGGACGACCCGGTAGCCGTGCACGTGTTTTGAGATCAGCGTGTGAACACCGCTCGATTCCAAAACACTCCCTCTTGGCTATATCCAGGGACTCCACCCTGAAGGATTCGTGCACATGTGAAGTTCGATCATGTTGCAGAGATCGGCTGACAGGCCGGCCTCTCTCCCGTGCCCTGACCACAGACTCTGGGTGTACAGGCAATTTGGAGTTTCCCCAGAACCACTGCTTAAAGGAAGGTGAATCCAACATTGATTGAGCCCCACCTGCCATCCTATTTAATCCTATGCAACAGGGGTCATCCTTATTTCTCATGTAAGAAAATTAAAGCACAGAATGATTACGTACTTTGCCCAAGGTCACACAGCTAGTGAGAAGATTCAAACTTTGGTTTCCTGGCTTTGCGTTTCTTGTGCTACGCAACTTTGTCTTTTTCTCTCGTGGGAAGGTCCTTTAAGAGGTGGCGAGGGAAGATGTGAGTCATTTACAAAGGATGTCATGTCATTAAGAGGATGACAATTGCTTAGGTGATGGAAATGGAGAGTTTTCTGGTCAAAGCAGTGGTGTCTTAGCTTGGGCTTCTATGACAATACCATAGACGGTTGGCTTAAACAATAGACATTTACTTCTTACAGTAATGGCGGCTGAAAATCGGAGATCAGGGTGACAGCATGGTCAGGTTCTAGTGAGGACTCTCTTCCAGACACTGGCCTCAAGTGTTAGCATCCACACCTGTGAATTTGGTTCCCATCTGTATGCATCTGACCCCTACTCCATGTCCTCTGCCTCGTATCTCTTTCCCTGAGCACTAGATCTGTAGTCAAGTGAGTCCTGAACAACCAGGAAAGTGCCTCAGCTCAACACGCACAAAGCTGACTTCATCACTCTGCACTGGGAGTCTCCTCCTGTGTTTACCATTGCAGTTGGTAACAACACCATCCACACTGTGCCCCAGTCTGGAAACACATTATAATTATAGCTGCTTCTTACTGAACGCTTATTATTTGCCAGTCACTGTGCCAAATGTTTTCCAGAGTTTTTCATTTAAGCTTCATAAAAACCATATGTTGTAGGCATTATCATCCCCATTCCATGAATACAGAAACATGAGGTCAAGATGATTAAGGACTTGCCCACGGTCCCACAGTTACTAGTGGGCAGAGATAGTATTCAGCCCCAGTTCCCTTTGGCTCCAAAGCCTGTGCTTAACGTTGGGTCACACAGAGAAGGCGCGTATACAGGGGCCCACAGACATGTTTTACTTGCCCGAGAAATGACTTACCAACAGCATTTTAATGTGTATTTATTTTTGAGAGAGAGAGAGAGAGAGAGAGAGAGAGAGAGAGAGCGCGCTCCAGAGTGTGAGTGGCAGAGGGGCAGAGAGAGAGGGAGACACAGAATCTGAAGCAGGCTCCAGGCTCTGAGCTGTCACAGGGTTCGAGCCCACAAGCCAGGAGATCATGACTTGAGCCAAAGTCGGGTACTTAACCGACTGAGCCACCCAGGTGCCCCCCTCCCCCGACTTACCGACATTTTAAAATAGGAGGGGTTCAAACAAGAATCAAGATTTCAGATATTTCTTGAACATTCAGAAGATCTGGCAACTGGATCCACCTTCCAAATGGCATGGTTGGCCTCAGGTGAGTGACAGCCAGCCACCCACTTTGGAATGCACTCCAGGAGCATGCGTGCCACAGTTTGCCACCGTCCCTCCCGCTCCTTGCTGTCTGTCTTCCAACAGCCCCACTTCCTTCATCAACACTACCTGCCTGACCCCTGCTGACGTTTGAATTTTTGGCTCCTGTTACCTGGTTTCTCTTCTCTTTCTTTCCCCCCGCCGTCTAATTGGTGCCTGAACTGACGGCGTTGCTCGTGAAAGCATTTATTGTCGGTCTCACGTTCTTCATCCCTATTGCTGCAAATTGTTCCTCATAACCTCTCACCCCAATTACGCCAGCAAACACCTAGTTTCCTGTCTCCGGTCTTGACCACCACTAATTCGCCCTCCACATTGCTTGCAATTAGGGAGATCAACAAAACGTGAATACATGATGTCCTGTGGCTTCAGAATGAAATGCGCCCTCGTTACTGAGGCACACAGGACGGTTCGTGCTCTGGCCTCTGACCAGTGCCCTCATTTATGTTGACTTTCTCACACTCCTCTTGGCCTTATTGAGATACGGGCTCACCCCAGTCACGACCCTTCGCATCTCCTTGCGTATTTACTATCTTTCTTCCTACTTGGGATATTCTATGTGGATTATGTGAATATCTGTAACGGGGTATATGGACTTGAATCTCGTGATTGCCTTTCTAAACTTTGTGTTGTTGTTGTTTTTTACATTTTGACCTGATCGATCAGTCTCCTATTTCTTTCTCCATCAAGGTACACACAGGATAGAAAACATGAGTCTTGGTTGTGTTTTTAGATCCCGACGGCTTCATTGGCCCATTGCTGGTTTCTGTGCCGTGGAGCTAGTAAGATCTCAGACGTTGAATCCCAGCTCTGCCCTCTACTAGCTACGTAGACCTCCACAGGCTACTTCGTGTTTCTGATGTCACATCATTAAGTAGAGTTACTCAAAGTTCTTTTATCGTACAGTTAGGGCGGGCTTAGATGACATGATGCACGTAAAGGCTTAGAACCAACCGTGGACGTGAGCCCCCGGTGGATGTCGTCTGCTGTTATTATCACCGTTTTTATTGAATTCGTTTATTCCCCATTAGATCAGGAGCGGTTTTGGGAGTTTTGCTACATATCCTTTTAGAACTCACAACATCTTTATGAAGAACATAATTTCAGCTCTTTTCTGGGGGAGGCAGCAGGTTAGAGAGGTCAGGCTCACCTTGGTCGCTGTTTGTCCTATGGCAATACGTATTGAGTATCTCCTTTTCAGTCAGAGTAAAATGGAACACGTCTCATGAAAGATGGAGTTACATTCCACCCTAGGCCGTGAAGGGACTCCTTGGGGAGTTCAAGGGTTATTAAAACTGATGTAGTACATTTTTAATATGATCTCTAAAATTTAAAAAAAAAGTACTGGGAACTTTATAAAATGTTGAATAGTATTGGATTTTGAAAAAAAATTTTCTATTCTGTTTGGAAAACTACCAGGTTGATTATGCCTATTTATGAGGGATGCTTCAGATAATTAAGTCTGGGAGCTATTTTTGTTTGTTTAATATATTCACCATGTCTTTAACGGTAACAACAGAAATTGCCAGCATTGCTAGGAGTTCTGTGTGAAGATGGGGAAATACAAACTTAAATGTAGACAAGAGAAGTTGAAGAGAATATTGGAATAAAAACTATTAGTAAAATTATTTAACTTTTGTTTCTAAAATTTGAACAACCTTCATTTAATTTTCAAACTGCTCTTAAACTGGTAGAGGAAGGCTAGGTTTTACTAAAGCATTGTCAAGTCTCTGCATGGACACACAAACCTACAGACCCACATATATGTACATATATTTTTTTAAATTGAGAAATACTGAAACATACGTACAGAAAACAGAATAGAAATCACCCACATAATTAGCACATTTATTTTATTTATATATATTTTAAAGTTTATTAATTGGGGTGCCTGGGTAGCTCAGTCGGTTAAGCATCCGACTTCCGCTTAGGTCATGATATAGCAGTTCGTGGGTTCAAACCCCACGTCGGGCTCTGTGCTGACGGCTCAGAGCCTGGAGCCTGCTTTGGATTCTGTGTCTCTCTCTCTCTCTGCCCCTCCCCTGCTCATGCTCTGTTTCTCAAAAATAAATAAACGTCAAAAAAAAAAGTTTATTTATTTTAGAAGGAGGGCATGAGTGTATGCGGGGAAGGAGCAAAGGGAGAGGGAGAGAGAATCCCAGGCTGGCTCCGCACTGTCAGCACAGAGCATGACTCGGTTTGAACTCATGAACCGTGAGATCATGACCTAAGTGGAAATCAAGAGTTGGACGCTCAATGACTAAAGCACCCAGGTGCCCCCACAATTAGCACGTTTAATATTTTTAAAAATTTTAATGCTTTATTAAGGTACAATTTAGATATCATGAATTTCATTCATCTTAAGTATACAACTCGATGCCTTTTAGTAAATGTGTCACCGCAATGTGATATTGGAACATTTACATCAACCCCAAAGACTGCTCATGGCCAAAGTCAGTCCCTCTTCCCACCCAGCCCCACGCAAGCACCGATCTGTTTTCTGTCTAGATTTGTTTTTTCTGGACATTTCTTATAAGTGGAGTCACACAATATGTGTTGGGTTTTTTTTTTAATGTTTATTTATTTATTTTTGAGAGAGAGAGAGCACATGAGCAAGCCTGGGGGTGGGGGCAGAGAGACAGAATCCCAAGCAGGCTCCACACTGCCAATGCAAAGCCCAAGCCAGGGCTCAACCCCACAAACTGTGAGATCATGATCTGAGCCGGAATCAAGAGTCGGAAGCTCAACTGACTGAGCTGCCCAGGTGCCCCTTGCCCCTGTGTGTTGTTTCTTTAACTGCTTTCTCTTAGCTGGTGTCATTTTTTGAGGTGCAGCCACACTGTAGCAAGAGTAGAAGCTTAGCTCCCTTTTACTGCTGAGTAATATCCCATTCTGTGGATACAACACAGCTTATCCATTATGGTAACCAGCTTGAAAAAAGGTGTATGTTCAAGAAACCGCTAACCGTGGCTGCTTCTAGAGAAAAGAATGGGGTGTGAGGGATATTGGTGGGAGATTTTTTTCATTGTTTACTCTTTTATATGGGTTTAACTTTTTAAATTCAGAATTCTATCTTTTCTGAAGCAAAGCAAGGGACGTCTTTCCCCCAGCAATGTGTATGAAATAAGAGAAAGCCGTCCACTTACCCCAATCCCACTTTCCTGAAGGTAATCACCATTAATTTATGTTTGGCATCTTTCTAGACACACTTTCTAGACACACATACATATACACCTGTATACTTGTAAATACTTTCACGTCCCTGTATGTCTGTACATCTAAGTAGTCCTGTGTCTTACATTTCAACAAACTGGAAACACGAGCTTAATATTTTAACCCACGGTCCGCAAAGCTAAGAAAACCTGCCTTGCCCGGGTCGTTGGGTTATCCGAACGCGGAAGCCGTTAAATGCATTGATCGGTTCACCGTGGGGGAAAAGTGAAGACGTATGGACCCGGTCTCCTAGCTATTCTGTGTGAACACAGTTTAATTCTTATCGTTTTAATCCTTCCCGGGGTCTGTGTTTTCCGGCAGGGTACTTCGGATCGGCCTGCGAAGAAAAGGTGGACCCGTGCGCCTCGTCACCGTGTCAGAACAACGGCACCTGCCACGCGGACGGCGTGCGCTTCACCTGCAGTTGCAGCGCGGGCTTCACGGGGCCCACGTGCGCCCAGCTGGTGGACTTCTGTGCCCTCAGCCCCTGCGCGCACGGCACCTGCCGCAGCGTGGGCACCAGCTACAAATGCCTCTGTGACCCAGGTGGGTTCCCTCGTGCCCCGCAGGTCTTTTCTGTCTCCAGCCTCAGACTTGTAACTCGTCGTTCGCGTCCGAGCAGACGTTGGCTCGTCCAATGCGTTCGCTTGTACGTGTAACTGAACGCCGCTCGTTTATTTTTTTTTTTTTAATTTTTTTTTAACGTTTATTTATTTTTGAGACAGAGAGAGACAGAGCATGAACGGGGGAGGGTCTGAGAGAGAGGGAGACACAGAATCCGAAATAGGCTCCAGGCTCTGAGCGGTCAGCACAGAGCCTGACGCGGGGCTCGAACTCACGGACCGCGAGATCGTGACCTGAGCCGAAGTCGGAGGCTTAACCGACTGAGCCACCCAGGTGCCCCGCGCCGCTCGTTTATGACACACTTTCTCTTTAGGCTTATGGGTGGCAGGGCTTGTGTTTTTTTTTTTTTTTTTGTTTTTTGTGTGTTTTTTTTTTTTCAGTTAATTGTTTTTATTTATTTTTTTCATTTTTTAAATATAATTTATCATCACACTGGCTTCGATACAGCACCCAGTGCTCATCCCAACCAGTGCCCTCGAAAAAACACCCTCTCCCTCTTCGTGAGCAGTGCACAGTCATTGCGGAAAAATAAGAAAATCCAAGTAAGCAAAATGAGGAAAATTAAAAACAGGCTTAATCTCATAACAGCTTAATTATTTTTTAACGATTTACTACAGGTCACTCCAGAGCTTTTACTGGCTTCGGTGTCGTTTAATACTGTGTTCTTAAGTTAATGGAGAGTGTTTTTCCACCCTAATAGGCATAAAAAACAGGACGCAATCCATTTAGAATTTTCTCATCTATTTAAATTCTTACTCTGTGCACAGTATGTGTCATAGGACCTGTGACGCCCTGTGCAAATGTGCGAAAATCCCATCATTTATTTTCCAAAGATCCTCTGCATTTGACTGATTTTTTATTATTGTACATTTCGCTACTCCAAAGTCAGAGTGGGTCACCAGTCAAAATGTGTATCTGCACAACCTACCTGTGTGGTCTGGAAAGAACACACGTGGGCAGCTCTTCTGTGTCCCTTCTCTCCTGCCTGTATCTCCACACCTGCATGAGCTAGCCCTACAGAAGGCTTTGAAGCGTGATTCCTCTCACAGGCGCCTGGCCCGTCGGTGTGGCAGCCACTTCCCTGGTTTTGCTTGAGTCCTGGTTCTGCTCGTGCCTTCCACCCAGATGCCTGCTCCCTGTCACCCTGTTTCACCTGTCATCTTCTCCTAGGCTGAATCAGCTTTCCGCCCCCTGAAGTCCAACAGTCGGGGCACCTGGGTGGCTCAGTCGGTTAAGCACCCAACTTCAGCTCAGGTCATGATCTCTCGGTCTGTGAGTTCGAGCCCCCCATCGGGCTCTGTGCTGACAGCTCAGAGCCTGGAACCTGCTTCGGATTCTGTGTCTCCCTCTCTCTCTGCCCCTCCCTGGCTCGCATTCTGTCTCTCTCTTTCTGTCTCAACAATAAACATTTAAAAAAATTATGAAGTTCAACAGTCACCTTCAATATCACTTGTCTGGTCTTTAAAACAGATTAATTGTCTTTGCATGTGTCTCTCTCCCCACTGAGGGTAGGAGGAAGTTATTTTATCAGTAACCTTGTAGCAGCCCCAAACCACCATGCAGTGAGCACGAATCTTCCTAGGTTTTTGGTGTTTCACATGTCTGGTCCTTTCAGTGCCCTCCCTGCAAGGTAGATGGCGTCAAGCCACATCTATTAAATGCCTCCTGTTTGCTTCAGTCATATCCCGGTGGCCACATACCCAGAAGGGGACTGAATGCAGATTCCAACCCAGGGGCCGTGGCTCCATGCCCAGAACATGCTAGGGGCACATCTCATACTCATGAATCAATGCAAGGAATTAGTAGGAATTGCAACTAAGCATGGAGGGGGGTTGAAAAACCTTTCTCATGTAAACTTCTAGTCCTCTGGTTTTCTTTTAAAACATTTTTTAATGTTTATTTATATTTGAGAGAGAGAGAGAGAGAGAGCCAGTGTGAGCAGGGGAGGGGCAAAGAGAGAGAGGGAGACACAGAATATGAAGCAGGCCCAGGCTCTGAGCTGTCAACACAGAGCCCGATGCAAGACTCAAACTCATGAGCCATGAGCCATGCAAGACTCAAACATCATGACCTGAGCCCAGGTCGGACTCTTAACCGACTGAGCCACACAGGCTGCCCTAGTTCTCTGGTTTTCTAAGAAATCATGGGATTGACATTTTATGTGATGACATTATATATATATGATGATGTAAATAGGTAACGGAGAGAAAAACAGTACATATTTGGAGAGAGCAAAAGAGAGAAATATTGAGAGATAGTGACTGATTTTAAATCGGCTCATGTAATTGTGAGAACTGGCAGGTTCTAAATCTTTAGTGCAGGCTGTCAGGCTGGAAACTCAGGCAGGGTGTCTATGTTACAGCCTTCTCAAGAAACATCAGTCTTTGCATTTAGGCCTTCAACTGGATCCGTCGATCCAATTCTGATGATCCGATGATCCAGTTCTCATCGACTGGATGAGACCCTCCGGCATCTTGGAGGGTAATCACTTGACTCAAAGTCTGCTGCTTTTTACAATACTAATCTCATCCAAAAAGTACCTTCACAGCAACTTTGTGTTTGACAAAATATTTGGGTGCTGTGGCTTAGCCAAGTTAACACGCGAAATTAACTATCGCAGTAACATTTTTGGGTTTCCCATTAAACGTTGAGGTGAAGAAGGTTCTCCGCTTCTGCGGATGCCATGAGATGCCTTTTCTGTGCTTACACCCGTGCTGTCCTGTCAGAGCCCTGGTGGAAATGGGAATGGCTTTCCCAGTGGAGGGCCAGTTTTCTTCCACGTGCGTGGCAGTGTGTGTGTGCCGTGGAATGGGCCGTGCCGAGGAGGAAGCCCCGTGGTGCCCTTGCCTGCTGGGAGTACAGAGCTCCGAGACCGCTGGGCTTGCAAACAGAGCAAGCACGTGTTGTGCCGGGAAGGACGGTCTCATTCATGCCGTGACTCACGGGTGTGCTGCTCCCAGCCCTGAGCAGGTCAGAACACAGTCTGCGATTCCCCTCTCCAGCCAGCGGGAGCAGGATCTCTCCGTCAGGATCTTCCTCAGTAGTTCATTCCCAGTCTCCCGAGCGTTCTGCTTCCTGCAGGGAAGGAAAAATCAAACATTACCAACCCAGAAACCAGCCTTGTTTCCCCCTCCTCTTCTCCTCAGACTTCCTTTCTTAATCATATTAAAATTTTCTACTTAGTTGGCTTACTTTTATGTTTGTTTATTTATTTATTCATTTGTTTATTGTTAGAGAGAGTGCAGGGTAGAGGGGCAGAAGGAGACAGAGAGAGAGAGAATGAGAGAGAGAGAATGAGAGAGAGAGAGAGAGAGAGAGAGAGAGAGAATCTTAAGCAGTTTCCATGCTCAGCATGGAGCCTGACACAGGGCTTGATCCCATGACCCTGGGATCATGATCTGAGCCAAAAATCAAGAGTTGGATGCTCAATCTACTGAGCCACCCAGGCTCTCCTAGTTGGCTTATTTGTCACACTTTAAATGGAATGTAGTTATTTAATGATAAACGCTACTTTGTGTGGCTTGATAGTATTAAAATGTTGTTTAATACTATGGGGTAGAGTTTATCAGCATGTAAGAGGGGGGCTCACATGGGTCCTAAATAGAAAATAGATTTCCTGGTCTTTTCTCTTTCCACACTGGGAAGTGAGAACCTGTCTGTGAGATCCCCTCCCATTGACTCTCACCACAAGAAACTGACAGGACATCTCTGGGCCACAGTTTTTGTTTTTATGAATAACATCTTAGATGCTCGTCATCTCAACTGCACTTGTTGTCACAGCCTAGGTGGGGACAAGTCGCTGACTGTGGTCTGCTGTGTGTGTGAGGGCATTAAATGAGAGGCATGCGGCACATTTCCTGGCATGGAGTAGCTAAGAGCTCTTCCCCTCTCTTTCCATCCATGGACATTCCAGCATTTCCTCTTAAGCCGCGGAAGGGTAAAGTGTCTCCTGTTTAAAAATACCACTTTCTCCTCCTGCTTTCTACTCACACTTCCTTCATGGCCAGCTGGAGCATTTAGCTTGGTAATAGTGGACGTCTAGCCACTGAACGAAGAAGCATGTATCGCCTTCCATGGTTCCTTCAGTTATTAGGCGGTGTCCCCGGGGTAGAGCCTTGGAGTTCTGTCAGAGTGTTCTCTCATCGGACTTGGGAGATAAAACTGCTTTCAGAGGGTTTGCTTCCTCAGATCATTAGGTGACATTGTGTGAAATAAAGGCATCTTAACATCTGGCAAGAATTTACATTTTAAGAGGTGAAAATGACAATCCTCTGAATGTGAAATTTTTAGTCTTAATCTTTTGGAGCATGTAATTGCTTTACCACTAGTTTGCATAATAGAAGAATCTCGTGAGAATAGGTGAAATTGGGTGTCTAGCTGAAAAGCGGCAATCCTGATCATCTTTATAGAGAGCAAACCGATCCCATTTCATAAAATGACAGCAGATTGAAATCATGTCAGGTTGATAATTAGTTCCTATCTGACAGAATGCCTTTTGGGTGACTGCAAATCAGACTTGCCAGGTGCTTTATTTTCAAACCTCATTTTTAGCTTATCAGGCTAGGGATTTCTGATGGGATTTTAATATTAAATAATAAAATGTCAGCGCTGAGTAATCACTGAAATATTATCTTGCGGTGACAATGTTAAGTGATAGGCCACACGTGCTCTAAAAAAATTGCAAATTGAAATCTCCCGAAGACCGGAGAAGGTGAGAGCGTGGAGCCCTGCAAACACTGTAGCAGGTGCCACGGTGGAAGGAGCTTGTCGGAGGCCGTGCTGTTGTCCTTGCAGGTGGGAGCCGTGGGGTCTCATGTGTTCTCAGTGCGATGGTGGCATCTGGAGATGCCATTTGGATGATGACCAACACTGGAAGGAATCCCTGGTTGGAGATGGTTTGCCTGAATTCATCAGTCTTGGCCCCTGTCTCATGAAATTGTGTTATTACTCTGACCTTGTTAGTTGAACTGAATTAACCGTGCCATTACAGAGTGTGCCTTAAAGTTACTGTTTAAGGAATTTAAAATATAAGGCATCAGAGGATTTTTACATGGAAAAAAACAGTTTTTTAAAAAAATATTTTAACATTTATTTATTTTTAAGAGAGAGACACAGAGCACGAGCTGGGGAGGGGCAAAGAGAGAGGGAGACACAGGATCCAAAGCAGGCCCCAGGCTGTGAGCTGTCAGCACAGAGCCCGATGTGGGGCTCGAACCCACAAGCCGTGAGATCATGACCTGAGCCAAAGTTGGACGCTTAATCGACTGAGCCACCCAGGCGCCCCTCAAGTATCAGTTTTTATCTCGGATGCTAATTGACTGTCACAGATGAGACCGGGGACAACTTGCCAATCATGTATCTCTGCTGATTTTTCTCTACCAGAGGGTGGGTAACTCATTTAGATCATCCAGACTGTAAAAGAAAGAACGTTTAGACTTTTTTCCAAATAAAAAAATTTTGAAGGAAATCGTAGGAATTTCAGGTGCTGCTTTTCCTACTTTCTACAGATGCCTCACGTGTGGGCTGCATCTCTGGTCTCTGTGGCCCGAAAGACAGCTGGTGCTGCTCCCTCTAAAGTCACACTTGTCAGTATCAGCACTCTGATGGTGTCTTCCGGAAACACAGTCTAAGATAAGACTTACCGCCTAGGATTTTAATAGCAACTCAATAGCAATAAAGAAAAAAAGCAGCACACCTACAAGATATGAAGACATTTAGCACGCTAATGAATGTGTAATTGCATTTAGATTCTTGGATAAGTGCAGTGGGCAACTTTCATCTTTTATGAACCAGGAAGCTTTATTTATTAGGTTCACTAAGATGAAGACAATTCTTGTGTTTAAGAAGCTCCAGGGGATTCCTGATCTACACATCACAGATTCCTGAGAATTATTGACTGTATACCTTAAGGTATCTCCTTTCCCCACATCCCAACCCAGTGGGCCAGTACCGTGCCCTTCCTTTGTTATATCTCAAAATGTGATATCTGCCCTCAACACTGGCATACCAACTAGGATCGTGTCTACCTAGCTAAGAGCTGTGGTAATGCTGCATAATCTGTACTCTTCCTAAGAAAAAAATTTAATTCTCTACATTGACATCGTGGTGGCAGTAAGAAGAGAAGATGTCCCACTGACATCTGGGAGCTTGTCGGGCAATTACAGGTAGGCCTTCGAGGTGTTAGGAGCTGGCTGAGTGCTGTGCTCACAGCTGGGCCATTGTGTCTCCTGTTGGACACAGGCACATAAATGGTCCCGTGGAAACTGACGTCAGACATGGTCACTAACAGGCCATGATAAAGTGAGACAGACCAGACCATTTCATAATTCTAAGTACAGACAAAACCAAAGTCACCATGCAATCCACAAAATACCACAACTCCTCTTCTTTCACAGATAAATTGAGGCCAGCCATTTCTTTATTAATTACAGCTTTAGCCTTGACCTAGCTTGCCCTTGACATAGATAAGATTCATTGAGATACTCAAACATAGAACTGCTCCCGCTTTGTGACAGCACCCACTCTAGAGTGAATCCTGCCCAAATCGTCCAACTAGAGTTCAGATCCTGTAAGTAGCATCTAACCCCCTTTTATTGAGACACCTCATGGTTCCCCTGATGTGCGTTCTACCTTGCCGCAATGAGTAATAGACCCAGCTTGTTCAGCTACAGGTGTATCTTTGGTAGCCTTTAGTTGAAGAGCACTGACAGTGCTTAATTGACTGAAATGTTCAAAATATCAAAGGTTCAGTCGATTAAAGTTTTGTATTAACAACAGCTCAGTCAGAACTTCCTGGACAGAGAGATATTGTGGATTTATATATCGGGGGAAGGACACTATGGAACACAGGTCCTGGGGGCCGGGTGTGGGACGGGGAGGAGAGGGGAAGTTCAGAGAACAGTTAGATGCACTTGGCTGCAGAATAAGATGCACGAGGTACAGTAATGAGTGGTGAGGCTGAAGTGCTCACTGGGGCACAAGGAGAATCTCGACGCTGACTTTGGAACGTGAAGACTTGCAGACATTTTGCATTGTATGCGAACTGACCTGCGTTTTAGAAAGATTATTCTGATAGAATAGGGAGATCTCTGGGAAGAATGGGTAGTTCTAGGAAGAATGGGGAAGAAAGACTATTCTGATAGAATTCGATATTACAGATAGAATTACAATCCAGAAGGGCTGGTAAGACAGCAGGTGAGTCAGGAAGCTTAGGCAGGTGGAAATGAGGACTTCAACTTGTGGCTGTGGGAAGGAAAGATTGGACCTAAAATCTAGTCGACAGGTTGACTCATCAGAGTTTGGATATCCGCCGAATGCAGGGAACAGTGTTCTGAATGGAGTCGAAGGTACCTCTCCGGCTTTAACTTGGGAAACTCAGAGTAATAGGGAGATGTGCAGAAGGAGCCTGTTTTGGTACACAGGCCGACAAAGGTGGACATGCTATTAGGGAGTTGTTACCTAAGCCTGGGACTGGGTGAAGAGACTGAAACGAGAGGAACGAGGATGGGGTCCAGGGGTATCGGCGCTAGAGAAAGTCAAGACAACTACTGAAACTGTTGGGGGTGGGGGAAGGGGGCAGTTGGGGGGGTGTGGGAGAATTTGCAGGGAGGGGGCTGAGGCATCGGCAGCAGAGGCTGGCGGAGGCATCACTGAGCTGGGAGGGACACCGGGTGAGCAGCTCACCTGGGGACATTAGTGGCGGTGGGAGGAGAGGGAACTGCCCAGGGTGTGAGGAACGAGGCCACCGTGGGCCCAGGGTGAAACTGAGTCAGACTTGCCCACACCACAGGAGGCTGCGGAGCCTGCCCCAGTGGCGTCCACAGCTGTGGCCACGGCCATTCTTCGTCTCCATTTTGTTTTGATTTTAATTTGGGGGGCATTCAGGGAGAATTAGTGCTATTTGCCTTCTTTAGGCCAGTGCCCTGAGGGATCAAAAGGACACTAGTAACGAGTAAAGAGCACTTCACTGGTGGAGCATATGGAATTTTTATGAGATTTTTGACGTTAAAAATCTATTCACAAGGCTGCTTTTTAACCTCGCTTTACGTGGCTAATCCATATGTAGGAAAGCGTTGATGAGCTGGCCTTTAATTATGGTGGATTTCTGTTCCTTTTGCTCCCACTGCTCCGCTTAAAATTCAAATAGCTGAGAGCTCATTCGTGGCTGAACTGTTGTCGAAAAAGAATGAGATTTACCTACTGGCAGTAGGTTTTAGAATAGTCTGGGAGGACAGCAGACAGTGTTTTACATCATCTGACCTGGAACGCAGGTTAGAAATGGCAGCTGGTAACAGCTCGGTCACTAAGCAGTGCCTTTCCGAGGATGGCTCTATTTGAAGCACTGCCAGCATGTAATTGCAGGAACTTCTCATAAAGTTCATGGCCATCGGGGTCACATGGGGATGTACTTGAAACTATTCCGTAACTGAGCCACTGACTCTTATTTTATTTTGTGGTTGGGAGTTACTCTGATCCCATTGCTAGTATTTTGGGGCCTGCTGAGAGTCTGGGCATCTGGAAGGTAGAATTGAAAGTCGGCATCCTTGCCTCTCTTACCAGCTGTGATGGGAAGGGGCCTGGCTAAGAGTTGAGCAGAGCCGAATTCAAGCCCCAGCTTTGTCACTGAACAGTTGTGCAGTCGGTCTCTGTTGGCCTTAGTTTCCTCTTCGGCAAAATGGGGATAAGCCACAAAGCTCAAATGAGGTGATGCATATGATCGTGCACTTTGAAATCTATAAAACAATGAAGCAGCCATGAAAATGTCAGCTATGCCTTTTTCTGGGGAAGATGGGTGAGGAATTATTAAATCTGTGCTGGGATTCTTTTCATATGAAGTTCAAGGCTAGAGTTGGAGTAGACGTGGGATCCGTCTTCATGGCCATAGTGGATACAGGTCCACTTACAGGATTCAGTGATTGCTTGCGGCCTTGGCTCTCGGTGGCTGCGGTGATAAACATTTAAGTGTCCGGTGCTGGGCGGAGCTCTTTAAGTGGAATGGTCACTTGGATCCCATAGTCCTTAAGTAGTGGGACCATGGTGGTTGTCATTTCTGGGCCCGAGATGACAGAGCTAGTTAAGGATGAAGCTGGGGTTGAATCTGGGCAAGTGGGATCCAGACCCCAGGAAATGGGGTCAAAGTCTGTGGCTTTGACTCACCAGTGGTACCTAAGGACTGAACAGTGAAATATTTTAACCAGATTTTCTAAGCGGTAGTTGTCTTAATAGCTGCCTCAAAAGAACACATAAAGTTGGGATTCATCAGGGCGTTGATTCAGCTATACTGATCCAGGCAACGCCCTTTATCCAGGCGGCTTTGCCTAAGTAGCTCCCATCTGTGAGAATCGCCTACATCCAGACTCTGCGCCCGTCACTTGACAAATACTCTCTCTTACTTAACCCCAGGTCATAGCATGCCTATTTTTTTATTCAAGGATGAGGAAATCGAGGCAGGGAGAGTAAACAACAGGTGGGAGGGGTCACAGAGCCACAGATTTAACTGGGTTTACCTAAGCACTGAAGCTCTTGACTGATAGGTAGACTCTCAGCAGGGGCCTCCTTGTGGTCCCCCAAGTTGTGTGTGAAGCTGGGCACTCACTGACATCTGTGCCAGTCACAAGAAGAAGTTTCCAGACCCTGCTCGTCCCAGGACAGCTCCTGAGATAAGGCCTGAAAAGCATCCTTGGCTGTGGTCTAGTGAGTGGCTCTTGACCACTAGTCCCTTACTTTCTAGCACAGAGAAGCACAGTTCTGCCTTTCAGAAAAGTGACCCGCTTGTGGATAGTTGGGCCCCTTCCGCTTTTGATACCCTGAAGGCTCAGCTGTTTTGAAAACAATGCCAAGGGCTCCTTGGGACGGAAACTTGTGACTGCATCTCACCTGATGTCTGCTGGCTGCACTTATTTAAAGAAACTGCTCTCTTGTGACTCAGATGAGAAATGCAGACCTGCCATGTGACAAATGTGTCCCCCTTCAGCATAGGGGACCTCTCTTGATTGGTGCTTCTCACTCCCGGACTCTCCAGCTCCTAGGAGCAATTTCACCTTTTTTCTTCCCACCAGAATCTGAAAGTCTCTTGCATTGGTTGTTGTAGGCCACGGAGGCCTTGGATGCTGTTTCTTTTCACCCAGCTCTGGTAATGTCCCTGGAATGTTCTTTCCTCTTCATATTTGGCTTTGGTTTTTAGTTCTTTGCCTCGAGAGAGCTCGGATGTTCTACCTTCCAGTGTCACTCCTTCCCACGGGAGTGGTTCGGTGGCATTGGCCTGTTGTCCCTCTCAGTAGTGGAGGATCAGCTAGGCTTCAGATCCCCAGGGCTGGTGACCCGGTGACAACGTGCTGTTGTAGGTGATGTCGGAGATGTACGGTGACTGATGGCAGCCCGCGTCCTGAGTCCCAGATACACAACCCGGAAGGAGACCGAAAACCGACGCTTTCTTCTGGTCTTTCAGTCTTCACTGTGCTTTTAAATTCTTTATTGATTTGAATTTGTACACAAAGCTGCAGACAATGCACTGCATTTCTTCCATTAGTTTTCTATCACAGTCATTAATTTTCAACGTAAGGGCACACGATGAAAGTTGCTGCATATGCCGGGTGCTTTTACAGAATTGCTTCAGTTCTAATGAAGATTCAGAGCCCTTAGGTTTGCCTGCAGCAGAGTGATACATAATCTGTTTTTCAGTCCAGCACATTGTCAACTCAGAGCACTTGCTGATTTTGCAGAGCAGTGTGTCCTGTCCCGGGTCACCGGGGGCTTCCTTACATGGTGTCACAGTGCTCCCATTGGCTTTGTAGGAGTTGCCTACAGAGATCATTAGCTGTTTGGACTGAAATCTTAATGAAATGTTCATGATGATTATCAGGATCATGTTTCATTTTTTTTCAATACCTGATGGTTTTTATGATCTAGATCAGAGTGAATGTCTGGGGTTTAATTCATTAGTAAAAGTATACCTTTTAGATTGGATAAGCCCAACTGAAAACAAGTGTGGCCTAAGGAATATGGACAGTCTCGTGGTTTGATTTTGGGACAGTTTTCCTTCATCCATTACCTCCCCAAAATACCTTTTCTAATAGTTCCCTGATGCCTAAAATTTTATGTGTTTGGTTTTATTCCTTTAAGTTAGGCAATGTCTCTGCTAATTAAACCTCTGTATTAGTTAGTTACTGCTGTATAACAAAACATTCCAAAATCTGGTAACTTAATACAATCTTTTATTGCCTGTGATTCTGTGGTTGATAATTTGGGCAGGGCTTAGCTGGGAAGTCTCTTCTCTGATCCACGTTGTGTTAGGTGTGCTCACTCATGCTTTTGTGGTTGTCCAGCAAGTTAGCCAGAGACTGGCCAGTCCTGGACGACCTCATGCACATGTCTGGTACTTGGCTGGAATGATGGGGAGCATCTGGGCTAAATGTTGCTCATCATCCAGCAGACCAGTCTAGGCTTCTTCACATGGCAGCAGGGTTCCAAAAGCAGCAAGGGAGGACAGGCACATTTTCAATGCACATTTTCAGAAGTTTCTTCTTCTGTTATGTTTGCTAACATCTCACTGGTGGAGTATGTCATAGAGCCAGGTCTGTAGCTACAGAGAATTTGTGGCCACCATTTTTTTTCTTTTTGTAATCTACCATAATCTTAAACCTAAATATGTGAGGAATATGCATGAGTTTAATATATAAGAACAGAGTTGAGGAGAAAGATAGTTGAAAGACAAAAAAAAGTGTGTAGTTATGATTGAGTGAACGAGATGAGGTCCCACTGAACTTGTCTGCCCCAGGAATAAGGAATATCTTGGAGACAACTGCTTTCCCTATATCATAGTTTCTTCATAGTTCTGTGTGGATTGAGCCTCATCTCTCCTTTATTTCAAGGAAGTCTCGTGTTCTACGTACATTATTCATACACATACTCAACTAGGATCTACACTTTTGATTTTTCACTGCCTTATAACTTCTTTATTGAATAAATTCCCTATTTTTAGGCATCCTTAGTGATCACTTAGTAGAGGCAACAGGAACAGAACTCAAGATTTACTCAAATAATCTAGTTCCCACTCCAGTTCATTTGAATTTATAAATTGTCTTTGCAATCCAATTGCTTCAAGGTACAGTAGTTCTGGTGGTTAATTTCCTCCATGAAGTTCTTTTTCTTCCCCCTTAATTAATAACTTTGTTTTATGTGTTTCTGTTTCTTATTTTGAATTTATTTTTATTTTTGTTTTTATTATTTATTTTAAGAGAGAGAGACAGAGAGAGAGAGCGAGAGAGCAAGAGAGCAGGGGAAGGGCAGAGAGAGAGGGAGACAGAGAATCCCAAGCAGGCTCCGCACCGTCAGCACAGAGCCCCATGTGGTGCCTGAGCCCAGAAACCATGAGATCATGATCTGAGCCGAAATCAAGAGTTGGACACTTAACTGAGCCACCCAGGCACCCCTCTTGTTTTGAATTTCTAATGTGAAGAAAGTACAAGAGATAATATACAAAACTGTGTAGCCATTAACACACTTTTTTAAGTTTTTATTTAACTTCTAGTTAGTGAACCTACAGTGTAATATTAGTTTCAGGTGTACCGTATAGTGATTCATCACTTCCATACAATAGCCGGTGTTCATCATGACAAGCGCACTCCTTAATCCCCATCACCTATTTCTCCCATCCCCCACTGACCACCTTCTGGTAACTGTCCGTTCTGTAGAGTTAAGAATCTGTTCTTTCTTTGCCTCTTCCTCTCTTTTTTGCCCCTTTGCTTATTTGTTTTGTTTCTTAAATTCCACATATGAGTGAAATCATTCGGTATTTGTCTTTCTCTGACCGACTTACTTCACTTAGCCTTATCCTATGTAGTTCCATCCACATTGTTACACATGGCAGGATTTCATTCTTTTTTATGGCTGAATAATATTTCGTTGTATATATCACAGCTTCTTTATCCATTCATCAGTCGGTGGATACTTGGGCTGTTTCCGTACAGAAATTGGCTGTCATAGATAATGCTGCTACAAATGTAGGGGTGCATATATCCCTTTGAGTTAGTAATTTTGCATTCTTTGGATAAATATCTGGTAGTGCAATTGCTGGGTCATAGGGTAGTTCTATTTTTAACTTTTTGAGGAGCCTCCATACAGTTTTCCAGAGTGGCTGCACCAGTTTACGTTCCCGTCAACAGTGCACGAGGGTTCCCCTTCTCCACGTCTTCTCCAACACCTGTTGTTTCTTGTGTTGTTGATTTTAGCAATTATGACAGTGTATTTACTTTAGAATAACAGTGGCTAAGGAGGAGGTTGGAGGATTGCTTTGCATTGTGCCTTCCATGAGAAGGAAAGCAGATATACCTAGGGAAAAAAAATCTACCTTTGCACTGTGGAGTCCATGCACCAGAATTTTCTGGAACGGTCTTTATCACAGTGTTTTGTTTTCCAACACACAAGTCCTTTGGTACTAAGCTATGTGTCCAGGGGGGCCCCTCTTATCATTGGAAACAGCCTAACTTTGTCAGATCATGTTTCTCAATTTTTGGTTTGTAAAAATTATTGTAGATTGTCTGCCATTTTTATTCTTCTTTTTGATTAAAAATATTTTCCCCAGATTTTTTTTGGATATGACTGCCATATAACATTGTGTAAATTGAGGATGTACAGTGTTTATTCGATACGCTTACATGATATTGTTAAACGATTACTACCATAGCAAAGTTAACAACATCACATCACCTACTTACTAGTTATTTGTGGCAAGAACATTTAAGATCCTGCTTTCTTAGCAACTTTCAAGTATGTAATACAGTATTATTAAATAATCACCCTGCTGTACATTAGACCTCAGAACTCTTTGCACCCTTTAGCCTATGTCTCCTTAGCCCCAGGAAACCACCCTTCTATTCTGTGTTTCTATAAGTGCTGTCTGCCATTTTCTGATGGTATTCCCTTAGCTAAAATGATATTTCCATGGGTTTAGGAACCTGGATCAGAGGTGTGGGGAGAATTTCACTCACTAATCTGAATTTAGGCTTGCTTCTCCACATTCTGATTGGGGGTATATGACTCCCAGTCCTACAAGGAGAAAAAAAATGTTTGCCACTTCTATACCCTTGTTACTTTCTCTCATTCTGGCCTTTCTTTTCAAATTTGGCACCTGCTGTCAGCTTGAGATTCCTTTGTATTGCTTTATTCCCTTAAGCAAATAGGAGAGGAGTATAGTTTCCATTTAGTCTATGCACCTGTGGTTGGTAGGTCATCCGACCACGTTTCACTATTGTTTATTTATATGCCTATGACTGGTACATGTTCTGACTGTGTGTTTTGTGGTTGTATTTGATATGCTGAGGGAAAGCCATAGAGATTAAATATTACTGTGCTGTATCTAGCACCTGCCATAGATAACTGCTACCACTTCCCTGCCCTTTTGAGAATCAGAAATTGTAGGAGACGTACGCTTTGCTATTGTATAGCTCAGTGGCTCTCAGACTTCAGTGTGCATTAGAATCAAAAGAGGGCTTCTTAAATCAGAGTTCTGGGCTCCGCCCACAGAGTTTGAGTCAGCAGGTCTTGGTTGGGGCCTGAGAACTTGAATTTTCGACGAGTTTCTAAGGGATGCTGATGATGCTGGTCTTGGAGCCACATGACAAGAATCACTGGTATAGTGTGATGAATAGACACAGGCCCCTTTGAGGGCGAATACCTCCAAAGAATATTCAGTGATAATTGAGTAAGTGAATTAAAATCAAATTTAAGCAATAGTTTGTGAAATAAATTTAAATAGAATGAAACATTCAGAAAACTTCCCTGTGCTTTAACGTTTAAAAATTCTTCTTTTAAGGATGCCTGAGTGGCTCAGTCTGTGAAGCATCTGACTTCAGCTCAGGTCATGATCTCACGGTTCATGGGTTTATGAGTTCAAGCCCCACATCAGGCTCTCTGCGGTCAGTGCAGAGCCCGCTTCGGATCCTGTTTCCCTCTCTCTCTACTCCTGCCCCACTTGCACTCCCTGTCTGTCTCAAAATAAATAAATGTGAAAAAAAACCTCTTTGTTAATATACATACTTGCATGAAAATAATCATCTAAGATTTATTTTCTCTCCAAAGTACTGCAATAGAACCTTAATCTTTGACTGCACCCTAACACTTAACCTCTTGCCTGTTCAGGGCCCTGTGTCAGTCTGGATGCATTCCATACCAAACAACCTCTAGAATGTGAGGCTTTTGAACCTACCTTTTTTTCCTTTCTTTTTAAAAAATGTTCATTTATTTTGAGAGAGAGAGGAGAGAGAGCGAGCACACGTGAGTGGGGAAGGGCAGAGAAAGAGGGGAGAGAAAGAGAGATAAAGAGAGAGAGAGAGAGAGAGAGAGAGAGAGAAGCCCAAGAAGCTTCTATGTTGTCAGTGTAGAGCCCATGGCGGGTCTCAATTCCATGACCTTGCAATCATGACCTGAGCTGAAATCAAGGGTCAGAAGCTTAACCAATTGAGCCACCTAGACGCCACCTACCTTTGCTTTACTAAATCTTTTCATCATTATCGTCATCTCAAATGTAAACCACACCATTTCCAAATGTATTTATAAATATACTAGTTAAATAAAATAAAACATTTTACTTGTTGTTTTTAAGGAAACATATACCACAATAATCTTTAAAATCAAAGTTATAAAATATTATCATTATACTTAATCTTGAATCAGCGCTTTAATCATAGTGTGGTAAGAATTTGCGTTTATTTTTAATTACAATTTTTTAAGTTCTTATTTATTTATTTTGAAAGAGAGCGAGCAGAGGAGGGGGAGAGAGAGAGAGAGAGAGAGAGAGAGAATCCCAAGCAGGCTCTGCACTATCAGCTCAGAAACTGACACAGGGCTTGAGCTCATGAACTGTGAGATCAAGACCCAGGCCGAAATCAAGAATCAGATGCTTAACCAACTGAGCCACTCAGGCGCCCCTCTAAGAATTTGCATTTAAAAAAATACTTTCTCTAGGGAGTCAGTGAGAAAAACAGACCCCTTTAGAATGAATCATTTTAACTGTAGCTACCACGTGTTTAGAGGACCTACCGGTGAGTTTGTTTGTAAGCCTTAAAGAAATACATGAATGTTAAGCTTTATTATTAAAGGAAACGATATTTCTTCTTTATGTATTTGCGTCCCCTTGTGTGTGTGTTTTCCTTTTGTAAAACACTTTTTTATGTCTCCTCCATTGTTGAACTCCCAAGTAATTTGTTTCTCTTCTTTCAGCTGGCATAGAGCATAGGTAGAATCCACCCTCTAGTGGTCAAAAACATCATGGGGAAAAAAAGACATTTATAAAGACAAACCATTACAAAGAGATTGATTTTTTCTTGGGACTAGTCTGTGACCTAGTTCCAAAGGCAAATCCAAGAGAAGGCTCCTAGAAATGTTTAGGCAACATAGAAAAATCCCCAAAATGATGGATAGGTTTAAACCTTGTTTTGCAAGTGTTTCTGTTTCAGCAGGCTGTCTGTGGAGTTCTTGAACCCTGAGCTTCATCATCTATAACATATTCTTTCATTTGACCTTAAATTTGTTTTTTGGAGGAGAATGCTAACTATTTGTAAGAACGGAACTCAGAACAGTGGTGGTTTGCTTTTCTAGCATATGTGTAAGATTTTTTTCCCTTCCAATGTAAATTGATGATTTGCACTCTATTAATAAATATAGAGATGTTTCAGAATCTTTAACATCTCCAAAGGTTTTATTTTTTACATGTTAAAAGGTGCAGTTCTCCTTATAAAAAAGGTTTTTTGGGGGGCGCCTGGGTGGCTCAGTCAGTTAAGTGTCCGACTTCGGCTCAGGTCATGATCTCGCAGTCCATTATTCAAGTCCCGCAATGGGCTCTGTGCTAACAGCTCAGAGCCCGGAGCCTATTTTGGATTCTGTGTCTCCCTCTCTTTCTACCCCTCCCCTGCTCCCCCCCTCTCTCTCTCAAAAATAAATAAACATTAAAAAATTTTTTTTAAGTTTTTTTTTTTTTTTTTAATAGCAGTGCACCTTATTGTGATGGTTGTTAAATGGCCTTAAAATGTCTTCTCTTCCAGTAAGACTAGATCTTTTCCCTTCATGCACCCCTCCACCTAAAAACTACCCTTAGTGAGGTCAGCCTTTTCTTAGTGTTACCAGTTATCTTCTGCCCAAAT
Source organism: Panthera tigris (assembly GCF_018350195.1). NCBI lineage: Eukaryota > Metazoa > Chordata > Mammalia > Carnivora > Felidae > Panthera > Panthera tigris. The sequence continues at coordinate 210,116,751 of NC_056667.1, read as the reverse complement.
CACTGTAGACACAGAGCATGAGCATCGTTTCCCTCGGGAATCAGCAACATGACTTCGAGTTGTGATAATACAAATAAAATACCTATAAAAGCATCTCTGACACTTTCTTCTTGTGTTACACAAGTAACACATTTTCAGTGTAGAAAATTAGGGAGTGGAAATGTGCACATTTAAAATATAAAAAGCATCCTTTAAATTCACTGCCTGACAAAAACTACTGTCAATTTCAGGATGCATTTCCCCAGGCGTTTTTTTTTTTTTTTTTTTTAATTATTCCAAACCAGACATTTGCCAAGGAAAGAACTCTTGTTGTAAATTATTTATGCAAAGGTGAGTTTGCCCTGTGAGTCCGTCTTCTTAGCAAATTCCATGCGCGCAGTGTGATTGAGCATCTTCTATATTTCACCGACCTGGGCGCTAAGGAAAAGAGAGAACGGACAGTTGTTAAAGAGAAAATACAGAATTTGGGATCAAAGTTTGAGCCGTGAGTCAAGGTTTTCCCTCCAGCGGGAAACTGGATCCAGCACAGAGAGTGTCAGGGGATAAGGCTGAGAAAAGGCTTAAAGGAGTGGGTTTTGAAAAAGTCAAATGTAATCAGACTCTGTTTCATATTAGAGAAGCCCAGGTATTTGAGCTTCTGACTGGTGAAACCTGGGCTCAGGCATCTGTGCAAGGGCAGAGCCGGCACTCTTTTGTGTTTTTCCAGTAAGCGGGCTTTGTTGCCACGGGAAGCGGCGATTCAGGAGAATGGTACCCTCCAGGGTTATGATGCTTAGTGCCTCTGTGGCATATTCTAGGTGGCCACCTATTTCAGAATTATAGCACCTTCGTTGTCTTTTAAAATCAGGTTTGCGCCGTGCTCCGCGGACCAGAGGGACACATGCCACAGTGGTTACGTAGTGGGTATGTATTATATGTCGGGCACTGTGTTGGATGCTTTCCTCGTGTTACCAGGCACTCCCGTGAAATGCCAAGTGCATGTCCTCCTGGAGATGGGGCAGGGGCCCTCCTTTTATAATGACTTCAGTGACTTGGGTTGCCACAGGCGCCCATGAATTACCTTGATGGAAGATGTCACACGCTGGCATTGAGCCAGTGACACCTGGATGGCCCAGAGCTCCCTACCTGTAAACACGTAACACTGGGTGGCAAGAAGAGGCTAGTGGAAGGAGAACGGTGTCAGATGCACTTTATGTGAATAAAAGATAACCGGAGAGGTGAAAATCCTACAGTCTCTTCACTCACATGTTCAAATCACTTCCGCCTCCGATGCTCCACCGTCTTGATGGCTCCTGAAGAGCCCTGCCCGTGGTCAGGCGGTTGGTTACACCAGGTGGCGATGTGGCTCCACAGGGGACCCATGACTTCTGTAGCAATTCCAACCAGTTTCTCTTTCTCTCTGTCTTTTTAGGTATTCTTTCTCTGGGCCTTTCCCCCAGTCCCCCGCCCCCCATCTCCCCCTTGGTATTCTGGATCCCTGTCTTCCTCTTTGGCTCTCCCTTCTGCTCCCACACCTCCTTCTCGTTCTGCTCTCCCTCTCTCTCTGCTTTCTCCCTCCCCCAACTTATGTCTTTGGACCCCAAACCCTTCTTTTTTTAGCTATCACATAATAGATCCCCTCAGTACCTAGTTCAGTCCTTGTCAATGTGGTCAGACTTCATACTGTCATTGAAATGAGTGTTCTTTCTCCGAATTGCTTCTGTTTCCCTTGGGAGAAACTGCTGATTCCTTCTGTTCAGTTAAGATCTACTTCCAGAAAGTGGTTTTCTGCGCCTTTCCACCCCATCCCCTATACCACCCCCACTGTATTAATGAGATTCTATTGTATTGGAAAGTGCCTCGAACAGAAACTGGCCCCTGAAAGGGGGTTCAATAAATGTCGGTTCCCTCGTTCCTTCCAGAAGGACTCTCAGCGTCTCTAAATAAGACGGGGCAGGACCCTGGGACTCCCTCTCATCCTCACTCTCTTTGCCACCCTCCACATGCAACTTCTTACAAGCGTTGCTGTTTTACTTTGTAAATGGCTCTTGACATTTCTTCTCCAGCTGGCCCTGCCACCACCCTCCTCCTGGCCATGTTTTCCCTGGGTCTGTTGCCATACCTCTGAACTGATTTCTCCATGTTCATTCTTGTGGGTCTTTCCCCCCATACTCCGAAAGAGTAATCTTTCTGAAAGGCAGATCTGACTTGTCATATCCCCTGGCTCCCACTCCACTGAAGGTGCCACCTGGTGCCTGCCTGTCTCTCGTTTCTTCTCTGCCCTCTGCTCTTCAGTAGACCGCAGCCCATCTCTGGAATGGGCCAGAGGCTGGGTCCCCTCGCCATGAGACTTCTGCACTCTCTGCCTGTCCTGCCTTGAATTTCCCTGGGTGCGTCTCCCGCCTTTTTGATGCATGCGCTCAACCCACCTCTCAGCTCACTGTCCTTCCTCAGGGAAGCCTCTCTGGATGTCCGTCAAGGCCAGCTCGCCTGCGTCTCCTTCCCCCGGCACCCTAGACCCCCACCTTGCTCACACTCACCCCATTACGGTTTCACATTTGCTCGGATCATTGCTTGGTGTCTGTCTCCTTTAAATGCCCCTAGTAGAAGTATTGTGTCTATTTTCACACCGTGCCTGGCACCCAGGAAGCATTGAATCACTGTGTGTTGCATTAAAGAATGAATCAACAACAGAGGCAAACAGGAGACCGAGAACATGGCCAACCTTCGCCCAGTGACGGTGGAAGGCAGCAGCAGCCTAGAGGGACAGGGAAGACAGACTCACTGCGTGATCTGTTAGGATATGACATATAGCCGGCTCTCCGTTATCTGCCTTTTTGGAAACCCAGGGAGGGACGTGAAGATTTGTAGATGGCTCAGCCGCACATACAAAACAGGGAGGCTTGAGAGTCTAAAACTTTAGCCTCGATGTATAGTCCTTTCAATATAAGGTTTGTAAGAACGATAGCAATGGAAACATTGATTGATTTGGGTATTTTCTCCCTGGCTCAGGTGTCTCCATCAACGAAAAGGATAAGAAACGAGGGAATAAAGAAAGAGGCAGTATCAGCAGCCCCCGTGCTCCCCATGGCAGCTATGCTCTGTCTCCTTACACAAGTTCCTCCTGTTTACAGAAATTTTCCTTTTTGTTGCGTGCGTGCGTGCGTGCGTGTGTGTGTGGAACGTAATTGCTCCATGGAAGTCTGTACAGATACTAACATCAGGTCTATTTAGAACAGAACATGCGGGCAGTGGGGGGCACCTTGGTGGCTCAGTGGGTTAAGCGTCCGACTTTGGCTCAGGTCACAATCTCATGGTTCGTGGGGCCCCACATCCGGCTCTCTGCTTCCAGTATGGAGCCTGCTTGGGATCCTCTGCCCCTCCCTCTCTCTCTCTGCCCCTCCCCCACTCACACTTTCTTTGTCTCTTTCTCAAAAACAAGCTAAAAGAACAGAAGCCCGGAACACTCAATAGGATTAAGGTGAGCAGGGAACCATACCTACATTTTCCCTCCTGTTTTTAAAAAAGATTCCTATTGGGAATGTATCAGCAGAGAGAGAGAATGACATAGCATGTGCACACACACACACATTTTATTCTGAGTGGACAGAATAAAACGTGGCAGTGGCAATTGTGTTCTAGAACGGTTCGGACCCCGGGGGAGTAGAATCCTGGCTCACTCCTGTGCCTTTGCCAAGTCAGTCAGGAGCGTAGGACCTTGGTCTTCACAGGAGGACACAGGGGAGTTCTAGCCTAGTGGCAGAACATTCAGAAGGTTCTTAGTAGCTCAGACATCACCAGGGGTGGGGGGTGCGTCTCTCTTCTCTCTTCCGTTTCTATCCATCTATTTACTTACTTACTTTTACTGAAGTACGCTGACACACAATGTTGCGTTACCTTAGTGATTTGACATCACAGTGATTTGACAAGTCTATACAATACACTGTGCTCACCCCGAGTATGGCCACCATCGGTCACCACACACGTTGCTACTATAATACCATTGGCTGTGTTCCCTACGCTGTACCTTTCCTTCCCGTGACTTACTCATTCTGTGACGGGAAGCCTGTACCTCCCACTCTTGTCTTCTCCCTTTGTCCCCTGAATTTGGTATTCACATCTAGGTAGCCCCACGTGAACCGAGGGTCCATACTCTCTCACTGCTGGAGGAAGGCACCCAGGGACTGGTATTCTATTAAATCCATAGTCGCGGATGGGCCTTCTTGGTTCTGCCCCCAAACCCTTGCTCTCAATGCATTTCCTCTCCTCACAATGAAAATTTCAGACTTGCCCATTCATGTTGTTCTCTCCCCAAGTTCTCGTGTGATGAGAAGGATCTAGGACATTGGTTCTCCAAAGGGGCTTATGTTCTCCAAGGGACAATGTCTGGAGATCTTTTTGGTTGTCACAGCTGGGGAGGGGGGGGGCTGTTGGAATCTAGGGAGCAGAGGCCAGGAAGGCTGCTTACTGTCCTGCAGAACACAGGACAGCGCTCCCAACCACGAGGAATGACCTGATCCAGAAAGCCAATACTGTTGCCGTTGATTCTGGGTGCTACACACTGAATTTTGTCTCTCCCCATTTCACACGTCGAAGTCCTAACCGCCCCCCCCCCACCCCAGTGTGACTGAATTTAGAGACAGGGCCTTCAAAGAAGTGATGAAGATTCAATGAAGTCATCGGATGGGGCCATAAACCCCTATGACTGGTTTCATAGAACCACCTGGGACACCAGGGGCGTGTGCCCACAGAGAAAAGGCCGTGTGCAGCCTCAGTGAGAAGGTGGCCATCTAGAAGGTGTGGAGAGAGGCCTCAGGAGAAACCAAACCCGCTGACATCTTGACATAGCATTTGCAGCTTCCAGAACTGTGGGAAAATACATTTCTGTTGTTTCATCCTCCCGGTGTGTGGTGTTTCATTATGGCAGCCTGAGCAGACTCCTACACTAGGGAATGCATTTTGGGGACAACATAGGAAATTAGGAGGAACACAGGAGGTTGTGTGTCTTTGGGCAACCCTCTTCACCTTTTTGACTCTTAATTCCTCAACTATATAATTGGGGCTAGTCATGCCCATCATTTTGGGCTGTCGTGAGGATTAACCAATTTAGCGCATGCAAAGGGCCTGATGCAAAGCAGGTGGCAGTAATGTACTATTAGACCATAAGCTTCTTGCTGGTAGACTCGCCATTTCGCTTTGTATCCACGGTACTTGGAAGCCCCTGACACATTGTAGGCACGTCTTAAATGTGTGTTGGTTTAATCGAGGACACTCTGGGTGCTGATTCAACAGCTATTTTGAGCATCTTTTCTGTACCAGATGCTGTGGGTACAGCCGTGAACGCTGTAGTCACAGCCTCTGCCTTCAAGCTTATATTCTAGTGGAGGAAGAGAAATAATAATCAAGAACAGGACTAAGTTGAAATATGATTTCAGACAGTTATAAGTGTTGTGATGAAATCAGTTAAGTGTTATGACGAGTAACTGGTGGAAGATGCTTTAGACCGTGTCAGAAAATTATCTGCAGAAGCGATTTTGGTTTGTTTTGTTTACTGATAAAAGGTGTGCCTCGTTGGTGACTGAAATTCTACAAGAGCTGTTGCTCTTGTGAAGTCGTTTTCCAAAGTGGTGAACAACTCTTGGTACAATCTTGTTTTCATTTACCCAGTAGTTACATTCCAGGAAAACTCGGTGTATCTTAAAAACTGTGAATGTACATGTATAGGAATTAGGTTCTAGACCCGGAAAGTTCCAGACAGGGTTTTCACCTCTCTGAATTTCCAACAGGATGGTCCGAAGTTGTGAGGGACGCCAGGGCTATCCTTTGTTGTGTGGGGGTATCCTAGACGTTACAGGATGGTTAATATCTCTGGCCTCTGCCCACTAAATTCTGGTCAAACCCTTCAATCACGGTGATAAGCAGTCCCTCCCCTCCCCCAACTTTGAAAACAATCTCTAAAGGGCAGTCTAGCTCCGTTTAAGAGTTATGATTCTGCAGGTCTCTAGTGACCTAATCTTCTCATCCAGCTGTTCTCGCCCTCTAGAGCCTTTGATCAGCTCACCTTGATTTCCTTCCCTCCGCTGGCTCCCATGACATTGCTGTGCTCGGACTTTCCTCCTCTCTTTTGCCTCACCCTTGCCCCATGTTCCGATCTGATTTCTCCCTCTCCACCTGCCCTTCCATGTAGATCTGACCTTGGTCCCTTCTTTTTCCCTCTCCAAGGTTTTTCTTTGATAAAACTTGAGCACCACTTCCAGGCCACTAGTTCCCAAGCTGCTCATTTCTATGCTATTTAAGCCTATTTTTTCCAGCTAAGTGAGTCCCTAGGTGAGCCCTAAGGCTCACCTTAGGGCTAAGTCCCTAAGTGAGCCCTAGGTTACATATGCCCCACATCCAATTGGCCAACTTTCTTTAAAGCCTGTTATTCCTTTGGCCGTACCTTTCTGTGTTAATGGCGACATCACCCACTCACTCAGCCTAAACATGGCGGCCGTCTTGATCGCTCTCACTCCTCACATTCAGATGATTGCTGTGTTCTGTTAGTTCTAAGGAATATTGGAATCGAATATTCAGGAGCAAGTCATGTGAAGATGGGAGCAGTGTTGGTGATGACGGTCAATGCCCTGGAAAGGGTCACTCTGATCTCACTCTTCTGCTCTTTTGTTTTATTTAAAAATTTCTTTGGACTAGCCTAATTTTTCTACACCCTGGGCATGCTGCCCTGAGCTAATTTGTTTGCCCGAATTAATTACTAGCGGGGGTGGGGGCAGCCTCATTTTCACAGAAGCCTTCTCTTTTGGAAGGAATGCCTTTTTATTCAAACAGTCCGATTTAGGTTTTTTGGCACCCAGTGTAAAGGGTGCCTTGACATTTCCATAAAGACATTGAAATGTTACCATCCCTGAAGAAACGGTTTCAGAATACGAAACCTTTATCTTTTTCTTTTCCCCTAAGGAAGAAGAACATCACCAGCCTAACTATCTCTGTAAAATAAAACTTCCTCATTTGCTTTTCATGTTACTAGTGGAAGAAGATAATGATGCGGTTTGTAAAATATGAAAACAATGATATGAAATTTGCTTTTGATTTTTGTCTATGTAAATAACACTTCAATTATGAGGTCAAAGATGCTTGCTAGGGTTATCTATTATTCTTCCAAGTGATTTTTGAAAGATCTGTTAGGAGAGCAAATACACTTGAAAAGATGTTCCTTGTGATTGTTACTCCATACTGAGTCGCCAAAAGACAATTGACTCTTTTTGTAGGTTGTATATTATTCATATAATTTTTTTTTTTTAATATTTTTTTTCAACGTTTTTTTTTTTAAATTTATTTTTGGGACAGAGAGAGACAGAGCATGAACGGGGGAGGGGCAGAGAGAGAGGGAGACACAGAATCGGAAACAGGCTCCAGGCTCCGAGCCATCAGCCCAGAGCCTGACGCGGGGCTCGAACTCACGGACCGCGAGATCATCGCGGGGCTCGAACTCACGGACCGCGAGATCGTGACCTGGCTGAAGTCGGACGCTTAACCGACTGCGCCACCCAGGCGCCCCTAATTTTTTTTTAATTCTGAGAAAAATCACATACCATGAAATCTGCCTTCTTAACAAAATGTTTAAGGGTCAGTACAGTGTTGCTAATGATACACACGTTGTCATAGAGAAGATATCTAGAACATTTTCATTTTGCATAACTGAAACTCTGTATCCATTGAACAGCAACTCCCCATTTTCCCCTTCCCCCAGCCAGTGGCGACCACCATTCTACTCTGTTCCTATGAGCTTCACTACTTCATGTAGCTCGTATAAGCGGAACCGTGAAATATTTGTCCTTCTGGGACTGGCTTATTTCACTTAGCTCATAGTCTCAAGGTTCATCCATGTTATAGCACATGACAAGATTTCCTTCTGTTTTTAAGGGCTGAATAATATTCCATCATATGTATAAACTGCATTTTCTTTATCCATTCATCTGTTGATCGACATCTTGGCTAATGGTGACTATGTTGCAGCGAATACGGGTGTGAAAATATCTGTTCGAGATCCTGTTTTCCATTATGTTGGATAAATCCCAGAAATGAGATTGTAATTTATATGGTAGGTCTATGTTTAATTTTGGGGAGGGGGGGATTCTCTATATTTTTTTCCATAGCGGCTGCACCATTTCACCTTCCCACCAGCAGTGCATAAGGATTCCAGTTTCTCCATACCCTCACCAAGACTTGTTATTTTCTCTCCCTCTGTGTGTGTGTGTGTGTGTGTGTGTGTGTGTGTGTGTGTGTTTATAATGGCCATTCTAACAGGTATGATGTGATATCTCCTTGTGGTTTTGATTTTATTTCCTTGACCAGTGATCCTGAGAATCTTTTTGTATACCTGTTGGCCATTTGTATCTTCCACAAAAAAAAAAAACCAAACAAACCCAGTTCAAAATGGATTAAAGACCTAAATGTAAGATGTGAAACTCTAACGCTCCCTGAAGAAAATATGGGGGAAAAACTTCTTAGCATTGGTCTTGGCAATGATTTCTTAGATATGACACCAAAAGCAGAGGCAACAAAAGTAAAAGTAGGCAAATACGGCTATATCAAACTAAGAGACTTCATGGCAAAGGAAGCAATCAACTGAATAAAAGCCAACTATGGAATGGGAGGAAGTGTTGGCAGTGTGCATATTTGATAAGAAGTTAATATCCAAAACTCCTGTAAGAAGAAAGATTTTCTGTTGAATGCAGATCAGGAATCAGCAAACTTGCTCTATAAGACACCAGAGAGTAAAGATTTGGGGCTTTGCAAGCCATACGATCTCTGTCGCAACTCCTCAGGCTGCCATAGCAGTGGGAGTGCAGCCAGAGACGATACATAAATGGATGAGTGTGGCTGTGTCCCAACAAAACTTCATTTACAACACCAGGCTGGGATGGATTTGGCCCGTGAGCCGGAGTTCGCTGGATCTAGAGCAGGGTTCTCTGTCTGGCTCTCTTAGCATTTTAGCTGCATAGCTTGTTGTGGAGGGCTGTCCTATGCCCCGTAGGATGTTGACCAGCCCCCTGACACTGGGTACCAGGGGCAGCTCCTTCCCTACCGCCCTGGTTGTGACAACCAAAAGTGTCTCTAGAAGTGTCACATTGCCAAATGTGTTCTGGGGGCAAAAGTGCCGTCAGTTGAGAAACTCTGATCTGGATGATCAAAATATTGATGAAGAGTGATAAGAAATATTGCCCTAAAATTACAAAAAGTAGGGTAAGACAGAACAATTGAAAACCATGGCATATTTGTCTCAGGTAGGTCGAGGTCTCCTCTGAGGGGCTGTTATCACCACCTAATTTGGGAAAGCAGTTCAAAAACAATAGCAATTGAAAAGTGTTCTGTCGATAATGCAAATATGAGTTTAACCTACTTTTGCAACAGGGACTGAAAACAAAACAGTTCAACACATTAGCATGTCTTAATGAACCTTGCTGGGTTTGGAGGTTGGCTATGGGCTGGAAAGCTGGGGAGAAAAAAAAAAAACTACTCAAACTAGTAGTTCCAGTTCCCGTTTGAGCAAAGGTTTATTTTTTCTGCTTATCTGAATTCAGAACCAACACAGGCAGGGTGATTTTTGAAAGCACTCACGTGTTTCTCATTGTTTGGACAGGGCCAGAAAAAAAAAATGGCTCGGTTTCACTGCAAATTGGCACTGATGCATGTTTTTGAAAGTTAAAAACAGTATAACATTCATGAGTGAGTCTCAGAGAATGTTGTCCTCTTGTCCTTTAGAATAAACACCTGTTTTGCAAATAGAGTAAAAGCCGTCTTTATTGAGAAACTGTCGGTTTCTTTTTCTCCATTGCTCTTCATCTATTTTTAACCATTAGCATTTTAAAGTACAATTTAGAATGTTATCATTGAGATCATCATAATTTTAAATTAAAAAAAAATACCCCAGGTTTTACCAGGAATTTCAGCAAAGCCTTTTTTTAGCCGAATCTCTTCTTGACCTGAAAAGCAAAGGAAATACATCAATCCTTTTCTCCAAATACTTTTCTCCTTTAATACTTTCAATCCTTTTCTCCTTTAATAAAATTCTCTGTAGTTGCTGGATAACACTTTTCCAGTCGGAGGAAGGGTGGTCCCCATCCTTGAAAGGAGCTGATGCTCCATGCCTTGAGCCCTGCTGCTCTCATCCCCGTCTCCTGCGGCCACAGCAGATGCACTCAGTGACCCCTGCCTCCGGGTCACCAGTGCCGTTGGACGCGATGTCGTCCCGAGACCATCTGGTGGATAAATGGGATCACTTCCTTTATACTTGGGATCATGAAAGAGGGTGATGAAAACAGACTCGTCATAGGAAACTCTTCCCGGAAACCCACGTTTCCATACACCCCGAGGGACTCAAATCCTTAAATCCCATCTGTCCGCGCCATGCTTCCGATCAATACCCAGCCGCCTCTCTTGTAGGCTGGTCCAGTGTGGGGGTGATTGGGACACGTGTGACCGCAGGCCTTTTTCTCCGTCCCTCAGGTTACCACGGCCTCTACTGCGAGGAGGAGTACAACGAGTGTCTGTCTGCTCCGTGCCTGAACGCAGCCACCTGCAGGGACCTCGTTAATGGCTACGAGTGCGTGTGTCTGGCCGAGTACAAAGGTGAGCACCACCCCCTTGGCCTTCTTGCGCCCGAGTGGCCTAAACGACCTCATGCCTTTCTCAGCTTAAGTGCACCAGCCTCTAATTGGAGCATTACCTCATTCAGAATCCAGACCAAATGCTGGAGGTGGGATGATTCATGGGGCCGAAGAGACCAATTTGCACGTCTGGGGTTTCCTCCTGGTAGATGGAAACTTCTCTCTCCTGTCCTTTCCTTCTTCCTGTACCCCCTCTGTCTTCTCTGTTGGGTGCGTTCGGAAGCCTGTGATAAAAAGTGGGATGCGGCGCACCGTGCGACCCGGACCTGAGGACCTGGCGGTGGAAAGCGCGGGGAGGGGAGCGTGGGGCTGTGCGGCGAGCCGGGCAGAGCTGGGACGCCGCGCTTTTCCGAGGAGGGCGCAGGTGGCCTCACACGTTGGCCACAAAGCTGGTTCTCGTTAAGTGAGTCACTCGCGAGGGGGATGTGAGCTCATTTGAGTGGATGCGTGTCAGAGTCACTCTGGAAAAACAGCCGACATCGGCAGGGTGCTGATAATGTGCAGAGCTCGTTCTCGGCCCCGTGTGCGTGAACTCATCAAGCCCTCACAGCAGCCCTGCGAGGTGGCAGTGGTGTCCCTCAGAAGCCCAGCCAGCACGTCCCCGAAGCCTTTTCTTCTCGCTCCCCAGGGGGCTTAGCGGCGTGACTTCGTTCAAGCCCAGATGCCCTCGGACGGCACCACGCCAGGAAATCCGTGTTTATCAGCCACCGCACACATTTCTCTAGGCCACAGCTTCGGGGCTGGGTTTGGATTTTTTAATGCCTTTGTGGGCTCTCTTTCTAGCCTCTAACCTCGTGCTCCCACCGCTGCTTACTTGACATCATCCATCTGCCGGGTGACCTTCCTCGTCATTGGATGGACCCACCACCAAAGCGGTCTCTTTGGTGAGCCTGAAGGGTTCGTACGCCACACGGATGAACTTGATCTAGTCTTTGGCCGGAAGGGATGGGGCCGGGCCAAGGGTCTGGTCTGTGTTCAGCAGATCTGATGCTCCCTTCTGAGTGTGATGCCCACTTGGAACCAAAGTCCTCCACTTCCACAAGGGTAGATGTGCTGGCTTCACTCACGTGGATTTCATTTCCAGGTTTTTCAGAGTAGTGAGAGAGAGGGAGTCTGCTCAGTTCTGGAAAGAAGAATAAGAATCAGGAGACCTGCTGAGCCTGGATTAATCTCCTCAAGTGTGACTGTGTCTGTATAAAGTAAGGACAGTGATGCTTACTGACATTTTGAGGTTCTTCAATGACAGAATTAGTAGTGAATGTGTTTCAAAAAGTAAAAATTCCAAAGTTCTTCAGTCCCTGATGCAATTTTTTCCTGTCTTGGAGGCATTAATTGTGCTGTCATGACTAAGCGGTAAAAACTACAGTTACACATGATGAACCACGGGTACATAGACTGTTCATCCTTCCATATATGCTCTAAATTCCACCCCTTCATTTTTTAAGTTTATTTCTTTTTGAGAGAGAGAGAGAGAGCACAAATGGGGCAGAGAGAGAGAGGGAGACAGAGAATCCCAAGCAGGCTCTGTGTTGATAGCACCGAGCCTGACCTGGGGCTCAGTGTCACAAACTCCAAGATCAACCTGAGCTGATATCAAGAGTTGGATGCTTCACCGACTGAGCCACCCAGGTGCCCCATCCCTTCCTTTTCTTTCTTTCTTTTTTTTTTTTTTTGAGTTTATTTATTTTTAAGAGAGACAGAAAACGTGTGGAGGAAGGGCAGAGAGAGAGGGAGAATCTCAAGCAGGCTCCACACTGTTAGCATGGAGCTGGACTCAGGGCTCGAACTCACAAAACCGTGAGATCATGACCTGAGTCGAAATCGAGAGTCAACCGACTGAGCCACCCAGGCGCCCCTAAATTCCACCCCTCTGTCTTTCCAGGACTCCCCTCCATCAGTCACTGACTCTGCCAGGGATGACCCAAGAAGATAAGTGACCCCGGAGGGTATCCCAAACATATCTGAGGATTTAGATTCTCAAGAAAAGGATGCAGGTGTTGGGAACTTCGCACACAACAGGGTTAGAGGAGGGGTTTCTGAGGAGAACTGAATCAATGGCCAGCTGAGTTCAAAGGACCCCCGGTTTACAAAGAGGAAATACATGCCCTGTATTACCTACATGTGACCTTACGAGGTGGGGGGGCTCCACTGATCTCACAGAGGCTGGCTGTCCTCTACAACAACTGCAGTCGGGCTGAGCTGGCCCTTTATTTTCTGTGTGGCTGAGAGAGAATGGGCTCTATTCATCCCTGGAGAGCCTTGAAAACCCAACACTGGGAGGCCTCCACCCTGTGCTGTAGTAGACAGGGCCCCGTTGGCCGACCTGTCCAGCACCGGAGGGAAGTCCAATGGCATCTGGTTCTGACATCTTCCTTCGTCCTCCTGGCCAGTACGAGGAGCCTGTCCCAACCCCTCAAAAGGGGAAGATAATCTAGGAAATACAAATGAAATTGCCACAGCAGCCAATAGCTCTAACCACTCAGGAGAGGAAGTGAGAAAAGTGCTGTATGCTACTCAAACTTGAATCTGGATCTGGAAAACACAAAGGAGGAACTAGTTCATGGTAGAAGTGAAAATAGGAGGAAAAGGAAATCGTGACCGACAAGGTAGGACATGTGGAGAGGCGCTCTGGGCGATCTGTTTCTGTCTGAATGGCGGACGCTCCAGAAGAAGAAGGAACACATGGAAATAAAACCAGAATCCACGAATTGCTAGAAGGAGAAGTCTGCGACCTGGAGAAAACTGAAGTTTTCGTATAGAATGAAGGAGCTCACAGAGGGCCGGAGGGATTAGTGAAGGAGGTGGTACGCAATTTGAGATTTCCTGTTAAAATTTCTAAATCTGAGGAGGGACAGAATATTTTTTATGAAAGTCTTCACAGGGAGTACAGGTTACATACAAAAGAAAGAGAATCCAGTCCACACTGGCCTACCCTTCTCTCTAATGAAAGCAAACAATCATGTAGCAGTGTTTCAGGCTGCCCAATGGAAAGGACCGGCAATTGTAGGATCCTTTACGTTCGAGGACAACAGAAAGACATTGTGCACATTTAAGTATACGGAAAGCATAACACAACACCATGTACCCTTTCCAAGAAAATTATTTTACCCTCTCTATCTACCTATCTATCTATCTATCTATCTGTCATCATTTTGAGAGAGAGTGAAGGAAGTTCAGAGGGAGAGACAGAACCTCAAGCAGGCTTTGTGCTATGCAAGGCTCGATCCCACGACCCTGGGATCATGACCTGAGCTGATATCAAGAGTCAATGGACTGAGCCACCCAGGCGCCCCAAGAAAATTATTTTAGAAAGTATTCTCACTGAACTGGGACTAAATCAGAACACATATAACTATATAGTTGGAGCTAGAGAATAGGAAGAAGAGGGTTGAACAGAATTCTTTAAATGCAGGGATAAACCTAAACAGAGGATATTAAAGTGATTGTGGCCGCTAATTTAATGGTGAAGAGAAATCTTTTGGAAAAAAGTATGTATAGCTGCTTTACTAATTAGTTCTGCATAAAGAATCACTACAAAGTAGTGGCTTGAAACGACACCCTTTTAGTATCTAACACTTCCGTTGGTCCAGGCACGTTTTAGTGGATGGGAATCAAGGTATTGGCTGGACTCGGTTCTCACTGGAAGCTTGAATAGGAAAGAGTCAACCTCCCCATTCCCTCAGGTTGTTGGCAGAATTCGTATCCTTGTGGCTGTAGAATTCATGACAGCTTGCTCCCTGAAAGCCAGCAACGAAAGGGAGATGAGAGCTTGTACTGTTCCATGCCTCTAACTTCAGGAGAGGAGGCCTGCACCCTCCATTAAAAAACAACAACAACAAACAAACCCTGATTAGGTCAGGCCCACCTAGGATCAACACAAAGTTTAAGGACCTTAACTGCATCTTCAAAATCTCTTAAGTTTTGTCAGATGCTATCGGTTTGAAGCTCACATACAACGGAAGGGTATGACTCATTGGGGGTCACCTTAGAGTATGTCCATTATACCCATTCTTAAAGAAAAATTTAAATGACCACATTCAAGTTTCATATCATTTTAACTAAACCCATGAGTTGAAGGGGATGGGGATGGGAGGGATTGGAAGGCATACATATGTGTTAAAGGTCTCATCCCAGTGGGCAGATAAAGTGAACATCTAATTTGGGTATATTTGTGGAGACCTTTAGGTTTGAATTTAAATGAGACTCCTGAAGGCAAAGCCTAGCAGCATTAATGGTAGGACTTCTTTTGTTAATTTTTTTAATGTTTATTCATTTTTGACAGAGAGCGTGAGCAGGGAAGGGGCAGAGAGAGAGGGAGACCCAGAATCCAAAGCAGGCTCCAGGCTCCAAGCTGTAAGCACAGAGCCCATTGGGGGGCTCAAACCCACAAGCCATGAGATCATGACCTGAGCTGAAGTCAGATGCTTAATCGACTGAGCCACCCAAGAGCCTCTAAATGGTAGAACTTCTAAAGTAATAGCTGGGGGGCAGGGTGGTAGAAGGAACTAAAATAGAGGTAGAAGGGGCAAAGTCCTACCCTCCGATCCAGAGGAAAAGTGAGTCACAGGATCCTGTGCCTTTCTCTCTTTGGGGGATGGACATCTGTCCCTCTTCAGAAGCATTTCTTCAAATGTAGCATAAATTCAGAGAACTACCAGATGGGTGAATAGCGAGTGCTAAGTAGTACTTGCCTCTGGAGTTAGAACTTAGGTGGGGGGTGTGTTGGGAGAGGGTTGGGACTTTAACTTCCTACTTCACACATACGTTTTTTCAAGTGGTGATTTTTTACTGTTTTATGTTAAAATCCAACTTAAATAAATTACTACAGCTTCCTAAAAAGAATGAGTGTAATGGGAGCTCAGGCAAGTACAGCTGAAGAACATTTTGATCAAGGAAAGCAATGAGGGGGACCTTCTGCCAGATGTTTTATTATCATTTATTTATTATGCCTACGTTCACACGTTATGGGTACAAGAATGGACAGCTAACCAAAACTGAATAATGGCCCAGAAACCGTTGTCTAGAATAACGTATGGTTCTTCCAGAATTGCTATGAATGGGAAAGATTTTTTTTTTTTTCATAAGTGGTGTGGGAGAAATTGGGCAGCCACACAGAAAAAAAAAGAAGTGTTTTTAAACTTCTTCATAAATGTGAATTGGAAGAAAAACACTTTTCATTGACTTTGTGTCCTCTGCTTCCTTCCCCCTTTTTTTCTCTTTATTTTACAAGCAAGTTACCCTAGAGTTGCTGTAGATAGCACCTCCATTTGTAAACTTTTTATTCTTCTCGTCGTCCTCTTTAGTTTGGATTTTGTCCACACCACCCTGCAGTGACCCATCTGAGGGCTTTTCAGTGAGATCCTGAAGCCTGCCCTTCTAGCTTCCTACTCCTGGTTCCTGCTTCTTTGCCCCATTGACCGCTGGGTCCCTTTTGAAACTCACTGTGCATTAGCTTCCTTCTGCAGCTCCATTCCTGTTCCCTGACTCTGGTCCCCCTGCCCCCACTGAATCCTTGTCCTCGGGATGCCATGAATACCGTTGGTCCCCAGGGTTTCCTTCTTGTCTCCTTTGTCGGTCTCCGACTGTGTGATACCTCCCTCCTTGAGTTCTTCCAACCTTGTCTCTGTATTTGCTGTGACAATTTACGGTCAACCTTGTAGAAATTACCTCTTTTTTTTTTTTTTAAGTTTATTTATTTATTTTGAGAGAGACAGAGAGAGCACCAGCAGGGGAGGGGTAGAGAGAGAGAGAATTCCAAGCAGGCTCTATACTGTCAGTGCAGAGCCTGACGTGGGGCTCGAACTCCCTTATCTTGAGATCATGACTTGAGCCAAAGTCAGGAGTCAGACACTTAACTGACTGAACCACCCAGGTGCCCAGAAATACCCTCTTTTTTACACTAAATCATAATTTCCTGAAAGGCAGTGACTACACCGGGACCACCACCTCCTCCTCCTCCTCCTCCTCTTTCTCCTTCTTCTTTTAAATTCTCTGTAGCTCTTGATGTAGTGGCTTGCACAAAGACAAATGCTCAATAGCCATCTTTACTTGAATTGAAATTGCCGCTTAACGCTCTAATTAAATAAAGGAAACCAATATGAACATTTTCCCAGAAAATTTCTGCTGTGGATCATGAAATTGTTAGAAGGAAAATGCACGGAGGGACTTGGAGTAACCTCTCTTCAGACATACCGAAATGCTCGTTCCCCCCTCCAAAATTAGCTCAGAGCTGGTTCATGACTAGACTTGGAATACTTCGCTAGTGCTCACGTCTTCTCAAGTTTCCCCCTATGCTGCCGATTTTTATTTTTTGCAGAACAAACTCGATGATCAACAATATACTCATTTGGAATTTGGGGTGGCCAGAGCTAGGGAGAAAATATTTCAGTTTTTAATTATGAAAACACCACAACAATAATAAAATTTTGGAAAAAAGAAAATTTAAAATTGCTCGTAGCTTTACAGCAGAATATGAGACCAGTTATTACTGCTGTTGTTCCCATCCTTTTTAAATATCCATGTTTTTATAGTATAATTGAGTTTACCTGCGATTTTGTATCATTCTGCTTATACCTTCCTTTTGGTCGTATGTTTGATTTAGATATTGCCAGGAAGTCTTACTAGTTCTATTTTAAACGGCTATGTAGTATTCCTTGGGGGAATATTTACCCACTCCCTTGTTGCATCTGACGTGGGGCTGTTATAAATAATTCTGAAATGAACATCTTTATTCGTATAATTTTTTATACTTTCACAATTTTGGGTGGGGGGGGAGAATTGGGTTTCAGAAATGAGACCACTGGATTATGGGTTCGATCGCATTGTACCTAATCATTTATTTTAAAAGCCTACAGAAATTTATAATGGAAAAGTTGAGAACTCTTTCTTTGTTTGCCAGAATTATTTTTCCCATGTAACCAGTGAACAAGAATTTCTGGATGTTTTGTGTATGTAGCTTTTCTCAAGAAGTGGGATAGATACAAAAATGGAAAAGTCAGGGTTTCTTCCTTTTTTAGGCTATTATTAAAAAAAAAAATTTTTTTTAATGTTTATTTGTTTATGAGAGAGAGAGAGAGACAGAGTGTGAGCAGGGGAGGGGCAGAGAGGGAAGGAGACACAGAATCGGAAGCAGGGTCCAGGCTCTGAGCCGTCAGCACAGAGCCTGATGCAGGGCTTGAACTCACAAACCGTGGGATCATGACCTGAGCTGAAGTCAGACGCTCAACCGACTGAGCCACCCAGGCGCCCCTTTTAGGCTATTATTTAACCAGGGGAGCAGGTGAAGACTGGCAGGCACAAGGAATAATGAGGCCAAGGTCAAGATGTCAATTGTAATTTCTGAAAGAGTTTAGAAACGGTTGGGTTCTGTGATGGCTGAAATACTGAAAAAATTTTTGTGGAGGAAATAAGTTTGAATAAAATAAGATGATGTCTTAAAAAGAAACATGAAGTTCAGAGAACACTTAGAGTTAATTTTCTTTACCTGGCTTAATTTTCCTGGAGACAAAATAGTGACTTTCAGTTCTCAAAATATTAATCATGGCTAAATTGTGATGGCAACAAAGCTTTATAATGGGCGCACCTCTCTTTGAATTTTTGCTCGTTTTAGTTCTAAAATTAACTTCTATACAGAGCCCTGTTGGAACAGAGGTCCTTTCAGAAACATTGCCTCTCTATCCCTTAATATGAAAAGTATGAATTTTTATTAGTTTTGACTGAATTACAGTTTATTTTTGCTTGAGACTAAACACAAGTTTCGTAATAGTGCGTGCTACATCCCTTTGCCAATGAGTGATGCATGTGTCGCTCCACAGACTGAATTTGAAGCGTGGACCTGGTTTTCCCTGACAAAATAGGGTGTTTTTGAGGCAGATTTGGAATGACTTCTCCCTCCTCTGGCAATCTTCACCTGTGTGTCAGCCAAAGTACACTGACTGTCGCCCCTCCTGACGGGACAGGATTCTGGTGATACGTCCAGAATTTCTTCCACGCATTAAATTATGGCGTCTGCTCTAAAGGACCTCAGAGGTTGGCGGGGGAAATCAGGAGCACAGACAAGTCGTGCCCTAACACAGTCAACTCTCTAACAGTGTGGATCTCAGCGTGCTCTCAGTACACAATGGCGGAGAAATGGAGCTCCGTCTCGCGAGAGTCAGGTTCAGCTTTCCGGAGAGGTGGCGTTTGAGTCAGACTCTGACAGATAGAATGTGCCGGTGAAGAACAGCCTGGGCAGAGGTGAAGGAAGGCGTCCTTGTCAGAGGGGACAGACGCCCAGCCTTCAGTGTGCCGCCAGGGCTCAGGGCCCCTGGGGAAGGCAGCAAGGTGGGGCCCGGGGTGCCTGAGGGGGAGGGTTAGAGGAGAGCCACCTTGGCACACGAGTGGTGTTCGTGACTGTCTGTTCTCTGCGTTCAAGGTTTCTAGCTCATGGTTGTTCAGCTCTCATTGACAAGCTGAGCAGTATGACAGATATTTTTTATATTAGGATTAGCAAGGCTGAGAGTGTAGAAATGTGAGTAACCAAGTACTCACTGGGGACTTTTAAGACCATCTTGCTTCAGAGTCATTGTGTTTCTGCGAAGATAAGCTTTTGTCCGGTCTTGCTGCCAGAAAGCTCTCAATGGATCTCAAGTGACCCAGTATCTTTTGAAAAAGAGAAATAACAAGGGGAAAAAATTATCGCCAAAAAGCAAGAAGACCTCCAAAAGATGAAAATTGCTATTTTCCTGGGTGTTTTCATCAAATCCGTCTTATTGAAGTCCTTTAAGTTTAATGTGTTTAAATATGTAGCCTCCAGGGGTACCTGGGTGGCTCAGTTGGTTAAGCGTCCGACTTCAGCTCAGGTCATGATCTCACTGTTTGTGGGTTCAGGCCCCATGTTGGGCTCTGTGCTGACAGCTCAGAGCCTGGAGCCTGCTTCGGATTCTGTGTCTCCCTGTGTCTCTGCCCCTCCCCTGCTCGCACTGTCTTTCTCTCTCTCTCAAAAATAAGTAAGTAAACATTTTTTAAAGATTTTAAATATTTAGCCTCGAATTTGCTTCTTAGCCTCATTTGAAAAATGTGGTACTCTGTGTGTTAATATATTCATCGTATTAATATTACACAGTCTTGATTGGCCAATGTGTTACTAGAAACTCAGTAAAGATCATCCTTGATTGCTCTTACTTGAGATCTAATGGACATCTTTTTAGATTCCAGACATGCCTGAACTTTGGTTATGGCTGCATTTCCCATGACACTTGAAAGCCTTTTTTGTCACCTGGTTTCCATTGATCAACCACATGGGAACTTGAAAATATGTGTATCTTTGTTTTTTGATAAACACTTTGAAGCAGAAAAGAATGTTTTGTATTTTATTCTTTTGGTTGAGTCTATGCTACTTGGGAATCAGTGGGATAACAGAGATAGAAACTTCTGGGTGAAAAGGCCATACACACCCAAGTGAGGAAGAATTGCCAGTTTTATGCATATCTTTTTTTTTTTTTATTAAAAATTTTTTTTTAACGTTTATTTATTTTTGAGACAGAGAGAGACAGAGCATGAACGGGGGAGGGTCAGAGAGAGGGAGACACAGAATCTGAAACAGGCTCCAGGCTCTGAGCTGTCAGCACAGAGCCCGATGCGGGGCTCGAACTCATGGACCGTGAGATCATGACCTGAGCCTAAGTCGGACGCTTAACTGACTGAGCCACCCAGGCGCCCCAATCTTTACATTAGCTTGATTTCGCATATTACCTGGGTTGGTTAAGGACAGTGAAAGTCAAGGAGGCTCGTTCCTGTCACTAGAGACAGGGAGGAAGCTAGGATAGGGCTTTGGGGGGTCGCATTCCACCAGGCCCGAGGCAGTGGGATTCAGGTGGTGGTTACAGGGAGAAAAGCCAGACAATGGTCTGAAAGGCACTTCAGGAAAATATCTGGCAGAATATTTTTCAGGGGTTGGATATGAGGGGCAAAGGATAAAGTGGAATGAAAAGCCATCCATTCTAAATGCTTTGCCAGGCTCCAGTAAGTTATTAGTATGAATACAGATGGGCCAGTTCTGTTTCTGTTTTCTCTTACACTTTTTTCCTCTTCTTGAGCCTGACTTCATAAGACAAATGAAAAAGAAATGATAGACAGAAATCCCAGCGAGAATAATTTCAGTGACTAAATCATGAGTCATTGGGCGTGGCAGTCCTTTGCACGATAATGAGCTAAGTAATGAAGTGGAGAGAAAATTAAGTAAATTCTGTTCAGTTACTGTTAGCTTTATGCTTACTTTTCACGAGGCTGTCAGGAAGGGTGAGCGTACCGTTGTGTGCATTCTTGCACAGAATATAATGTGACCTGCCTTCCCCTCGAAAGGGCAGGGGATGAGAGAGGGAGAGATCAATCCATTCACCCATCTTGGCATTCCAGTGAAACCACAGCAAAAAAAAAAAAAAAAAAAAAAAAAAAAAACCCTCACCCTTCAAATAGTGTTGGGTTTTTAAAGTTTTTAAATAAAGTTATGAAATAATACATGGTCATTGAAAAAAAATTCCAACAATATAGAACTCCCTGTTGTGAAAGCCAAAAATAATTCAGTGCCTCACTCCTACTTTTGCATACATACATGCATACGTAGGCTTTTTTTTTGCACCCGTGGGAAACGGCTTTTGCTATAAAGACTTTTGAAGTGCCTACTTGTCGTGAAATGGGCTCCATAGAATTTTGTACGTTTGCACGGCCAGTCTGAGCTCACTCCCAGCAAACTACTTAGCGAGCACAGACACAGATCCAGATCTCTGGTGGTTGCAAATCCCAGCTGCCTCTCTGACCAGCCTCGTGACCTTGCATTCTTTCCTCAGTTTCTTCATCTGCAAAAAGGGAGAATAAGGCTATCTGCCTCCAAGTGTTGTTACAAAGATCAAATTAGACGCAAAGCCCAGTGTGAGGGCCTGGGACATAGCTTGTGCACAACACATGTTCACTTTGGTACACGGTGACCCAAGTTAGTCTTTTGAATGAGTTCTAAGTACCAAGTGGCTCCCTCTCTATCCTGCAGTTTCCCCAAAGTAGAACCAGTACTCATTTCAATATCTGACTCCACATCTGCACGTTCAGGATGCTGCTTATCAGTTAGATCGATACCTTATAAAGGATGTCTGGCTATTTTCTGTTCCTTTCGGAGACTTAAAAACATGTCACTGATAAATTTTATCTTTCAGGGTTTTATCTTTCTGTTTGCTAGGCTTTGGGACTTGTGGTCAGAGAAAGTACAGGGTGACTATGGTAGGACCTAAAAGCAGAGAATGAATTTGCTGTGTTCTCATAAGGCGTGGCCTCACAACAAACTAGCCAAGAGGGGACACATGCCAGCATGCACACGCGCACTTGCATACACACGTGCGCCTCTGGGAACCTGCCTTCGTATAGTTCCAGGCTGTTCAGACACCTTGCTTTCAACGGCCACCGGGGCTGGAGATTCATTAACAAGTTACCCCTTTTGTGTCTGTTTCTCCGCAGGAATCCACTGCGAGTCTTACAAGGACCCCTGTGCTAATGTCAGCTGTCTGAACGGAGGCACCTGTGACAGTGAGGGCCTGAATGGTACATGTGTCTGCGCACCAGGGTTTACAGGCAAGTGATCCGGGAACTGGGTTTTAAAATTTGCCCCCAAATCCCTAAGATTGCAGCTGTTAAAAAAAAAAAACACCCCAAACTCAGAATTCTCTGTGCATACATTATTGCAAAAATATGGACACCACTGCAAAATGTAACCAGGCGGTGCTTGGATGAAAATCTACTTGAAAACAATTGACCGCGTCGTCACTAAATGAGGCTCTTCGGAATTCAGCATTTGCTACAGAGACTTGCTGAGATTGCCATTGCTAAACATTTCCAGAGCTGCAGCTTTGAAATGAGAAATAAGCCATTACACCAACGCCTGAGAAAGTGTTAAGTGTTCGGGGAAGTGTTCATGGGAAGAAGGGGAAAGGAAGAATCAATTTGTCTTTTACGGAAATTGCATTCAGCTACCATGTTTCTTTTTCCTGAAAGATACACCAGTTTGGGGATTTTGAAAAATGAAGGGAGGTGGTGGTGGTGGGCAAGGAGGGGGAAAGCCTCCAGCATCAGGGGCGATTATTGGTGAAGGTACAGACGCTGTAAGTGTGGGGGGCAGGGAGAGAAAGCCGTCAAGAGCAAAGCATGTTGGGAGGGCAGGGGGCGGGGCTGGGTGCAAGAGAAACACCTCACTGAGCTGTGAGTGGGAAGAGCCACTTCGAGAGTCGGGAGCCTTTCTCAGTCACCCCCTGCCCCATGGGCTTCAGGGAGTTTTTGAGGCCCTGAAATTGGGTGTGAAACACTGTATGTATGTGTGTATGTTGAGAGAAGACTTTCACGTTTTTATCGGATTCTCAAAAGGAACTGTGAATCACTAGGGTAGAAAAGGTTCCATCCTTTGCTGGTCCATTGGAACCCAAGAGTCCTGAAATGTAGAGTGTAGGACAAGCCTGTGTTTTCAGAGCTTTCCCAACCAACAGAAACATCCAGGTCACTCTGGTTTGCACGTTGGGAAAGGTTGACCTATAAGGTGCCTGTAGAAGAAGGTAGGTCCTTAAGCTGCAGGAAAGCACGTGTTCTCATTGGCTGGAGACTGTCTTGTCATGCTCCCCTCTCCCCTGCTGAGCCACTGTGGCCACCTCCCCAACCCTGGAGAATTTCACAGACCACGGGCGGGCTCCCATTCCATCCCTGGGGAGCCTCTTTTGTGCTTCTGGGGAAGATGCCAACAGTCAAGATGTGGGAGAAGCAACTTCTGATCTTCCTTCTATTTATCTGTGTCACATCCTGTGTTTTCCTTTTGGGTTTTCCTGGGACTGAGAAGTGGGCTCATTCCAGAAAATGATTCGCAGATGGTTTTGTTTTGCTGACTGGTTTATAAACACACACAGACATTTATACTCATCAATGGATGCAAAAATAATATTGGGGAAGCATTCTGGGTTTTTTTCCAGACATTTTTATCTCACAAATAATAAAAAGCATGGAGGAAAGATTAGAAAATACAGGACTGTAGGAAAAAACACTTAACACTGCCCTGCTTGGAGATAACCATTGTTAATATCTTAATACATATATCCAGAGACTTTCCTGAAGGTCTGTGCATATAACAGATAGTGTATAGTGTATATGCGTATATATTTGAATGTAAAAGGAATCATGTTGCTCATACTATATTATAACCAACTTCTCACTTAAAAATAAATGTAAATCATAAATATGTTTCCACCTGAAGAAATATCCTTCTGTCTTATCACTTCTAATGGCTGCACTCTAGCCCATTATATAAAATGTTGGTTTTTTTCTAACTCACCACCAATTCAGCTCTTGGGGAGTTGAGAACTTCTTTATTATAAACAGCATTGCAGTGAGAATCCATGTATGTAGTTCTTTGTGTACTTGCCTGATTATTTCTTTGAGCTAATTTCCCAGATATGGAGTCCCAGGGCCCAGCAGAATATGTACATATTTCCATATTGCTCTTCAGAAAAAGCGTACCAAATTCACTCCTACCAAGAGTATACAGGAATGCCTATTTTCTTGTCTTCACACATATACTGAGAATTGTCGGTCTGTGGCCCAAAATGCCATTTAAGTGTTGTCTTAATTTTCAGGTCTTTGATTCATAATGAAATTGAATACCATTTGATACTTCTAAACGATCATTTGTGTTTCTTCTTTTACAAACTCCCTACTCATACCTTTCTTTGCTTTTCTACCAGATGATTTATGTAAATCCTCCTTCCTCCCTCCTTCCCTCCCTCCCTCCTTCTTTCCTTCCTTAATTTCTTTTACTTTAAGTATTTATTTTAATTCCAGTGAGTTAACATTTATGTTAATCTTTATTCTTAATTTGCAATAGCCCTTTATAATAAGTATATGACATTTTATATTCCATAGGGTGCAAGTATTTTTCTACTGCCATTTGTCTTTTAAATATATAAAAAGTGTTTTGTTTTCATATACCATATTTTATTTTCATACCATTAAATCTCGATAT
The DNA here is from genome assembly GCF_018350195.1 of Panthera tigris. Lineage (NCBI taxonomy): Eukaryota > Metazoa > Chordata > Mammalia > Carnivora > Felidae > Panthera > Panthera tigris. Next base: position 210,092,082 of record NC_056667.1, on the reverse strand, counting down.
TTTCCTTCGCTTTCTTTTCTCCTGTACTTTCATGTTACAAAGACCCACCCGTCAAGATCTTATAAACATTCTCCTATATTATCCTGATAACGTACGAGTTAATTCTGTGCCTGCAAATCTTTAATCCATTTGTGATCTTATGGGAGACAAAATGCAATCTTTTCTCCAGAAAATGGAGCAAGTCTCCGACTGCCTAGTCAGCGCTCGCTCTTGGGTGTCTCTCAAAGGCACCTTGAGCTTATAGATTTTCTCCTCCTTTCCTTCTTTGAATGTTGGCTACCTCATTAAGTGGTATTACCAGCACCTCAAGTTATTCCGGCCAGAAACCAGGGAATCATTTGGCACCCTCGTCCTCTTCTCCCTTACCTGTGGCCAACCACCAAAGAATCCTAGAACCTCTTAGATCTCACTTCCTGGAGCTGACGCCAGGCTGCCTTCACCTCCTGCCCACACTAGCACAGCCCCCCTCGCCGGTCTCCCCACGCCCCTTTACCTTCACCCCTAACACATCCTCCACGCTGTGGAGATCTCCTGAAATGAAAATCTAATCCCTTTGCTGCCCACTTATACGTTGCCTGTTGGCATTTCATTGGTTTTTAGAAAAAGATGAAAGCCCTCAGTGTGATTGCCAAGAACCCGGCAGTCTGGCACCATCCGGTGCTTCCCGCCCTGCCCTCGTTGGTTCCCGAACACCACGTCAGGGGCTTCTCAGCAGCGTCCTTCCCTCCGTCTCCTGCCTCCTGGTTTCCTCTGCTCCCCACCCCCCTCCCTCCGACCCCTAGGACTTCTTCACCTTACTCACCCCGATCACAGGGAGCGGTAGGACCCTTCCATGAAGCAGTCTCCAGCGTCACTCTAATTGGTCTTTGGAAACAACGAATGTCTATTTCTATTTAGCCTGTTAAGCCAGAACCCTGTTCTGGCTGCAGAGGACCACGGAATGGTTCCCAAAGTTGTTTGGAGAGCTGTGCTGTTAATATGTTTTACAGGACACTCGTCCCATGAGATGCTTCTTGGAAAAAGCATCTGTGGCCAAATGTGGGACATGGTACATGCTATGTGGAGATTCATAAAGGGTGTCTGGGAACCACAGGCTCTAAGAGGTCTTACAGTACAGAATCTTATTTACCTTTGTTTATCATAGCGCCTTCTCTCCCCCTTAAAAAGAACTGCCTGCCCTCTTTGACTTGCTACCCCGGAACCAAATACTCTTTCATTTTAGCAAAACTTACTCTCGAGCTCAAAAGCTCCCTAATTGACTGAGTGCAATGAAGTAGGCCAGTCCTTGTATAATTAAACACACAATGCAATGTCACATTTATCTTAGGGAGTTGGTGGTTCGGGTTTATTTTGCTCTTTTCTCTCTAGGTTGTTTTTGGGTGGGACCTTAGATTATTGATTTGAGGCCCCTCCTCATTTCTAATGTGTGTATTTAATGCCATAAATTCTCCTGCCAACAGTTCTTTGGCTGTGTCCCACAAATTTTATGTCCTATTTCATTGTCATTTAATTTGGTTTAGGTGCCTTTAGATTTTCTCTGTGATCCGTGGAGTATTTGTAAGTGTGCTAAGTGGTTGGGGCTTTTCTTCCCACACACTTTTGGGCACTTCTGGGTTTCTGGCTTCTCTGGCATCCAGTCTGGAGGATATGAAGCCGAAAGAAAGCTCGGGAGCTCACTGCCATGTTGTTCCTTGGGTCCTGAGTTTCCCAGCCCTTCTGTCTCCTGACTCCTCAGGGTCTCCTCATGTTTGTTTTCTATATCATGTTAAGGGTTTTTGCTTGTACTTCGTTGGAGGAGTAGAAAAAATGTTTTTGCTTCACCATTTTGGAAAAAGTCTCATCCTGGCTGTTTTTAGAATTTTTCCTTGATTACTGGCATTAAACAAATTGATCGCGATGTTCCTTGGTGTGATTTTTTTTTTTTTTTTAAAAGCAGGCTCCACACCCAACATGGGGCTTGAACTCATGACCCTGAGATCAAAAGCCACATGCCATACTGGCTGAGCCAGCCAGGCACCCCCTTAGTGTGATTTTGTTGGTATTTATCCTGCTTGGGGTTTGTTGTAATTCTTGGGCCTGTGGTTTTATACTTTCATCAAATTTGGAAAAGTTTTTAGCCATTCCACCAAATATTATTTTCTGCCTCACTCCCCTTTCCTGGGACTCCAGTTACATCTGTTAGACTACTTAACATTGCACAATAGGTCGCTGAGTCTCTGTTCAGTTTAACATAATTTTTTTTTCCCTGAGCTGCAGTGTGTTTAGCTTCTGTTGCTGTTGTGAAGTATACTGGTTCACTTTGCAGAGTCTAAATTACTATGAAAACCATTCAGTTTTGTTTTTAAGTCCAAATATTGTATTTTTCATATCTAGAAGTTCCATTTTGTTCTTTTTTATATCTTCATTTTTGTCCTCATTTCGTTCGTGTTTTCTGTCTTGAGCAAATCCCGTGTTTACTCGCTGTCATCTGTTATTTCTGCATCTGTGTCTCTGGATTGATACTTCTTCTGGTTACGGGTCACGTATTCCTATTTCTTGGCACAGCTAGTGGTCGTTGTGTGGATGGATGGTCTTTGTGAGTTAAATTGAGTGACTGGGTTTATCGTGTTTCTTTTTTATGCGCTGGCCTTTTTCTCTGGCAGGTAGGTAAGTTACTTGCTGGCCTGATGGATCCTTTCAAGTGTTTTGTTTTTTATTTTATTTTGGGGAGTCGATCTGCGGTCGCCATGTCTCTAGGGATAGTCGCGCCCCGGTACTGAGGTGTGACCGTTCCCTCACTGAAGCACTGGGTGATCGGCGAAATACCTGCCTTCTGACTCGTGAGACTTTGAACACTTACTTCGCAGTCCTCCGTGGGCTCTGGGAACCGTTCGTCTCTCATCTCGTTTGCTGGGCCTGTGGCGCTCCAATCTCCTCACGCACAGTACTCAGCAGCACACTCGAGGGGACGCGGCGTATTTCTGATGCTCTTTTTCTGACCGGCTCTGTCTTCTTTGGAGTCTGTCCTACAAATGGCAGCTACCTTGTCCTCCACAAACTCTGGTTCTCCTCAGTTCAGCGAAACACTGTGTTCTAAATGGGCTCCAGGCAGAAAGCCAGGACGATTCTGGTACTCAGCTGGTTTGTTGGCCTTCTCTCGCAGTCACAGTCCTGCCCTGCCTGTTGTCTAATGTGTTAAAGTGTTTTTCCTGAAATATGTATGTTTCATCCACTTTACAGCGGAAGGCCAAGAGAGGCTTCAGTTACCCCATCGCGGCAGAAGAAGTTCCAAATAATTTTTATTTGTTTTATTTAATTTTTTATGAGTTTATTTATTCATTTTGAGAGAGAACAGGGACAACACAAGTGGGGGAGAGGCAGAGAGAGAAGGAGAGAGAGAGAACTCGAAGCAGGCTCCATGCTGTCAGTGCAGAGCCCGACGCAGGGCTCGAACTCACGAAACCATGAGATCATGACCTGAGCCAGAACCAAGAGCCGGACGCTTAAATGACTGAGCCACCCAGGCTACCCCAAATAATTTTTATTTTATTTTATTTTTTTTATTTTTTTTAATTTTTTTTAAATTTTTTTTTTTCAACGTTTTTTTATTTATTTTGGGACAGAGAGAGACAGAGCATGAACGGGGGAGGGGCAGAGAGAGAGGGACGCACAGAATCGGAAACAGGCTCCAGGCTCCGAGCCATCAGCCCAGAGCCTGACGCGGGGCTCGAACTCACGGACCGCGAGATCGTGACCTGGCTGAAGTCGGACGCTTAACTGACTGCGCCACCCAGGCGCCCCCCAAATAATTTTTAATATTCATTTCATCTGGAATAAAATACCTGTGAAGCACAAAGGATTTATAGTTAAAGTACCCAGACCAGTGCCTGGCACACAGTAGCTCTATATTTAGTACTTCACAGGTATTTCACAGTAGCTCTGTATTTAATACTAGGTATTATGATTATAATAATTTTTATTGATCTGATTCAGTGTGGGCTGTATTAATCTAAGGGTTTACTGGTAGCAGTGACTTTTTTTTTCTTTCACTTTAATTTATCTGAGTAAAGCATACAGAATTAAACAGTACCCTTGTAACTTTGCATAAGTACTATCAAATCTGATGCCTGCTGTAGACTGCCTCTTAGAAAGTAGTAGATTGGAAAGCAATTGTAAAAGACTTAAAGTTCAGACTATGATTTCCAGCTTTAGTCAAGTAGAAATTTCATTATGTATTCTCTTTACAAATGTTATTCAAGCACAACAGTGATTTAAAAGTAATTGATTTTTCCCCAACTCAAATAAAAAAAAAAAAAAGTAAGCGAGTCAACAAAAAAGTCATCTGGCTCAAGCCAGCAAAAGCATAAAGATTTATTAAGTCAACTATGAGTAAGGAAAGGTTATAGAATATACTAAGAGCTCTTCTAATAGAAGTCAGAATGCATATTGCTTCAATGGAATGGCGGGGTGGTGATGTGCATATAAAAACATAATGCTCTTACTATGGGGAAATAGAAATGATTTACATACAAATGAATATATATACACCAAAGTTGCTCTCTATAATTCATAGTGAATCTTCAAATACTTTGCTTAAGACTTAAGCATCAGAAAGCATGATCACTGTAAGGCAGAGAAGAGCAGTCATGTTTGGGAGTCTGCCTTGACTCCCAAAAATTTTTCTTGAGGGGCTCCATCATCAAAATCACCCCACATTCCTACTGCCAGCCTATGATGTGGTGAAGGCCTCCAGCTGAGAGCCAGGTGGGGGGATAGCTGATTCAACTAGAAGCGTGGGTACATCAGTCTGTAAGATAGGCCATTAGAGTAATCTAAAGATACCTGCGCAAGATGTGTCCCTCCAGGGTTTGGCCAGAACACATATGCTGTGAAAGTAGCTGCTGGCTATTTGGGCCCTAGACTGGAATGGAGTTTATATCATTAGCTAGTGTCATTTAATCCCCAGTTTTGCTCTGAGGACACTGGGGTGAAGAAATCCAGACTGGGATAGGCTTGAGATTCTTTCTGGGGCCCAGTCCTTTGGATCTGGGTCTTCGATATTTCATTGATATCTAACAGTTCGTTCTATTTTCCCCTGCCATTCTCTATTCCTATCCAATCCTTCCAATCTAGTGGGTCCCAGGAGGAGACTAATCTAGGGATCTTGGACCTCTCCCAACTACATTAACGCCCCCTGGAGATTCAAGAACCAATACATGCATCAGGACTAGTCTGGATTTGGCATTTACCATTTATCTGGATCAGGACCCTGGATTTGGCATTCACCTCCCTGGTCCAAAAAGCTCTGGACCCGAGGAAGAATGGATGGGCCAGACTAGCTCTAGGACTTCCCAGAATTTAGGGGATTAGAAGGGTTTGGCACTGACATTGGACTTGTGGAGTGGAGTGGAGCTTTTGAGTTTTGCGATGTGGTAAAAGCATGAAGCCGGGCTGTTTCTGCAGCTACAGCTGCAAAGGTAACAGAGCTAAAGACAGCTATTGTCTAATAAATACCTCAATTAAGCTTGTCTTCCTAAATGGTGGGAAAGTAATACTGAGGTATATATTTGTGAAAGCCTTTGATCTAATCCTTTTAATGTTTCTCAGCACGTTCTTGTTTATGTGTCTCCTCAACTAGCCTACCACGTAATGCCGGTTGTAATCGTTCAGTCTATGCCCTTTTCCACCCAGAGCGATTGCCCCATTAATAGAAAGACAACCTTTGAAATAGGTTAGTGAGAGGCAATCAATTTCATGTCTTTCCTATTGATGTAAATGACTGTATTTATTGCAGGAAACAAATTCACTTAGACACTACTGAATTATAATCAACCTAGCAGGGCCTTGAAGTAGTAAATGTTTTATTCGACAGATTTTACTTATTTAAAAATAAAACCGTCAGATGCCAGGTAAGAAGCAAGTGTGAAATGAAACAGACATGACATATTTCAATGTGAGATTCCTCCTCTGAAATGGGCTGGGAGTGACATACGGTGGGTTTATAAATGCGAGGTAAACCAGTAGCAGATAGAAGAGTAATACTAATTAAGTAAGCCTGGAAGTAATTACCCAAGTGTACATTGAAACATTGCCTTTGAAAACGGACAAAATATTTGATTTTGCTCCTTTGCTCTACTCTATGACTGTAGCAGTCATAAATGCTATGACTACAGGGTTTTTTTTTTCTTAATTTGTTTTGTTTTTTTGACTACCACTTTTTTTGAAATTTTTTAATGTTTATTTATTTTTGAGATAGAGACAGAGCATGAACAGGGGACGGGCAGAGAGAGAGAGGGAGATACAGAGTCCGAAGCAGGCTCCAGGCTCCGAGCTGGCGGCACAGAGCCCGATGCAGGACTCGAACTCATGGACCGTGAGATCATGACCTAAGCCAAAGTCAGATGCTTAACGGACTAAGCCACCCAGACGCCCCTGACTACCACGTTTTACATGTACCTAAGCAAATAGAGATACATTTTGAAATTTTCTTTTTCTCATTTCCAAACTTTTAAGAAAGGTTGCCTCAATTGGAAGTATCCCCTTCCATTCATCTGATGAGATGCCTTTCAGTCTGAAACGCACACCCATTTTGTATTGACTTGTAGTATAGCTTAAAATCAGTGACGACGGCCTTGTTTGTGTAACTTGTGATAACAAGCTATTTCCTGTAAGCTGGTGTTTGGACCAGTGACATCAGCCCATGTTCTGGTTTGTTGGTTTAAACCAAGCTCTCGCTAATGGGGTCAAGGATGTCCCAAAGTGTCTGGTCTAGGCAGGGTCAGGAGCTCCAGATCATGTTTTTCATCATGAGGGGAAAGGCGGACTGGAATGAACGTGGCTTTCCTGGGGCCACATTTCCCGGAGAAGATTGTGTCAGAGGTAGGCTAAAGTGGACCTCAGAACTGTCTTTTCTTAAAGGGGGAGCTGATGTTCATCTTGTGCATTTCAATCATTCCCAGAAACACAGCCAGGGATTTGGAAAGTGAAGTGAGTTTTCATAAATGACTTTGGCTAGGCACACAGCTGTGCCCTAGAACTATCCAGAAAATAGTCACGTGTCCATACACTCTCAAACACTTGGCTACAAAAAAAAAAAAAAAAAAAAAAAAAGAGAAAGAAATCATAACTGTGAGTTTTCGGCTTTCTGGAGTTTCAGAAAAATAAATAAGAAGAGTCAGCTGATGAAATTCAAAATAAAATAGACTTCTTAAATAAAATCAGGAACCTCAGTCCACTTTTCCAGTAAACCTCAAAAGGTGTATTCAGAGATGAGAATCAGCCTCAGTTAACCATTTGACTACAGGAGATTCTTTCTACCAGTGCTATTTTCTTTTCTTTTCTTTTTTTTTTTTACTCTTATTTAAGCAGAAGGCCCCTTGTCTGGAATTTGGGGACGATTCTGCACTTTATATACACGGCAAACTGGGCTCCATTGCTGGAGACCATGGTCCCAGCCTCAGATCTCCGCTTTGCCAGAGAAGGGATGTGACAAAGTTGGTAGTGTAGCCAGCTGTCCCATTGCTACTTTTCTTTCTCTCCGTAGGTGAGGAGTGTGACATCGACATAAATGAATGTGACAGTAACCCCTGCCACCATGCTGGCACTTGCCTGGACCAGCCCAATGGTTATACCTGCCACTGCCCACACGGCTGGGTGGGTGCAAACTGCGAGATCCGTAAGTATTTCTGCTGTTTTTAACATCACATTTTCATTTAGCACCAAGAGGATACTGACCGTGTCCAGGTGGCCTCCGTCACCCGCAGATGAGCAGTGGGGCCAGAGGGCTGACGCCAGTCCCAGAGGAGTACCTTTGCTCATTGCTTTCTGTCCCTCCCCCTTCCTTCCTGAGCCTGAACCCAGCCTTTCTACTGGGATACGAATGTGCAGATGTCATCCAGAGTTCACTGCTGCTCAGACAGCCAAAAATGTGCCTAACTGAGAAGCATTCGAATCATATCAGAAAACAGAGGTTTGTGTTAAAAACATGAAAAAGCACACAGAATATAAATTCACTTTGCATTTATGTCTTCAAGTGTCTTCAAACGTATTAGGTTCCTTCGGTTGCCTGGAGAATAGTCCAGTGAGGATGAGGGTAAAAGAAAACCCGAAAAAATATTTTGAGCTGCTGAGGGCAAATTGTTCTCTAAAGATGAGCTCCCAGAAGTTTGAAAATGTCATAATCAAGATATGTATTAAAATAATGTATCTGCGGGACCCCCAGGCGGCTCAGTCGGTTAAGCATCCGACTCTTGATTTTGGCTCAGGTCATGATCTCAAGGCTTGTGAGTTCAAGCTGTGCATTGGGCTCTGTGCTGACAGCATAGAACCTGTTTAGGATGCTCTCTCTCCCTCTCTCTTTCTGCCCCTCCACTTCTATCTCTTTCTCAAATAGAAACATTAAAAATTTTTTTAAAAATAATGTGTCTGGGGGCGCCTGGGTGGCGCAGTCGGTTAAGCGTCCGACTTCAGCCAGGTCACGATCTCGCGGTCCGTGAGTTCGAGCCCCGCGTCGGGCTCTGGGCTGATGGCTCGGAGCCTGGAGCCTGCTTCCGATTCTGTGTCTCCCTCTCTCTCTGCCCCTCCCCCATTCATGCTCTGTCTCTCTCTGTCCCAAAAATAAATAAAAAACGTTGAAAAAAAAATAATGTGTCTGTTGGGTTTTCCATTGTTTTGGAAACTGCTAAAAATTCAACTATGAGGCGTATTTTCTTCTAATTGAAATTCATCGGGACAGTGGATCTTCCATAAAAGCTCCCCCCTGGGCTCTCTCATCCCTCCCCATCTTTTCTTCAGGTAGAGACAGTTCATCTATTGTGTGAGTTTGGAAGGAGGCAAATATATAGAGATAGCCCCATTTGTCTGTCTGTCTGTCTGTCTGTCTCCCTCCTTCCAGGGCTGGCTGCTGGTTACCTCTCTTCCTCTAGTCTGTGTTTCAAGAATAAGCTCTCCAAGGGGGGCCAGCACTGCCTATGGCTGCATGGGCCTGTCTCATTCTTCATGTGTCTGAGGAGGAAGGTCACATTCTTCGGTATCAGTGTGACCGGTAATATTATTGGGGCTCCTACCAGCTCACTCTTTGTCTTTGCTTTTGGTTGAGAGACTGAGAGGGAAAGAAGGTAGTTATTTTTAGGTCTCTCCGTCACCAACTTTCCTAAGCACCCCTAGACAGCGTGGTCTTAGGACCAACTGGCCTTGCCGAAGATGGGTGGGAAATACTCTTGTGCTGAGGAAAGATATAGAAAGGGATGCTAATGGCTATGAGCTGGTGTAGGATGTTAAGGCAAGAGTAGGTATAAGATGTTAAGTCCAGTCTGGTGGAAAGCATCCCAGACTTAGGTCAGCAGGACCTTGGTTCTTCCCCTGGCATAACACTGATTGTGTGGCTGCATTGAATCATGCTGACATTCAGTTTACTTATCAGTAAACTGGGGCCAGATTTCATTCTAAAATTTGGTAATTCTGTTAGAAATGACAAATTTTGTGCCTTAGGGCAGAATAATATCTACTTACAACTTTTAAATCTTTTTTTAAAAAAGTTTACTTATTTATTTTGAGAGAGAGAGACACAGGGAGACGGGGGCTGGGGGGGGGGGGGGACTCGAACTCATGAACCGTAGATCACGACCTGAGCCAAAGCCAAGAGTCAGATGCTTAACCAACTGAGCCACCCAGGTACTCCTATAACTTTTAAATCTTAATTATGAAGATAAGTATATAAGAAAGTATGGATAAGAAGTCAGGGACACACGAGATGCCCTCAAGAAGCTTTAAGTGAAGTCCTATAATTATAAAAAATCTAAATTTTACTTCATTCCAGTGATGATAATATAGGCAAAAGATATACAAGAATGGAAAATGAAAAGTGTAAAAGTTGACTTCAAATTCAAGGTCCATCATACTCCAGCTGTGTAACCTGGACAAGCAAATGTATCTCATGGAGTCTCATCATTCTCACCTTACAAGGCAGTGATGGGGAAATGCTGTGAGGATCAAAGGAGGCAAATATGTGCAGATTTCTGCAATGCAGTAGGCACTAAATAAATGCTAGTTTACTGTGGCTCATGTACCGTGAACTGCTCCTTGGGAGGACCAACCTTCGGCAACTGTCTTTTTGGATGATGAGTGCCAAGGGCATGGGCCACAGTGAGTGGCTGGATGCAAGAGGGCCCATCAGACATCTTGGTCCACACTTGGGCTCCCCGTTTGCCCAGAATAGCACTTTGCATTTGGTAATCTCATTTCCGCCTCTCCATTAGACCAAAGGCGCTAAAATCAGTGTCATCACAGATTAGGCTCAGCTGGGTTCCAGTGTTGGATGCTTCCATCCTTGACCTGAAGGTCAGAATGAAAAATGTGCATTTGAGGTTTGCTGTGACATGTAGCTGATGGCCAGTGTCTAGAGAACTGGGTCTGAATCAAATGGGATGGATCTAAGGGCCAGGAGTGGAAGTAGAGTGGCCAGGGAAGATTCAAGAGGCTTCAGGTCCCATCCCTTTGAGGTCCCTTTCTAACGCTGAATTATCTGTGATCTTCTCAAGTGTCCAGAAACCAAGAGGAGGGTATCTGGATGGTGCAAGGTCGGATGGGTAGATCTCAACAGGAAAGCTCAGATGTACGCAGAGAAGAGGGAGAACCATAAGCCCACATAGGCTCCATAGCAGGGAGGCCTGTGAGTTGTCAGAGGTGGTCCGGGAGCTTCCCATCAGCCTCACTTCTGCCTCTGGAGGCCACATCGCCTGCCTCCCTCCCTTGCTCATTCTGCTTCAGCCACATCATCCTGCTTTCACTTCCTCGGATAGGTCAAGTTCATTCCTGCCTTCAAGGCCTTTACCTATCTGCTGCCCTATGCCTGGAGTGCTCGCCTTTCAGATTTTAGCACAACTTTCTCCTTCACTACACATCGATTAACCTAGAAACTCGCCCCTTTAGAGTTATTATCTGTCCCCTAGTCAGTAATAAGGAGTAAAAATCTAGCAGACCACAAAGATTGATCAAAACCACCAAGAAAACTGACCCAGAACTATCTAAAAGGATCATTTAAATAGTTGTTGTGTTTTATATGTACCCTGAAGCAAATGCAAACCTTAAGTTCCGGAAAGTACCAAAACAACCTAGTGAAATTTGTCTGCTCTCGACTCTTGCCACCTGAGACGGATAACAATTTTGGCTTTGGATTTTAATAAAAATTTTGCCTTCCTAGAATCAAGGTCTAAAAAACCATAATTCCTATAAATGTTTATATAGTGGTGTTTTGTGTCACCTGTGTAGGAACTGTGAGGTTTCTACAGTTAGCGTTACAGTTAATCTTGCTGACTGACAGTTGGACAGGTAAGTGCATTGAACAATTGAATCTCTGCCTCAAGTATTAAATTAATGATATTCTACAAATAGGCAAACAGGCCATCCTGGATTTATAATTCAACTAATAATCAAGGGCCTCTTACTATCGACACTGAACACTACACCCAGGACATAAAGGTTAATAAAGCAGCCCCTGCCTTCAGGAGCTCATCATAATCCAAGGGTGGCTCATCATAGGTGGTGGGGTTTCTGTAGGTTTTGTACAGGCTGCTCTGGGAACCGAGGGAAGAGGGGACCCTCTTGGGATCCTCCTCCCCAAAATGCATGGAATTTCATAATGGTTAAACAAACTCATCACATGGCTATGTTGGTTGGGTTCTTTGGTTCTCATTTTTGTATAAACCAGGATATTTTAAAAATTAAAATTAACCTTCCTTCTCATCCAGATCTCTGCTTTACTCCCCAAATGTAACAATTATTAGCCATTTATTGTTTATTTTTCGAGATGCATTCGGTCAATATTGTAAGTCCTTTTTTTTCCTCCCATAAAAATGGAACTATTCTATACATACTGTTCAGCATCTTGCTTTTATGATTAACAATATATTGATATTTGTAATATATAGAATATTTGTCCATGTTGGTTTATGCAGATCTACCTCATTGTTTTAACACCACGTGGCTTCCAATCTAGCCCATCAAACCCTTTCTTTATATGCAGCCAGAAGCACCTTTTATTTCCTTTTTGTTTTTAAGTTCATTTATTTATTTTGAGAGAGAGTAAGAGAGAGTGCAGGCGGGGAAGGGGCAGAGAGAGGGAGAGACAGAATCCCAGGCAGTCTCCACACTGTCAGTGCAGAGCCTGATGTGGGGTTTGAACTCATGAACTGTGAGACCATGACCTGAGCTGAGATCAAGAGTCAGATGCTTAACCAGCTGAGCCACTCAGGTGCCCCTTCTTTTTGTTTTCTAAAAGTATACGGTCTTTTTTCTTTTTAATTTTTCCAGTTATTTTTATTGTGGCAAAATACACATAACATGAAATTAACTATCTTAGTCGTTTCCAAGTGTATGGTTCAGTGATATCAAGTACATTCATACTGTTGTGCAGCCCTTACTACCATCCATCTTTGTAACGCTTTTCATCTGGAAAAACCAAAACTCTGTCCCCATTAAGCCCTAACTCCCTGTGACCCCTTCCCCCAGCCCTGGCAATCACCATTCCACTTTCTTTGTTTCTTCTTCTTTTTTTTAATCTCCCCTTGTCCCTCACATCCCAGCCTCTGTTAACCACCATTCCACTCTCTGTTACTATGAGTTCAGCTTTCTTTTTTTCTTTAGATCCATATATAAACCAGCTTACACCATATCTGTCTTTCTTTATCTGACCTGTTTCAACTTAGCACAATGTCCTCAAACCCATTCATCCACATGGTTGCATCTAGAAGAGGCATCTTTTCAACGTGCAAATCTGAATACTCAGACCCTTCTCCCCACCAGTTTCTCTCCCTGCCAGTGCTGAGCTCCTATTAAATTGCATTTATAACTGAAGACCAAAGGCCACACGATTGCCTGTGGGGCCGCGGGAGGGAGCTCCTCACTCAGCCCACCCCTGGCTCGCTCCCTCGCTCCCTCGAGCAGCCACCTTGTCGCCCTTCCAGTCTCTTGTCCTGTTCCCCATCTTCCCCCCTTCCCCGGGGTCTTTTCCTGGGACCATGTTCTCCCTGGTCTCCCTCAACTCTGGTTTTTACTTACTTACGTGGAGAGCCCAGCTTCCTACAGACCCTTACTTCTAGAGCAATTCTCATTCCCCAATTAGATGGAGATTTGCCTTGTCCTTTCCAGTAGCACCGTGGAGGTGGTCCTTGATTGGCTTGGCACACTTGTATGTCTACAGCTACTATGGGATCATTTCTTTGGTCTCTGTACCCCTCAAAAGACGGGGAACTCCAGGAGCCAACTGTGTACTTTCCCTTGCTCTTTATCCCAGCATCTAGTGCCATGCCTGGCACATAGTAGGTTTCCAATTAATGGCTGTTCAGCAAGCAGATCCTATGAAAGACGTGAGCTTTTCTTTCCATTCCTTTCCTACGCTGTCCTCTTCTGAAGTTTAATGAGAGCTCTTAATCTTTTGCGATCTCATTGACTGCCTTGCTTGTCCAAATAACTCTTAGCTACGGAAAGCAGAAGGTAATTTGAAAGCCCTCCTCTCAATTAGTCTAGCAGCAGATGGTCTCAAAAGTTATCTAGCTGTCTGATGTCCACACATCGCACACTCACTCTCTTTTTAAATAATATAGGTGAACACATGAACGAGCCTGGCTACGTTCACGTAGGTAAATTAAAAAACAGATCTAGGCAATGTGTTCTAGAATGAAATTTATAAATCTAATGGTGTCTCCTTCGGTGGAGTGGTGGTTGTTGCTGGGTCTGGTTTTAGTCTCATCCTGGCCACAGGTGGTCTGTTTGACCCTGTGCAGCTGCTTAAGTCCAGCCTCTCTCCCTAGCTCCAAGGGCTACGTTACAATTGACAGGTAAATGCAAACACACTGTGGAAAACACAAAACCTTAAACAAACTGAGTTTGAAACCTAGGTACAAATGGTCTCGCAGACCCATAAGCAGGCAGTTTGTGTGCACGTGTCCCTGCTCATGCACCTGTTGGGGCTGATGGGATCATTCCATCGAGCATCTTCCGGTGCACAGCTCCTCTCTGAGCTGTGCTGTAGCTGGCATAGTGAATGGTTTATGCAGCGGGACTCTGGGATGCGCCAAAGTGATAGCTCATGAGGGTCTTGTGACTTACGCCAGGACTGGAGGTGACAGCTTCGGCCACCTGGTGCAGATCCTCTTGATGCTTCCAGACCGAGGTTGGATTTACTCAGATCCAGCCTGGTTCCAACCCGATTAGTGAGTAAAGCAGCCACATTCACTTCTACCAGAAAAATTTCAGCCGACAGTAACGTAGGAAAAAAAAAAGTGGGGGTAGGGGGAGGAGGAAGCAGAGCTTTTCAGAGGAATTTCAAGAACGTTTTCCCAAAGGTTCAAACAGCCTGGAATGCAGAGTTTGGGGAAGTAGAGCAGATGGCCAGAAACATACGCAGCATAGGCAGCTCAGGCCTGGGACGCCGTGCTGAGCACGTAACCCAGCGCCGTTGTCTGTCCACGGTAGCGGCCGGACCGCTGTGGGTCGTGTGCTCGCTGTGGATACACAGTTGATACGAGTGAGCTATTCACATGAAGTTCGAAATCAACTGTGAGGGCTCAGCGGGAACGCACGTGGCCCTGCCATAGCAATGGGAGCGGAGCCCTCTCCCAAGTCGGAGTAGAAACATCGCTGGCTGCCCTTGCGGTGATGCTAAGTGGCTGTTACGGTGAGGTCTGAGCGTTGGACTCCAGCCTACAACTGAATTTTTCAGAGAAGGTTGAAATAGTTGCAAATCAAGTGAGTCCTGCTTTTCTTCCAGCCAGAAGAATGAGTGACTCTCAGTGTGAACCAGGCATTGCCAAATTAAATGCCTCTGATCCGGGACGGAGGCTTCGTTCTCGTTTCACAAAACACCTTCTCCCCTCCGTGGCGACCGTTCACTTGCCGTGATTTCTGTCAGTCCCTCTGGCCATATGTGAGCTGGTTCGGACAGAGCCGGGACTGTGGTCATGGTCAGTCTCACTGCTGCACGGACCTCGTGAGCTCAGGCAGCCAAGCTCACCTGGCAAAACCAGACCTCAGGGGTCTTGGTAAAAACTCAGGAGTCTGAAGTTCTGGGTGTGAACACACTTCACTCATCTCATTCTTCTCAAACTCTCAGGAGCCATCAGGTTTGGGGGCATGAGTCCCTTTTCCGTTAGGCTTCTAGAAAGGGGATCTGCACACTTGGCCTTGTTTGGGTGTCTCCCTGTGCTCTTCTTCAGATTGTAACCGTTCAAGGTAAAGCAAAGCCAGTTCTCAGATTCTGTGGTCACTGAAGATGTAGCTTGGGTGAGTGTGTATGTATGTGCCCGCACATCGCACACATTCCCGCAGAGTTTGGCCCAGTGAGAAGAGTCCGAGCATTTCACGGGAAGACGGGCCCGTCCACACACCCACCCCTGAATCCCATTTTCAGGCTCCCGTAGTCCTAATGTGAAACCAGTCGTCTCGAGGTGCTGGTGCTGTGAGTCCAGCACAGAAGGCATCCCTTTCCCACACGAACTTGGCTTCTCTTTGGTCTTATGTAGCCCTTTTTATTTTCCAAACTTCCTTTCAAGTCCTGTTCACATTATCCAGAACATTCCACATGTGTGCAGGTCTGTAAACAGTTCATACTTTGACACTCTTGACCTGTGCCAGGCATGAGATTATGTCCCATTCGTCCATTTATTTTCCTGCTCATACAGGTTGGTGTTTTTTGAAAGGGCCCAGAGCATTGCTCAGTAATCCTGAGCTTGCAGTGCGTGCCTCAGAGGGCAGTGTCCTGCTTCTCCTTATCCTTTATCTCTCTTCCACCGTGACACCTGCTCCTTTTTAGGACCACCCACCACATGCCCAGCAGCAGACTTTCTTACTTTTCTTCACATGTTTTCTAACTTGTGCCTACAATAAGCCATGGGGTACGTGTTGCTATTTTCATCTTATAAATGAAGAAACGAAGTCTCAGGGAGGTCAAGTAAACGTTGCAGCTAGGATTGAAGGCAAGGTTGGCGTGATCCCAAGGCCCACACTTCTTCCACTGTTAAGCTGGAAGATAATCCCATGGATGTTTTCTTCAACTAATTTATTGCTGATTTTTAAATATTTCTATAAAAGGAATACATTATTCTTTTGAAAGAAGCTGGAAAAGACGGAGAAGTATAATGAAGGAAATAAAAATCACTTGTGATTCTGCCTCCCATTGACCTCTATTGTCAGTGTGTTCCTGGGTGAGGCAGACTTGGGTCTAGATTTGAGCTCACCCAGCTGGTGATGCCAATTTCCTATAAAGCAGAGAGAGAAAATAATGGATCTTCAGTTGGTTGTAATGATTAAGTGAGATGTTTTCAAAGAGCTTAATGTTCGTCATTATTATCACTCTGTCTTGAGCTTTTCAGTGTAGAGTTAGGCACTTTGAGTTCACATGTGACTGTACTATATGGGTAGGTCCTGTTTGGCCAACTGCTTTTGTTCTCTTGTTGGAACAAAACATCTCTTGGGGCGCCTGAATGGCCCAGTCGATTAGCCATCCAACTCTTGATTTTGACTCAGGTCATGTTCTCGCAGCTCGTGAGTTGGAGCCCCGCATTGAGCTCTGTGCTGACAGTGCAGAGCCTGCTTGGGATTCTCTCTCTCCCTCTCTCTGCCCCTCCTATGCTCGTGCTCTCACACACACACACACACACACTCTCAAAATAAATAAATAAACTTAAAAAAAGAAGAAAACATCTCTCCATCTCACTAAGAGTTGAGTATTTAAGTTGTTTCCCTTTTTATTTTTCTTTTATAAATTGTTTTGTCTACTTGTGGGACAGAGAGAGAGTTTGGGGGTAGGGCCTCTGGCTATAGCTATAACATTTTATTTCTTTAAAAAAAAACCTGTACAATCTAAAGCAAAAATGGTTCAATACGAACTTTATTAACTTTGAACAGTATTAACTTTGAGTGGTGGGTACCTGGGGGTTGTGCTTATTTAATGAACCTTTTTCTAAATGTATAGTATTTGGCCATTTAACATTTAAAAGTTCTGATGCTCAGATGAACGTCCTTGTATATAGGGCTTTACGCATTTATAGGACAATTTCCCCAGCATAAATTCTAAAAATTGGAATTTCCGGGTCCATTAAGTCTACACAAGGGTTGAGTATCAATTTGCACATCCTCATTTCTGCACACATATCAGCTGTGGTTATCAAATCTTTTATTTATTTAAAAAAATTTTTTTTAAGGTTTATTTATTTTTGAGGCAAAGAGAGACAAAGCATGAACAGGGGAGGGGCAGAGAGAGAGGGAGACACAGAATCTGAAACAGGCTCCAGGCTCCGAGCTGTCCGCACAGAGCCTGACGCGGGGCTCTAACCCATGGACCGTGAGATCATGACCTGAGCCGAAGTCCGATGCTCAACTGACCAAGCCACCCAGGTGCCCTCAGCTGTGGTTATCAAATATTTTAAATACTGTTTGGAATGGATAGAGGAATTGCATTTTTAAAGAATTATGAAAGTAAATAATTTTCTATTTGTGTGTCTTTGGTAGATTCCTTTTTAAATTTTTTTTTTAAGTTTATTCATTTTTGAGAGAGAGAGAGAGAGAGACAGAGCGTGAACAGGGGAGGGGCAGAGAGAGAGAGAGAGGGAGACACAGAATCCAAAGCAAGCTCCAGGCTCTCTGAGCTGTCAGCACAGAGCCCGACGCGGGGCTCGAACTCCCGAGCCACGAGATCCTGACCTGAGCCGAAGTCAGACGCTCAACCGACTGAGCCACCCAGGTGCCCCGGTAGATTCCTTTTTATATTTTTGCCCATTTTTCTATGGTGTGTTCCTGGTTTTTCTTAATGATTCATAAGAGGCTCTTGTATGTTAAGGACATTAGCCCTTGATCTGGGTTATCCATGGAAAATAATTCTTCCCAGTTGGGGTGGCCCTTGTATTTTAGGTTGCTGAAGCAAGGTCAGTGAAGACCTTCCTGTTACAAAGGTCACAACTCACACCCAGGCCTTTGCTTACTTTCGCCCCAGACCTGCAGTGGAAGTCAGGTCACATGGCGGAGAGCCTCACCAACATGCCCCGGCACTCCCTCTACATCATCATCGGGGCCCTCTGCGTCGCCTTCATCCTGATGCTCATCATCCTCATCGTGGGCATTTGCCGCATCAGCCGCATCGAGTACCAGGGCTCTTCCCGGCCAGCCTACGAGGAGTTCTATAACTGCCGCAGCATCGACAGCGAGTTCAGCAACGCCATCGCCTCCATCCGGCACGCCAGGTGGGCTGCGTGGGGAAGGGAGGGGGGAGGAGGGGAGAGCCCGCTGCCATCTGGGTGCGTTCCTGGGAGGCGGGTGGTGTTGCAAACAGGAATCCACACCTGCAAAGAGGATTTCATAGACGAAAGCATAGGTTCAAGGCATACTGGGGACAGATAATTGGGCTGCTTTATAATTTGCTGCTAGCTTACTGTTTGCATTGAATACATTCATTCATTTAATTTGTGTTTATCTGTGCTATAAATAGCCGATTCTTAATCACTGTGTAGGAAACGTTTTTTGATGATTGCTTTTTGGAACGTCTTTAGCTGTGCTCTCCAAACAGCATAGGTAAGCAGTGACATTCGATTTAGCGGCTTCCTTAAGGAATGACAAACAGCTTTCATTCTGCTGTTGGGGTACATATTCTAGAAAACGATGTCCTTTTCTGGAGGAAAGACTCCTGGAGGGACGAGGTACCACACCAGTGGTGCCACAGAGAAAGCAGGAGTCGGGTGTCCGAAGTGTGGCATTTAGTCCCAGCCACCCCATTACTTGACTCTGTTTCACACAGACCATTCAAGCCTCTGCAAACACTGGTCCCTGAACAGCGAAAAGTCATGTCTCCCTTAGTCAAGGCAATCAAATTAAATTACAAATAGTAAAGGCTTGTATAAAGAGATAACATCCTATGTATTCTCCAAATCTATAACACTAACAAAATCAGCTAATCTAACTTTTTTTTACTTTTAAAAAACTTTTTAAAATTATTATTTATTTTTGAGAGAGAGGGAGGGAGACACTGAATCCGAAGCAGGCTCCGGGCTCTAAGCTGTCAGCACAGAGCCTGACGCGAGGCTCGAACTCACAAACCGTGAGATCATGACCTGAGCTGAAGTTGGACGCTTAACCGACTGAGCCACCCGGGCGCCCCCATATTTTATTTTTGCACAGGATATTTAGTACAAAAACGAGCGCGCCAGTGTTTGTTAAAGGAAAGCTGTTTTCTCTTTTAATTGCTAGAATGATCTAAAGTGCACAATTCAGGAAGTCTGTGCTGTAGTGAAGAGCGGGCTGAGCTCGGTGTCTTCAGATTGGGGTCATGAGAGCTAGTAGCTGCAATACCTCTGTTGGGAGGCCGTGTAGTCGTCTTGATCAAAACACACGCAGCTCCGGATTCCGTCTGACCGGTACAGAGGCTACGAGGTTCAGAAAGTTTGCTTTCTGCGCAAGGAAATCCCCAAACCAATTCTGAGTCAGGCCCTACGTGCTGCTCATCACTGACTCCTTCCTTTAAGGGTCAGCTTAACAGCACAGCCTCCGGGAAGCCCTGAGGCCAGTCCCTGCACGTCTTGTTTATTTGACTCGGCCGCCAGCCTGTACACAAAGGGCCGTTTTCTTTCCGTCTCCAGCAGGTGCTGGCACATAGTAGACCCTCCTTCCTACAATCTGAGGTCTGTAGTGACAGGACGGTCTCTGTCAGGGATTGGTGCGGGATGTCTTGACCTGCCCGAGAGGTGACGTCATTCCAGGGCAGCAGCCTCCCAGGAGTGCCGGAGGTTCTCCGAAGTCACCGGGTGAGAGGTGAAAGCTGTAAAAAGTGGAGGCGAGGAGGCAAGCTCCTCTGTTGCTCAAGAGTCTTCTCCCTCTGTTCCCGGAGGTGCTGAGTTCACCGGGAAGGAGCGGCATCGGCGGCGCGACACCGGGGTGTGTTGGGAGACCCAAGAAATCAGGTTCCCTCCACCCCCGGAGGGATCTCTGGCCAAGATCCTTTTGTGTTCAAGAGGAGTAGTTTATTTCAGCCCCAGCATAGTTAAGGATAGATTCTTCTGAGCTTCCTGCTTAGATAGCCCGCTAGGAAGATATTTAGCTGGGTAGTCTTGGAAGGAAAGAATTAACTTAAAAGCATTTACAGACCCGGTTCTTATTTGGTGCTGATTTGTATCAAAAATATTTACTGCAGAATTCCTAACCAGTAAGCTCCTCCATGCACCGGTGACTACCGATAAAGCCACTGAAATTAACACAATACCTTCCCCGATATCTGGAACGTTCCCTCATAAACGTTTACTCAGCTACGACCTGTGGTTTCTACAGCCTGGCTGTCTAGAGGTCCTGGCTGGGTCTCTGGCTGGTTGGCCCCTTTTCACTCCTTTTTCCTGGAAACCCTAGAAAAGCATTGAAAAAAAATTAACCCTTTTCGCTATTACCTCCTCCCTAGTTTTCAGCAGTGACCTGTAACTTGCTCCCACTTTCCAGCCTGTCTCCCAGCTGCTGGCCCGGAGGTGACATGGGATCTGAATGCCATCAGCTGAGCAGCCACGCGGGACGAATACTGAGTGGGTCACCTGTGGCATTCACGAGTGACCGAGGCAGCGTCTGGTGATTCCGATGTCAGCTCTCAGTTGATGCCGGTGCTGGGCTGTGAGGAGCCCCTTTCTCTCTCTGATTAAGAGTCGTGTGTTCTGTGGCTGCTTTGCTGACCCCTTGGGCCGGAGAGAGTTTGCAGCTGACCAGTGGGAGCGCACGGGCATTCCGGGCTCTGGAGCGAGGTCACATCTCGGCTGCAGATTGCTCCCTGCTGCCCCAGCGCTAAGCGCCTGGTCGCACAAAACAGAACCAGGGAAGCTGAGAAAGGACCCGGTCACGTTTGCTCAAAGAGCATCTCTGGCTTTGGGCCTTTCTCAAGGTCAGATCCGCCTGCTTTCCCTGTGGTGGTGTTTTAGCTCTTGACTTCCAGGGGCGCATGAACTGGAAGAGAGCACGGTCTCGATCTGCCTGAGAATTGGCTGCAGTATGTTTTAGTGAAATAACGTGGGCAGGACTTGTCACCAGATAATCTTTGGGATGTCAGTGACATTAATGCTATCGTGGCCACAACTTCCATCATGCCTTCTAGTTTTTGTTGACATGGCCAGACACTCCGCTGAATCCTTTGGAGAGAGGGACCATGAGTGATTCTTAGGGTCTTCAGCAAGGGTCTGCAAAATATTTCAGCTGGTTCAGACCATGTATTTTCTGGGTGCCTGTGACTGTTCAGCTCTGCCTTTATAGTGTGAAAGTAGCAGAGACACATTATGAATGGGTGCAACTGTGTTCCAGTCAAACTTTATTTAAAAACAGGCGACAGGCTGTAATTGGTTTGCAGGCTATCGATTGTTAACCCCTGGTCTACGTTATAATTTTCTTTATTTTCCAAAAAGATTTTTTTTTTACATTTAAAATGTACCTTTATGATAAGAAAAAAAAACCCAGCATGTTATTTGAAGGAACAGTCACATAAATATTCCTGCCATAACACAGGCAAGCTCTTATATTGGTTTAGTACCTGAGAGTTTTTGTTTCTTTTTAAGGTTTATTTATTTATCTTGGGAGAGAGAGAGAGAGCAGTCGAGCATGTGAGCCAGGGAGGGACAGAGAGAGAGAGGGAGAGAGAGAATCTCAAGCAGGCTCCACGCTGTCGGCTCAGACCCCGATGTGGGGATCCATCTCATGAACCGTGAGATCAGGACTTGACCGAAATCAAGAGTGGGACCCTTAACCAGCTGAGTCACCCAGCGTCTGAGAGCTTAAATGGACTTCTATAGGTGTCAGCTTCTTTCTTAACACCCACCCAGTTCTGAGAGACCAGGAAACTATAAAAAGCTATTGGTATTATAAATGTGAGTATGAATGCACAGTCCCGTTTTACTCGATGTAAGCTTGCCACGGTGATGGGTGGAGGAGATTCAAGGGAAGTCTTGGTTCACTCTATTGTGTTTTAAAAACCACGTTAGCTTCTGTGTGGTAGCTACCGCACTTTGTGCGGAGACCCCTGTACGTCCCTGGAGGAAGTGGAATGGACTTCTCGGGAGCGAGTTAAGGGATTCCAGCTCTGAGACAGTGCCAAGTTCCCTTTGTAACCAGCGTTATACTTCATTCCCATACCGGTGTGGAGCCGATCTCAGTAGCACTGGGCACAAAGCCAGTTACCTGTCTAGATATGAAGTGAGGCTCCTTGTTCTTGTCCACGTCGACCGTGTGGCCGCTCCTGGCTGGGTTCGGCCCTTGCCTCGTTTTTCTCAGCGGACCCCAAACACCCCTCCTCAAACCTGCCCTGTCGATATTCAGCCCCATGACCGCAGTTTAAGGTCACAGCCCTTTGAATTATAGCTTACTGGTAGATTGCATAACACGGAGGCATTTAACTTTCTGGATTTTGAAGAAACAGGTTCTTCTTCAAACTATGAAATCACATAAAAAATGAGATGGGTATCTTGGGGCGGCTGGTGGCTCAGTCGGCTAAGCGTCTGACTTCAGTTCGGGTCATGATCTCACGCTTCGTGAGTTCAAGCCCTGGCTTGGGCTCTGTGCTGATGGCTCAGAGCCTGGAGCCTGCTTCGGATTCTGTGTCTCTGCTTCTCTCTGCCCCTCTTCCATTCACTCTCTGTCTCTCTCTCAAAAATAAATAAACATTAAAAAATTTTTTTTAAATAAATAAAATGGGTATCTTAAACACATATTCAACCTATTAAGTCACTTGGATTTTTCCTCTTGGTCAGCCGACTGATTAATAGGCTGTGTGTGATTTGCTGGCCCTCCCATCAAATCAGGAAACTGCCCCATGGTTACTATGGAAAGAGGGCTTTTCACAGGGATTGTCCTGTTTTGTTTAAAATGAACTAGTGGTATATTGTTACCAATGGGTCTAGCTATTTTATGAGACCTAGATTGTCAAAATATTTGCGCCCTAAAGTAGCTTCTGAAATTTTCAGCGTTGGGAGAAAGTATCCGGATCTGGTTGGCTTCTACACTCTTGTTCCTTTCCGTGGTCTCAGATATACACAGGCCTCGTGCAATTTAGATAAACAGACTCCAGGCTGGACTCCAACCCAGGTTTATGGATGCACAATCCCAGGCCTCAGTGATCCTTCACGTTTTAGCTGTGATTTTATTGAAAGCTTTTTAATCTTTCAGTAATACCCTTGGATTTCTTGGCGGCAGAACGCATGAACTCATTAGTCTGTATTTTGCCCGGTGCCCATCTGGCACGGTTTATGCCTTTGTGCCCCTGAAGACCGGTAAATCTTGAGTGAATCGGAACAAAAGATTGATGAATGTTTAAGAACCAAAGGTCATATGAAGAATGCAATGTTTTCTCATCTCCCACTCTCTTCTACTCTTCACTGTATGTGAGAGGGCGGACTTCCCAAGAAAGCAAAGGAAAAACTAGGGATGGGGGTGGGGGTGGGTAGGGTGGAGGCTGTGGTAAATGAGCCCCTCGAAGTGTTTGGGGCCCATCCGACCCACCATTTTAAAATTTCAGATTCTTTACGTATTTCCTTTGTGAATCCGTTGGACTTGAAACAGTTAAAAAGAGTTGTCTCTACTAATGAGGAGGGGAGGTGGGCAAGTGTGGAAGATTGTTTAAGTCATACTGCACTCCAGGGACTTAGGGAAGGTGAGGTCTTCAGTGGGAAGAGACCACCCAGAAGTTGAATTGGCTTTATTTTCATAATCTCCATCTTAAGACTGGTTTGGCAGGAAGTCCTGAAATTGGATTTTGACACCCCTTGGCTTCTAAGCATCAGTCCTGCTGTTGCGGGGATTTTGATATGTACAGATATTTTGGGACAATGGCTTGTGCTCAGAGAAAAGAAGGCAATGGCTTGTGTGTATGTGGGGGGTGGGGAGGAACGGGTGGGCGGGGTTGGATGGTGGGTAACAGGGTGTGGACAAACATCTCCTTATTTGAAGTCCTTTCCCCCATATCCCCTTCTCCTTACGGTGGGACCTCCGATGACCTCTGAGCCTTTACAGCTCTCCTGCAAGTCCCACGGGAGAGGCTGTCTGTCCATAGTCCAGGGAGCACCGCCCGCCATTCTGTATTCCAGACACTAGAATGGATGTGAAATAAACTTGCCTCTCCAGATAGTTAAGGGTCTCAGAAGAAAAAGACAAATAGATACACGTTTTCTTGAAGCTTATTGTAGAGTTGTCATGCCTGGCTGCTTTGCCAGGATTTAACCTCGAAGCTTCAACATTAATTTGGGCTCCACGGTTCATGAAATCCATTTTTTTACCTCCTGCCCTGGAGACTAATATCTCCGCTCGTTCAGTGTTATATCCAGGTCTCTTAAATTTCTGTGCTTGCTAGGGAATGTATTTCTCAGGGTATGTTTATCATTCCATCTGATTCTTGAATCTAAATTATTCTCACCACTTGCCTTCAGTAAGGCTTGACATCCAGTGTTCATCTAACCAGAGTCCTCTCTCTCTCTGTGTGGTTTCAGGTTTGGAAAGAAATCCCGGCCTGCGATGTATGATGTGACCCCCATCGCCTATGAGGATTACAGCCCCGATGACAAGCCCCTGGTCACACTGATTAAAACAAAAGATTTGTAATCTCTTTTGGGGGGGGGGAATTATTTTTCAAAAAAGATGGGCTACCACCCTCATTTAAATATTTTTAAGAAAATAAAAAGCTTAAATTTGAAATGGTAGCTGCTCAAGAGTTTTCGGTAGACTATCGAAGAACTAATTTTCTGCAGCTTTTAGTTTGGAAAAAATATTTTAAAAACGAAATTTGTGAAACCCATAGACTACGTTTTAATGTACTTTCCGCTCTTTAAACCGTATGCTTCGACTAGTGCGTGCTTCTTCCACGGTGGACACCGTCATGAAACCCAGATGGTGTTTCATGAAGTTTCTATGTGACTTGTGAGTGCCAGCTTTCTGAGTAGTTAGGAAACACATGTAGAGTATGACCCATATAACAGTATAGCCGTCACCTAAAAAGAAGTCTGAAATGTTTGTTTCGTGAACAAGAAACTAGTTACATTTATTATTCCTAACCCGAATGAAATTAGCCTTTGCCTTATTCTGTGCATGGGTAAGTAAATTATTTCTGCACCGTTTTGTTGAACCTTGCAGAAATGTTCCTTTGAGTTTGTTTTTGTCATTTTCGTAACGGTGGCCAAGCTAGGCCTTGAAAACCATGCATAGGGAAAGGGCCTGGTGAGGCAAATTATGATCGCATCGAATCTATATTTTCTTTAAAAAGTCAAGGTTTTTATATTGTGAGTAAATTAAATTTACGTTGG
This sequence comes from Panthera tigris, assembly GCF_018350195.1. Lineage (NCBI taxonomy): Eukaryota > Metazoa > Chordata > Mammalia > Carnivora > Felidae > Panthera > Panthera tigris. The sequence goes on along the minus strand of NC_056667.1, from coordinate 210,066,811 downwards.
AGTTGTTTGTTGCTAAGAGGTAGTCAATATAAGAGAGTACTAGTTCCTTCGTGGTGTGTATTTCTCATAATGCATCTTTATTTACATCCAGGACATGTTCGTGGCTGTATTGGATTGATATGTGCTTCTTCCGATTCTTGCTAATTTCAAAGAATATTGAATAAATGTTACCAAGTCCAGGATGTGCTTGTCCCTCGTTCTTTTAAAATTACAGAAAACATTTTGGGTTTGCTATTCATTGTCAATGTCATTGTTTTTCACATCTTAAATATTTCAAGGAGTACATTTCTGTGCCTTCTAGGAGCCCTCCTGACCTCCTGATTGCCAGTGACCCATCCCTCCGTTCCTTTAAACGTGAAAGGTGGGGGGGAGAGATAAGAATTCTCATTTCCGCATTTACACCAGAACTTGCCCGCGACATGCAGCACGCATGGCCGCTGAGGTGCATTGGAACGTGGAAATGCTTGTAGGCATGATGTTCAGGGGACCTGCGGCCCCAAGAAATGTCTCCTAAGCGCTGGGTCCAGTGGAGGTCAAGTGAAATGGCCTTAGCAAACAGCAGTTTGGTCCTGAGGAACTTGAAGGCAGCTTAGAACCGCCCTACATTCAATTCTATTTTGCATCCAAATGCTGCGCCCAAGTCTCAGAGTCTTTTTTTTTTTTTTTTTTAATTTATTTTATCTTCACTTGGGAATGTTTGGTAAGGCCAGGGAAAAGTCCCTGAAACCAGGTGCGAGGGAGGATTTCAGGCAAAAAGTGTTTAAGATGCTTTCCTCTCCCTCTCTTCCCTCAAACATCTGTCCCTAATCCTACAGATGATATAGCAACACACCCACGCTCTGATTATTAAGCGGTAGTGTGCGTATGTTAATATTTTTAGTTCGTATAAGTGTTTAGAAACAAACTTAGAATATGAACACGGGTGGTTGAGCATCCATGGGAACATCACAGACCTTGCTTATTTCCATCTCCTCGTGGGAAACTGTTGGTGGCGGGGCACACAGACCCTGCATGCACAGGAGGGGGCCTAGGGACTTGGGTGGGGGGGTGAATTCATCCCCCCTCCCCCCCCATCCCGGACTCATGCCCCCCGCCCCCCCCCCCCCCCGCCATGCCCCAGGGCCATGTCTGCCCCGCTGGGTCTTCCTTTGGAAGCTGCCCCATCCCACCGTCTCAACCCGTCTCAAAGTCGCTCTATGTGATGTCCCTCGAAGGGCTTGTGGGAAATCTTTTGCCAATCGCCGTCTGTCTTTTTAAAGCAAATTAATGGAGCCTGCTAATTCAGATTACTGCCTTCAGACAGTCTGAGGGGCCAACCCCAAACACATTCAGTAATGAAACGTCCCACTGAGCATTTGTTGTGTGTCAGGCAGATGGTGACCCTGGCTATCAAGGTCATGGCTCCTTTTGAACCAGCAGTTCAAAGAAACAAATGGAGTCACACCGCTAAGAGCTGGTGAAGGAAGGTAAACTGCCCTTGGGCGGCTGATTTGTAGCAGAGTGGATCCGAATCTTGCTGCGACCGTTTCCCTGCTAATGACTTGGGCAGAAACTCCAGACCTACGCGTCAAAACCTGGAGAATGGGGATAAACGATAGGACCTCCCGCAGGATCGTCGTGAGGATTAGGTGCCAGGATGTATTGAGATCCCTCTGCTCACCGGCAGCTCCCATTACGCATTCGGCGCGTTAGCCATTGCTGTCGTCCCTGTGCTTAGTTTAGGTACAGACCATTTCCAAGGTAGTCAATTAGCTTGCTTTGGATGGCTGTGCCTGTGATCTCGGAGTCAGTGCGTCGTGGACGGTGGATGAGTTAGTGGTCCTCGTAAAGCCTGGGGCACTTTCTGCGAGTGTGTGAGACGCTCTTTGGTCAAGTCACTTCGCACTGTTGAATAAAGCGTTTGATGAGCGAGAGTAAATACCTGCCAGGACTTGTTGAACTGGTGACAGTCTCATGACTCAAGTGGGGTTGGAATTAGCCCTTTTCTAACGTGGGTTTTCACAAGGCAACTGTACGTCACAACAGGGATCCTCGCCTTCAGAGGTGTTCCAGCTCGTTTTGTAGTTTTTACGGAAGCTCTTGATTCTTGCAAGGAGATGGCACACACAGATAAATGATCTCCAAGTGATTTTAACAGTTGGGAGCTGGTTTTTTGACACGCGTACCAAGGTCTCTGCTCATCACAACCAGGCTTGCCCCTGCTGGCCTTGGATCACCGACCCTGACCTCCCATCAGTGGAATAGGGACCTACTTTTAATTTGTTGGGGAAACTCCATACTGTTTTCCATAGTAGAACCAGTGGAAATGTGCTAAGATGATCTGATTCAACAGAGTGCCGGCCATCTTGCCTCACCTGCACCCCTCCAGTGGTTTCTGGGGGAATGGAGGGACAGTAAGAGTTCCACGGAGGACAGTTTGAAAAATACTACCAGCGAATCTGTCCCCAAGACTCTCATTCCCCAGCGTGTCAATCCACCCATCTATGCAACAGGTGTTAATGGAGCACTCGGCAGGTGTGAGGCCATTGCCGGGGAAGTCTCCTTGACATGTCACTTCCAAGCCAGGACCTGAAAGATGGTGACAGAGGGGGAGGTGAGGGGAAGCTTCCAAGAATGAGAGTGGACACTTCTGAGGGACTCAGAGGAGTCAGGCCAGAGCAGCGCATACGAGGTCGAGACTCGCCTGTGCTGCTCTATGACCCAGCAATTTCGCTCCTAGGTAAACGTCCAAGGGCAACAAAAATGTGTTAAAAAAAAGCCTTATACAACTTTCCATAATAGTCCCCAACATAGTAGAAAATGAATAAAAAGATAAAACGGAATGAGGTACTGAAATGCAGCAATGGGTCTGAATCTTGCAGGTGTAGGTATTGAGCCAAAAAGTCAGACACAGCATGGGACATAATGCATGACTCCATCTATGTAAGATTCCAGATGGGGCACAACCAGCGTGTGGTGCTAGAAATCCAAACCTGTTACCTCCGAGTGCAGAGGGCAGGGGAAGGACTGGAAAGGTCCCCAAAGGACATTTCTGGAAGATGGAAACGGTCTGTATTTTGATTCCAGTGATAGTAACAAGAGAGTATACATTTATCTAAAGTATATGCTGAAGATCTGTGCATTTTACTGTATATGAAGTTTTAAAAATCAATAAAGTTTTAAAAACAATGCAATCGGGGTGCCTGGGCAGCTGGGCCCGTTGAGCATCTGGCTTGAGCTCAGGTCACGCTCTCCCAGTTTGTGGGTTCGAGCCTCACATTGGGCTCGCTGCTGTCAGCGTGTAGCCTGATTCAGGTCTTCTCTCCCTCTCTCTCTGTCGCTCAAAAATAAATAAACCTTTAAGAAAATGAAATAAAAGCAATAAGCTCATGCAAAAAACGTGCAAGAAGGAAAGCGGGTAGGTTGAAGACAGAGAAGTGGGCAGGCTTCTTCTGGGGGCGGGGAGGGTCAGACTTCCGGTGTGCTAGGACAGGGAGAAGGTGAAGGTCATGTGTTGGTGAGGGAGGGTGGTTACGCTGCAGGTGGTGCAAGGAGAAGTTAAATTCAGTCAGTGCGTTATAAACCTCAGTTTCTGGATTGAATCAGCAACTCCGTGATTTGGCAAGGTAGGTTTCGCTGGGATGAATTTTCATGCTGGTTATTAAAATTTTCTAATCCACGGATTCAAATTGAACCCACAAACACATTCCCAGACTGTTAGGTGGCAGTAGGAAATGATAGACAACCAATTGTCATCTGTTGGCTTATTAGAAAATTTCCAGGGGCGCCCGGGTGGCTCAGTCGGTTGGGTGTCCGACTTCCGCTCGGGTCATGATCTCGCGGTCCGTGAGTTCGAGCCCCGCGGCGGGCTCTGTGCTGACGGCTCAGAGCCTGGTGCCTGTTTCGGATTCTGTGTCTCCTTCTCTCTCTGCCCCTCCCCCGCTCGTGCTCTGTCTCTGTCTCTCAATAATAAACGTTAAAAATTTTTTTTTAAAGAAAAAAAAAGAAAATTTCCAAATTGCTCAAGAGGATGTCCACAAAATTGAAATCCTTTTCTTATTAAACTAGTCCATGTGGAAGATATTGCATGGACAAATTATTTTTTAATAAGGCAATTTCCTATTTTCCTGAGTCAAAATACCTCTTAACAATTTGAAATTCTTATAGTGTGGTTACCCTATACTGGAGTCAATCTTTCAGAAATGTGACTTCCATGGGGAGTATCTGTTAAGCCATTACCACGTGATCTTTCAGGCAGCACGATGCGTGTAACTCCCTTAGGGAAATAAGGGCGTGATAAACATACAGAGTGGTCCTTAGGTCAAACTGAGTTTTAGGCAGACCTGCTTTAACACACACACACACACACACACACACACACGCACACACACGTGTATACGCACGCACACACATTCTACGGAGGAAATGATTCTGTGCAGCCCTCACTCTGCTTGTGAGCTGATTGAGGTCCAGGAAAACTGGAGAATGACTTACCCAAGGTCAGTGGGACACCAGTGCTGTTAAGGAACAGAAAATGGGTTCATGGAGCGGGAAGGGATGAACACCAGAATTCCTGGCACGTTGCACACAATAAATAGTAACACGCTATTATGTCTAATGGGCTCTGGTCTGCACCGGCCATCTCGGGGTCAGCTGCGTGCACAGAAGACGAGGGGTGGGATATAGAGAAATCAGGAACTGTCTTGCGGAGAAGTTACTTCACGTAACTTTGCTTATTTACGACACGAACGTGTTAGCACAGCTCGATTTCCAGAAGACTCACGAGTGCTTCAGCTGTGAACTGGGGGGATTAAGTGTAGAAAGCTTTCAGTGCAGAATAATATTGATGTGGCAAGGCTTCTTTCCCTCAAATCAGGCAGCTGGGGACATGACATACGGGCTTTGTTCTTCGTATGAATTTTAAGGTGTGTTACAAGTGGATTGGCCTTAATTTTCAAATCGTCTCCGATGCGGGTGATGAGAACTACTTACGAAACAGAATAAGAACTGCAGTTGAAACAGGTTTAAATGTGGGTCTGTCCAGTTTAGAGGTGGTGGGTTAAGCCGGAGGCCTAAGGTGATGGTTTCTGTACAAATAGGCCCTGTTGCTTTTCAAGTCCTCACATTGAGGGTTCAGCGGACTCAACCTCTCTTGAAAGGCTACCACTACTTAGATGCTCTCTATGAAGGGTCGGGTGGTCTCCACGCCATTTGTCACGGTCCTTCTAGGTGGAACTGCATCACTTCTCTTTGTTCCACATGCCTCTCCCACCCCATCTCATCTGGGCCGGTAGAAGAACATCGGTGAACCGTCCCAGACCCTAATGCGCCCTTACCCTATTTCTTTATTTTCATTGTTCCAAATGAATGTGTTTGTATCAACTCAGAGCTTCCCAAACTTGCCCAGTGATGGAAATCAGAGGCATGTTTATGAAGATGATAGATTCCATGACCTTCTTCAGTAGAGTGATTCAACAAACATGGATTCTGGGCTTGCTAAGGGCCATGTTCTAGTAACTTAGGATGAACGTAAGGACTCAGGTTGATGGTCTTCAGGGAACGGCGGTTGTGGAGGAGGGTGTGTTGGAAGTTTTGGGTACGAGGCGGGCAGAGGGTACAGAATGTTGAAGAGTCAGACGTGGCTATCCGTGTGCTCAAGGTTGGGCCTGCTGCATGGACAGGGCTCTGTGGGTCAGCTCAGAGGAGGGAGGCTCTGTCTTGCAGGAGAGAGTAATAAAGCAAATGATCGCTGGTTGTTTCTGCTCCAGCCCTGATTGTCCTTTTTATAAAGAATTTTTTTAATGTTTATTTATTTTTGAGAGATAGCAAGCGGGGAGGGGCACAGAGAGAGGGAGACACAGAATCCGAAGCAGGCTCCGGGCTCTGAGCTGTCAGCCCAGAGCCCGACACGGGGCTCGAACTCACAGACTGCGAGATCATGACCTGAGCTGAAGTCGGACGCTTAACCGAGCCACCCAGGCGCCCCCTGACTGTCCTTTTTAAACCTTCTGCATTAATTTGGCTACTGCCAACTGATGCAAGGGCACGAGAATTGCCCTCAGGGGCTGGGGCCCTTGGTGTTTTTAAAAGCCCCCTCTCACTTGCAGTGAACTTGCAAATGCCAAGGACAAGGTTCAAACCAAAGAAGGATTGTTTCAGAGCGGTTGGACATTTGAGTCTCTCGTGACAGAAAAACGCCCTGATCTCCCAGTGTCCAAGGACCTCAGACTTTTGATCTGTAAGTTTTCCATTTAATTTATTTGTATTAAAAATAGATCTTTCTGCTCTCAGACCGAAATAACGAAGCTCAGATCCCTCTGTGGCAAAGGAAATGGCCCTGGGGAAGTTGGCAGACATAAGGCTGCTTGGCTGGGTTTGCCTCTTCCAGACCTGGGGGGGTGCCTTTCAGGTGATTGTAGCTGGCTGACCTACCTAGGGGCATGAGGTTAGACGGGGAGAGGGTCCTAGCAATCAGGTGTGCCTTTGTAAAATTTTTTTTAATGTGTATTTTTTTTTGAGACGCAGACAGAATGAGAACGGGTTGGGGCAGAGAGAGAGGGAGGCACAGAATCCGAAGCAAGTTCCAGGCTCTGAGCTGTCAGCACAGAGCCCGACGCGGGGCTCGAACTCACGAGCCGTGAGGTCATGACCTGAGCCAAAGTTGGACACTCAACCGACTGAGCCACCCAGGTGCGCCTTTGAACTGCGCTCCACTCGGTTTCTCTGAGCCTCGCACTTGAAGCAGATTAGTTTTTAAGCTGCTCATTAAGTCAAAGGCACTGGAGGCCATTGCTGTTCCGTCTTTTGTTCCACAGACGAAAGCATCTGTTTTGCTCTTCCGTTCAGGAGAAAGCCTCCTCCTTCCTGAATGGCGATGAGGAATGGACGTGCTGTGTGCTCTGAGAAGGATTCCCCGGCACTCAGCAAGTGTCCCCAGAGAGCACCTCGGAGCAGGGGTGACTTCCAAAGAGCCATTTTCCTCTTGTTGGCCGGCGAGCTCTAACGTGTCCGGATAACCCTACTCCCCAGGGAACTGACCTTCTGTCTCACGTGCATATTACTGAACCACGTTAGTATATTTACAAAAGGCCTCCTTCTCCAGAGTCAAGGCATGCAGGCCTTCCACCATGCACAGAGCTTGAAATTGGTCAGGGGGGCCTCGGGGATGGCTTCCGTTCTGCACTTCTCCTCTGTGCCCACCAAACACCCTTCTGCCGGGCGGCCCGTCTGTTTCCAGTAGTGGCCTGTCAGTAAAGGTCCACTCTGCTCGGCTCGTCTAAGCCTGCAAGCCTTTTCCCCATTTGGACTTCCATTCTGGCAACAGCGCAGGCATTTTATGCCGCTGAGGACAGTTTGGTGCTTTCACGAGCGTCCCGTTCTGAGGTTTCGAAGACCACGTCGAATGCAGAAGCTCCTCTTGGGTCACTTCCCCTTTTAACTCAGTCATTTCGTTCATCAAGGAGAGGTCGCGGTGGCTGTACCAGCACTGTTGCTCCCTGGCGGGTGCTTGAGCACAGGGTACAGCCTCCTCCTGCGTCTCAGATTCCTCCTCTGGAAAAGGAGGTGGCTCTTTGCCCTCCCAGACCTGGAGTTCTAGAATTTGCTTTCTTTTCGTTGTCCAAAAGGTCCGGAGATTTCCCGCCACTGCCGGTTGGTACACTAGTACTGTGCAAGAATGGCTTTCAACAAATACATCCAGGTGTGTTCGCGTGTTAACTGTTGGGTGATTGTTCTGCAAGATGCAGAAGACTATGTTTTGCACAAATACTTCAAATGCTACCCTTGGTGCCTTCTTCCATCGCCCCTCTCGCTGGAATGTTCTTATAGCACCGATGATATTCTTATTATATCCAAAGCTTACAAAAGTCAGTATGTAAAGTCCTAAAATCCAACGGAGTAGGAAAGGGCACAGGTGATTTACAGAAGTCCATGTGCTAAAAAAAAAAAAAAGGGAAAGAAAAGAAAATTGTAATTCACGGGTAATGAGATCCTGAATAAAAGTAAAATAATGAAATGCCAGCTTCCTCTTGTAAAAAGAGAGAAGTGCAAAGTGCCAGAGGGCCATCTTAGGAGCTGTGGAGTCTGTCTTTCCCCAGGCACGGGGGCAACGGCTCCTCTGAAATGTCTAGCTGGGAAGGACTAAGGTTGATGGGGGTGGGGGGGCAGGGAAGGGAGGGTGGGACTTTAGGAAGCGCTCTGTGAAATTAGATAGAGTCGGTAGGCGTCCAAAGATGGAGCAGAGAACACTGATCGGCAAAGTTAAAGAACGGTGATGAGAGGAGGCATTGGGTCCCCCCCCCCCCCCCCCCCGGTGCCTAAAAGAAGAGCTCCATCCTCGGGGACGCTCCGAGAGGAGGCATGTGGGTTGCGTCATGCGATGTCATGTGCCCGGAGAGTAAGGGGGGGGGGTGGTCTCTGCTTGGCCAGGAGGGCAAGAGACAAACACATAGACAGGTGTGAGAGGAGCAGGGAAGGCCTCCCGGAGGTGTGATTTCTGTGAGGAAGCCGAGCGATGGCTTTGGACCGGGGAGCCGGGTGAGTGGGTGTGTGGAGGGTGATCGATTCCCAAGTTAGGCTCTGGGATTGTACTCATTACTGTTTTTTAACCTTTTTTTTTTTTTTTTCAATTTAATATTCTTTCGGGAGCATTTCCCCTTCCTTAAGCATGGTTTTATTATTTATTTATTTACTAATTTATTTTGTGGTCTATATACACAATGGAATACTACGTGGCGTTGAGAAAGAATGAAATACAGCCTTTTGTAGCAACGTGGATGGAACTGGAGAGTGTGATGCTAAGTGAAATAAGCCATACAGAGAAGGACAGATTCCATACGTGTTCACTCTTACGTGGATCCTGAGAAACTTAACAGAAGACCATGGGGGAGGGGACCACGGTTAGAGAAGGAGGGAACCAAAACATAAGAGACTCCTAAAAACTGAGAACAAACTGAGGGTTGATGGGGGGTGGGAGGGACGGGTGGGTGGGTGATGGGCATGGAGGAGGGCACCTGCTGGGATGAGCACTGGGTGTCGTCTGGAAACCAATTTGACAATAAATTTCATAATTAAAAAAAATAGTTTTATTCTTTTAAAGTTTTTATTTAAATTCCAGTTAGTTCACCTACAGTGTAATATCAGCTGCAGATACACAACGTAGTGAGTCAACACTCCCGTGCATCACCCGGTGCTCCTCGCAAAGGCTAGTGCTTAATGTGCAGATATTTCTTTCTCGGGGGGATCAGCCGTGACCTGTGTCAAAGAGAAGCCCCTCTCCCTCCCCAGACACCTTTCCCACTTAAAGTTCTCCTGGTCCTGATCATTCCCAAATATACGAACACACCTGCACCTCCCACTAAGCCATAAGCTGTGGGAAGGCAGGACCCTCCTTTCTTCAGCTCACGCCTGTCTCCCCAGGGCCTGGGCTTCAGACACACACAAAGTAGGTACTCAATGGATGTTTGCCGAATGAATAAATGAATGAAGGCTGCATCGAAGCCTACTGGACGGTTACTCTCGAAAATATTAGTTGTATGTTTATTGTTGGACATTTGAGGGATTCCCGTCTTTTCGCTTTTGCCAGTGCAACTCCAGTGGCCATCTTCGTACGTAAATGTTCATTTGTTTCGCTGAGGATTTCCTTCGCTGGATGTGGCCTTGTCGGGGAGGGTTTGAAGGCTCTGCAGGGGCCTTATCTCTCAAGGCAGAGACTCTGTCTTACGCATTTGCTGCTCCCAAAGCAAGGAGTCCAGAATATACCAGGAGCTCAAGAACTGTTGACGGACCAGCTAAGTAGCCAGTGGAGCCACGGGAACTTTCGTGTCCCATGGGACCGGGCACCTGCCTCATAGGCACTCCAGGAACCGGGGCCAGGGCGGCTTGGTGCCGTGTATGCTGTGCCTGGTGGCCAGGTGGCCTCACCCACGGAGGCTTGTGGGTGGACCGCCGCCACAGGAGTCATCGTGGCTACTGGCAATGACCAGTTAGGAGCTCAGGCAGCCCAACGAGATGGGCTCTTTGCCCCAGAAAGCACTTTGTGGATTCCAAGGATCAGAGGGGACCTTAGTGAAGAAATGGGATTTCAGAGTCTTAACCTCAGAGGCGACAGATGTCTTCAAGAGTCTTCTGGGCGGTCATTGATCGTGTCTGGAGCAAGACCTCAGCCGCGTCCTGGCAGAGGCCATCTGGAGCCCCAGGAGGGAGGAAGGCCGGGGCTAACTGGTTATGTGTGTATCTGCTGGGAGGCTGAAGTCTTTGAACGCTGGCTGGAAAGCCGGGTTGGCAAGGCGGCTACTCGCTCCCGGGCTGGGAGCCTAGGACGCTGAGCCGGAGAAAGCCAGCCTCCCTTCCCACTTCCTTCACACGGGCTCTGCTGGAAGTCCCAGTCATTGCTTTTTCCCCCTCGCCCACACATCGCTTGTCTTGGATTTGGGGTCCGTGTGAACGGGAGTTGGTGTTGGTTTGAACACCCAGAGCCGAGCCCCCTGTTTTCCGCGGGCAACATTTACCACCGCCCTGAGTAGCAACACAGGAAAACGTGTGTCGGGAAAGCCCGTCCGTTTGTGGAACTGTGAGGCTGGATCGCAGGACATTAGCACTTTCGCAAGGAGGGCAGCTTACATGTAATAGACTCACGGTCTGCACATCACGAATGAGTCTAGAAGTTCTCGAGCTCCAGGAAGTCAGGCCTATCAGATAACTTGCTTGGACCATTCCCGCATGGACATGGCTCAGATCAAGCCACCGACCGGTGGCTTCTGGCCCCCAAAGCTCCCCGTGGCCGCTTGGCAGCATTTTATCTCAGAAACGAGTCTCCTTATTTCGGGAGGAAAGCTGCGGGGCCCGCAAGGCTGGTCTTTCTCTTTTCATCATTTTGGTTGGCTGCTCTGACGAGGAGACAGGTATCTTGTTTCTTGCTGGTTTGAGTGCATTTTAAACCCTGAGGGATTCGGCAGAGATAGACAGGGTTTCTCAGCTCCATGTTCCCCAGGCCTGGGAGCCCAGAGCTGCGGGGAAGAAGCAGGGTTACGGCAAGACCTTCCACGTCACTTTCAGAAGATGCTCGGCTAGCGGCTCCTGGCCTCAAGTGAAGGGAATCAGCGTCATGGGAGGGAAATTGGCTCTGGCTGGGAGCATTTAAGTCTTTGTCAGGGTCCGGTCAGGGGCCTATTTACTCTGTGTATGTGTGGGGGGCGTCCAGACGAAAGGATACTCTGGCCGACCGTAAGCCACACATGGCAGATGGTCACAAACCACTAACATCTACCAACCTGCTTCACTCGCTTTTCAGTAAGTAACGTCTTGTTTCCCTCTTCAAATCGACAGCAAAAGTCCTAAGTGTCAGGCTGGGGGCCTTGATGATTCAAGCCTTGATGTCACCTATCTGGCTCCTGAATCCTGTCTGACACTGGGCAAGTTGGGATTTACCAGTCAGGGCACAGAGCTTGGCACCTTGACCTTGAACCGAGTCCTTACAGAGATTTTCCCTTAAGCCTGGCTCCTAAACTTGGCTGTGCGAGAGAGGCCGAATGGAATTGAGGACGCCCAGGCAAATTTGAATTCATATAAACAACGAATAACTCTTTAGTATAAGTACATCTTATGCAATATTTGGGACATACTTATACTAAAGAATAAAGTAAGTAGGCATCTGAAAATTCGAATTTCACTGGGCCTCCTGTGCTTTATTTGCTAGACCTGGTAATTGTGGGCTCAACGCTGGAATCATCTGGGAGCTTTAGAACATACTGATGTCTGGGTCCCACCGCATGAAATTCGAATTTAGTTGGTTTAGGTCGGGCCTGAACACTGGAGTTGTTAACAGCTTCTCTACCGATTTTAATACGCAGAAAGAGTTGATAGCCACCGCACTAAAATGGTGACGTCTAAACTGTTCTCAGCTTTGCAAAGCTTCACGTGTTTTTCTTTTTTTTCCATCTTAATGCCCTAGATTCCTTTCCTAGTCTGCTTTACTTAATCCAATATCATAGGCTAGGCAGCCACCCTGCACCTCAGTTTCTCAGCTACGAATGGGGGCACGGAACTGATCCTTAACATTATCCATCAGATTGCTTCTATGTGCACAGACGCAGAAACTCTGCATATTCCAAAGGGCCTAAAACAACCAGCCCCAAGCCGAAGAACATTTCTGAGCTCTCATGACTCAATCCTACAAATTCCTGTGAATTTCGTGTTTTCCTCCTTGTTACGCATTTGTGTGTCTGGCTCTAAAAATAAGGAATTTTTTCCCCTCTGCGATGTTCACATAAGATGGACAGCCAAGGAAGACGCACTCTGTTTAGCCCACAATGTCACGGACCTCCTGGTTCACCAGCAAGATCTCGTACAGGAAGCACACCCGGAAGTTATGCTCGTGTGTGCCGTGCAGTTGGCTCACTGTGTCACTGAGACATAGTTTACTGCCTCCCCTCGCTGGAGAAATACAGAGCTCAGTGTATGGGGCACAGCTGAGTTTGCTATCCACCCAGGTCTCCTCTGGCTCAGGAACAGAGAAGGTGACGAGGAAGATTTCGGCTCAATTCATCATCTCATGGTTTGTGGGATCGAGCCCTGTGTTGGGCTCTGCGCTAACAGCACAGAGGCTGCTGGGGATTCTCTTTCTTCCTCTCTTTCTCTCTGCCCCTCCCTGGCTCGCTCGCTCTCTGTCAAAATAAATACATAAACATCACAATTTTTTTTTCCAAAAGAAACAGGCTTAAAGATGGCTCCAAATTTAGGAACGTCCTGACTCTCCATCTATGAGAGGTAAGGGGACTAAGTCATGGCATTTCACATCTGGAATTCTGCATCAGTAACAAAAAGAAGGAGTTGCATTTTTTTGGTGTTGACCTGGAACGATGCTCATCCTTGATAGTTAGTGAAGAACGCAGATTATAGAATAATATAGCCTGGAAAATAAATCAGAGAGATGGGTTGAGTGGGTTGGGGATAGAAAGAGATTATTCCGCTTGCTAGACCCCAATTTACTTAGACTCAGCATCTCTATCACCCGGGAGTTGGTCAGAATGCAGGCCATACCCCAGCCCTCCCAGTTTAAATCTCTTGTTCAACAAGACGCTTCGGTGTCTGGAATACACGTTCAATTTTGCCAAGTGCTGTTTTAGACAACTCTGGGTTGATCAAGGTGTCACAACTATTATGTATCACTCCTGCAGTCCATGAATGAAATGAAACATTTTTTGGAAAATGTGTTTGTAGAGCTAATTATCTGTAATGCTTGTTGTAATGGTATTTTAACCCAAGTGAGTTTCTACCCCCTGTGCTATGTCTCTGCCGAGGACGGAAGGCAGGTTGGACCTAAATGAGTCTGCCCCACACGCTCGGCAATGGTTTCTCGGACCTACGCTGGTCCCACAGGACCTGCACGTCCCCACAGGACCTGGATCGAGTGTGACTGCATTCGTCTGCGTGCCCGTCAGGGCCGCAGTAGCTGGGTACTAGGGCTCAGACCCTAGTCTGAGGACCTAGGGCTGGGTGCTAGGGCTGGCCTGGAGGACGGTCAGTCCTTCCGTGAGCGCTCCGTATTTGCTGAGTGGTAGAAAAGCTTTGCAGAATTTGGTCTGGTCAGTTAGGAAGCTGGCTAGACCAGGGAAATGCTATGGTTTATTGAATTGTAAATAACGTTGAACGGATCCCTTCTTCTAGCATTTTCCGAAGCAGTCTGTCACAGCCTGCTCAGTGCCTTGGGGGGATTTTTCAGTGGAGAACGAAGCAAGGCTCTGTTGGTTTTACTAATAGGATAAACAGTTCTCCTCTGACTTGCAGACTGGCAGACATCCCACTGGACTCTTTCCCTCCACATTTCCATATCCTATAAACCATCCTACGGGAAGGCTGAGCATGCTGGGATAGGACCACAATGGGGGCTCAGAAAATTGGGGAGGGATTCTCTGGCAGGAACTTCCCTTTGGAAAGAGAAGAGGGGTCTCCAAACAGAATAATGGACTTTTACAAAAGGATCGCCGGGTTGTATCCTTTGAGCCCCCCTGAAAGCCAAGCCTACACTTACCCCAGTGGCCCGTAGGATTCCCTGAGCCCTGTGAGAAACTATCCAAAGGGATCGTTGGGGATTCATGGAGTGTTACCAGCTCACGGAGTTAAAGTGCGCCCGGGTCTAATTAGCAGAATGAAGGATGAAAGCTTTGCCTCCATTGGGAGAGAAATGGTGGCCCCGGATGACCCAGCCTGGCTGCTCCTGCCCGTCTGACAAAGATGAATGGGAAGAGAAGTTCTGCTTTTGGTGAGACCCAATGAAGTGATGTCTGCATTTTACTGAAGGTCATATGCAGACACTTCACCCTTGCCAGAAGCCAGTGTGTAAACACAACCGCAGAAGAAACGCAGATCCTAGGAATGACCAGTCTGTTGACACTCAGAAAACCACACGGACCCCCACATGGAGAGCCACTGGTCCCTCTGATTCTGCAGCGTGTATTTTTACCCCCTGGTAGATGCTCTGAATGTTCTTCACTTAAACCCACAGGCTCTTTCAGTATCAAAAAGTTGTGTTTCCTCTTCCTCCCCCTAACAAAGTCAGTGTCTGTTGTCTTCTGGTTAATTGCCTGGGAATGAGCCATGCTTTCTAAAGCATGAAAAGAAAACTAATGGGTGTAATTTTTCCATGTGTGGCTCAAGCGTTTGTGCAGAGAAAAGAGGCACCAAATGGAGAAAGTGTCATTGGGGACATCTGATAGCTCTCGCCCCGCGAGAGGACCTGGTTGCTGGGATGTTGACCTAAATCTGGGAGGGACTGAAAATGAAATCAATTCAGTCCTCCTGTCTTACAGACACCAGGCTGTTCCCATGTCCCTGCCCAAGATGTCCCCCATCCCTGGAACACCTTGCTCCTTCCTCTTTGTCACTTTCCCCCCAGTCTGGCCACCTGTGTCTGAAAGTTTTCTGTTATCCTCATAATACTTGGGCAACACTTGCCCCCCGCCAGCAAGAAACGTCACATTTCAAGAAAAAGTAGCCTAGCCGAAAACAAAAATCATGAGAGGCAATCTTCATCATTGTATATAGCATGTGAAGAATATACCCAGGGGCACCTGGGTGGCTCAGTTGGTTAAACGTCTGACTTCGGCTCAGGTTGTGATCTTGCCGTTGGTGAGGTCGAGCCCCACGTCGGGCTCTGTGCTGACAGCTCAGAGCCTGGAGCCTGCTTCGGATTCTGTGTCCCACTCTCTCTCTGCCCTTCCCTCACTCATGCTCTGTCTCTCTCTGTCTCTCAAAAATAAACAAATGTTAAAAAAATAATTTAAACAAACACCCAAAGCTGAGTGTGATGGGGGTGGGGCAGGGGACAAAGAAACAGCCATTTTCTTTAAAATCCTTCTTGGCATTCTTGTCACTCTTAGTATCTTTCACTTGGATTTCATCTCTATCTTTGCAATCTCAGCTCCCAGTGAAAACATTCCCCAAACTTGGCCTAAATAATCCCTTGACTCTGGTTTTACAGCTTGTGGACTGGGGAAGCAGCCTGCCTGCGTGCCTTTCTCTGCTTTCCCATTCCTAGCTGTGGGTTCCTGGTAACTTACTTAGTCTTTTCTGACAGCTGTAAAACAGGGGCAGAGTTTATATGAGTTAATGCGTGTAAAGTACTCAGAGCTATGCCTGCCACATAGTGAGTGCTAGGTATGTGTTTACTGTTATTATTACTCATCCGCCTTCCCTCCGCTCTACTCTTTCCAACAGCTAGAAGACCCTCTCTTTCCAAAGCACAGTCTACAAGTCACTCTACCCTGCAATTTTCCATCTCTCCTGTACCCTAGGTCTTTCTACGAAAGCCGGGGCTGGGACGAGGAGGAAGAGAGGCAATGGATTATCCTGTAGCGGTTTGTGAGTTCGAGCCCCGTGTCGGGCTCTGTGCTGATGGCTTGGAGCCTGGAGCCCGCTTCAGATTCCATGTCTCCCTCTCTCCCTGCCCCTCCCCTGCTCATGCTCAGTCTCCCTCTCTCTCTCTCTCTCTCTCTCTCTCTCTCACTAATGAATAAAAGTTAAAAAAATTTTTTTAAAGCCAGGCATCGCTGTTCTGTGACTTTTAATCCTCCAGAGAGAACCTCTCTTTCCCTTTCTTGAGCCATGTCTGTAAGTCTTTCTACTCTTGTGCAGGCCACCCAGTCGACATTATCTGCTTGTCTTTCCAACTGCACCATTAACAGTGAGCTCCTTTGAGGGGAGAGAACATGTCTCGTCTATCTTGGTGTCACGGCCATGGTATTTGGTGCACCGAAGGCGCTCAGTCAAGTTGGTTACACACAACCGAGTGGGACCATCCCTTGCTTACGGAGAAGGCAGCGGTGTTATGAACTTGGGGAAAGAGAGGCTACGCAGGATGGTGTCAGAGAGGGATGGGGGCTTGCGTCCTCCCTGCTCCGGAGGTGCAGACTACAGAAAACTGCTTCACGCTGGGGAAGAGACACTCCAGCTTGCAGCAATTATTTTCTGAAGGACTCCTCGCCCCGTGCGCGAGATTAATGAGTGCTATTGACGGTAAATATAATAATTATCTAATGACATCCATAAGTGTCTGAAATACTTGGCACCGTGCCTGTGACAACATGGGAACCATTTTCCATTTAGTTCTTGAAATGGATCTGACTCATTTAAAAATAATGACAAACCAAACAGCACCAACAAAACCCATGAGTTGGATAATCTGCTGCCCCTCTGAGATTACGGGGGGCATGCTTTCCCATGCTGTATGCAGGCAGGCACCCCGCCCCTACCCGACTCGATGTGCCTTTTAAGAAGACAGGAGCTTGAGGGAATGTGAAAGCGAGGCGTCTTTGGAGGCTCAAAGCAAAGCGTCTAGTTAAAATACAACTGGGATGCACTGCCTGGGTGGCTCAGTTCGTTGAGTGTCTGACTTCGGCTCAGGTCATGATCTTGCAGTTGGTGAGTTCGAGCCCCACATCAGGCTCTGTACTGACAGCTCGGAGCCCGGAGCCTGCTTCAGATTCTGTGTCTCCCTCGCTCTCTGCCCCTCCCCTGCTCATACTGTGTTTCTCTCTCTCTCTCTCTCAAAAAAAAAAAAAAAAAAAAAAAAAAAGAATTAGATGCAACTGGGACAACCCGGCCCAGAAGCCACAATGGGGACACTTGAGTCCTGCCACCCTACCCTACCCATCTTCTGCCAGCAGAAGGCAATGCCTGGGGGCAGGCGCATGGGTAGTACTGGAAAGGAGGCGGTAATGAGGGGTGGGACAGATGAGCATTGCCTTGTCTTTCTGTGTCAAGGTCCAAGGTGACAGAAGTGTCTCAGGCGCTGGGAGGGGACTCCCGCTAAGGTAGACCATGATCAGGCCCACAGAGAAGGCAGGAGGAGGCCGTCACCCGCAGAGGGACCATGTAGGTGCGGGGTTTTGTGGAGAGAGTGGAAAACAAGGCCACAAGCTCTCGTGGACTTCAGTGTGAAAGGTATGACTTTATCCCCCATACTCTGCTACAAAAATGCCGCATTTGGTTTTCTGAGTCATACTGAGCTTGGCTTAAACCTCAGTCTTCTCCAGCGAGAAGGTACAAAAAGCTGGGACTTACATAATCCTGAGAGCCCGAGGAAGAGCCTGGGGTCACTGGGGGCCTCTGAACTACTGAGGAGATGGGGCAAGAGTCCATCAGAAGACACGGGATGAGGGAGACAGGGTGATCTGGCCAGGTGCTCACAGCGGCTAAGAGACAGGGCCGTGGTCACAAGGTCACTGGTACACTTGCCCGGGTCACAAGCCCAGGTCACTTGCCCTCTCTCCTCCCTCACCGGCCAGAACCATCCCACAGGATGGCGGCTCTCAGCAAGGCTGCGGTGGGGGGAGCTGCCGTGCGCCCACACGACGATTCTGCAGCGCCAGCGTTGTTCCGTCAGCCCGAGGGGAGGTTACGAAAGCTAAGCGAGGGGGCTCCCTGTCTCCACGTCTCGTGCCCAGAGTTCAGCGACCAAACAGGAAGTGAAACTGCAGAACCATCTGTAAGTGAAAAAATAAAGAAATGAGGAAGCCAGGAGGAGGAAGCATCGAAATGAACCCTGGTCTGGTAGCGATGATGGTTAAATAGGGCCATGACATGATCAATGACGGGAGCCTTAGTTTTGTGAAGAACGGAAAGATCATTCCAGTTGTTGCAACTTTTGCAGTAACCGGAGAAGAGCCAGGCGTACCTAGAGAACCTTACTGGTACCATCCAAGAGGATATGCTGAAGGCGTTTATGGTCAGAAATACGTCTGTATTTCACCCAGAACCACCATGAGACTTAGAGCAGACGTCTTGCAATACACAGCAAAGCACAGGCCGACATTTGATTTAATTTCAATTAGTGGACACCATAGACAGGAAGCAGGGGCCGATGCTATTCTGGAACCAGCCGACCCTACGGCAGGTGGGTTGGAGTAGATCTGGACCCCAGGCTGGCCTGACAGTTGTTGAGTTTGCACTAAGGTTGTCTCTCTTCAGGGGAATTAGGATGAACTTCTATATGGAAATAGCAAAAATGAGGGGTGGGAGAGGGCTTTGGGCTCACTTGATGGAGAAAATGTTTCAGCCTAAAATCTCTCTCTTCTTCTAAGAGCACATTGTCGGACATCAGGAGGGTCGCTTACTAAGCAGGATCCTTATGGCAACATTATTTGACTTCTTCATGCCAAGTCCTCTGCAAGGTGTTGGGGATATAAAGATTAGTTAGACCTCAAGTGCTCTGCCTGCCTAGGGACTATCTCTCATGCACCTAGTTCATCCGGTGCAGATTTAACCCCATGTGTCTGTACCAGGTACAGAAACTTTAGAACCAGAGAGTGACTTCATAGCTCATAGGATCATCCCTCACATATCAGTGGTCCTTTGAAATTTAAATAAAATTGACACCAGCCCCTGAGCTCATGATTAGGGGACAGCCAGTGCCTTCTCAAATTTTTCTGTCAATTTTCAGGGTTTCACGGACTCACGGTTCCTTCCGACCCCAAGATCCTGACAGATGTCAAACTCACAAGGCAACAAATATCTCTCTAAGCTTTTCCTTCCTCTGCTCCACTCTGACCCAGATACGGAACTCAACCTTTTTCTACAAACATATTTCATACCAGTTGGGGTCATATTAAAGAACAAGGGTGTGTAGACGGACACTGTAGTACAGGAATGAATTACCACCAGTCAGAATAGACATTAGCTATAAAAAAAAAACAAAACCTCATGTGGCCACTGGCACACACAAGCTGAAAATCAGCTATCTACACGAAGCAAACGTAGGGACAACTGATTTTAATGAAAGTACATGGACCTGGGTTTTACACTTAATGGATACATAATGGAATATTACATGGTCTTAAATTTTTAGGGCTTTCTGTCATATGGGAATTTCTCACTGGTTGACTTTCCCAGAAGTTTCTGATCTTCCTCCATATTGCTTGACGCTCTTTCCTTAAGACCCTCTTTGCCAATTCATGCCCATCTTTTTCTTCAATTTTTATGAGGTACAATGTATACACAGTACAATAAGATGTATTCATTTTAAGAATCTAAGTTAGTGAGTTTTGACAAAAGTCTGAAACCAATTAACCAACACAATCAAAATATAGAACCACCCAAAAAGTTCCCTCATGCCCTTTTGCAATAGGGATCATTTCCACCTCTGTCTCCAGGCAATTATTGATCTGCTTTAGGTCTTTCTAGTTTGGATTTACCTTTTACAAATTGTACAAACGGGATCATTCGGGTGTATTCTTTTGTGTCTATAAATCTATTCATGAGATTTAATTTCATTGGAAAACATTCTTCAGTTTATATATAATATTCACCTGCAAATGGACATTTGAGTTTTTCCCCTTTCTTGACTATTACAGAATATAAAAAATGAACATAGGTGTACAAGACTTTGTGTAGAAATATGTTTTTATTTCTCGAGTAAATACCTAGAAGTAGAATTGTTGAGTTGTATGGTAAGTGTGTTTTTATCTTCATAAGAAACCACCAGACTGTTTTCCAAAGAGGTTGTTCAATTTTACATCCCCACAAAAGATACACAGGGATTTCACTTCCTCACTATCCTCACCAAAATTAGCCATTGCCAATCTTTTTAATTGTAGCCATTCCATTGGGTATAAACCGTGGTATCTCATTATTATCTTAATATGGCTAGTGATATTAAACATCTTTTCCTGTTTCTTGGTCATTTGTATATATTGTTTTATGAACTGTCTGATTGAATCTTTTGCCCATTTAAAAAAATTTGGTTGCTTATCTTGTTATTATTACATGTAGAATTTGTTCGTACATTCTGGCTACAAGTCCTTTGCCATTTACCTGTTTTGCAGATATATATTTTTTTCCAGTCTGTGGCCCACCTTCCCATTTTCTTTATGCTATCTTGTGAAGAGAATAAGTTTTTATTTCTGACGTAGCTCAATTATGTTTTTTCTTTTATGATTTTTATGCTCTGTGTGCTAGGTAAGAAATTGACTACTCCCAAATCATCAGCGTTTTCTCCTTTTCTTTTTAGATGTGTTTACAGATTAGCCTTTACATTTTCATGATTGGTTTAACTTTTGCAAATAGTGTGGAGTAAGAGCCAAGAATTATTATTATTATTTTTAATGGATATACGGTACCAGGTTTTGGAAAGAAAATTCTTTTGAGTAGCCTTGATATCTTTGTCAAAAATCAGTTGACCATCACTCTCTGATAGCTTTCAGTGTACGGGTCTCTCACCTTCTTGGTGAAATCTATTTTTAGATATTTTATTCTTTTTGATGTAATTATAAATGGCATTGTTCTCTAAATTTATATACTTCAGTAAAAAAAAAAAAATCAGTTGACCAAATGTGAGTGAGTTTCTTTCTGGATTGTATTCTGTTCCATTGGTCTATATGTCCATCCTTTACCCCAATACCACACTGTCTTTAACACGGTAGTTTAATATTGTTTTGAAAACAGATAGTGTAGGTTCTATAACCCTGTTCCTTTCTTTCAATTTGTGTTATGAATATTATGCTATGAATGCAATTCTAGGTCCGTAGGTCACTTTAATTTTTGTAGATATTTAGAGTCAGCTTACACGTTTTTAAAAACAGAAACCTTTTGGGATTTGATTGGGGTTGCATCAAATATATAGATCAAGTTGAGGAGAAATGGAATCTTAACAATAGCAAGTCTTCGAATCTATGAACATGGTATAGATCTCTCTGGTTTTTTTTAAGGTTTTCTTTAATTTCTCTCTACAATGTTATGTGGTTTTCAGAGTATAGGACTTCTATATGTTTAGTTAAATTTGTCTATAATTAAATTCATGTTTTGACGCTTTCTGTATGTTTTGAGTTTTCTTTTCCAACTATTTGTTGTGGTTATACAGAAATTGGTTATACAGATAATTGATTTTTTAAAATTTTATGTTTATTTATTTATTGTGTGAGTGTGAGTGTGTGTGTGTGTGTGTGTGTGTGAGAGAGAGAGAGAGAGAGAGAGAGAGAGTTGGAGAGGCAGAGAGAGGGAGGGAGAGAATCCTAAGCAGGCTCCATGCTGTCAGGGTGGAGTCCAACATGGGGCTTAATCTCACAAACCTGTGAGATCAAGATCTGAGAGGAAATAAAGAGTTGGACACTTAACTGAGCTACCCAGGTGCCCCAATAATTGATTTTTTATATTAACTTTTCATGCTGTATCTTTGCTAAATTTGCTTATTAGTTCTAGTAACTTTCTTGAAGATGTGTTCAAATTTTCTACACAAATAGTCATGTCACAGTATCATCTAAATTGTCAAATTTCTAGCATAAAGCTGTTCATAACATTATTATTTTTATTGTTAGACCTTATTATCCTCCTAATATTTATAGAATTTATAGTAATGTTCTTTTTTTATTCCTGATAAGCAATTTGTATTCCATTCCCCCTTTTTTTTCTTGATCAGTCTAGTTTTCTGCTTCTTAAAATGTAATCCTCAGAATCCAGAGAATCACTTGGAAACTTGTTAGAAATGAACATTCTTGGGCCTACTCCAAACCTACTGAATTAGAAACTCTGGAGTCAAAGTCCAGTAATCCATTTTAATAAGCATTGCTGGTGATTCTAATGCATATTAAGTTTAGAAGCCACTGCTTTAGAAAGAAGTTTATGAATTTCATTGATTTAAAAAATATTTTTGGTTTAATTGAATTTCCCTATCATTTATCCACTTCCTATTTCATTCAGATTTCTGCTGTAATCTTTATTATTTCTTTCTTTCTTTCTATTTATGTTTGATTTGTCCTTCTCTTTCCATCTTCTTAAGGTGTAAGCTAAGACAATTGATTTTAGACCTCTGTTTCTTTCCAATGTGAGCACTTAAGGCATAAATTTCTTTCTAAGCACTACTTTAAGTATATTCCATAATATTTGATATGATTTATTTGCATTTTTATTTAATCCAAAATATATTCTAAACTTATGCGTTATTTCTCCTTTGGCCCTGGTAAGTTTAATTTTCATATATTTTGAGATTAGTTTTCCAGAAAGCTTTCTGCTATTGGTTTCTAATTTAAGTCCTCTGTGGTCATATAATATAATCTTTATGATTTCATTTCTTTTAAATTTGTTCAGAATTTTCTAATGTTTCAGCAGATGGTCTATATTGGTGAATTTTCCTCAGGCAGTTGGAAAGAATGTGCATTCTGTTATTGTTGGATAGAGTGTCCTATAAATGTCAGTTAGGTCAAGTTGCTTGATAGGATTGTACTTACTGACTTACCGATTTTCTTTCAATTACTGAGAGAGCAGTATTGTAATATCCAGCTGTAATTGTGAATTTATTTCTCCTTTTATGTTAGTTTTGCTTCATTTATATTAGGTGTCTACACTGTTAGGATCATCATGTCTGTTTGACAAGTCGATTCTGTCATTATGGAAACGTTCTTACTTCTATTTTTTCTATTCTATAGCCTACTTTGTTCACTATTGATATCATCACTTTAACTTTCTTTTTATTAGTGTTTTCATTATATATATATATATATATATATATATATTTTCATACTTTTATTTTTACTTATCTATGTAGTTGTAGTGTAAGTGAATTTCTAGACAGTATATATTCAGATCTTGCTATTTGGGTCTTGTGTTTTTATCTGTTGTGACAACCTATCACTTAATTGGAGTGTTTCAATCATTCATATTCAGTGTAATTATCAATAAGTTTGTGTTTATATTTACCAGCTTGCTGCTTATTTTATACTTGTCTAATTTATCCCCCTCACTTTGGGTTTTGTTTTTGTTTTTGTTTTGCCCTTTTGACTTTTTTTTGTTGTTTTATTTTATTTTTTTTTTGTATTTCATTTAGTGTCCTCTATTGGCTCATAAATTTTTGTTGTACTTCAAGTTCACCATATAGCTTTTTAAAAATCGTAGTCTACCTTCAAATATGTTCTATCACTTCATTTTATGAAAGAGACTTGGAACAGTGTGTTTCTGCTTTTCTCTCCCATGTTTTGTGCTGTTGCCATCTTAAATTTTCCTTCTATGTATGTTTACACTTATATATTTTTTCTGTTTAAACAGTGAATTTTTTCATGTTTATTTTTTTATTTTGAGAGAGAGAAAGAGAGAGACAGAGTACGAGTGGGGGAGGGCAGAGGGAGAGAAATAGAATCCGAAGCGGGTTCCAGGCTCTGAGCTGTTGGTGCAGAGCCTGACGCAGGGCTTGAACTTGTGAACTATGAGATCATGACCTGAGCTGAAGCTGGACACTCAACAGACTGAGCCATCCAGGCGCCCCAACAGTGATTTATTTCTTAAAGACTTTTAAAAATGAGAAAAATCTATTTGTATTTATCCATATATTTCCCATTTCTGGCACTCTTCATTCTTTAGTGTAGTTCTGAATTTCTATCTGGTTTCAAAGGCGGTGGTTTTAACAGTGGGTTTGGGGAAGGATTGGTGGGAAATTAGGTGAAGGAGGTTGGCAGTAACCCGCTCCTAGAAGACCTTTGGTGCCATCTTGCAGACTTTAAATTACCTGAAAGCAATGCCGGTTACATGACCAAATTTGGCTTATAGAAAGATCACTTTTACATCACTGGAAAAATTTATTGGAGGAGCTGGAGAACACTCAGCTCTCTATTGCAATAAACAGAAAGGATGATCCAGGCCTGGAGTGATGTCACCCCATAGAGATGCAAGAGAAAGAACTGATTCAAGAGAATTTCAGGACCAGGTGGTTGACCTGATGTTTGGAGGAGAGAGACTTGGAGAAGCACGGATGACTTCTGCATTTAATACCTTGGGTGACCAAACACGATCGTGACACCAGCCGAGACAGAGAGCACAGAAGAGCTAGTCTGAGGGAGAGGTGATGAGTTCAGCAGTGAATGCATTGCATTTGAGCTGTTTGTGGGTTACCTGACTGGAGGTGGAGGAAGGTGCAACTCTGAGGAAAGGTCAGGGGTAGGCCTTTAAAATACAAAATCACATCCATGAGTATTTGTCAGATCAGACTATTTGCCAAAGGCAGAGTTTGTCAAGGTGTGTGGTAATGAGTCACGTGCATTGGATTCATCTGTAGTGCAGAATAAATTTGGCAGGTTCCCGGCTGCCAGCAGGAACAAGAGCCTACATTAACAAGCCCCGCAGTTGACGCTTAAGTTAAAAACCAAAACACCCTGATTTAAAAAGAAGAAATTGAATATGCAAGTCTCCTCTCTTATGTGTTTTCTCTCACGTGCAAAAGGTGTGTGAAATCTTGAGAACTGAAGTTGGGAGATACCTGGCGTTGGATGTCAAGTGGAGGGTGAGGAATATGAAGTTAGTAAACAGGTCTGCAAAAGGAAATGAGAGAAAGAGTTTGCAGTGCAAATGGAATTTTATCTTCAAGTTGAAGGAAAAGACACTTTGGAGTCCGCGGATAATTATATATGACATGATAACAGGAGGCTACCAAACTGCTGATGATGGCACATATCAGGATGATTTATGTAAGAAAGCAGCGACGGAACCATCCTTCCTAACAAGACATGCCCATGTGGCATAAGAACACAAGGACTGCCCATGTGGAGTAAGCCCACTGTCATGTCCTTCACAGCGGGACAGAGGATGAATCCTTGGGCTCCATGAGGTTCTTCTTGAGATCAGCCCACGAGGTTAGAGTTTCACCTTCTTAAATTCCAGTTGTCTCCAATATAGATTGTGACTCTGTGTAAAGATTTATATAAGTACTTACATAAAGTGCTTGCGTAACTACTCAAAGATAGGCAGAGAAAAATGCTACACTGGATGATAGCATGCTATTGCATGGATGTGTTGATATTATTTATGAAATGTAAAGAAAGAAGCTGAGGCCTTCGCATTGTTTAATATCAATTATTAATTTCTCCTTGGAATTATTATTCTCCCTGGAAATATTAATTTCTCCTTGGAGGTTTCGGAAAAATGGAGATCATGTTTAGCACATGAAATACTAATTCAAAGGCAGTTAAATAAGAGGTTGGGGATGGTTAGCTTTCAGATATTGAAAGAGTTACTATAATTACTAACATTATTGGACATGGTCAATGCCCTGTTTAAAACGTTTTACGTATACTATTTCCTTTAATCTCCCCCAAAGCTCTTCCATGATCCCATTTTATGAATGACAAAGCCAAGGCACAGAATTCTCCCCAGGTTGCAAGCTGGTGAGGAAGAGTCAGAGCTAGGATTCAAGTCCAGGGATGTGGCTGTAGGAGACTGCACACCATAGACAAGGAGACAATAAAGAATAGATACAAGGTAGGGTCACTGAGAAAAGAATAAAGCTAAAGAAGCGAAAGGTGCTTTCAATAAAATATTTCTGGCTTACTGGAAAATCGTATAAGAAGCCAAGGTTAAAAAGTACACAGAACAACATGTATCTTATATTTAAAATGAAAGGGCTTCCATGTAACTGATCTTTAAGACTCCTTGCTAGAATTCCACCATCTGATGATGCAAATAAGAAAACTGTGAACCCAGGTATGTTCTGAAAGCTCTCTGGCATCCACGATCCCCTGCAGTCACTCACTGAAGTTCTACCTATGGATATACACGAACAGGTCAAGAAATAGAGTATGAAATACGGTTAAAACAATGGAGAACAAAAGATGGATGTTAAGACCACCTCAAAATAAAAATGAGAAATGAGGCCTGCAAAGTTCCTCATTAAAGGGGACCCAGAAAAGCTGGGGGAAGTCTCGGGGGTCCCTTCAACTGTTTCTGACGTCAGAAGAAATGAAGGGTTTACCGGGAATCAGCACCTGGCTGGTGGAGAGCTACTGAAGACTGCTTGCTTCTGGACCAGACGGGCTTACTTCCGGGTGTGATGAAAGCTCCTGGGAGGGCTAAACTGGCCTTTGTTTACGGATTTTAATGAAATTTGGGGAAAGGGAAAAATGGCAAAATCTGTAGTAAAAT
Organism: Panthera tigris; assembly: GCF_018350195.1. Lineage (NCBI taxonomy): Eukaryota > Metazoa > Chordata > Mammalia > Carnivora > Felidae > Panthera > Panthera tigris. The sequence goes on along the minus strand of NC_056667.1, from coordinate 210,040,441 downwards.
AAGTATCGCCCACTTTAGTTAGGAGAAAACTATAGCCTCCCTCACTGCAGTGGATTTTGACCATAAAAACATTTGCAAGTATTTATTACCCTCAAAGCAGGAAGAAGAACTGAAAGAATGAAGCACAGGGCCCATCGAGGCAATAAATGGGGAGAGGCAGGCTGCTTGGAGACCGTCTTCAGGGATCTAGAGGAGGCATCACAGAGGTCTGGGGTTGCCCCGTGGCCTCATCAGCCGGACGAAGAGAAAAGTCTTCCCGGCAGCAGGCAACTTGGGGGCCACGATGAAGGTGGGTGAGCGCACGTCTGTGTGAGTCTGGCTTTACCCTTGCGGGGGGTTAAAGGAAACTGGAGTCATATTGGTGAAAAGCCAGGCCTCCAGTCCAGTCGAGTAAAATCTCCAGCAGGAGGCAATAGGTATATTGAACAGCAGTGCGGGTGGTCACACACAATGCTAACCCAAGTGAGATACAGCATAACGCTCAACAGTGCTGGAGAGAAGCACTTCATACAATTCAACATAGAGTGATTTGGGGAGGAGGGTGGTAAAAAATGTTGGAAGACATCAAGGTGTGAGAAGGACCCTTTCAGGCAAATGCAAAATTCAAATGATAAAGGAAATGAAAGAATAATGAAGAGAATGGAGATGTTCCGAAAATTGGCCAAGTGTAATTCTAGAACAGAGGGTATGTGGCCAAGCAATTTTAATAGAGCCGTACATGCTGATGCCAACAGGTTATGTGCATCTTTGTTGGAGATTTTTAAAAATTTGTTTGTATAACAGTACGGATAATCTGATTCAGAGGCAGCTGATATCCACATTTCCTAAGGATTAAAGAGTAATGCCTTTCAAAATACATTTAATAAGGAGCTTGGGGAATGATAAGCAGGGGACATTTCATCTGTTACGGAGGGACAACGTTTGCAATTTTGCACAGGTCACTCTCAACCCCTGATGCGGTGTCACAAACCAGTTAAGTAGGTAGTTCACAAATGGCCCTGCAGATAAATAAATATTTGAATGAGAAAGAGCTCAGCTATTAGTGCGGGAGGACACAAGAAAATCAGAAAAAGTGTTGGATGTGTTTTAAAAATCTGCAGGAGAAAGTAAGGTGGAAGATTTTAAGTCGGTTTGTATAGTTTTTCAAATGAAAATAGGGAAGCACGAGTAAACAGAATTATAAGCACAATAATTTGGTGAAGTCTATTCAAAGCTAATTTTTATGATTTTAAATTGTATTGTAAGTTTGATTTGGAAGATATTTCTAAAAACACCCTCTCTGAAATAATTCTATCCCTGCACAAACTGGAGGTTTTGACCGGATGTGCAGCATCAGGAGCATCCCCCAGCTCCCCGGCTCCTGCCCTGGCTCTACCCAGCTCCAGCTACAAAAACCGACTATCAGCAGGCTCCTGGCTGCCCAGCCTGAACCACTGAGAATCTGGTTTGTACGGCGTTAGTGTCTTCTTTATTAAACGATGAGGTAGTAAGGTAGAGGTTAGAGACAATGTCTGTAAATTCAGAAGTAGCTCCTCTCTTGTGTTATCATGCCCACACTATAACTCCGGGTTCCCACTTGCCACGCCCCGCCCCCACTATGGAAGACAGTCTGCGATGAGGTCCCTTCTCCATGCCTCTGTGGTTTGGGTTCCATTCTACTTCAACCCTGAACACAGCCCTATACTGCTCCTCTCAGATCATTCCCGTGAGTCTTTTCTCATAAGTAGACTGAGCTTCCAGGGCTCTTACCTTGACTTGTGTGGATCTCCCAACCTTTACTAGGGGGCATTTTGAGAATCCTATCGTTGCCGCTCTTAACACCCCACGTGGACGCCAACCCGGCTTCAAGTGGATTTCTCATGGACTGCTGGCCTTTCTCTGCGGGCGGCTACTCTTACCTCCCTCAGTCAGTCTCTGGAGTTCCCGGCAAGTCTTATATCAGTGTTTGTGGGCAGCTGTGGACCATCTTCTACCAGAAAACAAGACATAGTTTGATTCTTCAGGAAGTGATCATTTTCACTGACAGAAAAATCTTTTCAACAAGGATCTAAAGCTATGGCTACGTGAAAATCTGTATCAGTCAGGGTTCTCCAGAGAAACAGAACCAATAGGAGACTGTGTGTGTGTGTGTGTGTGTGTGTGTGTGTGTGTGCTTAGTGTGGGCCGGCAGGCCCAAAATCCCTAGGGAGGGCCAGGGAGCTGTAACGGAAACTCAGTTATATGCCTACCTTTAATAGGGTGGTTTCTAGAAAATAAGTACAAAGTCAACTATTTAAAATCAGATATCAAAACAATTTTCAGGAAAAAAATGTGGTTTTCTTTTGTTAAAAAAAGAGAACATTCTAAAAAATGTATCTTCTCATACCTTGCAGTCTGGCTCAAACGTGAGATGAAGGATAGCATTGACAGGAGAAAAACCTACCGAACTGAATGAGGGGGATGTATTAAAATATTTATCTAAAATTTGTTTGGTTGGAGGGTTTATAGAGCTAAACTGACATGTTTATATAAGCTTGAGAACATTCTGTGGATTGAGTTAGAAGAGACAGCGTGTACTAAATATATAGATTCAAAAGAATACATGTGGGTCAGTGAGGCACGTGGAGACACAGGGTAGATAAAGAGAGAGACTGTCGAGACCCTATGTTCTTGAGATCAGAGCATATAAGCGAGCCAGGAACTTAGTTTGACTCAGAACAAGCGGTCAGAGATCTCAAGAAACAGGCAGTGTCAGAGTCATTCTTTCTTGCCAGGAAATAGCATTCTTTCCTCAGGCTAATGATTTATAATGAGTAGAGCCACCTGCAAATACGCTACAAAATAGGAACAAAGGCGCAATCTTGAAAGTTTCCATGTTGGAGACAGGGCTTGGGGGTGAATTTGGAAGGGATTTGAGAAGAAAGAGACTATGGTGAAGGGTTTGGGTTGGGAATAAAAGAGATACTCGTTTGTATCGAAGAGCATCTTGGGCGTGGTACATGACTCCCATTTATCTTGTCACTTGTCAGCACAAAGAAGCCCGGTGGATTCCTGGCTTGTCTGGTATTCTCTCTGGACGGAAGAGGACCCAAGAGGATTAAACAAGATCATGGGTATTAGACCAGTGTTGTAACGTTATTTTAGGGACAAAGAGATCTCCAAAGAGGGATTTGTGGCATTCAGAATAGTTGAGGAGCATAGATTGGACTGACTACACAGGAAGTCCTGGAATGAAATCATACTGAAGAGAACTTGTCTGAGAAGTCGCTGGAGTAATCAGGACACGGTTAAGAGACTAAAGCTCACAATAAGCTGGGTCTGAGTAAATGAGTAAAGATAGAGGCTGTATACATTATGTGCCGAGCCCAGTTCCTTGGGATGGACGATGAGATTCCGACCGGTAACAAAGGGAGAGAAGCTTTGGTTTCTATCTCCTCCAACAAGAAGAAAGATGGTAAAATGATTTGCTTTATAGTCTCGCCATAAGATGGGAAGAAAAAGGGAAGGCGGGTGGGGAAGTATTAATGAACGTTTAGCAATTTCAGATACTTTGTTTTATAAGGACCAAAGTGAACAAACCTGTGCGTGAGCTGAGTCACCATCAGGAATCTGGGAACCATCTGACCCTGGAGAATGGAGTGGGGCCAGGGGATTAGCGATGAACAAATGCTCTTCCAGTTTTGAAAAAAGGAATTCTGCAAACAACACATTGGCAAATCTGATTTTATTCCCGGGAAGGCTTCTAAAATAGAATATTAAACAGATGGCTTGTGAACACAGAGGAGAGGAAGCAGTGACTCACTAGGGAAAGTCATGCCAGACTCATAATCATCCTCTTTTTTATCACACTCCTAGATTGGTGGGACAGGAAAAATTGGGGGACACCTTTAGAAAATCCTTCCTTGATTTCAAAAGAGCATTTGCCATAGACTCTCATTATAGCTTGGTAAACACAAGAATGAGCTATTAGCCGGAAGTTGGGACAGTGAAGGTGAAATTGTGGCTGTTTGAACAATAACCTCCAAAAGAGTGTTGATTAATAGGTTGATGTAAACTGGATGAAATGTTGAGGCGAGAGGTCACATGGCTCGGTTCTTGGCTGACTTCAACATTTCATCAGTCGCTTGACTAAGGACGTAGAAGGCCACATAAAATTTGCGGATGATACAAACCTGAGTGACAGAAAGAGCTAATATGACAGATGCATGAATTGAGATTCAAAGCTATTTTGACATCTAGAACTCTAGGCAGAAACCAATGAGACAAAATTTAACAAGGACAAATGTAAAATTCTATACTTAGAACTTCACGGGTATGGAATGTTAATGACCTGCCCAGATTTCCGACCCCTCAGGCTCTAGCACTGGCTATGGAATCCATGTGTCTGCTGTTTTGCCCCCTGGCATGCCCCTTTAATTTCCCTGGCCTGAGGTGGGAATATGAGAAACTTTTTATTAGTATTTCCAGCCAAGATGTTGGACTAGCTCTAAGGTTATTACTGCAATTCTTACTTATACACAGTGTTCACGGTAATTGAATCCCAGATTCTATGGCCCTGATCTCCAGTCTCTCTTTGTGTCCCTGAATCAGCTGCTCATCATTAGCCCATTTGGATGTCCGTGACAGTTGGTGCTACGGAGCTCAGCAAATGCCCCCACACTGGCCCTGCTTTAATAATTGTCCTTTATCTTGGGCCTTTGTTGGAAGCACGTAACTTCTAAGTTTGATACATGATTTGAATGCACTTCAAGCTCTTTCCTCCCATAGGCAGGCTGGAAATATAGATTTAGGTCCAAAGCATGAAAGCAATCAGCTAGGTTGAAGTTGAAGCCAGAGATGTGACGATGACCTCCAAGGAAGCAGAGCAGGTGCAGAGTAAATGAAGGGAGCCAAAAACTGAAGTTGGAGGGAAACCAGAGCTGGGGTTACAGTAAGGAAAACTGCCAAAGACATGGAGAACAAGACGGCTATAATGGTGGGAGGTAAACCAAGAAAGACTACCACAGAAGGCAAAGATGTAGGCAATTTTCAGGAGGAGGGATTGACCAATAATGCTAACCACTGCTAAGATGTCCAAAAGGATAAAAGACCTAACATATTTCTATTGGATTTAGCAAAAGTTAGATCACCAATGACACTGGCAGACAAAGCTTCTGGGTGGGGTGGGGGGAATGGAGGAAAAGGCTAATTTCCAAAAGTTAAAAAGGAAGTAGCCTGGAGAAATGGAGACGGTGAGCATCTCCTGCGTACTTGAATAAGGAAAGAGAATGACAGGGCAGTAGCTGGATAGGGCGAAGTGTTAGATGAGGGAAGACTGTGTGTGTGTGTTGTTTATATATGTGGCTGGTAAAATGCTATTAGAAGGAGAAATGGAAGGTTCATAAAGAAAATGTGGGGTTTTTTGAAGTGTCTTGAGTTTTTTTCTTTTTAATATATGAGACTTATTGTCAAATTGGTTTCCATACAACACCCAGTGCTCATCCCAAAAGATGCCCTCTTCAATACCCATCACCCACCCTCCCCTCCCTCCCACCCCCTGAAAATGTGTTTGTGATGGAGGAAAATCCCTACAGATCCATCTGTATATCTTCCTGTTCCTCCTCCCACCTTCCTTTCCTTTTCTCATCCCACTTACACTTCTTTCTTCTCTAAGGCCTTCTGTTCCCCTCTCCATCCTTTTTTCCTTTGGAGGTCAGGGACCATGCTTTGTATTTTTCTGTATTAACATCACCCTCTTCATAGTCTTGCTTGACTGGGCTCAATGACGTCATGTCTGAATGGATGCATGAACTAACATGAATGGGGGTTGCCCAAAACACATACTAGTAACAGAATTATAACACCCTAGTCAATGTACTTTGTTAGGATCAGACACTAACAAAAATATTTTAAGAGATGTGCATATTAACTAGGGTGTACCTTGAAGCAAAGATAATGTCCGGATGGATGAGGGTTCTGGAAAGCATGTCACGTGTGGAAACTTTGGAGGATCTGGAGATAGTTGGCTCAGAGAGTACTAGCCTGAGGGAAGAAGGGAGAACAGATTTGCTCCATGTTTCTCTGAGGGAAAATCTTAGGACCGAAGCACATAAGTTACAGGAAACTGAAGTTACAGTAAGTCCCCCTTTATGGGTGGAGGATGCCTTCCAAGACCGCTGGTGGATGTTTGACACCAAAAATAGCACCAAACCCTACATATACTATGCTTCTTCCTGTGCAGGCATACCTATGATAAAATTTTATCTATAAATTAGGCACCGTAAGAAATTAACTACAATAACTAGTAATAAAGTAGAGCAATTGCAACAATATACTCTAATGAAAGTTATGTGGTCTCTCAAAATGTTTGATTGTACTGTACTCACCCTTCTTATAATGATGTGAGATGATATAATGCCTACATCATGAGATGAGGAGTGGGGGAATGACGTAAGCGCTGCGATGTAGTGTGACTATTGACCTTCTGCTGATATGTCAGAAAGAGGATCATCTGTTTCCAGACCATGGTTGACCACTGGTAAGTGGGGGGGGGGGCACTTACTGGGGGACTTACTAACTGGGAGGACTACTACAGTTTGATGTTTGGAGGAATGTGCCATACGAGTCCTCTGAATAATTGCCTTCCTATTGCTAGAAACTCGAGCCAAGTGACATTGCCTCAGGGAAGAGATGGCTCCTTATAGTCCCAAGATGGCTTTTCAGTTCTCTCCTAAAAATTCCCAGCAAAAGCCCTGGTAATACTCCTTCTGGACGACCTAGATCATCTGTCCATCTTCACAATGGCCTGGGAAATGGAACAATCTAGATCTTGGCTTATGTGTTCCATCCCTAGCTCTCTCTTTACCTAAACCACAGGGATCCCTAAATCAGGCAGCGCTGGGAAAGGAGGAATGGAGAAATTGATTTTGGAAGGCCAATAGAAAAATGCACATTGCAATAATATTCTCTGGGACATTGTCCTAATTGGGAAGGGGTGCCCATGCTGAAGGTTCAGAAGGAGAAAGAATCAAGAAATTGTTAGTTGTGGACACTTGACAGTTTTTCCTCCCCTGAATATTGACTGGAAATTCTGCCTTTCTATACTCCTTTCTACCCACCCCTTTTTTTTCATTGTGTGCTTCTCTTTATAGTTCATGTCTTCGTTTCTCCCCTCTGTCTCTCAGAACCCCAAATCAAGTTTAGTATGAGGTGAGAGAGCACAGAGCAGGTACAGCTAAGGGGTGGTGAGAAGATATCCCAGTCTTACCCATTCCCCCACTTTTCCCCCCAATGCCCTTCCACCCCTGGGTCCGAGAGCTCTGATTATATAGGAATAAGATATTTTTTAGGGTGACTTCATAATTAGTCAATGAGTGTCAAAAGACTATTTTGCCTATTCATTAAAATTATTGCTGGTTTTGAGGTTTGATTCGTTTTTATCCTATGGCCCAATATTCTATTGCATTTCTGCATTCAATCCATTGTTATTGAGTTTTTGCTCTTTTTTTTTTTATTAATTTTTTTAGAGAGATAGAGAGAGCACACAAGTGGGGGAGAGGGGCAGAGGGAGAGAGAGAGACTCCCAAGCAAGCTCCACCCTCAGTGCTGAGTCTGATGCGGGGCTTGATCCCACAACCCTGGGGTCATGACTTGAGCCTAAATCAAGAGTTGGACCCTCAACCAACTGAATCACCCAGGCACCCCAAGTTTTTTCTCTTTAAATTTATAGTCATCGATGACCACCATGGGGCGTGCAGAGCGGGCCACACTTCATGGCTTCATCAATGCATGGATCAGACCCAAGGACCTCTCCGTCCACAGTCATCACCTTCTGACCTTTTCCTGACTCTTCTCTGTTAATCTGATAGTGCAGTCAGCCAAGACTCTGTGTATTGATTGGTCTGTAGGCTATTGGCCTATAGAAGCGCTTGGCCTCACTTATTTCCATCCTCACTATTAGTTTAGAATTCCAATGCCAACTTTACCCAGTACCCTTCTGACCTATGCAGTGCGATCAGTGAACTCCAGGCTGGGCCCCAGGACTGCCAAAAAATATTGGAGGTGAGACAGGGAATCTGACTGCACATATGAGTAATCTGGTCATTTCTCTTTTTGGTGGGGGAAGAAAGCCAGTTCTGCAGTTCACTTCCCCATTGGCATTCGCAGAGATGCTGCTCTCATGATCCCTGGGGGTAAAATTTGCAAAAAAAAAAAAATATATATATATATATATATATTTTTTTTTTTTTTTCAAGTTCTGCAAATTTTTGTGCTTAAAGAAGTTGCTTTCTATTTTTTCCCCCTCCAGCAACAAAGACTCTGGCAAAACCCGTCTCTCCTGGGCTGGATGCCATGAACAAGAATCTATGGGAGAGAAAGCATTAGAATTAAGTGTAATCTCTAGGGTTAGATGACTCACTTGGTGTCTTTTCCAGGCACATATTGGTTTGCTGATTTGTCATGCTTCCCCTTGCTCTCCCCAGAATGATCAAGAATCACCCTGTTTAATTTTCTGACTTTGCTGTTACGTACTGCAACAGCCATTAATCAGTCAGAATTCTGAAAGTATCAATTTGTCGCAACTTGTTTTCGTCAAAGCACGTTTGCAATGACACGAGAAAAAGAAATGATACTTGTCTTTCTTCACTGCCATTCTCCCAAACTTCCGGAGAATTTGTTAGGGCAATGGCAGTGTCAGCATTAAAACATGATGTACTAGGGCACCCGGTGGCTCAGTCGGTTAAGCGTCCAGCTTTGGCTCAGGTCATGATCTCACGGTTCCTGAGTTTGAACCCCTCATCGGGCTCTGTGCTGATGTCTCAGAGCCTGAAGCCTGCTTGAGATTCTGTTCTCCTTCTCTCTTGTCCCCTCCCCTGCTTCTGCTTGTTCTCTCTCTCTCTCTCTCAAAAATAAATAAACATTAAAAATTTTTTAAAAATGATGCACAAACTTTCTACCTGGGGAAAGACGCTCACATGTCTCATCAAATCATCAGCCAAATCAAATTAAAAATGTAGAAAAGCAGATGACTGCATACCCAGTCATTCCAGCTAAGGAGTAGAAACTAACCAAAGGTGTCTTAGGCGTGTTTGATTCGGTTTACTTATGGGCTGCATGGGTGAGGGACATAGCACCCAGGGAGAATTAGCTGCATTTGTTTCAAGCTGATGGATGTTTAAGGCCAGGATCCTTATCAATGCCACCCCACCCTACGCGTGGTCCACCTTCTAGGAGGCTTTTTCTGACTTCTTCCTGGACAAGTAACAAAGCCCAGATGATGCATCCGCCACCACAGTTATGCTTTTCTGTCAATCTGTGACTCTTCTGTGCTTTTCCTTGTAGAGATTTGAAGGTTTGTCATAAAACTCTCCCATATGCACCATTTGACCCCAGTGATTTCTCTCTCACTGTAATTTGAGATGCTGCCCAAGGTGTAAACACTGGTTAGAATTCCAATTTCCCTGGGCTTGGGTTATTTACTAATATAATGAATATACATGTACGTCTTTGTTAACATCAACTAAACTTCAATACATAGAATGTAACTTGCAAAGTTGACGTATTAATACCCCTACAAAAATTTAATAGTAAACAGATAACTTGGGGTTTGGGTTGTTTTCTGATGCTCAATATTGCCTTCTCTGTCATTGTAACTTTTAGGATTGGATAAATTACAATCCTAGCCAGGCCAGATGAGCTTGAAAATTTCCTTCTCTGAATCTATTTTTGTCCCCATTTCTGGTTTCCATCTCCTGGGAGCGAGGACTGTGATTGTCTAGTTCATTTTGCTAAATCAGACAACATATATCTTCTACTTCTTTATCCTTCTATGAAGTTTTTTATTTGTTTTTTGTTTTCCTTAGGTCAGGTCTTTCTCTAGGCGCTGAATTAGGCCTGATTCTAGAAGGCAAAATCTGGGGCATGGGGGTGTTGGTTAGCAACTAAAAATAATTACAAAGTCATGTTACATAAATTCCTCAATGAAGAGCCCTTATGAGGAGCCATCAATGGTGGTCGAAAAATCACAGGGTTGTTATTTTATTTATCTTATTTATTTTATTCCTCCATTTAAGCTAAACAGAGGAAACCCCATCCACAGGGGGACCAGTCGAAAATGCCTTTTCAAGAATGTCCTTTAGACTAATCAAAATAAAGATTGTAAAGCCTAAACAGCCCATATGAGTGTCGGAAGGATATGGTTCAAATGTTCAGTCCAAGGAAGAGAAGAGTTATATATGCAGAACTCTAGGCTCACTTAAAAAAAAATAGACTCTTACTCCATTTGATTTTCTAATGACCTGAAGATTCTCTGGACATTGGCAAAGCCTAACAGACTAGCCAATCATAGATGACAAGAGCCACACAATTTCTCCTGTGGACCACTTAATTGTTTATTACGACCAAACGATGTATTAATGTGGTTGACCCACGAATGATAATTCTAACTTCTTTTGGCGGGGGGAGCACAAAAGTCTGTTTGAATTTTAGTATCTGAGATTTTAGTTCGTGATACTGAATTCTTTGAACATCTCCTATGGTGTTATCAGTCTAACTGTGTGGTCCCTTCAAACCCACATGCCAAAGTCTTGATCTCCAGTACCTCAAAGTTGCCTGTATTTGGCGATAGGGCCCTTAAAGAGGTAACAAGGTTAAAATGGGTTAGGGTGGGCCCTAATTCAATCCGACTGGTGTCCTTATGAGAAAAGAGGATCAGGACACGCAGAGAGACACTAGGGATGTGTGAGTACAAAGGAAAGACCAAACGAGGACACGGTGAGAAATGTTTTTGCAAGTCAGGGAGACAAGTCTCAGAAGGAACCAAACCTGCCAACACTTTGATCTTGGACTTGTAAATGTGAGAAAATAAATTCCTGTTGTTTATGCCACCTGGTTGCTCGTATTTTGTCATGGCATTCCTACCAAGTGGACACCATGCCTGTCAGCAAACTAATACACGAGCTGTATCGGCTGTTGATCGGGCTTGCCCAGAAGTTCGGATGATGTTGGGTTATAACTACTATGCAACACATTAGACCAAGCTGAGTTTCCATACCCAGAATGGACTAAAACTCTGGACTAGAAATTTTATTTCCTCTAAGGACTCTATATGAAAGACTGTACAGTCATCTGACAGCGATTAAGAAGCTTATTTCTCAATGAAACCCACCTCCAGTTCTACCTCTCCACATACCCTTCCACGAAGAATCACAATTCCTTGTTTGGCGCAGTGAAAGTTTGCTATAACACATTGGAAGTGTGTAGCATTAGCATTCCTTGCTTTTTAGAGTTTACTGACCTGCACCCGGTCACCCTTCTGCTCAGCACCTTCACGACCCAGAGGATCCACTCTGTGAAATGTCCTCGTTCAGAAGGGCTGAGAAGTCCCATTGCAAGCCATCAGCGTGGCAGCTGGGCATAAACAGGACAGTGGGGGAGCATCCGGCATCTGGATATCGGTGCCTCAGATTGCTCTTTACTCCTTTTGTGTCCATGACCTTAAGCCATGGTGGTTCAGGTGCTAGGTTGGAGTTCACCTGTCCTCCAAAGACACTCAAGCGTGTATTTTTGGTCTCTAATGTTTATTTCAATTTAGCATGTGGTCAAAGGAGGATGAAGTCCAAGGGGGTTTCTCTGCAGCTGTCGAATTTGTGGGTTTGGTGAGACCAGGTGCCATCTCCACCATGGAGTCATCTGATGCAAGTGACCTACGCTTCTACCAACCCCACACTCATCTTAAATGTTAGCTGCACACCGTGTTATGTCAATACGGTCCAGAATACGTAAGATTAAGACGTCTCCCACGTGTCTCCCACTTAACTCCCTTGTATCAGTTAGAGCTTTTTGATGGAAGCAACAAAATACACCCAGGCTAAGCTCAGCAAACAAATGAACTATATCCATATCTGTATCTAGGGGAGGTCGCAAGATTAAACAAACAAAACACACACACGCACAAAACCCCAAACTAAAGAACAACGCAACACTGACAACCAACAAGTGAAGCACCAGACAAAACAATGAAGAGAAAATGGGCAGCTCCAAAATGTTTGGGTAGCGAGAGCGGCCAGAGTTTTGTTGGGCATTGCTGCTGGAATTAATCAGTTTCAACTGGCCTCGGTGTCTTCATGACTCGCACATGACTCTAGTCTAGGGAGGGACTGGACCTCTGACCCGTAGGAATAGGTCTTTGTCTGGAGAGGTCAAGGCACCTTGAGTATCAACAGTTCCATTCTACTTGTGCAGTGAGGCAGAGCCCATTCCCCTTACTCTCCGCACCCCCCAAACTCATTATGGAAATTTCAAAAGAAGGGGAGAAGGAGAGTGGCAGCCAGCAAACAGCCAGCCTGAGCTTCTTCCCCAGGGTGAGCTGCATGTGAACATCACTTTGGTAGTTTGGGGACACTTTAGCGCGCATCCCGGCAGCGTTCCTCGATGCTCCTCCTCAACTGGCCACTGGCCCACCCATACTGTCCGATGGACAGAAAGTGTCCCTTCTGCTGTGTCCTCTCTATGGGGCACCCATCGGCTGCTCTTGGGGACCCCTCTGGATGCTCCATCTCAGTACATCTGGCCCTGGATTTGTGGCACACTTGTTCTGAAGCCCTCCGAGATGTTTTGGCACAACGGAAAGCTTGTTCGTGTAAATATTATTATTAATAGCCATTATCGGAAACAAGGAACATCTTGATAGCATGAGTAAAAGAGGAACCAGTTCTGATTGGGTGCCAAGAGAAGCAGCTGTGTGGAGCAGACACGGAGCTCCGAGCTGCCCAGACGTGCTGGAGAGCTGCGCCTCACTTTTGCATTTTGGTAGAACTTCCCAGAAGGTGGGAGCCTCCCTGGGAGGTTCTAGGTGTTGCAACATGAATCTATGTGCTTTAAGGCAATGTAAGCTTTTTCCTTAGGCTGGCTGCATTTGCAAAAACTCCCAAGAACCACATCCTGTCCTTCTGAGGCTTCCAAATGAGCATGTGTGTTCATGAGGCAGAATATTTCAGACCTCCTTGGTTCTGGGAGCAAGAGCCCATTTGTGTCTCTTCCTTCTGGTACCCCAAAGGTCCAGAGAGTTGGGGTGCAAACGGAGGGAGGTCCACCTGGGAGTGAGAATCATTCAAAGTCACAACAAAGTGACATTTCCTATTACGATTAAACCAATCACAAAATCCAGCCAAACGACATTGCGAAATGACACCTCCTTAGTTATTGTACTGTTGCATAATGGTTAAGGCGTCCAACACTCAAAGGAGACATGCAGTTGTATTGAGTATGATGGCATGAGACAGAGCCAGAATACTCAGTGTGGTATTCACAGTGGTTTGACCCTCCCTCTACTGAGGAAGTTGTGAATGGAACCAAGAGCTTCATGGCTGTACGCGTGGCAGAGGGAGATCTTGCTGGAAGTTCTTGTGGCGCCTGTGTAACTTCCTGCTTCTATGGGCTAGAAGGGGAGAGGATATAGAGCAGATAGAAACAGGAGAAAGTCACAGGATGCCTCAAGGAGACTATGAGCTTTTCTGCTTAAAGCAACACGGCTCTGCTTGGCTGCACCAGCAAAACCATGGGAAGGGAGTGAAGTCCACGGATCGTAGGAGTGTATTCAGGGAGGATCGGAATGGTCAGGACGGGTCAGAGAGCAAAGTTCTGGGCAAGCTGGAAAGACTGGGGTCCTGCCCTTGGAAGCATTATCCAAAGCAAAATTCAGGGATGGAAATCCAGGAAAAGAAACTTCCAAATGCCCAGCACTTTCTCTGCCCCTAGAGCTTGCTTGATATCTAATTAAAGAGATGATATGGTGAGATTTTCAGAGTCAAGAAAATTTGGTGCTTATTGGTTTTGAGTCTGAAAGTGCGGAGGAAATCTTACTTTCTTAGAAGGTGATAGCAAACCTCTTGCTTACAACAGATTTGCTTTTTCTTGGGTGAAAAATTTGATAAGGGAGAGAAGTCCTTCCACAACCACTCCCCCACCCCCACAAAAACCACAGCAAAGGGGCGTGCTTCTGTGATAAAAGGGAGACTGAGGGATCTCTAAGGGGCTGAGCCCCTAAACTTTAAGGCTGCTTTTCCTTCCTGAGTGGGAAGGACTGGAGCTCAGAGCAATGAAGGGGGTTTTGTCTGGGGTGACGGCGAGGGGGGTGGGTAAAGAAATGAAGTGGGGGGACTTAGAGAGGAGATATTCAGGTGAAGCATGGAAGTGTCTCATGGAGATTTTATTACGTTTTATTTCTAATTGACTTCCCCATCTTTTTGTGAAATTTTTGGTAGACTCTAAATGACCTGCCAAAAGGAAAAAGAAATACTGTGTGGCTGGATCTGTTTGGCAGATGGGGCAATGGGCTGTTGGTCTCATGTGGTGTGTTGGTGGTGTGTGTGGGGGGGTAGTGGTTTGTGGGGGGAGGAGGGAGGAGGGGAAGGGGTGAGGAAGCCAAGGCTACCCATGAGACACCTGCCACATCCCATTATACCATTTTAGCCAGCTACTGCTGCACCTGGCTCCAAGCTAGGCCTTTTTAAAAATTAATTAAGTAATTAATTTAGAGAGAGCACAAGCAGGGGAGGGGCAGAGAGAGGGAAAGACAGAACCCCAAACAGGCTCTGCGATGTCAGCAGAGAAGCCCGACTTGGGGCACGAACTCACAAACTGTGAGATGGCCACCTGAGCCGAGACCAAGAGTCAGTCGCTGGGGCATCTGGGTGACTCGGTTGGTTAAGCTCTTGATCTCGGCTCAGGTCATGATCTCACGGTTGGTGGGTTTGAGCCCCATGTTGGGCTCAGCGCTGTCTGCGCGGAGCCTGCTGGGTGCTTTCTCTCTCCCTCTCTCTGTCCCTTCCCCGCTAGTGCTCTCTATCTAGCTCTCTCAAAATAAATAAATCAAGTTAAAAAATGTCGTTAAAAAGTTGGTCGCTTAACCAACTGAGCCACCCAGGCGCCCCCATGCTAAGCTTTTTTCATATGTTATCTCATTTAATCTTTACAACGTTCCAGCAAGGCAGGCACTAGCACGTGTTTGGTTCAATCTGTGTCAACAGCCTTCCTCCTCGGATAAGAGGCCGTGAGCATCTCCCCAGCAGAACTGCTTTATTTATCTTTGTATCCTTATTGTCTATTGTGGAGCAGGAAGGTACTCACGAATATTTGCTCAGCTGAGTTGAACAGAGAAGGAAGAGAGGATTGAAGATGTAGATCTTCTAACTTCAGTTAGATCATAGCGCGTTGATTGACACATCAAGTTTGGATTTCGTCTTAATTGTTGAAGTAGCTAGGGATGTGACAAGGTGGACCAGCAGCATGGAAGTTTTTGGATCAAAACGTCCATTCTATTTGTCCTAGCTTATCGACCTCCAGCAGGTAAGAGCTGTATCGTAAAGCTCTAGTCAGTGCAGCCCTCCATCTTGCATGAAAACACCATTTTGACATGTTATTTCTGACGATTGGCTATCGGGTCAAGGGTGAGCCCCAGTGGTGTCCACAAGCTAAAGCTTCTCTCTGAGCTGTCCTTTGGCTTGTAAAGGAAAATAGGCACAACAAAGCTTATTAAAACAATGCCGATTTTCAACAATGACCTTTCTACAAAAAAAAAAATATCAATGTTTGGTTGGCAATAGATAATAAGGATTATGATTCTGGCCATTAGAAGGGGGGAATGGCTTACTATAGCTCTTTACTCTTTACATCTCTCTCCACTGTGGTGTCTTCTTCAAGTTTTCATTTGTTTACCTTGCTTAATTTGGCTCAAGCAGAGCAATCGGAGAACAGCAGAAATCACCGCTGGAGCGGAAACATGATAATCAGTGGTCCCAACGCCGCCCAGCTTCAGAGTCTGCCTAGACAGTAATAAGACTACCTAAGCTTACTTCGTTTTTTTTCTAAGAACTTAACACAAACCATGTACTTTCCTTTGATAAGATCGTGCGGGCTGACTGAAATTTGCTTATTTACTTTTGGCAAGATTTTATCAGCCTGTCTCTTGCTGATTGGAGGCTCTGCTTAGCAACTGTAGAAGTCCTTGAATGAAGACATGAGAAGAAAGTGGAATTATTATTTTATAAGCAGTTCTTCGGTGGTAAAAATATTTTCATACAAATATTCCTTGAGAGACATGCAGATAAAAATGACCTCTGGAAAGAATTGTTGACGAGAAATTTCGTCTACTCTTCTCAACTCTTATTCATGCGGGGGGTGGGGGGGTGGGGGGGTTGAGGGCTGAGGGTGAAGTTGGCCTCAAGGCCAGGAGGCCAACATCGTTCTCACCCCAACATGCATCTGATTCTCCACGATGTCTCAGATCGTTTGTTGAGATGGTCGAAAGCTCATCTCCCCAAATATTTTTGTTCAACGAGAAGGCTGTGTATTCTCCATGTTCTCTCCCTGGATCCTGCCATTTCCAGTTTTCCGGTAAATCTAAAGGAATGCCAAATCTCACTTTGGGCGCCACAGGACAGGTGGGTAAAGCCCACCTCATGACGTGGACTGTGATCATGTGGTTGAAGTGACTACAGAAGGAAGCCCACAGATGTTTGCTAGACACCTGGCAGGATGTTCCTTAAAGAATGGTCACTGAGGGGCGCCTGGGTGGCTCAGTCGGTTAAGCGTCCGACTTCGGCTCAGGTCACGATCTCGCGGTCCGTGAGTTCGAGCCCCGCGTCGGGCTCTGGGCTGATGGCTCGGAGCCTGGAGCCTGCTTCAGATTCTGTGTCTCCCTGTCTCTCTGACCCTCTCCCGTTCATGCTCTGTCTCTCTCTGTCTCAAAAATAAATAAAAATAAAAGTTAAAAAAAAAAAAAAAGAATGGTCACTGAGGCTTTGTTTGAACACCTACTGGGCTTGTTTCCACCTCATTTCCCGATGTGTCCACCATCATCTTGCTGCTGTGGCTCTCTGTGAGCCTCACTGCTTTCTTCTGAGAACTCGGGCCCTGACACACAGAGGCGCCCTCGTCAGAGGAAGGAGAGCCTCTGTGTTAGCACATTAACTTAGGCAGAGTGGCCTCAAACCACTTTTAAACATTCTTTTAAGCAGCATTTTTCTCCAGCGTAATGAAAGAAAATATTGAGAAAGAAAAATATGCTTATTAAGGGAAACAAATTGCTGTTATTTGAATCAAAGGAAAGGACAAGGCCAGCCCATCTGTCAGCAAGACAGAGCACACGTAAATCACAGCTAATTCTAGAAAATGATACATAGTAGACGTATTAGTGCTTTCTGAAGCGAAAGGATGACACGTGTAAAATACTGATCTTTTGGATAAGGAAATAGAGGTTGTGAAGAAATATTGAGAGTTTGTTCTTCAAGTCGTTTGCTTTTATTTTGGTTGAAATAAACTCAAGGCCTGCATCATGAAACAAAGATTTAGGAAAAGCTGAAGTACGTGAAATACGATGGAAATGTGACATTTAAATGTAGCATCCTTTTTCAAGAGAGAATGCGAATAACTGTGTCCCCCTCCCAAACCCAGTGTTTGAAATACAGTGTCTTCCTCCCCAGGCAGTTCATCATTCACATTCATGGTCACATATCCGCCAAAGCCCGTGACATCCATGGGAGATTTGGCCAAGGAAGGGCCTTATATCTTCTTTGCTTACTTGGCTTTTTCACTTGGGATGGGAAGTTCACTTTTTAAAATAATTGTTAAGTGCAATTAGGAAAGTTGAGTTCAACCAGATTCATCGGCTCATTGGAAAGCAGATGGGGGTGGGGGGATTCTCCCCAGAGGTGCTGCAAAGCTACCTCACTCAACTATGATTGAAGGGGTCAGTGCCCTTCTTTCCCGGCACACACACCATCTGGAAGGTTGATGGCAAGGATGAAAGGGGAGTGCTGGTCTGCCCTTGTTCCACCTTGTGATGTCCCAGATAGTCTTTGGCCTCTACCAAATCAGAGCTTGCTGCTTTTTCCTGTATGTGTAAATGCTCTATGCTTTTTCATAGCACTTTATGCCCAAATTTGAAATCTCTGGATAGACTCCTTTTTTTTCACGTGATTCAACCCGGGCAGGGTAGGGGGGGCATTCAAAGGAACTCTTCCCTAATGTGATTACCAGCTCTCTAAATTGACTGGGAATTATTTTAAATGGATAAAATTAGAATAAATAGTAAAGAACTATGTTACCTAAACTCTATGCTTCAAATAATATGGCAAAGAATTCATGACTTGTAAATTGTTTATGACCTAAACATGGTCAAAAAGGGATGTTTTAATTATAAAAGTCATTCTGGGAGATAAAGTAAGGACACACAGAAATTGAATGATGGCAACATGAGATTGAATGATGTATTCAAACTTGTTCTCCCAAAAGGAAGAATAGATTTCTTTTGAAATATATACGGAACATTTCAAAACAGGCCACAGGTTCACACATAGAGCAATAATAAATGATATATAGCATTATAACATTGATTGTAACAAAATAAAAAAGGGACAAATAATATGAACTTTAAATTTCTCGTCAACTTGGGGGGTGGCTGGGTGGCTCAGTCAGTTAACTGTCTGGCTCTTGGTTTCAGCTTAGGTCATGGTCTCACAGTGTCATGACAGATCTCACAGAGCCCCACATTGGGCTCTGCACTGACAGTGTGGAGCCTGCTCGGAATTCTCTCTCACTCTCTCTCTCTCTCTCTCTCTCTCCCTCTCTCTCTTCCCCTCCTGCACAAGCTCTCTCTCTCTCAAAATAAATAAACTTAAAAACATAAATTTCTCAACAACTTAGAGACCAAAAAAATAAATTTACATTTTTGTAGAATCGTGAAGAGCATTCCTAATAAGAATGTATGGAATGCATAAAAGAATTTGTAAAGGGCAGAGCTTTAATATAAAGCTGTCAAAAGGTCAAAGATCTAATATGTACTTCATACACTAATAAATTTCAAAATGTATATGAGGCAGACGATTACATGAAAAAAGGATATGAGTAGATAACTTACAAAAGAACTACAACTGATCTTCAAACAGAAAAACGATCAGCTTTACTTATAACTAAAGAAATGCAAACTAGAATAATAAAGAAAGCTCTTTTGTTTGTTTTTTTAAGTTGTTAATAGACAGAGTCTAATGCAAATATCCAATGCTAATGATAGGATATTCTCAGACTTTGTGGCTGACTGTATCCTTTCACAATCCTTTTTGGAGACAATTTGGCGACGTGTACCAAGACTTATGCAAATATTCATATTTTCTGAATACTTCTCGATCAGGGAATATTTTCTAAGGTTAAAACACACTGAGAAACTAGGGGATGATTACTCTTACACTCTTTGGTGCATTTACGTCAAGGTTGTTTTGGGAATTTCTTAAATGGAAAAGAGATTCTGGACAGTCACTCGGGAACTGGCTCAGAGGACAGTCTGTGGTCAGTGACAAATCACAGAAAGAGGGTGAGATCAGACAATGATGAAAGGAAGGGCATTGCCGAGATCCAGCCGCGGGACGTGGTACGCACAGTTCCAGGAGGAGAGGGGCCTTTGGAATCACTACAGTGGACGTATTTCCTTCCTAGGGATTTTCTAGGAGGTAGTCATGAGCGTGTACTTTGGCGACAGATTCGGCAAGTTTGAATCCCGGACAATTAACTGTGTACTCTGTGTAATCTTACTGTGCTCAATTTTCTCTTTCATAAAGTAGTTGTCTGAAGTTGTTGATAGTGGGGCACCTGGGTGGCTCAGTCAATTAAGTGTCCGACTTCGACTCAGGTCATGATCTCGCAGTCATGAGTTCGAGCCCCGCGTAGGGCTCTTTGCTGACAATGTAGAGCCTGCTTCAGATTCTGTCTCTCTCTCTCTCTGCCCTTCCCCCGCTCGAGCTCCGTCTCTGTCTCTGTCTCTGTCTCTCTTTCTCAAAAATAAATAAACACTGAAGTTGTTGATAGCACTAAGGAGATAAGACACATCAGATGTGCCCAGTGCCTGACATGTTCCACTCATGAACTGAATCTCGGCTTTTACTAGTTGTGATATATCTACTGGAGACTGGAGATCTGGTCCCAGTATACCGCCAGCTGGCTGGATGACTTTGGACACATTAGTTGATCTCTCAGAGAGCCTTACTAGATTAGATATCTCTCAGGTCCTTCTAGCCTTAGAGATCTATTTATGAGATGGTCCTGTGTGGCCTTGTGCCCAAGAGCTTAAAATATTAGAGCCAGACTCACTGAAGTATAAATCCCAGCTATGTCTATTTGTAGCATTATGATTTGGGCGTTATATTTAACCCAGTGACTTAGTTTCCTCACCGTAAAATGGGACTAGCAAGGGTGCCCAACTCATAAGATTGTTGCAAGGAGTCCAGGAGATCGTGGATTCAAGCTACACAGAAGAGTGGCCGGCAAAGGGAAGTGTTCAAGAGGAAGTAGCCGCGAACCGATTCTAGCCTTCCAACATGTTATGATTTAACTGCACAGTTTTTTGTTTTTTGGGGGGGGATTGACAGGGATATTAGAAATACGGTAAGCATTCTGATTTCAAGTGTTCTATCCATTGGCCCGTTAAACCATACATTTTGGAGGGAATTCAAATATTTTACGGTTCCATTTCTAGCTACCATATTGGTCCAGAATTCTCAATAATTCTAGTATATTTTGCTTTTTGGCTCCAAAAATGAAGTTAGGGTTCTTAGAGATCACTCCCTACCCTGGTGGAAGGGTTAAAGGCGTTGGGCATCAGTGAAGTTCAAGTGTAATAACATCTTTCGGGAAATACTAGAGAATAAATGAAAATGGGCTCACGAACTGAAATTATCCAGTAGAACTCCATCGCAAATGGGGTCACATGTTTGGAATTAGCCAGTTCTGTGGAGCTAGTTGGAACTGATACCACTACCATTGGTGCTGAATGGAGCACCATGTTCTAGAATCATCCAAAGAATCATCCTTTTATGGGATGGAGTTTCCTATTTTAAGACCTCATCTGCCTTATGCCAACATCAGAATAGAAAATAACTTCTCCCACCACTCCTCTAGTCCTCCCCACCCTGTCCCACCCTTACCCACCATATCTGGCGTTAGGGATCCCCAAAGGGCAAATCACACAGCGATTCCTGCTCTAAAAATAGGTTGGAACGATGGCGGAAAACTTTGGAACAGGCATAGGTGTTAAAGAATTCCATTAGTGTTATTGATGTGCCACATTATACACTTTTAATGGGATCATTAGCCAAAGAAGAGAATACTAAAAATTTTAAAGCTGGAACAAAGCTTAGAGGTAAACTAATCCAAATAATTTATTTTACAAATGAGAGAAATGAGGAGGGGAGAAGGGACTTGCTCAAAGTCACACAGTGGCAGGTCTGGGCTCAGCACAAGGGAGTCCTGAGGGATCTCTTGAGGACTGTAAGCTGTCCTGCATTTCATGATGACACCCCAGAGTCTGGGTTATTGGAGTAGCAAAAGATGCTTATGAAATTCATGAATTCATGGAAAACATATTGTAGAAAAAAACAGGGGCTCTATTGTTATACTTTCTTACCATTATTAATGAGTCTTTTGGGGAAAAGAGCGCAAAATTGTCCCATGTGGATATCAGCCCTGAAGCTTAATAGTGAAAAGCTCAGTTAACTCACCAGAAACTAAGAGATATCTTAATTCGGCACAGTGTTCTAACATCCGATGTTTAGCTGCATTGAAAAAGTAGATATCAGAGGAGGGAAGATAAAAAGTTGACTTACCGCAGGCAGCCCGAGGCGAGCAAAGGTGACTGTCAGCTGACTGTGACAATCTCAGTGGGGACACAAATGGAGTGCTCAAAGCTTGTGCGTTGTCAGTCGGAAAGAATGTGACCTGAAATGAAAATGTTCAAAATTATAAAAAGCACGGACCGTTTGTGCTTTTTTACATTGATTTGTGTTTATTTACAGATGCAGGGGGAGTGTTTGTATGGAGTTCGTCTCCGACGAGTTTCTGGAATCACGATTGAACCCAGGTCTGTCTGACTCTGGTGTCTGAGTTCTCACCTGCTAGAGAAGGTTGAGAACGTTTATAGAACAAGTGAGAGACAAAATTAAAAACCACCGGCAGAACCATCATCTAGAGATAGCCGTTGTCAGTAATTGGGTAGATTTGTGCCTTTGGTCATTTCCCCCTTGCCTTGATTTTTTTTTTGTTTTGTTTTTGTTTTGCTATCTCAGCATCGGTCTCTATTCCCATTCTTATCCCTATTCCTGTGTACATTTTTCAAACCAAATAGGAGTAAAGCTGGGGGACAGAGATAGGCAGACCCTGTGAGTGTGTGTGTGCATGTGTGTGCGTGTGTGCGTGTGTGTGTATTCGTGGAGGTAGGAAGCACAAGACCCGGGAATGATGGGAATCTCTGACAGCCTGAACCCTTTTTTGGAAGTGATGCTTTTCAACAGTTGTGCAGACTATGGGGGAAAGACGTTAGGGGATTCTTTGTGACACACAGTAGGAATGCATTTTGCCTCGGGATGTGTTCTGTGTGCACACGCAGGCGTTCGTGCTCACGTGCACACCCCCACAGAGCTGAGACGAATGTTTCACGAGGTAGCATGTGCCTTTATTATGTGAGGCATGCTCTGATATTTTCTGTTCTCTTTCCTATTTCATGATTAATTTTCTTTTCTTTTCTTTTTTTTCTTTTTTTTTACCTTGCTGATCGGGACTCATTAAACTGATTTCACAACCTGTGAAAGATGAGCTGAAAGTCCTGAGTTAGGAGTAGAGGAACCCCAGTGGTCAGATGGGAAAAGGGCGATCGAAGTACTTTTCTTCATTTCACGTGTGTCTTTCCTGGAAAACGGGGGCAGAGGGCAAGCCCTCACCCAAAACACCCCCTTTCCCGCAACCAGCCACAAGGTTACATTTCTGACCTTCGTGGGGCTCCAATTTTGGTTTTTGCTTTTTTTTGTATTGAGTGTGAATTTATTTTATTTTTTTTAATTTTTTAATGTTTATTTATTTGAGAGAGAGAGAGAGAGGGAGGGAGAAAGAGTGCATGAGCCGGGGAGGGGCAGAGAGAGAGAGCGAGACACAGATCTGAAGCAGGCTCCAGGCTCCCAGCTGTCAGCACAGAGCCCGACACGGGGCCCAAACTCACGAATTGCGAGGTCATGACCGAACCAACATCAGTTGCTTAACCGACTGAGCCACCCAGGCGCCTCGAGTGTGAATTTCATTTTAGTTAGGAGAAATAAACACAGAAATAGTTTGGAAAGGACAGAATAATATTAAGAAAATATTTTAAGTTAAAATTCTGGCAATGTGTTTGTCCACGGGTAAGGAAACTGCAGCACCCAGAAGGGGATTGTAATCTCACACCCCTGAGTGGGTTCTGTAAGCAAAGAGTAGCTGTTCCATTTACCTGGGCACACTGACCCTCTGTGGCAGGTCAGGTGAAGAGTATTTGCACGTGCATCACAGCATAGAGCGTTGAGGGAGAAGGGCAGGGTTCAAAATTGCATATGTGCTAGAATCTAAAACCTAAATGTTTATACAGATCTTTTTTCTATTTGCACTTTCCAACTTTTAAAACTGCTGCAAGCATTACTTTTTATAACCAAAAACAAAAAAAAAATGAGTTTTTTCTCCCCTAACCACTTTTTAGACTCTTTAGATGAGGCTTCAGTGCCCTTGTGGTTTCTAAGAAGAGGAAAATCCTCACAGGGAGTCTCAAATTTGCCTCTGAATTTTTCTCAAAGCCTATATTCGTGACACGTTGAGGGTCGCAACTCGGCCCAGCCCTCCGCATTCGCAAGAGGGTCTCGTTCCCTGAGGGTGTTGCTGCCGTGGTGTACCCACAGGGCCCGTGAGTTAGCTTGAGAAACAGGTGGATTTTGGTGATTTCTTTTTTCAAAAAATTTTTAAAGTTTTGAGGGAGAGAGAGAATCTGAAGCAGGCTCTGTACGCTGTCAGTGTGGAGCCCGGTGTGGGGCTCGATCTCACAGATTGCAAGATCCTGACCTGAGCTGAAATCAAGAGTCTGTCGCTTAACCAACTGAGCCACTCAGGCGCCCTGGATTTTAGTGATTTCTCAGTGTGACTAGACAGCATTGTCACTATTTCTCCGCTTGTCTCAGGAGTGAGCACCAGAAAGATTCTCTTTTATGACTCGAATCTGCACAATCACACGTGCATGCACTCAAACACATTCCCATGACATAGTGACTGTCCCCAGAAAGCATCGACTGATGGTACCAATCCCTTGCTGTCGGTTCATTTTACCGCTTCCTTTAAAGACTTTGGCAATCAGTGCATTTCACTGTAATTAAATAATTCATGTTTCCCATTATAGGACAAAAAATGGTACGAATGTGTTTGAAACACAAAATGTGACAATGTCAGAAACACATCGTTTTAAAATGTAAATTTCTGGAAGCTTCTAGAAATATCCTCTGTGAAATACTGAACAGGGCTCTGGGCACTGTTTGGCATGTAGAGAGGGGCACAGGGGCAGAAATAATTGTTCTGTCCGGGAAAGGACTTGGTGATTCTACCTCAGCAGTAAGAGCTAATTGACATGTGCACCGAGCTAGAGGAAATCGACCTCACTAAATCCACATTTTATACCCTTTTGTAACTTCAAGGCTGCCTTGAAACTCAGGTCAAATTATCTGGGAGACAGATTCTGAAGCAGGGATTTATGTGCAAGAGGTTTGCTGGAGAGTTCTGTAGGGAACCACACCCGGAAGGGGCTGGAGCAAGACTGGGCAGAGGAAGGGGAAGTTGGAGAACACGTCTACGATTTCAATTCTTTTCAAGTTACCGAGGCTTGGGTTATAGAGCAGTATATGAACTATGTGGGTTACTACTCAGGTGCACTGAAAAAGAATGCGTGCTCCGTTCTTCTTGCCTGCAGTGTTCTATAAAAATCAATTGCTTTGAAATAGTTACTTTGCAAAGCAGACAACAATACATCTTGAGCAAGGAGAGCAGCACTTCCCTGGGTTCAGAGGGGTCACGGAATCTGGGAATTCAAGATTTCCAAGGGCCTCGATCTGTGTTCCCAGCCAAAGCCTCAGGGTCTCACCCCTTCCCAAACAGGGTGCTGACTTTGGCACAGAGCTTTCTGGAGTGGAGCATTCAATCTTCTCTGGAGCTCTACTCCCTGTACAACCGATTTCTGGCCTGATACCCAGCTTTCTCCTCCATGTAGATGCAGGAGATGAGACTCTCTTTATACGCTGGGAAGGAGGCATCCTGGCTTTCGCACCTCACGGTCATCAGCGGCTGCATATCTCTGTCTTTCTCCAGTGTATCCACAGCACTCAGCACCAGTTATCCGGTTCCATAATCCTTATAATTACTGTTTCCCCTAAACCTCTCTAATGCCCGAGACACTGTGCCCATCAGCACATTCCTTTTCATTTGTATCCTATTTCAGTTCACTCACCAGTGAAAGTTCTAACAATCGCCCTGCTACAGTGCTCTAGAGATGATCACTGCCTTATCCGTCGCCATCCGGTGGGTGGTCCATCTCCCATATCCCTATTCAGAGTCTGTAAGCGAGTGAAGGAAGCAGGTTTGGACAAGAAGAGAAGTTGACTCTGGAGGCAGTTGCTACCAAGGCTGATCGGGTGGGAGGCTGGACTGGCCGTCTACAATCAGACGATCACCCCCCACTGGGGTCTTTGTACCTCCACAGCGACCAGTCATTGGAAGTGGGCTGCCCCCAGGGAAGGAGCATAAGCTTGGGCAAGTCAGCTTCCTTCGGTGACGCCCAGGGAGGGACTCGCCTGTGGGCCACACTCCCAAGCCTGGCCAATACTCCTGGCTGCTGAGGCGGGGAGCACAGTGATCCCGGGGGGCAGATCTGGACTGCCCGTCGCAACGTCCACTACATGATTACTAATCAATAATTCCTGAAGGCAGACTACACCTCAGACAGGTCATGGGTGATTCCTGGCTCCTTTTCTTCATCGCTGAAATATAACCAGTAAAAATAGAGCACAGCACCCAGAGACATAGTTTCTGCACTGATCCGGTTACAACTCCAGGTAGTTTGTTAAAGACAAAGATTTAGTTTCCTCCTCCTTTCTCCCAATTCTCCACCCATGAGGCCAGCGACTTTATGCCTCTCCCTTGTGGTTTTATTGGAATAGTCCTGGGAATCTCTGACGGAAGGGCTTCCCTGTCCAACAGAGCAGCTCTCGCATCACAGAACTGTACACGGAAGCTTTGAGTTAAGCAAAGGCCAGTGTAGACCGAGACTCTTTCTTACCACGGATGCTCTTTCCAAGATTACCTAATTTCTACAAGCTATGTCCAACACATTTTTCCATCGGTTTTAGGATAAGTAATTCTTGGCTTTGGCGATAGAAGTGGGAAGACAGAGAGAAAAAAATAGAAATCGAGAAAAAACACAAGAGACTGGTTCTGTGTGAAATCAGCTCAGATGGAGAAGGGGTGAGGTGAGAAGAGAGCATAAGGTGTGGCTTCACACAAGCCCCGCCAGGAATGTGTTTGGGATCATGCGGCTAATCAGTGAGTCGGGTCTACACTAGAGGGCAACGAGGACCCTCAGAAACCAGTCTGCAAAGAACAGTGGTAGCATAGACATGCCCCTTGTCTGCCCTAACTGTGGGGAAGGAGGATCCGAGCACCAGCCTCCATTCCCATCCACTCTTCCAGGTTCTCGCTGGAACAGGAGCTGTCTTTACCTGTCCCCAAGGATGGGCAGCATGCTGTGGACAGGGACAGCGTCTCAGAGAGGATGCCAAGGGCTGTGGAAAAGCAGACACCTTCATGTTGATGGCAGACTGCACTAGAAGAAACCTACCTGGATGATCATATGCCTGGAGCACAGCCCACAGCCCATCTTCCTGTCAGAAGGACCTACTGGAAAAGTTAGCAGGCACGACTCGAACACATGGCCCACGCAATCTCAGGCTGGGACAGAGGTATGCAAGAGTAAAACACAAAAAGGAACTCAGGCTTTATTTGTTGGCCAATTGGGTTTCATGTTAGCACTAATTCTGATAAATCTGTTAGCAAATATTGAGAAGGATTCGGGGTTTAGTGGGAAAGTTTAACACTTACTAGTTTCCTGTATTACTTATCTACCATGACCTAAAAAGCCACCCCAACACATAGGGCTTAAAAAAACAAACATGTTATTTGCTCACAATTCTGTGGGTCAACAATTTGGGCTGGTCTCAGCTGAGCGGTTCCTCTGCTGGGCTCAGCTGGGTCACTCATGTGGCTGCTGTCCTTGAGTGATGTGGCTGAGCTGGGTGTTCTTTTTTTCTTTTTTTTAAGTTTATTTATTTCGAGAGAGACAGAGAGAGCAAGAGGGCACAAGTGAGGTAGGGGCAGACAGAAAGGGAGAGAGAATTCTAAGCAGGCTCCGTGCTGTCAGCACAGAGCCCAGCGCAGGGCTCGAACTCACGAGAGGCGAGATCATGACCTGAGCTGAGATCAAGAGTCCGATGCCTAAGTGACTGAGCCCACCAGGCACCCCGTGAGCCGGGTGCTCTAGGCTGAGCTCACTCATGTTGTCGGCTTGGCCTCCTTTTACCTGGTCCTCATCTCATGGAGGCTAGTTCAGGCTTCTATTTGCCACGATCTCAGGTTCCAAGAGGGTGACAGCAGAAGCTGCAAGGTCTTTTGTGATCCACGCTTGCAAGTTCCACAGTGTCACATCTGCTACATTCTATCGATCAGAGCAAGTCACACGTCCGCTGGAAGAGGTTACTGAGAGACACATGACCGCCAGCTGACTCTGGAGCTAGACAGGGCCAATTAGAGGTTCGTCACCCCTCCCGCCCCCATCCTTGAAACGTACTCTGCCCACTGTTCCCCACCTTGGGAGCTGTTTTCAAGGACGTAGCCTTGATAAAGTAAGGTGTGGTTGAGACCATCCGGAAGGTATATGTGACTGAACCCAGTTAGTCTGGCCGGCCGCTGGGGAGATCTACTTGTCTTGCAGGCCACTCAAGATAAGCCTCGTGAGTTCCCTTGCCTATTAAAATTGCCACTTGCCATTCTGGAGCGACCTGACTCTTTCTTCTGGCTCTCTTTGTCCTCTGTGTACGGGGGCCACTTTATGAACCAACTATGTCCAGCAAAGATTCAAAGCGTGCGGATGAATTCCACCTCATAATGAGAGAAACAGGCAAGCCACAGTGAAAAGGGCTTTTGGGGTGTGGGCAAGGAGAGGGATGTTTGTGACCACTTTTGAAAATAATCTACCGCATTTCTCAGGCTGGGAACGGTATGAGGAAGTAAAGAATGACGACACACATCCTGGGTATTAACCAGTTAACCGGGTTTGCGAAGACGAGCTAGGAATATTTCCTTTTAAGGGAGGAAAAGGGTTATCTGAGCACCCCCATAAATACCTGTCACTATGTAGGGACAAGAGCCAGAGGCTCCATCACTATAGGGAGGTTCAAATGGCTTTAATGAATTTTCAGACTTTTCTGTATTATTCATCTACAGCTGTTTTGGTGATTCTGAAATAAAGTTAATGATACCAAAAGAATGGTTTGCTCTGCTGAACATACAACCATAATACATTTTGCTGGCCATCTGACTGAATTAGAAATGTAAATGAGCTTCAATATGGTTGATCACTTCTGTTTGAGAAACTCAATCAAATAAGTGAAATCTACAAATATTCCAAATGGAAATGA
Source organism: Panthera tigris (assembly GCF_018350195.1). Classification (NCBI taxonomy): domain Eukaryota; kingdom Metazoa; phylum Chordata; class Mammalia; order Carnivora; family Felidae; genus Panthera; species Panthera tigris. The sequence goes on along the minus strand of NC_056667.1, from coordinate 210,011,912 downwards.
CTTAACCGCAGGAAACACGCACCACTTTGTGAGAATTTGATCATTTCAATGACAAAAAGGGGGCAGAAAAGTAACGAGATGAAAACTATTGTTTTCTGCACATCCATTATGTGTCAGGCACGTAGCAGCCCCACATGCCCTCACTCGTGGCTCCTAAAAACCTTAAGTAATATTATCACCCTTTTTTACAGATGAAAAATCTGAGGTTCAGCAGGCAAATAACCTGCAGAAAGTCATCACCTAGATCGCTTGAAGGCTGGGATTCAACCTGGGTCTCTCCATTGTCCTAGCTTCTTTCCAGCATTTATTGAGACTGCTACATATTTTATACAGGTATTCAAATTATGCACATTCTAACCTACTTTAAAAAAATCTATAATTATACCATAAGCATTTATTTTCCAGTTGCAACACAGCTGTATAATTATCCCTTTTAATAGCGGCGTAATATTTTAATCTATTTTTCATACTCTGGACCAGAATTTAGTTCACCTTTCTCCTGATGTGGATATTTAGGTTGCTTACCTCAGGGCTCAGAACCATGAACTAGATTAAAGACGGCTTACAAAATCTTCTAGGGATGATTGTGATTTTTTTTTTTTCTGGACCCAAACTCCTGTTTATAAGTCAATCTTTTTGTTTTTCCGGTCATTTTCCTTGAAATAGTATTTATTAAGATCATTATGGAGGATTATGCATGACATGAGGCACGTTTCTATGTACCTTGTTTTCTATGTACCTTATATTTCTACTCGTTGCACCAAAACACCTTGCTTATTTCACGAATGGTGCCTTGCCCTGAACAGATCCGTTTGCATTGTAAAGCGGCTCGATCAGACTCAGCAGGAGGGCGAGGTTGTGGTCTTCCCAGAAGGAACCGGGAGAGATCAGAATGCACGTCCCAGCTCCAGCCAGTAGATGTCTCTATTTCATTCACCTTCTGTTGCAGGTTACTCCTGAATGGGAAGCCTCGGGAGCCAAACTGATGGGGGTGGGGGATTGTGCCATCCCTTCTGCCACCTTCCAACAGCCTCCACCTACACACCCTCCCCCGCCCCGCATCGGTCTCCTGGTTAGTGGCACAAAGGTAACTGAAACAGGAATGTCGGTGAAACGCATTCTCTACCAAATCTGTTTGCAAAGTGAACTGGTGACTGAGAGCCATCTCTACAGAGAGGAAGCCTTTTCTCTTTAAATAGCACCATACGCTGAACTAAAAAGCTGTATTACTGAGTCATAACAATTAATTACACTCGGAGGTGAGAAGACAGGATTTAACGCTCTAATGCGATTTGAATTTAGGCCGGTATCTCATCCCGCTGCTATTTAAAACAAAATCACTTTTCCACGGAAGCATCTGCAACTGAGGAGGGTTTCAACGCTTGAGTCTGAAGACGTCTCTGGCAACCGAATATTCATTCCCGTTTTAGCTTCCTGAGAGGTTTAATATGTACATTTGGATTTTCTAGATTTTCGTAATGAAGTGCATCTCTTTCTGCTTTGGGATTTGACAAAAGAGAACTAGGAGGCTGGGCAGGTCTATTATTCTCATCAGGAGTTTTCTAGGTGTGGGAGGTGCGCAGGAGGAGTTATTGGGAAACTAAAAATAGCATCTCAAAACAGACCACATGACCAGGCATCAGAGATGCATACCCACGGAGGGCTGATCACCTCAGCATAAGGGGTTTATTGGTAGGTCCCGGGCAAGTGGGAAGTGGCCGAGAGAGTAAGGCCTGGTGGTTTTCCGGCAGGGGCTGGAGGGTCCCGTGCTCATCTGGGGAGACAGAGACCAGCCCCTGAGAAGCATCTCTGTGGCTCTGCCAGAGCCTTCCAGGGCACCAAGGGTCTTGGATGTGCCAGGGTAGGGGATGCCGACTCACAACTGCAGGGTTCTGAAGGAGCTGCTTGGAGCCTTGGTGAAGAACACCGGGTTGGCGGGGGGGTGGGGGGGGAGCCCTGCATCTGAAATCCTTACTGTGGGCTCTCCTCTGGGAGACTCTATGAATCTTGTGTTCCCCAAGCCTGGGGAGATGCACTAGGAGGATCCGATGAGCTGAGGGCTGGATTCCAGACCGCTCTGATATCTGGAAATCACACCCCACCTATGCACGAGATAGCACAGATCCTTCTGGGCATGGGGTGTTAATTTTCATAGTGCCCTGGTTGCTCGGGACTCAGGCTGTGCACCTGTCCCAGTGCCCCATGGTATGTTGTCAGAACACTTCCCCTGCCAGCCTCCCTGCTCCCCAGACCCCGCCTCTCAGGAGGCCTGGGCCCCGCATACACCTTGCTGCTCTGACTCTCTCTGTTCCTGTCCCTCAGCATTTCCCACCGTGTTCTCTGCCCACACTCTTCACCAGCCCTCCAGACTCAGCTCAGCTACCCCATCCTGCCGAGGTCCCCGTGCCCCCAGCCCCAGATGGTTGCTCTCTTCCCCAGGCATTGCACGGTCAGAGCACATCAAGGGGCTCTGAATTGAGAACTCCCGCCTGGAAGTCACCTGTGCGTGCACACTCTAAGTCACTCACTGGCTGTGTCACTTGGACGGTGACCTAAACCCTGCCAGCCTCATTTATTTAATCCATACGATGGGAATAGTAATACTTATCTTGCCTAGTTGTCAAGAGGATGGGAAGGGCCTGGCCTGTTCGGGAAAGGAGTTGTTTCAGGATGCAAACAGTAGCATGTGGGCCTCGAAGCCTGGGAGCCCATGGCGGCCAGGCTTTGGGTTCTCTGAGCCTCCTGCAGCGCCTGGCACATCTCTGGAGGGATGAAGAATGGGGGCCCTGTGCTACGTGCCTCACGGGATACGGCACCCCAGTCCTCTGCCCAGCGTCCCATCCCTCACCGTGCCCATTTTGGGGTCTTACTCCAGACATTCCCAGGGTCCCACTCGAAAAAGAGCTCTCCTCTCCCCTTCTTCCCTCATAAGCCAGCCCTGTTTTATTTCTTCCCTACCGTGCCTCACCACCTGACCCAGTACCCGTTCACCTATCCTCTTGGTCACGGACCGGCGTCCTAGCTAGACTGAAAGTTCAGGAGAGGAGGCACCTTTCTCCCGTCTTGGGTCCTGTGCCTCTAGATCCGCCCCCCCCACCCCGCCCAGAGCCCAGCATCAGCCTGGAACATAATAGCTGCTCAGTTAACTCCACTGGTAAGAATGAATGGAAAGTCTGTCGTGCCTCAAGCGCCTGGGCGAGTCCCAGGCGCTTCAACGATCCCTGCCGAACCCGAGCCTTTCGGGCCCTGCCCTCTCCAGCCAGTCTGTCCCCCTCTCCCAGACCCCGTCCCGCCCCCCCCCAACCCCGGGGTCCCGGGGGGGGGGCAGGGCGGCCGGCTCTGGCCTCCCCGCTCCGGCTGCGGGAACTGGCGGCCCCGGGGGTGCTGGCTCTCGGGAGGGCGCCGGCCCCGGGCATGCTCAGAGCGCGCAGGTCCGGGCGGCGGCGGCGACGGCGGCGGCGGCGGCGGCGGCGGCGGCGGGGGAGGAGGAGGGAGCGGTCGCCGCCGCCGCCGCCGCCGCCGTGCGCTCGCGGGCCCGGGCGGAGCTGCGCAGTCCTCTCGCAGCTGCGCCAGGACAGCCGGCGCGCCGCCGTGCCCACAAGTTGCCGGCAGCGGAGCGCGGCGCCGCCTCCTCTGCTCGCGGCCCCCCTGCGCCCACCCCGCGGCGGCGGCCGGCTCCGGGACGAACGCCCCCGCGGACGCCGACCCCAGATGTAAAGCGGGGCCGCGGCCCCTGGCCCCCCGCCCCCCGCCCCCCACCCCCTGCCCCCGGCGCGATCGAGAGTCTCGCCAGCGTCTCCTCGGCCAAACCCCGGGCTGGAAGATGTGGCAGCCGGCCACCGAGCGCCTGCAGGTAAGGGGCGCCCGCTCGGCCGGCCGGCCGGCCGGCCGGGGGCCAGCCTGGAGGAGGAGGTGCCCCGGGCCCGAGGAGCCCGAGGGGGGGCGCCTGCGCCCCCTTGGCGGGGATTTGCCCGGAGCGGTCGTGGAAGAGCAGGATGCTGTCAGCTTAGCCCGGCGCCGCCGGGCACCCGGCGGGGGCCAGAGGGGGGGACGTTGACCAACGCATCGCTTCGGGCGTTACAACTTTTGGCTTCGGGTGTTTGTGTGCGTGTTGATATGTGGAAGCTTGCACTTTCTGACCAGCAATTTTAGATTGCATTCCGCGGGCACGATTTACTGATCTGGGGTTAGGGTTTTGGCATCCAGATTTTTTTTTTCCCCTTCTTTTTTTCTCTCCGGGAAAGACAGAACAAATGATTTGTGGAAACATCCATTTGCCAGTGTAATTTGGAAATATCAAACTTGCTTTGACTTGGCCATGGTATGCTATTTATTTTATTTTATTTTATTTTATTTTATTTTATTTTATTTTATTTTATATTTCCGTTTATTTTATATTTTATTTTATTTTCCTGTTTGTTGGTGCTCTCCTTTCATCTCCCCCGAACTTCAGCTCCCCCAGATATTTGAAAATCGAAAGTTAAGTTCAGCTAGGAATAGTTATGCCCTGGGTCATCCCATCAAAAGTTTTTCAGTGCTGTCCACTGAGATGACAGACTGCCTTTAATTTGGATTCTGAAGCCAGGGTGACAGAAAAGGGGTCAAAATGAGAAGGAGGGATGTTTATAGAAAGGCGCTCATCCGGTGACACTTGGGACCCTGGAATTGCCCAGACTGCAAGGTTTGATGACTGCCTTTTGCTCGCAAATATTGCCAAGAGAGAGGGCGGTTACTCTGCCAGATAAAATCCACGGAAACCTGCACTTAAACTTTTGGCAGGCTGAGAGCCACATTGTTTCATAGTAAACTTTGAAGGAGTGTTTAAGTGGTAAAATACAGCGCCCTTGGAGGCTGAGCTAGTCGGAACACTTAGTATAGTTGAGGCCAGGAACCCTGGCTGGCTTGGGAGGTTTCTCAATGAAAATGTAAAGCTCCAAATACAAAATGCAGACTGTCCCTTAGGTGCTGGGGGAGGCTAACCTTTGCCATGAGTTTTCATACTGAGGATTAACCTGCAGAGGGCATTGCATTTAGCAGAAGCAGATGCCCCACAGCCTGTTTCCAAGCCTCCCCGGGTCTTTGGATTTGTGGGGAGTGGGTTCACATGAACAGAACCTGCGACACCAGGCCAGTTCCCCAGGGTCTCAAACAGACGAAACAAGAGAAGAGACCTTTAGTCTTGGACACAAGGTCGTAGGTGACCGGCCTCTAACCTCCTTGTCTTATTAAGAGAATATCAACATGGAGTCTGAGTGATTGACCAAAGGTAACGTAAATGTATTTCGGCTGTGACACCCGTTACCAGTTGTGCCATTTGAAGTCCCTGTCAGTTCAGGGCATGGCTTCTCTTCTGAAGGAAGGGGTGACCGAGGAGGATGGCGGGCTCCCCGTCCGGGTGATGAGGGTGGCTCTTTAGAAGTCCTTAGAGAGATAAGGCCAGACTTCCTTGAGGCAGCTTTTCTGGCCTGGTGTTCTGTACCTCTGCAAAGTTTGTGGATTTCGTCTCTTGGAGTTCTTTCTGCCGTCCTGTTTCGTTTAAGGTCTCCCTTGTGCTCCGGAGCACGTGACCCTGGGCAGGCGAGAGCTCTGTCTGGCTTGCATTCCGCATGGCGATCGTTCCTTTACTAGAAACGCCCTCCCCGGCTCTTGTGTGAAATTTACACCTGTGTGTTTGGCACGAGCCTGGATTGTTACAGTTGGCTCTTGCGGTGCGTTTATTTCATTTTAAAGTGTGCTGTGGAAAGAGCCCGAGGTTTGGGCTTTTGAAAGCCCAGGTAAACATGGCTTAGGCCTGACTAAGATCAAATCACTGTTGGAAGGTACTTCCCGACGTGAGTGAGGCTCAGCTTCATGCTCCCCAAGTTTAAATTAGTAAACAAGCCTGGTTCGCTTGTGAAGGTGCAGCTCAAGCCTTGTGATTACAGTAGCGAGCCAACTGGAGAAAAATCTTCCTATTTGTGGCTTCTTTCCAAATAGCAGCTCGGCTCTTTTTAAAAACACACAATTTGTATGTTTTTACTTTTTGCTTCTGGGGGAGGGAGTTGTTGAGGGTGAGGTGGTGAGTGAGCTGTGCGTAATAATATTTTATTTACATTCCTGGTGGTTATGTTGGTCACGGTCCCTGTTTGCTGTCTGGGATTTTTTCTTCCCCTTGCTGCCCTCGAGGCACCACCGTATAGGAAGGTTGGTTGCTGATTCCTCAGCGAACGGGATGCTTTATCTCACCCTGATTCTATGGCCGTGGAGACGGTGATGGATGTTGTGCTGGATGGGGCTCCCACTCCTGAATGAAGTCCAAGCACCACCCTTCTCACACAAACCCTAACCTTCTCGTACGACCTCATTAATTTTTTTTTCCTCATTAATTTTTAATGCAAGAATGCAATCTAGATGAGCTGGGGTGAAGAAAATCCTTAAAGGAAGCATTCCCAGAGCTCCTGAATAGGACTAAGGACGAGGGAGCCAATTTATTGTACAAGCACCTAGAAACAAAAGAGGCGAGGGGAGGGAAGAATGGCATTTGTTTCTAAATTGATTTTATGCGTTCCTACTAGGTGATGCCCACTCCAAGAGTCTGTGGCCCTGGCGGTGTGGCAGAACCTTGCTTTGGCCTGACCGTGACCTTCTAGCTAACGTGGGTCTGGCAGCCAGCCTTCTTGGTCAGAACTGACATCTCTGACCAGGCTTGCTTATCACTATCGGTACTCGCTTCTCTGCCAAACAAAATGATGCCGATATTTTCTGCTTTGGGGTGTAGCTGACTGACCCAAATCCAGTAACGGGGCGCAGGGACCTGTTGCCCCGAGCGGGGCTGAGCTGAGCTGGATAATTTCTCATTCAGTCACACACACCGCGGCAAGTTCATGTGCTCCCCTGAATGTTAAAACTTCTGTTGCATCCCACTGGAGCCCTGGCTGGGAGTTTCTGCCATTAAAAATAGAATAGGATCAAAAGGAATGTGAAGATTTCAATTGCCACCCCAACTTTTAAAGATGAATAAATATTAATTCTTCCCTTTTCACCTTCTCCACTGCACAGCGGCCTCTTTCTTGGAGGGACTCGGGAGAGTTCTACGTTTTTAAAGGAGCAGATCTGAGACAGGCTCCTCTCAGAAAAGCAAAGGGGACTTTTAGGGCTAGGGTATTGGTTTTTTAAAAGAGATGAGATTACTTCTGGCCTTGATATTTTACAACTTGCATGGGCTTCTGAGTTGCCTCAATTGTTGGGTGGGCCAGATCCCTTAGAAATGACAGACTCACGCAGGCAGGAGTACAGACACGTTTAGCCACAGGCAGGTGTGTTTTCCCAGAGCATATGTCTCCAGTGAGCTACCAGATACATTTCTCTGCAGGCCAGGAGAGGAGGAGAGCAGGAGAAAGACGACTGGAGACGGAGCTCGAAACAAAGGAGGCCAACAGATCCTTGCCTGTCGTGGAATTATTACAAGGACAGAGTGGAATGTGATAGTAGGAATGTTTGAGAAGCAAGTTCCGGCAAATTCTAAGTGTGGAGTCTGTGCGACTGTCTTCTCGTGAGGCGATCCATTAGGGTTCCAATTTCCTCGTTTGCCTGTCTTCCCTGAGACTGAAATTTCTCCATGGCAGACCCAGGAAATACGGAACTCCTATCCGTAAAGCTCACTCTTGGCTTCTCAGCCTGGATCATTTTCTTCCTCTCACTACTTTCCTTTTTACTCTCATTTTGTCCAATGGCTGAGCATTAGAGCCTTTAAAGCAGGGTGAAATGAGGAAGGATCGGAAGAAAACCAGATCCTGCCCTCTTTCGTTGCCAGTTAAACTTTGGGCTGGCAGAGAGGTTCATGTAAATAGAGCTTAAGTTTTATTGGAGGTAAAACTTGGCAGATTTTAGGAGGTAAGATTATGTTGCCCTTTCTCTGCCTTGCCTTATCTGATAGATTTCACCCTCACTTGGACTGTAGATTGTTCTAGACTTATTTCTCTACTTCTCTCTTTTCATCACTTCTCAGTGATGGAAGAACTGTCTAGAACGTCAGCTGGAGAGCGTTAGGCCAGGCCCGCCAGGCGGAGAGCAAACTTTGGCAAATATGACACTTTTCCGGGCAGACCACATTGACGAAAGATACACAGAGCAAGGAAGGAACGGGCAATGGCTCGTTTTTAGGGAGCACGTGTTGTGCGTGTGGCACGGGGCTGGAGGTTTTATTTGAATCATCTACTTCATTTACCTTCCATAGCCACTTTTATCCCCATTTTATAGTTAAAAAACCGAAATCCAAAGAGGTTAAACGATTTGGTCGGGGAAGGGTGGCTAGAAACGAGCTGAGCTGGAATTCCAACCAGGTGGTTTGGCTTCAGAGCTTGCTTCTTAACCACTTTTCTGGGTGGTTAAGACAAAGTAGGATGCTTTATTTTATTTTTGTGAATGCGTATTTATTTTTGAGAGAGAGAGAAAGAGCGCGAGCTGGGGAGGGCCAGAGAGGGGGACACAGAATCCCGAAGCAGGCTCCAGGCTCTGAGCTGTCAGCACAGAGCCCAAAGCGGGGCTCGAACCCACGAACTGCGAGATCAGGACCCGAGCCGAAGTCGGACGCTTAACCGACTGCGTCACCCAGCAGTTTGCTTTAGATGTGCTGGTGCTGTTGTCTATTAATAAATGGAATGGCGACAGTGGCGGGGTGAGTGGCTCAGAGAGGCTGCTTTCGTATCTCTTGCGGTTGCCTGGGCTGACCAGGGCTCCCCTCATTTGGTGGCCCTCCTCTTGGGGGAAGTAAGCTGTTATGTCGTACTTGAGCCGAGATTCCCAGGTGCCATTTAGAAGTCTCTTCAACTGGAACACATGGCATTTATCCACACTAGAGACCTTGAGAGCTGGTCACCCAGCCTGATCTTGTCTGAAGTCCTTCCACGTTTAGACCAAAAATGGGGGGAAGGGAGGAAGGAGGTTGGGGAGTTCGGGAGCATTTTCTTGGAAATAAGGGATAGCTGCTCTTAGCGAGGCACGGGTTTCTCACCAAATTGGTTTTAGATTTTGCGATTCTTTTCACCCCTTTTAGATGAGTTGAGTACAAAGCGTTGGGCGTCATTGTTTTTAAGGAAACATTGGAGTTGTTAATCTGAGGTCTTTCAGGAGCAGAATGTTAGCTTTACATCGTTGGGTCTTTCTCTGGGTTTGTCAACAAACTGTCCCCCAAGTGACTTGCAAAATGTCAGCCTTGGAAAAAACTCTCTGCCCCCTGGTTACCCATTGCCTAATTGGGCTGTTTCTTGTTGACTGTACTGGGTTATCTGGGGCTGTTAGGCAACTTGCACGTTTTGTTTGATGTTCCAGATTGGCTCTCTCCTCCCCGCTCCCTTTACACTGACTCCATCCTACTATGTGAATTAGTCCCGTAGACTGGATCCTGGAAGAGTCCATCCCGGACGGCCCCAAGGCGACTGGGGATCAGGCTGCCTTCCACAGGGCTTTCCAAAATAGCAAATAGCGGCAATTCAGGGAGTCGTTAGTGGTCAGCAAATAAAACTAGTCCAGCAACACTCAGTAACACCACAGTGTGCTTCACTCGGCCCCCTTGGGCACAGATCTGAACGCAGCCTTTGTTGAAGTAGAGAAGGAAGAAATAGATGAGGTCTTTGTCCAAAGACCTCCTTGGAGTCCAGTGGAATTAGTTGCTATCATTTTATGTTAAAAAAGAGTTTTGATCCCAGTGTAGCTGCCAACCAGTGACACAGCATCAGAGTATTCACTGAGTCCAAACCCTCAGGCCAAGAACTGGAAAGGGACGGTCTCAGGAATAAGGCACAGACTTGTTTCGCGACCTTGGGCCTATTTCGGTGCTTCCAGAGTCTCGTGAAGCTGGCTCACCTAGTGCTCGTGTCACTTGGGTCCCTCACTTTGTTGAGGTCATCTTCCCCATGTCTGATGGCCCAGACCTCCTCCTTCTCCCCTCAGCTGTTGCCGCTGAAGTCTTATTTTGATAAGGGAGATTCCAATAGCGAGAAAAACACCACCTCCCTCTGTTTGTTGAAGCTTATACACCAGTTGAGTCTTTTTATCAGGGTGAGCCCTATATCCAGTGACTGGTGTCCTTACAAGGAGAGATTTGAAGGCACAGAGGAGGCATAGGAGAGAAAGCTGTGTGAAGACGGGTGGAGAATGGAGTTCTGCTGTCACAAGCCAAGGATTGCTAAGGATTCTGGCAGCCATCAAAAGCTAGAAGAATCAAGACTGTGTTCTTAGAACCTTTGCAGGAAGCGTGACCCTGCCGCCATCTTGATTTGGGACTTCCAGCCTCCAGAAGCGTGAGAGAATACATTTCTATTGTCTTAAGCCCCCCAATCTATAGTAATTTGTTATAGCAGCCATCATAAACTAATACAGTGATAACCCCATGTTGCTCTTGACCACGTTCTCTGTATTTCTGAAAGTCTAGGGATGCCCGACTCTCATAAACTGGGACGAAATGAATGTGTCTATATAGCATGCTCTTTTTATACCGAGTGTGTGACTTTATTTGCGGTGGATTCAAAGAAAATGAAAACAGACGTTATAAAACAACGAAATTACTGCTTCTTCCTCCCTCGTCTGCTTCTGGTCAACATCCTAGGAAAGGTGGCAAACGGGGGCTGTGTTGCTAAAGGGAGCACGTCTGGAAAATACAATAAATGTGCTTCAAGAGGTACTTAACGTTGGTTATGACAATTATGGGATGTGAAAAGTAGTTGCTTTTAGGTGGATCTCAGCGGTACTTTTCCAGGCAGGCGGAGACCAAGGGAAGGCTGGGGTTTTATGCTCAAAACAATCCAGATCGTCAGAGTGTCTGCAGGGTCTCCAACAGGGGCAAGTGTGGGTTGACTTTAGAGTCCGTCCGTGGCAGCCTCAGATTATTGTCTGGTTGATTGTTTGCATCCGGTTAGACATCGTGGTTTGTTTTCGCTTTTCACTTGGTAATTGTAAACATTATTAAAAAAAAAAAAAACCTGTTTCGATTGCGGAGCTCACTTTTAAGACAAAAAGTTGAGCGTCATGAGGGTCATCATGCTTGCTTTCCTGGGCTAGCTCCTCTTTATTTTATTAAAGAAAAAGTTTTTTTTTTCTTAAGTTTATTTATATTGAGAGAGGGGAGAGAGAGAGAGAGAGAGAGCAAGGGAGGGACAGAGAGAGAGGCAGGGAGAGAACCGCAAACAGACTCTATGCCACCAGCACAGAGCCCGATGCAGGGCTCGAACTCACAAACTGTGAGATCATGACCTGAGACGAAACTAAAAATAAGACACTTGACCGACTGAGCCGCCCAGGCGCTCCTGGCTCTTCTTTTCGATGCAGCAGCTATGGCAGCAGAGACACTTGCAAGCCCGCCGAGGGCAAGGAGCCTGGGTTAGAGCCTCTCCAGTTGTAAAATGCTGTTTTCCCTTTCATTCTGTTCCTCAGGAAGGAGTAAATACTGCACATGGGGAAGGGAGGGGAGAGGAGAGCTGCCGCTGAGAAAGAGCCTCCTTCGTTGTCATCCTGAGAATAGTCCCACTGGTCTTGATCCCTTGTCCTGGTCCCTTGGAGACCCCGTCCCTGCCTCACAGCTTCTTTGTTAATTGTGGGTCTGAGGATAAACACACAGCTTCCTCGGGCTCGGGTGCCTTTCCATCAGGAACCGGCTGGCACTTCCCAGGTGTGTGTCACACCCCCGTGTACAAGCCACCCATGATGTGGGATAGCGGAGACAGCCGTCCACACTCTGAGTCTCCTGTAGATATTCCCTGGGAACCGAGCTGCGGGCCGGGGGGCCACGGTGCCGACAGGTGGCTCTTCTGCGTTGGGCCTGAAATTCTTGGTAGCCTAGTGCCTTAGTTTCCTAGCTGCCACAAGCTGGGCGTCCTAAGCAACAGGAATTTGTTGTTGTCTCACCCATCTGGAGGCTGGGGGTCTAAAATCAAGGGGTCTGCAGGTTTGGCTTCTTCCGAGGTGGAGAATCTGTTCCATGCCTCCCTCCTAGCTTCTGGTGGTTTTCTGGAAATCTTAGATGTCCCTTGGCTTGCTGGCAGGATCCCCAGGTTGCACCTGGCGTTCTCCCTGTGTGTGTCCCTGTACCTAAATTTCTGCTTTGCAGAAGGGCACCAGCCACGTTAGATCAGGGGCCCGCCCTCCTCTGGTCCAGCTCGTCTTAACCAATTACATCTGCAATGCCTGTTTCTAAGGTCACATTCTGAGGCGTGGGGGCTTAGGATTGCAGCATATGAATCTTTGGAGAGGCACGATTCAGCCCGTAACACCTACTTTCGAATTTTCTTTTGAGTATCCTCTGTGCACCGATATATTTCTCCCTGCTTGAACCAACCACGGGGGTGGGCGGGGGGGGGGGGTGGGAAGCAATGAGAATTTTTTTCCAGATGGTGGTGCAGATGTGAAATGGAGTCGCATACCTGCTATACGTCATGGCTACTGTTTTATATTAGGTTTGACTAAAAAATTACAAAACAATATCTGCTTAGGGTAACAGGGTAACAAATCAGACAGCTTGGAAGTGTGTTAAGTTAATAAGCTTGTCCGTTTCTCTGTTCCTAAGTGTATCCATGAAGGAAACTCATATAACCTGTCTGGTAATGATTTTTCCACAACTTTGTCCAGGTTTTTGCAAAAATATACAAATGAATAGGTGCAGATTTAGGTCTTTCTCATGTATTTCAATTATATATATGTGTATATATATATATATATACATATATATATATACGTATATATATATGTATATATATATGTGTATTTGTGGTCTTACATATGTATATTATTGAAATATATTTGTGGTTTTATATATATTATTGAAATACATGCATATTTAGGTCTTTTTATGTATTTCAATAATATATATATTTGTTTATAGAATAAAAATAATAATGATATATATTTGTGTACATATATATATACACATATATATACATATATATATAAATACATATACATATACATATATATATATAAATATATACATATATATATACACATATATATATATAAATATAAAACCATGAACGTTGTTTGCTTTACGAACCATCCATGGTTCTGCTTTCCATGGTTTCAATTACTGGCAGGCTGGCAACTACAGTCCGGAAACACACGATCCTTCTTCTGACAGATCATTAGAAGGTCAGTAGTTGCCCAAGGTTACATGACGATGCTGACATCATTTGCCTTATTACAAGAAGAAGGATGAGTACAGGATAATAAGGTATTTTTAGAGACAGAGAGAGACCACATTCCCTTAACTTCAGTGACAGTATATTGCGATAATTGTTCTATTTTACTATCGGTGATTGTTGTTCATCTCTTACTGTGCCTAACTTACAAGTTAAAATTTGTCCTAGGTATGTATGCGTGGGAAAAAACATAGCATATAGGGGGTTTGGTACTCTCTGCGGTTTCCGACATCCACTGGGGGTCTTGGAACATATTCCCTATGGATGTTGGGGGGGGGTTACTGTACATGGAGGTCCAACTCATTCTTTTTAAGTATCTGCATAGAATTTGTGGTGCAGTTGGGACCACAGGTGGTTCCGTCCTCTCTCTGTCAGGGCTTGTCCAGGGGCGTGTCCATCTTCTTTCCTTGTTCTCGTGCAGGCAGTACTGTTTTAACTCTCTGGGCACATCCTTACATACGTGTGGTTCTATTTCTTTAGACCGGACCAGAGGCATTGGATGTGTGCAAATTTTATGTTTTAGCGGCTGTTAACGAAGGCCTTTTTTGAGAATTCTGCTCTTGGATCAGAAGTGTGTACTATCCTGGTAAAGGTGCAAAGTTTGCTGGAGAAAGGATAGTCTTTTCAACAAATGATGCTAGGGCAGTTGGATATCTGCGTACAACCCCCGCCAACTTTGATCCTGACATCATACATCTGGTGTATAGAAACTCACAATTCATCACAGGCCTAAATGCAAAGCCTTAAAACTGGGAAGCTTGCAGACAAAGGCAGTAGATCTTTGTGACTTTTTATGCATCAGTATAAACATTCCTAAAATCAAGGTAATGAACAGCCCGAAGTTTCTTTGGACTGGGCAAAGATTTCTTAGAACAATAGCAAAAAAGTGATCCATAAAAGGAAAACTTGATTACATTGGACTTCATCAAAATAAAACCTTTTGCTCTTTAAGCAATAAAGACAAGAGAATGACTAGATGAGACACAGAGTGGGAGAAGATACTTGCAAATCTGTGGGAAAGGACTTGTGTCCGGGATATCAAGATAGTGGATAAGATGATAAACACCCCAATTAAAAAAAAAAAAAAAAAAAGCAAACGTTGTGAACAAAGAAGTTATATGGACAGGAAATAAGCACAGGAAGCTGTTGAACATCATTAATCATCAAGAAAATGCAAATTAAAACCACTGTGAGATATCACTACATACCTATAGCATAGCTAAAAGTAAAGAGGGGCGCCTGGGTGGCTCAGTAGGTTAAGTGTCCGACTTCAGCTCAGGTCACGATCTCATGGTCTGGGAGTTTGAGCCCCACGTCGGGCTCTGGGCTGATGGGTCAGAGCCTGGAGCCTGCTTCCGATTCTGTGTATCCCTCTCTCTCTGCCCCTCCCCTGTTCATGCTCTGTCTCTCTCTGTCTCAAAAATAAATAAACGTTAAAAAAAATTAAAAAACAAATAAAAGTAAAGAGACTTCAAGCATACCTTGTGTTGGTGAGGATGTGGATGAACTGGAGTGCTTAGTCCTGGTGGGGATGGAAAGTGATGGAAAGCACATTAGCGGATCTGAGAATCGGATGGGGGGACAGATTTTGAAGAGGCTTGAACAAGGGTTTGGGAGTGATGGATGTGTTCAACATCTTGATTATGGTGATGGTTTCATGGGCTTCTACATAGGTCAAGGCTTTGGAAATTACGCAGTGTATTACATGTTGACTATCCCTATAGGAAGGTGTCTGGGGCACCTGGGTGGCTCAGTTGGTTAAGCTTCCGACTTCGGCTCAGGTCATGATCTCACAGTTTGTGAGTTCGAGCCCCGTGTTGGGCTCTGTGCTGACAGCTTGGAGCCTGGAGCCTGCTTCAGACTTTCTCTGCCCCTCTCTCTGCCCCTTCCCCACTCACCCTCTGTCTCTCTCTCAAAAATACATAAACATTAAAAAAAATTAAAAAAAAAAGAAAGGTGTTCAAACAAGGGTATAGGAAGTAGTCATTGTATGGCAGGCACGTGCTAGGTGTTGGGGAAACTAACAATACACGGTTTCTGTCCTCACTTCTGTCAGTGCTCTGTAGCCTTCACATCCTTTTCACTGGCATGTAAATAACAAACTGTATTTTTCTTAGAGTTCCATTCGCTCCTTTAAATACGTTCCTTTATTTAGTCCTCGAGATGGCATGTTTCATCCATCTCTGTTTGCCTAAGGATCCTAAGTTGTAACTAATAGTTGAACAAGAGAAGAAATCCCACCCAAAGGGTAGATGGTTCAGGTTGGTGCCTTGGTGTTCCATCCGTCATTCAGGATGGCTCCTTTCTTGTTGCTCTTGGTGGTGTTTCTTGCTTCTTTCCAGCCTGCCCAGAGGGGCTCAGTCCTCAGAGGCCTTTTTTGCCCTATGTGCCAACACCTGGCTCCGACCCTAGTGGCCAGTAGACTCGGGATTGTGCTGTTGAATGGGTACATTTTGTGGGTTGTGGCTCCATGACTGGATGGGCCACCTTCCTGATATTCCTCCTCTTGCGATAGAAAACAGAATACATCACGCAAAACCATGGGTGGGTCTTGTTTCCAGTTTACAGATGTGATGTGCCTAGCAGATGTAGGGTCGAGATTTCTTATGGAATAATTCTTTTTCTCATGAGTATGGCAACTCAGAAATTTACACAGCACATAGCAACTTCACCCATGGCCACTGAACTTTAGAATGCTATTGAGAAGCATTCACAAAAATAATCTTAATCTAGTTTACAAACATTTTTTTTTCTTTTCAAGGAGGAAAACTTAAGGCACTTGCCTCGATACCTTTTATTTATTTATTTTTTCATTTCATTTGTTTGAGAGAGAGAAAGAGAGGTAGTGCTCGTGTGAGAGCGAGGGAGGGGCAGAGAGAGAAGGAGAGAGAGATCCCGAGCATGCTCCACACTGTCAACGCAGAGCCTGACACGGGGCTCGATCCCACAAACCACGAGATCGTGACCTGGACTAAAATCAAGAGTCAGACGCTTGACTGACTGGGACACTCAGGCGCCCCAAGACCGTGGGGTTTTTAATCAGGCACGCGTGGAAATAAATCTTGGCTGCCTTGGGGCACCTGGGTGGCTCAGTCGGTTAAGCGTCCGACTTCGGCTCAGGTCATGATCTTGCCGTCTGTGAGTTCGAGCCCCGCCTCGGGCTCTGTGCTGACAGCTCAGAGCCTGGAGCCTGTTTCAGATTCTGTGTCTCCCTCTCTCTGACCCTCCCCCGTTCACGCTCTGTCTCTCTCTGTCTCAAAAATAAATAAATGTAAAAAAAAAAAAAAAAAATTAAAAAAAAATCTTGGCTGCCTCACTTATTAGAGGTTACTTCCAGGGCCTCTGATCTGTATCCTCAACTTCAAAATGGGAGTGATGACATTTAGCTCTTGACTCTTCATTGAGGTATGGAATATGCAAGCTTAGCATGGTAACTGGCACGTTAATGGGAGTCAGTAAATACGAATTTCTTCCCCTCCTTTGGTTTCCATAGCCGCATAGCATTTTAGGGCTAGATGGATAATAGAGTTTTGGTGTTTCTCAAAGTGTGTTCCATGGAGCATGAGTTTATTTAGTGAGTCTTGCCACGAAGGGTTCAGTTGGGGGAAGCAGTGGGTGACAGAAACTGAGTCTGGTTTGTTGCAGGATGACTTTTAACCTTTCAGGTGCCAGTGCCCCATGAATTTCCACGTGAGGGGGAAGGGAAGCCAGCCCTTCGTGAAGGAACATCCCGCAGCCCAGAGCACTTCTGTAAAGAACTTGATCTCCTTTAAGTTGACAAACGGGGGGGCCTGAGGCTTGGCTGTCGCATCCCAAAATGTTTCCTTTGGCACCTTCCGTGTATATAAACACTTTACAAATTAGTTTCCAGGATTGAAAGATTAGAGGAATTTATAAGGAAATCTGGACTTTCTGATGCTCTTGGAAAGTGGGAGGTTCAAACCACAGTGGGTTCCGATACGGTGACCAGCGGCCAGCGCTGCTCCACATGGATGGGAGGTGGCTTCTCGCTTGTCCCAGGCCTTAAAGAGCAGGCATCACTAAGTCACGTAAGCCGGTGGGCCTGTGGGCACTGGGGCTGGGGACCCTGCTCCTTCGTTTGGCTGGTGGGAAATCTAAATCCAAAGCTCATAGAGTCCTTGGAACCAGGAGAAGATTCTCGGTCTTCTGACTTTTAAAGGCCAATGTGCTAGAAAGTTTTGTGTCTGCAGTTATTTGCTTAGCATCCTCCGTTGTTCTGCCAGCACAACTCAGGGGGCCCACCTTCAGGTGTCAGTTCTTCTCCCCTCTTTTCCCGGAGCGGGGTGCCAGCGTCTTCGCGATGGGAGGAGGGACGCACCGTTGCCCCTTCTCTCCAGGGCACAGAGAAGCATGGGAACCGGAAGTGTCCTTGCCCATGGCATCTGCTGATCTTGAACATGAAGGGGAGGGGGGAGGACTTCCAGGCAGAAGTGGGAGGCGTCTCTGCCTCTTCACCAAACCCAGGTCACCGTTTCCTGCGTTTCCCATGTCAGGCAAGTGGAAACTTCTCATTGGTATGGTATTGGCTCATTTTGAGCATTTTTACTGCCAAACATTGGAACAGATTGCTTCCAAAAAGGGGGGAATTTAGAGGAAGGAGAATGGTTTTTAACTTAATGGCTTTTAACATTTTCCTCACAGGTTATTGGCCTCTGAAGAACCGTTCAGATGCTATTTCAGGAAACCCAACGTGAAAGACATCTTTCATGGTGATAGCACCTTGATATTTAAGAATTCCTGTTGCCACCAAAAGAAGGAAAAGACACACAAAAAAACCCCCAAACCCAAAAAACAAAAAACCCAAACACACCCAAACCACTCAAAATCACACTGTAGATGTTTTCTGATCCTCTTAGGAAGATCAAATATTCTGATTTTCCTTACCTTCCCAGATATTCTGCTGTTCCCCTTAGCTCTGCCCATTCCTGCAGAATTAGGAGATTCTGATGATTTTTAGCATCAAAAGTACATGGAATTAACCAGAAAGTGGCTTTACCTATAAACTGATGGATTAGACCTCTCACGCTCAACCAATCTCCTTGGTTCGTGATGGCATAAATGCTGTGTATGTCCCAGTTTCTGTGTCTAGTTACTCATTCCTCTGTCTGGTTAGGTTTGAGACAGTTCCCTGTTGTTCCTTGATAACTATTCTGAAAATTATCCTACATTATAATCAGACTCAAGAGTAGGGTTATTATTTATCTATCCAGCCTTCTAGCTGATCAAATTTAATATTTTTTGCCACAGCCACTTTTTTTTTTTTAATTTTTTTTTTTTTCAACGTTTATTTATTTTTGGGACAGAGAGAGACAGAGCATGAACGGGGGAGGGACAGAGAGAGAGGGAGACACAGAATCGGAAACAGGCTCCAGGCTCTGAGCCATCAGCCCAGAGCCTGACGCGGGGCTCGAACTCACGGACCGTGAGATCGTGACCTGGCTGAAGTCGGACGCTTAACCGACTGCGCCACCCAGGCGCCCCAGCCACAGCCACTTTTAAAACCAGAAATTCATCTGAAATAGTTTCTGCTGCCTGAAGTTAACTCTGCACTAGCAAGAAAGGAAAGAGATGATGCTGGCTGCAGAACAGAAAACCCCTGGCCAATCTAAAACCTCAGCAAATACAATTATGTATTAGATTCTTATGCAGTTCTGAAAGGATTAGTTTTTGGTTCGTAAAGAAAGAAATCTAAATGCTTTTGAAGTAGTTTTCAGTAAAAGCTCGAAATACCGCTTATGCATTCAAACAAGGTTGAACTAAAACCCCACAAATAACAATCAAATAATGAAGGGTTTAGTTGTACCTGAAAACCTAGGATAGCTACGGTAACTAGCCTGAAACTTTCAGCTCTGAGCTTCCTGGCAGCCTAAGTAAGAAGAGAAACATGATGAATTACTTAGCCCTCATTATCTAATAAAAGAATGTCCATCAGCTCATCTGGAGCCCCAAGTGTTTTCCTAAATTGAAGACCCTAGAGATTACCATGGGGTTCTTTTTTAAAAAAAATTACTTATTTTAGAGAGAAAGAGACAGAGCGAGAGAGCAAGCTAGAGAGAAGGGCAGAGGGAGAGAGAGAGAGAGAAAGGCATGGCTCAATCCTACAGCTCTAGGATCATGACCTGAGCCCAAAATCAAGAATTGGGTGCTCAACTGACTGAGCCACCCAGGTGCCCCACTGTGGGGTTCTCTGTATGGAACATTTGCAACAGACTCTTGGGTGATAATATTAACTGTAGGTTTTGACAAAGTTGCCTCTAAAAGTCGAAAAAATAAACAGTTTAGTAGGGATGCTAAGACGCTTTATGTAGTGGTTGAAGTGGACATCTGTGAGTTTTTTCTGCCCAGCTTCATTTCCCATCTTCTGGTAACAGCACCCTGATCACGTTTTCGGGAATTCTTCTCCCTGTCCTGTGGGCGGGGGACTGTCAGTGTGTCACCTTCTAGCTGTGGTATCCACGTGTCCCCCTAGTATCTAAGTTAATAAGACACTTTCTCCCTAAAGTTGGTATCCTGAGCAGGGTGGCAAAAGGCTGAAAGTCACCGGAACTGATTATTTTGAGCACTGAGACCTGCAGTCCTGCTGCATAGACCCCAGGAGCTTCTTCTTCTTCTTTTTTTTTTTTTAATTTTTTTTAACATTTATTTACTTTTGAGACAGAGAAAGAGCATGAACAGGGGAGGGTCAGAGAAAGAGGGAGACACAGAATCTGAAACAGGCTCCAGGCTCCAGGCTGTCAGCACAGAGCCCGACGCGGGGCTCGAACTCACGGACCGTGAGATCATGACCTGAGCCGAAGTCGGACGCTTAACCGACTGAGCCACCCAGGCGCCCCAGCCCCAGGAGCTTCTTGATCCCCATCCTTTCTGAGCTTGGTCCTTCCTTCCTCCTTTCAATTTGATGTCACTCTGATAGTTGTTTTTTTCTTCTCACGAGAGCTGGAGTTGTTGTCTCCTGCTTGCAACCACAAACTCTGATTGCTACACAGGAAGAATTTTCCTTGAACCCTCTGATGCTCAGCCTTCAAATTTTGTGTGACAACACGCGTTGTGTGGAACAGAGCTCGTGGGCAGAGAAAAGCGAGGCAGCCAGGCCGGAAGGGTCTCCGGGATGCGGACCTGAGGGTCATGGCCGCGCACATGTCCTTCCTTATGGGAACACTTCCCTCGTCCACTGTGTGTGTGCTCCACTGGGAGACGAAGAAAGGGTGCGAACATCTTCCCCCCTGGAATTTTTTGTGCACACAGCCTTACGTTCCTGAACAAAAAGAATCCTCATTATCCCACAGCCCTGGCCTGCGGCTTTCATGCTCTGGCCCCATCGCCGGAGAATGATTTTTGTCCTCGTTGTTTATCACGGTGTAGTCCTGCTGTTGGCATCTGCTATAAATCTTCAGGTTTTTGTAACTTGGATGCCGCTCTCACCTTTCTGCCAAATCTCTGTCCTGAAAAAGTGGCCTATCATTTTAAGTAATGATGCTTTTACTACATCCAACACAAATAAAGTACTTTTGGTGCACGTTATAAAATGAATCCCCTCTTGTCTCCGGGTCTGGGGTAGAAACAGTATCAGGGATGAGTACAGCCGTTAGGGCCAAAATAGCCAAAAAGACACAGTCCCAGGCTGTCTGAGTCTTAGTTCTCGAGAAATATCTGTAGTTGTTGGTTAAAAATGTGAATGGCTCCGTAAGTTCACTCTAGGACAGTGTGGGCTCTCTAGCCCAGAAAGTTAAATACGTCCAGTGTTGGCAGCCTTGACCTTCTGGGTGGAGAATGTAGTTCACTAGTCTTCAAGACCTGCTTTGCCACTTTGATTTAATACGAGGCGGAAATCTTCAAAACAAAGCTCTGTGAATCCAGGAAGGTTCATCTGGCATCAGTCAGCTGGGGCATCCTCCCGCCCCCTTCTCCACCCCACCCCCTTGTCTTTTCTCTAGGAGCTTGATGCTTTGTAGAAAATGGCTTTGCGAAAGTGCAAATTTGGGAGAGTGTTGTGTAACGAAAGAAAATTCAAATTAGTATTCTCCCGTGGGAATCCTCTTGGGGAAATTGAAATTATACTCAAATATTCACATATAGAGTACAGCCAATATCTGTTTTAGGATGTTGACAGACTGAGCGATACAGCTCAGTGGTTTTTCTGGAAGTCAGGTGGTCTAGAGAATGAAGAGTGCAGAGTCTAAGAAACCGACCAATTGGTGTTTCTTTCTCTCTGTTGTGTTAATGGTAAGTAGTACAAACGCGGTGCTGATCTCTTTAACTCCTTGGCCCAGAGAACTGGCGTTTTTCTTCATAACATAATTTAATGCTCTCGTTGAACAGAGGCTGGCCCGTGAGGTATGTGTGTGTGCTCTGAACAGGAGGGGACTGTGCTGGCAGGGTACCTAGGAGCAGGGCGAGCATTCAGTGAAAACTTGGAGGCAGTCTTTTGGAAATAAAACTTAATTTGCAGGGCTCTCTACATGTAAGGTAGACCTGCTTTGCGATTTGGGGCCATATCTGTGTTTTCTCCACCACCCCCCCGGCCCCGGACCCTCTCCCGTTCTTTCTTTTCTCCTCCTTTCCTCAATGAATGGGAGTGAAGTTCGTTCCACTCCTGAATTTCTCTGAACTCTCTTTGCTACCTGCTATACCTCTCAGACATTTTATTTACAGCTTTCCCAAGGGGCAACGGCCCCCTCTCCTTTCTCCCATTTTCCTTTTCAGCGGCTGGAGGCCGGAAGTCACAGCTACATTGGACAAAACCAAATTTGACAGTTGCTTCAAAGCCATTGGTTTTTGGGGCCTTTTAAAAAATTCTTTCTTTTCTTCTCACTTTTCTTTTTGTTTTGGCTTATGGTTAAGACAGCATAATCTTTGCCTTAGATGCTCACAAAACTCATTTCTTGGGTTGTAGATGAAGAGGACAAATGGATTCATTTTGATCCAGGGACTGGAAGAAATTGACAAACTGTTGATTGCTTGTAAAATGCACTTTAAAAAGTCTCTCTTGGAACTTAGCAGATGCCTGCTTTCCTTATGTTAAGAAGCTGATGCTGTTTATCATTTTTATTTCAATCACTGGCCCCTCTAAATAGGAAATTTAACTTTGATTTGAAGCTATTAATGCCTGCTGGTAAATAAGAAAATGCGTGATAGAGCAAATTATTTTTCATCTCTTGCGTTTCTATGGGCATCTTAGACTCAGGGGAATTTTTATGTAGCATAACAATTTCATAAGTGTTAACATGTTTTTTTAAACTTCACATTATAAATAGGAGCAGAAGCCTGCTTCAGAAATTTAAAACTGGATTAAAGTTGGCCAAAGCAGAAGGCAAAGTCATGGCTCTGTTACAACTTACATCCTTGGGGTTCTGGGTAGTCTATCGACTATGCAATCGATTCAAATAAAATGCTCTTACTATGGATTAATACTTTTTGACGTATGGATCTTGGAACTTGAAAGGGTCATGGAATTTTTTTTAAAGGTATCTGTGCACCTTATGTGCATTTCCTATGGACCAAAAATGTATACCTTGCAAATACATCAAATATTTTTCAAACCTTGTGTGCTTTATTGAAAGAAATATTTATTTAAAATTATTATTGATTCATTGTGACTTTTGGACTTTATGCCTATTTTTAAGTACTGAATATCAAAGTACAGTTTGTGGGTCAGCAGCATTTTGGGTTTAAAAGGAATTGTGGCACTTGAAAGAAGTGGGGGCCATAGATTTGATTAATGCTGATTACAGGGGTGAAGGTCAAAGTACACTGACTTTGGTAGATTTGCAGGCTGCTTCCTTCCCCCATGTCCCTTTCTTAAAAACTCTCCTTTCCTTTTTTTTTTTAAGTGTTCATTATTTTTGAGAAAGAGAGAGAGAGAGAGAGAGAGAGAGCAAGCAGGGGAGGGTCAGACAGGGAGACACAGAATCCAAAGCAGGCTCCAGGTTCAGAGCCCGATGCGGGGCTTGAACCCACAGACTACGACATCACGACCTGAGCCGGAGTCGGACGCCCAACCGACTGAGCCACCCAGGTGCCCCTTAAAAGCTTCACTTTCAACAAATGTCATGGAGCTTTTGCTTTTGGGTGAGGAGCCAAACTAAATTATAAGGTGGGTCTAAAGAAGTGGTTCCCGTGCTCAAGAAGGCTTCAGTCAGTTAAATATGAAGTAGATTGTTGTTATCACAGAGGAAACTTGCATCCTAAGACCGTGGAGGGCCAAAGAGGAGAGCCTTTGTAATCTGTGCCCTTTTACTAGGAGCTCGAAAGCTTCCCCTCGCGTCCTACCCGGGGAGATGCTCATGTTTCAGGGATGAGGACTATGCGTGGCCATGTATTGGTTGGGAGAACAGAGTATTTTAATTGGGCGGGGCTTTGAGCCAAATTGAGTCAGAGTTCTGTTATCAAGGTCAAAGGGAAAAATGGCAGCACCACGCCCGCTCTACCACAGGTGCTGAATTGGCAATAATGGCAGATGTGGGCACTACCGGTCTCCCAGATTTTGTGAGTTTCTTTATTTGCCACGGAACACTTCCTGCTCCCCCCACTCCCCACTCCCCCCGCCCCCCGCCCCCCGCCCCCCCAAGCCTCCCCACCCCCCCCACCCCCCCCCCCCCCCCCCGCCCTGGTCTGGCGCTGTCCTGTTGAAATTGACACAGTCCTCTGACGCGAACAATCAGTTGATGCTGGTCTGACCTGGTCTCAGATGGTTTTCCAGCCCATCTTTCAATACAAGCATGTTGTGCAATGGCATGTGTTGAAAATTACCAGGATTACTGAGAAACGGAGACTTTGTGATTACAATGAAAATCGCATCTAAGTGTTTAGAAGTTTAGAATTTTTATGTTTGTTTGGACAGATGCTATTTGGCTAATTTCGTATTTGGGAAAACGTTATTTAGTTTACACTTCTTGTTCTTTGTTCCCCCCTTTCTGCAGTCTTTTGCACATTGGATGTGAGAAGCTTGTATGGAACGAGGCCAAATGAACTAAAATGTTGGTGATTAGGCAGATTTCCTTTCCTCCCTTCTGTGGCCAGTGTTTGTAAAGATGTGTCCTTATCAGATGCTAAGGAGTGACTTTGATGCTTGAGTTCAAAGTCATACACCGTCTTCATCTGTCTACATCTTTTAATGCATCCTGGGCCACTTCCCACATTCTGTGTATTTTTATGTTCGATGCTTTTGCTAATGTTTCCTTGGTTTGACATATCCTTCGTCACTTGCATGCTCCGCGGAGGGGATCATACTCCTCCCATAGATGAAACTGCCCTTCTGCCTTTCCTGATCTCCAAGTGCAGTGAATCATACCTTTCTTCTAAGTGTCCACAGTTTGTTCTTATGATGCAGTCCTACTGCCTAGCTCATTCTAGTTTTTCTTTTTAGTAGAATCACTCATGGAC